>NC_138199.1:49011095-49611095 GCF_964194105.1 Spermophilus citellus | reverse complement strand
TGTATTTTTAGTTGTAGATGGACACATACCTTTATTTTATTTATTTTTATGTGGTGCTGAGGATTGAACCCAGTACCTCTCACATGCTAGGCAAGCGCTCTACCACTGAGCCACAACCCCAGATCACATTAATTTATTCTTTTGGATAAATTACAAAGCCCCAAACTCTCAACCTGGCATATCAATCTCAATTCTCATAAAAGTGAGCCCCCCAGTATTATCTTCATTCTACAAGAAGAGAAAGACTGGTTATAATTGTCTTTATTCTTGAACCAATTTGGGCTAAACTCCTATATTATCAGAATTCTTTCAAGATATATAAATTCCTTGTACAAAAAGGGAAATGTCCCAATAGTTTATCCCATAGAGAATACAGACTAGGCTAGAATATTCTCTGGAAAGTGTTACACACTGTGTAGTCATTTGTTTGTCTTTGATTCCTCCATGACCATTCCTCTCATCCCTCTCATCAATCTAATCTACTTATCCAAATTAAAAAAAAATCAACCAATTAACACATGTAGACACGTATCTCATATATGAGTTCTATGAATTAGCTTTATGTCCATTTATTTTAAAATGATAGGAATAAGATTGTGAAATTATTAGATTGAACCATGAAACTATTGTTTTGTGTGCCAAAAAAATAGTTGAATATAGGCAATTTCATGTGGTACAACAAAATACACAATATGCACAAGCTGGGAATGTAGTTTCTTGCCAGAGAATGGTTTGTTAGTGACTTTAAAAAACCTATCCCTCTCTCTCTTTTTCAATCTTTTGGTTTAAAGCCTTGTACAATTTCCAAGTAAAGAAAAATCCAATGTCGTATCTATTTTAAACCTGAGAGACATTTGCATTTTCCAAATCAGAGATGCCAAAAAAGATCACTGATTTAAAAAAAAAAAAAAAACACCAAAAAAAAAAAAAAAAAAAAACACCCCACCAAAACCAACAACTATAAAAGACTTGGGTATACTCATTTTTGAGAAACTAATGTAACCTAAGAAGAGCTTTTCCTTTTTGTTTCTGTTACAGTGTACTCAATCATATACAGCCCAGGAGGTAATAATTTCTTTCTCATTACCTCAAGGACAGTTATTACAGGTCATACTGACTTTCCTTTGTTGCAAGGTTTGAATGACTTTTGAATATCTATTATGAGTAAATCTTCTGGAGTTCAATTTAACAAAATACTAAATGTGTGTATGTATGTTTGTTTTTCTAATTAGAGTCACTTCTTAAAATGAACCTAGGGGCAATGAAGAGTAACCTCAATCACCAAAGGAAGAACTAAGGTTTCCTTATTTATTTTTTAATCAGTTTCATGCTTTGTAAAATTATATGAATAAAGATGACTGGTCTTTCATTTCATTTTTAAAAATTCTTAAACACTGAACCTATAGAAGGATTTAACAATATTAAATGAATCTAGAGATTAAGAAGAAAAAAGCCAATAGCCTAAAAGAAAAATGGGGGGAAAATGGTTTACAGAAATGGCAGTATCAATGTTTCTAAATATATGGAAAGATATTCAACTTTCATTCTTACTAAGATAATTGCAACTTGAATTAAACATTGATTCAACCACTGAATTGGCAAAGATCAAAATGTAAGGAAACAAAAGGTAAGGAGAACAAATCTGGTTGTAGTACAAATCATTACAATCTCTGTGAAAGGCAATATCTATTAAGAAATGCACATGCCCTTTGATCCAGCAATTCCACTTCTAAAAATTATCCTTATTAATTTATTTAAAGTGACAAATATAAAAGGTTTTTCAATATGGCACTAATTGTAAACTCACACAAAAATGGAAGTAATCTGAAAGTCCATCAATAGTGAATAGATTAAATAATTATGACAGATATGATATAATAAACATCTGTAAAAATCAATTTTTAATAAAAATGTTTTTGTTTAAAAATATATAGAATATCACTGAAAAGCTACACAACAATCTAGGGACACTGCTTACTTCCTCAGATGGAAACTGGGTACCCCATGGGAAAAACAATTTCCACTGTATTCCTTTTGGTCTTTTCCAGTTTTGAGCCATGTAAATATATTTATTACCTATTAAAATAGTAAATTTAAAAAATTTTAAGGGCATTGTAGCAGCCTTTACAATGAATCTTTCCAAGTTATAAGAAAGCTTTTAAATCAGACCCATGATGGGGGCTGGGGATGTGGCTCAAGGGTAGCGCGCTCGCCTTGCATGCATGCGGCCCGGGTTCGATCCTCAGCACCACATACCAACAAAGATGTTGTGTCTGCCGAGTACTAAAAAATAAATATTAAAAATTCTCTCTCTCTCTCTCTCCTCTCTCACTCTCTCTTAAATAAATAAATAAATAAATAAAATAAATCAGACCCATGAGAGACAAAACAGGAATTTTTCAGTGGTTTCCACTGCTATCTAAATAAAATCAAACTTCTTGTCCTGATTTGACACACCTCCGTTCTCAATCACTATGCTGCAGTCCTCAGGACTTGAATTCTATTCTATGAACACACAGCTTTTCCCTCAATCTTGAAAGTTCTTTTTTCCCTTAGGTCTTTTCATAGCCAGATCTTCATATCATTTAGGTCTCCTATAAAATGTAATATCCTCAGAGAGATCTTTCCCTGACCACTGATCTGAAGTAGCTTCCATTTCTACCCTGCTCCTTTCTCCATATTACCTTATTTTATTGTCATCTTTATTACCATTATCTCAAATTATCTTTTTATTTTCTCTCTTGTCTACTGTCTTCCCCAGTAGAAGTTACACTCAATGGAGAACAAAATTTCCCTGTGCCTAGAATGACAGGTATCAAGGTACTCAATTAATATTTGTTACAAGAAATTTATGTTGAATAACTAGACTTTTCCACATTAGGATATATTTTTCCTTAGTGAATTTTAGTTAATAAGTTAAAAGTTTAGGAATTGCTGAATAAATGCAGCTATAGAAACCCAGGCATACTTTTGTAATAATAAAACATTTTAAAAAGAAAATCATCAGTTCATCTCATTCCCATTATAAAGAACTTAAGAGTTCATTCCAAAATTATTTATACTCTTATTTAATTTTTAAAAAAATTAATTCCAGAAAACTTGAGGAGAAAAGGGAAACTTGAAGAGACATGGGGAAGGGGCTTCCTGAATCCACAAGACAAAACTGAGAGAAGCACACTTCTCAGAATAATTCCGAGTACAGAAGGTACAATTTACAGCAGCTGTCAGGAACCCAGCCTAAATCTCAGGTTATTTCAAGTTAAATTCTACATAATAAAATTCCCAAGTATTGATCAAATTAAGGCAGATCATTGGCATTTCCTTAGATCTGACCTATAATTTTAATATCTGATGCTGGGTTTGATTCCCTTAAAATGACATGTGGAGAAAGATAAGTAACATTAAATACACAAATGTGTAAACATGTATCTATGAAGATATGTTTTAAAAATATGTTTAGGTACATAACTCAAGTTTTTGTTAGGCCAGGTTAAGAAGTAGGACCATATTTCTGGCACAGACTTCTCTAATTAAGGGTTAAAGCCAGCATGATAATGGTGTGTGCATCTGGGAGGTTGAGGCAGGAAAACCACTTGAGTTCAGGAGTTTGAGGCTGGCCTGGGCAACAAAGCAAAAACCTGATCTCAAAAAAAAAAAAAAAAAAAAAAAAAAAAAAGAACTGAATTGTTCTTGCTACTGTTATAAAAGTATAGTATTAAGTGTGCAAGTCAATACATTTAAGATGTTCCCAGTTTGCAGATATTTCTTAGGCAAGTACAGATTGTGAAATGGTTTTGAAGTTTAGATATGCTTTTGTACATTTAAAAATAGCCTTTTTTCCTTCTTCTCAACCCAAGCATTATACGATAGTGTTTTATAGAAATAGCCTCACTAGAAGGTTCATCCTGAAGATGACAAGGAGTTAACATGATTCTCAAGTCACTGAATGCAGTAGGACAGCAGTGGAATGCTTCCACTGAATCCCCCATTCTTAGTGGCTGTTTACAGCACTGCTGTCCTTCTTACAGATTCTAAATAACTACAAACTGTCCTTGTCCCCAAGGAGATCTTAGCTGCCAGCTCAAAGGTTAGAACATGGAATAATTCTCACTTTTCCAGTAGCAATGCAACTTCTTCAGTTAGCAAAATAATCAGAGCAGAAAAATTTATTGCTGATTTAAGTTAATGACCAGGGAATCATTCCTTCCCCTTAAAAACTATCCATTATGTAAGAGTTATTGATATAGACATATCAGTACAATTCTCTAACCTAAAATATGTCAAGGGGGAATGCAATGCATCTTTGTTCCAAATGCAGAGAGGCTTGTCCTGGAAAGGGACAGATGCCAGTCATACTTCTTGTGGGACTGAGATATTAACAAGACTTCTGGAGTTTATGTTTTGCTTTTTAATTTAGGCACAAATGACTAGTAAGAGAAATACAACCACGTAACAACATAAGAGGAAAAAAATTACTCTCTCTGCTTGGATGGAGGATCCAGCAAATAACCATGGCTGCAACAAGCACAAATTTCACAAAGCCTGAGTTAATACCATCAGGTGATGTGTTGCTGCTGTTAATTACAGAACCCCTATAGGGAAGAAAAACTCAACCAGCCTATAAAAGAAAGAAAAAAAGAGAAAGAGGAAAGAAGAAAGGAGGGAGGGAGGAAAAGAAAAGGCAAAAAAAGAGAACTCACAAGATTAAGCTTCTCCACATATTACTTTGAAAATCCATCACTTAGGAGATGTTTAAAATGAAATGACATGAATTCAAACCAAGAAACAAACCTGATTATGCAGGGGCTATTTCACTTCAAAGTGGGTCTCAGTTCCAAAAGAATACATCTTTAGAAATAAGGTTAGGTAAAACCAACCTACCAGCTTTGGCTCCATTTTCACAAATCAGAATCATTCGTCAATTTCAATGAATGACTTGGGCAAAATTTTCTAGGGTCACAAAAGGTGAACGTGGGAAAGATGAAGATTTTTAACACATCCCACATGTGGTCAAAGATTTTTTAGGTTGAAAAAACCACTTAAACAACAGCTAGAAAAGAATAAAAATAAATAAATAAAAATGAGGAGTAGGAGGAGAGGCGGGGTAAGGGAAACCCCCTATGGTTAAGAAGATTCTATTTATTAAATACTTATATTCCCAAAGCTGTTTTGAGATTTGAGAGGTTATGGTCTCTTCTTCAACTATGACTAGAAAGAACCTTATAAAATCTAAACAGTGTTGGCTCTAATACTATTTAAGTATGTCCAGTCTGCAAAGAATTAAAAAAAGAGTCATTTCATAAAATAAGCAGAGGTTGCACAACCCCTCAGGGTCCTCTGGTCTTACAAAAACCAAATTCAACAGGTGTTTTTCTCTTTGGTCATTTATTAATCTATTTTTTAAAAATATTTTTTAATTGTAGTTGGACACAATATCTTTATTTATTCTTATGTGGTGCTGAGGATCGAATCCAGTGCCTAACATGTGCAAGGCGGGCGCTCTACCACTGAGCTATAGCCCCAGCCCTCTCTTTGGCCATTTAAACTTTAATCATACCATTTAAAAATATTTCTTGTTAACATTATTTGGCTACAGAAGGGGCCCAAGAAATCTGTTTCAAGGATAAAAGTCTAAATGAGTCTTAGGGTATACAATCCGGAATAAGTACATTAACTTGGAAACTAAAAAGGCTCACATGCTCCAGAGAATTTAGTATATTACAAGGGAAACCAATTATGTTGGGCATTAACTACTACTACCTAACAGTACAGAATTCACTATTCTGTGGAGACACATTTTTAACAAAATATACTAGACCTTCTTCCAACTATAAGGGTGGGAGTGTTTCATCTTCTCCTTTGTGTTCTTAACAGAAGATACCTGACTACTGTTTATGTGGACCATTGTGCCTTACCTGGAAATTATCTGAAGAAAATAAATTCCCTTCTAAAGTTATTAAAAATAAGCTGAATTGTATGCTAAAGTTCTAAGTAGACTAAACTAAATGGAACAAAGGATGGGCAGGAAGTTCTCAGTTTGAAGTGTTCATTCCAAAATTCGTTACTCCAGGAAAAAGTAAAACCACACAGGCAGACAAAACAGGGGAAAGTTAGACAGGATGTCTATCCTAACAGAATTTCCTGGCTCCTGATGAACAGTGACAGAATTTAAGATTAAAATGCATTAACACCTATTTCATCCAACAAGACTATAAAAACATACATAAGTATTTGAGGCAAAATTCTCATACCATGCTGGGCACTATGGTACACACGTGTAATTCTGAGTACTCAGAAGGCAGAGGCAGAATGATCTAAAGTTTGTGGCCAGACTCAGCAACTCAGAGACCCTTAGCAACTTAGCAAGACCCTGTCTCAAAATAAAAATAAAAAAGGGATGGAGGTGTAGCTCAGTGTAGACTGTTCCTGGATTGAAGCCCCAGTACTGTCACCCTCCACACCAATCTCATACCACAAGTAAAAGTCTCACATTGCAAAGTAAAAATTTTAAGGTGGTAGTCATCTTCATGAGAAGATTTTTTTTTTTTTAAAGATTAAGGTACAATACCCAAAGGCAGTCTATTAAAAAAAAATCAAACTCATTTTATATAGTAAAATGAAGCCTATAACATTGCTTCAAGGTATCTTTTTTAAAAATAAATTATCATTATAATTTTTTAAAAATAAATTATCATTCTAACTTCCTTAAAGATCTCTTCTAAAGAGAAAAATAATCTTATTCTAAGGCCTCTGTATCATGTATTACCAATCATTGATTAAAATTTTAAATCCAAACATCTTTGTTTCCTTCTACCATCAATGTACAGCCTTATCCCAGTATATAGTAGCCACCAGAAAAGATCTGAATAATTCTGGTTTATTCCAGGTAGGGATATTTATAATAAAACTTTTTTGAAGTCAGTGATAAAAAAATGTTTAATGTTGTAAAGCTTCATTATTATTAAAAAAAAATCATACATGCCTACCTTATGACTTCAACTATACCTACCATTTGCACTGAAATGAAACAGCAGATTACACTCAAGATAAGCATTTTTTAGCAATGGTAAATATTTCTATGTATCTCATTCTGCTTTTCCCCCACAACTATGTTTGAAATTAAACTACATTTTTAAAATTCACTCAGTCAAAAGTCAGTAGAAAAACTCTAATTTGTCTAACAGGAAATCTTGTTGGAAACAAAGATAATGAATCAGAGTTAACCAGATTCTGAATCATAAGTCTTTACTTGGGCTATCCTTTAAAGGGAAAAGCTCACAAAAATCAAGTGATTTATCTTCAAAGAAATGACTGGTAAAAAGGATTTACTAAACAAAATTACCATTCTTATATCTCATCACTAGTTCTGAATGCTCTATTTTTTAGTCATCTATCAAAAAGATTATGGGGCTGAGGTTGTGGCTCATCGGTAGAGCACTTGTCTAGAACGTGTAAGACCCTGGGGGTTCGATCCTCAGAACCACATAAAAATAAATAAATAAAATAAAGGTATTGTGTCCAACTACAACTAAAAAATAAAAATATTAAAAAAGATCATGTTTAGAAATGAAAGAAACATCTGAGTTAGTTCTTCCAATGAACTGGCCTATGAGAGCAGCAAAAATAAAACAAATGACTTACCCTCTGTCAATATTCACAAGAGAGGAGTGGTCATTTTTTCCAGTTCCCTAACAAAATGCTGAAAGAATTACTATTGAGTTTTTATGTAAAATTCCCATTTTAAAAAGTGCTATATGGGGCTGAGGCTGCAGCTTAGCCATAGCGCACTTGCTGGCACATGTGAGGCACTGGGTTTGATTCTCAGCATTGCATATAAATAAATAATAAAGTTCTATCAACAACTAAAAAATATATTTTTAAAATTGCTATATGGTTAAATTACTCCAAAACAAGACATATTTAAACAAAGCCACGTACCCTATGGTTTTAACAAGCAGCTGCCACACTAAGATGGGGTGTGGGCAGGATTTCACTGAAGATTGGGCTATGTTAAAACCTTGTGCTGGGTACAGTGGTGCACGCCATTAATCCCAGCAGCTTGGGAGGCTGAGGCAGGAGGATCCTAGGTTCAAAGCCAGCCTCAGCAACAGCAAGGTGCTAAGCAACCAGTGAGCAGAGAGACCCTGTCTCTAAATAAAATACAAAATAGGGCGGGGGTGTGGCTCAATGGTTGAGTGCCCCTGAGTTCAATCTCCAGTAACCCCCCCACTCCAAAAAAGACCTTGTATAGTGATTATACAAGGGAAAGAAAAGTTCCTTCTGAAGACTAGTGAGATATCTTGGTTAAACAACACCACTACTCTAATAATCTGCCATATCCTAGTAGGTGACTCAAAACAGAAACAAATAAAAGTGGTTGCAAGGCTTCTAGGAGCTTAACCTAGGCAGAAAATTCTGATACTGTCTTCCCTTTTGTGGGAAAACAAAGTACTGCATTAATCATTGATAAGTTGTTCTTAAAAAACTAATATCTCCTGAAACATCAACTTTAACCAGTATGTTGGTACAATTAAGTTTCTTATAGAATATAATAGATTTTGGTAAACCAGTAATGGAATAAGCCATCACCCAAAACTATACTGGTGCCAAAACAGGGCAGTCTTGATCAGATACCATAAAACAAAGCCTACAAATGTGTCAAGTAGTTCAGTTAAAAGTAGCAAGAATCGCCAGGTGTAGTGTTGAGCACTCCTGTATTCACAGCAGATTAGCCTCCAAAGCCAGGAAGATTATGAGTTCAAAGCCAGCTTCAGCAACTTAGACCCTGAGAAATTTAGGAAGACCCTGTCTCTAGATAAAAAGACAAAAAGGTCGAGCAGGGATGTGGCTCAGAGGGAAAGCACCCCTGAGTTCAATCCCTGGTACCAAAAACAAACAAAAAAATGTAGCAGGAATCAGGTGGAACTCATTCAACAAATATTTGCTGAGCACCAACAATGCAAGGTATTTTGGGGGACAGTGGTGAAAGAGACAGGCAAGATGCCTGACCTTCTGCCTTTAAGATCTTATAAGACATTGCTCCTACAGAGAAAATAACCAACTCTGTAAAGTAAAAATGATCTGATTCTTAAAGCAGAAACCCATAACTTTAGTTCTTTCCTCTCTTTTATTTAAGCTTAAAGTTTTGGATTCTAGTTAACTTGCCAGAGTTAACATTTTCAGGTTCAATGAACTGGCCAATGTTAAAAGAGTCTGAGACTGTAGTTGAGTGGTTCGGCATTTGTCAGGCATCTGTGAGGCTTTGGGTTTGATCTCCAGCCACACCCCCCCACACACACACATACACAGACACAAGGACTAGGAGAAATAAGGCCACTCTGATTGTGCTGACAGGACAAACTGGTGCTACTCCTTTGGAAAACAGTTTATTATTTTTTTCAATTTTTAATTAACACACAATAATTACACGTATTTGTGGAACACTGATATTTCAATACACATTTAGTGTGTAATGATTATTATATCACAGTAATTGACACATCCATCACCTCAAATATTTATCATTTTTCCTGCTGAGTACAAAACAATTTAATATTGTGTTATAAGATAATATAATAACATTAAAGATCCAACAATTCCATTCCCAAATGGCCTAGAGAAACTTCTGTACAATAATACGAAACTATTAGCACATGTTAGCAAGAATGTTCATAACAGCCTCTTTCATAACAGCTAATTAGAAATAATTCACATGTCCATTAACGAAATGGATGTTACAGTATATTCACATTGTAGAATGCTATATAGCAATAAGACATTGCTCCTAGAGAGAAAATAGCCAACTCTATAAAGTAAAAATGCATTATAGTTCTACATAATCATATATTGTTAGGTTCTGAAAGAAGACACCAAAAAAAAAAAAAGGAAAAAAATCACATTTAAAAGAAATTAAAAGCCAGGTACAGTGACGCATGCCTGTAATCCCAGCAACTTGGGCGGGAGGTTGGGTGGAGGGAGGTGGGTGCTGAAGCAGGAGGATCACAAATTCAAACACAGCCTCAGCAACTTAGTGAGACCCTAAGCAACTCAGCAAGATCCTGTCTCTAATAAAATATGAAAAGGGGCTGAGGATGTGTCTCAGTAGTTAAGTGCCCCTGGGTTAAATCCCTGATACCAGAAAAAAAGAAGGAATGCTTTATTTAAAAAGCCAAAGAGCAATTATGACAAATACTATGAACTCAAGTCCTCTTTATTCACCGTTTCCCACCCTTATTCCACAGAGAAATCTTATTGCAATGAATTTTATGTATCCTTCCAGAGCAGTGTATGTGAATCTGTGTATAAAAATGTATTGCTTCATGTGTTTAATTTTTACATAATGAATTATGTGAGTATATATACATGTGTATATGTATATATATGTAGACATTTTATAGCAGTCATTTTGTTTTCATTTATTCTTGTTTTCTAAAATCTATGTGGGTATGCTAGGTTTCCCCATTTAACTTCACAGAATCAATATTTCAGCACTTCTACAACTTCTTAGATGAATATTTGAACTGTTTTCACTTCTTTATTTTTTAATGTAGTTGCCGATACATTTATTGATTGATTGATTGATTGACTGGGTGCTGAGGATCGAACCTAGGGCCTCACATGTGCAAGGCGAGCACTCTACTGTTGAGCCACAACCCCAGCCCCCACAAGAGCTGTTTTTTTATAAACTTCAGTTTTCTTTCCACTTTTCCTAAGTTTTAATTTACTAATTTTTTTGGGGGGGAGGGAGGTTTGGGGTTGAACCCAGGGCTTTGTATATATGAGGCAAGCACTCTACCAACTGAGCTATATCTCCAGCCCCTCATTTACTACTTTTTAACTCCTATAATATTTTAACCCACTAACTGTGAAACTATTTAGTGATCTGTAGAATCCAGTTCATATGATTTTTGTGTCACCTTAACATGATTCAGACACAGCTATTTAGCAGTTTCTTAGAGCATTCTAAGCCAAAGGAAGCATTTTAAAAGATAGGCCTTACATTGTTATTGTGTTAGAATTATTACATATAAATTTTGTTCAAATTTTATGACACTTTCCAGAATAGAAAACAAAGCTCCATGGTGTTAATGTTCCAAGAAGAAGAACATATTCTTCTAAATAAAAATTTAAGATAGGAACATATCCTCAAAGGATTATATGTTTCAGTGACCAATGATTTAAAAAAAAATTTCATAGGTGTCTTTAATCCATGTACTTTATTCATTATTGTGAGGTTGAGTGTATTTTTTACTTTTATACTGCATGTCTTTACTCCTTTAAACCTGGATCCCATTCAGAGTTTCCAGTACTTGGAATCCTGAAGTGTTACAAATGAAAACTGTTACTCTTCTCTAATAACACACTCTGCCTGCAGCAAGTGTTTGAGGAGGACTTCCTTTCTTAACAACTAGTTTGGGCAGCCACCTGTCTCATGAATATATGAACTATCTTTAAGAATTTGAAGGGAATTTATATGCTGAGTATTTTTTTTAAACAACCAGTAGGAGCTTAAAATGGAAATCAGAGTAATAAATATAACTAGAATTTTAGATGCCTGTGTATTTCTTCTCAGATCTGTTCTTAAAATATGGCTCAGGTCATAAGTATTTTGGTTAGAAAGTTCCTTTGGATCTAGGCTTACTCTGATTTTAACGTGGACGAAATATTCCATCAAGGGTACGAGTGCTATCTGTATACTCAGACATACCTGTCATGTTACCCAGTAGGCAGTTTTGCTTACTGAATGATCCTTCTTTATGCCACTGTAATCACTGAATGGAGTTTGTTGCCTGCTCTTTGTCATATCATCCCCATATTTTATGCAGCAGAAAAAAAATGTTCCTATCTTAAATCTTTATTTAGAATAATGTCATATTCTTATTAAAACACTAACACCATGGAGTTTTGTTTTCCCTTCTACTCTGAACTCTGCTGTAAATTTTTTTATTTCTTAAGTCAAAAATAATTTTTTTCGAACCATAGTTGCCCTCTTGGGATATTTCATCTGCATACATAACAAGTTTTTATTGTTTCTGTAGGAGTCAGAATAAAATATAAAGAACTTTCTTCTTGAAGATATATTTTGTTTGCATGATTCTTCAAACAAATATTTTTTCTGACTATAAAAATAAAATGTGCTAATTTTTTACAAACTTAAAAAAATAGCAAGAAGTATAAAGGAAGCATGCACTCAGTCTTAATGTTATATATTGTCAAGTGGTTCTCGTAACAGTTATGCCAGTTTACACCACACCAGGAATATATGAGTGTTCTTGTCTCTTTTTGCCCTCAACAATATTGTTGTTATTAAAATAGGTGTTGCACATTTGTTAGGGGAAATATATAATTATGTTTGTATTATCTTTTTAGAAGTCTTCTTTTTTTTCTTCTGGTACCAGGGATTAAGCCCAGGAATGCCTAACTACTAAGCCACATCCCCAGCCCTTTTTATTTTGAGACAGGGTCTCTTTAAGTTACCCATGGCCTTGCTAAATTCTGAGGCTGGCTCTGAACTTGTAATCCTTCTGCCTCAGCCTTCCAAGCCACTGGGATTATAGGCATGTACCACCACACTGAACTTAATAAAACATTTCAAATCAATGAATTCAGGGAAATGGTAAAGTAGAAAAGCTTTAAAAACAACACAAAAGCAGGGAATGGTGATGCATGCCTGAATCCCAAGCTGAGGCAGGAGGATCCCAGTTCATGGCCAGCCCAGACAATTTACTAAGACCGTCTCAAAATAAAAAATAAAAGGGCTAGGGATGTGACTGAATAAAAGAGCATCCTTGAGTTCAATTCCTAATACCAGGGAAAAAAAATGTAAGTCAAAAACAAACAAAACTCAGAACATCAGAACTGTTTTTTTTTTTTTTTTTGAGATGGGTTTTGCTATTGTGCAGGTTGGCCTCAAGAACTCAAGAGATCCTCCTGGGCAAGCACAATGGGGCAGGAGGATCTTAAGTTCAAGGCCTGTCTCTGCATCTTAGAGGAGCCCTAAGAAACTTAGCGAGGCCCTGTCCAAAATAAAAAATATAGCGAAACACTGAACAACTTAGTGACTCTCTATAAATAAAATACAAAATAGGGCTGAAGATGTGGCTCAGTGGTCAAGTGTCCTGAGTTCAATTCCCAGTATCAAAATAAACAAACAAATATCTACATATTTATATTTGCATCTATATATCTCAGTAGTAAAGTGCCCCTAGGGTTAAATCCTCAGTACCTCCCACTGCCCCCCAAAAAGAGATCTTCCTTCCTCAGACTCTCCAGCAACTGGGACTATAGGTGTGTGCCACAATGCCCAGCCAGAGTAATATTTTATTTTATTGAATACTTTTTTTTTTTTTTTGGTACTGGGGTTTGAAGCCAGTACTACTGTACCACTGAGCTACACCCCAGTGCGCCCCCCCCTTTTTTGAGACAGGGTCTTACTAAGTAGCTTAGGACCTCGATAAATTGCTGAGGCTGCCCTCAAACTTGCCATCCTCCTGCCTCAGTCTTCCAAGTCACTGACTGGAATTACAGGCATGTGCCACTGTGCCCAGTGAGAGCAATATTTTAAACAGTCAATACTGTAGTCTAAATCAAAATTTTAAAAAGGCAATGAATTGTCCAAATTATCTTATTAGTGAAAATCCTATGTTGGTAAAATATTTTTCCTATAGTTGATGGGAATTATATAGCACTGAGGTTACTTAGGCAAAGGGAATAAAGAGACTTCATATACTTTAGTAAGAAAGCACTTCTTAAATAAAAATAATGCTCAGAAGCAATCCAACAGATCTTTGGAGAGACTGTAAATCCTTATAAGGAAACTGTTACCACAGAGCACCTTCTCTTTCCTCTCCACCATTCTAACTTCCTAAAGTAATTTGTCCTCCCTTTCCTCAATTTTATTTAATTATCTGTAAGGACCAATTCCTCCTCCTCTAATCATCTCAAATTTTAGTATCTGTAAACTCAAAGACAGATTTAAGAAAGAACACTTGAGACTTTTTTGTCCTTTGCTTTCTTGAAATAATTTAAGTCTTTTCTTTCAAATATGTTTTGTCCTCTCTCTTCCTTTTATATGTCCTGTTCCAAACTATTTTTTTTCCTCTTCCCTTCTCTCAATGACCAACTGTTTTAAACTGCCAGCATGCCTCTGGCATATTTATACTTTTCACTTAAAGGAAAAGATATTCCCAAATAAACCAAATAACATCCCACTCCACAGCCCGAAGGTAAAATAAAGCAGCAAAAAAGTTAAAAAGTAAAAAACACTACCCCTCCTTTTTTTGCTGCTTTTCATTTTAGCATTATGTCTAGAAATAAATTTCTGACTATCAAATAAGGAAGTAAAATCAAACTTGTACACTTTATTTTTATAGCATTTAAATTTATTCAGGGTCATCTGTTTCACAAATCCCTTTGACTAAGAATTATAAAGCCACTTAGAATACATCTATACAGTTGAGTACTACAGTCTAATGGAAACCACAACCTCAAAATTCACAGGAGACTTACAACCTGTGCACTCCCACCCCCAACCTTCTGGTCTCCTCTAAGGCCTTCCAAAGACCTTTTGCATTAAATGCTGCAGCTGTGTAACACACCCCTCAAAAGTAGCACTGTTTTCAAAGCTTCATGGTCTTCAGAGTTCTCTCACATTCTTGATCTTATTCGGGATTTTCAACAGTTCTACGAGGCATGCAGAGCAAGTATTTTTACAAATAAGGAAACAAAGATTTCTATTTGTCATGGTCACATGCGTATTAAGGGACTTGGGTTAGAATGCAAACCTTTTTAACTACTAATCCAGTACTTTTTAATTCTATGATTTGCTGATTCTTAGATCAAGTATAGTCTTTTATTCAACATGCAGAAATTGGAAAAATATGAGAAGACACATTGATATAATATAGCTTTCAATTCTGGTTTTAATTTTCAAGTGACAACTCTACAAATGCTTTTTAGTTCTAATGAATACTAAACACCCTTATTAATGGAGACCTCAGAAAAATCATTGATGGGTTTTTGCCTACTTCCAAGACTGAATCTTAGAAACAAACCCTATATCCTCTCCCCCAACCTCATCCTGCAGTACTGGGAAATTGAACTCAGGGACACTCCTCCACTGTCTTGCACCCCCAGACCTTTCTTTTATTTTTGAGATAGGGTTTCGCTCAGTTGCTGAGGCTGGCTTCAAATTTGGGATTCTCCTCAGCCTCCTGAGTTGCTGGGATTACCATGCCCAGCTAAGCCCTAATTCTTTTACAATGGCTTTTAATGCATTAGCACCTCATCATCTTTAATTTAAAAAATAAAACATCTAAACAAGCACAGTGGAGCCCCACCTATAATCCCAGCAACTCAGAAGGCTAAGGCAGAAGGATCCCAAGTTCTAGACCAGCCCTGCAACTTAGCATGACCCTGTCTAAAAAAAAAAAAAAAAAAAATTAAGAAGGCCTGGGGAGGTAGCTCAGTGGTAGAGTGCCCCTGGGTTCAATCTCTACTGCAAAAGATTAATTAATTAAAAAGTACTCTAACATGCTGGAGTAATTTTCTAGTCTGAGTTTCTAAGAAGCCAATGTCTTTCCACCCTAGAGATTTCTATCACTTTTTTGCCATAAGCCTATAGAATTAAAAAGCACAATTTCCACAATTCCTTAATTATATTCATTTGAGGTGTCTAAAATGACTAAAATTCTAACTGGCACTATCTTCAACCAAGATGCTCAAGCCAAGAACCCTATCTTTTTAATATTCTATCAATCAGCAAGACTTGTAAGCTGTGCTGCTTCTCAATTACCCATTTCTGTTCAAGCCACAGTTTTCTCTCACCTGACCAGATTTTACTGGTTCCTAACTGATCTCCCAGCTTCTTTTGCACCAATCTGTTCTCCACATAGCAGGCATAGGAAGCTTTTAAAATGTTAATCAAACTATGTACCTCCTCCATTTAACCACATTTAGAATAAAATTCAATGTCTTTAACTCTATAGGGTCCTCATAAAAGAGCTGTCTCATGATACCAAATTTATCACCTACCCCTGCCTCTTACTACTCACCTGACCAAACACACTACTGGCCTTCTTTCTAAACAAGCAAAGCTTGTTTCCATCTCAGGGACTTTACACACTCTTTCCTTCAGCCTGGAAGACTCTTCTAGATCTTCTCATTGCTGCCGCTTGTTATTCAGGCTTCAGTTCAAAAGTCACATCTTTGACCATAATCAAAATTATAACTACCAAAATAACTACCCTGCTCTTCTATGAATTTATTTCATATGAATTTACTCACTACACCATCTACAGTCTAGCCTGATAATCTTCTGGGTGCACTTAAAATAATGACTTCTATTCCTGCCGACTTGAGAACTAGAGCCTGTACAGTGGGGCTCTGTTAAGATAATGCCCATATATCAAGTCAGAAGCAGCTCCCTGGTCTTGTCTTTTTAGCACCCAACAGAATCTCTATCAAAATTTCTTTTTCCTTTGAGTATAAAGTTTTTAAACAAAGTCATACTCTAATATCTGAAAATTCTCCAATAATATTATTCAGGCCTTTCTTTTTGAAAACTGTAAAACCACATCTCTAGACTCTGCCTTTACTTTTTATTTGCCTTAAAAAATCACTAGTTTAGGGCTGGGAGTATAGCCCAGTGATAGAGAACCTGTCTAGTATGTACAAGACCCTGGGTTCAAACCCCAGAACTTTAAAAAAAAAAAAAAAGAAAAAAAAATAGCACCAGTTTTTCTGACTACTAAATCTTATTCTATTCAGTTCTCAGCACTGCAAAAAAAAAAAAAAAAAAAAAAAAAAAGAAAAGAAAAATCACTATTTTTTGCTCACTAAGTCTTATTCTGTAGGATATAGATAGTTTGTTTTCTTTTAATTAAACAAAAAACCTGATTATAATGGAACCAGAGAGCTGGGGTTATTTTCCAGAATGGAAACTGGCTTACAAATAGAAAAGGGTAGAGATATAAGGTTTTTTTTTTTTTTTTTTCTGGTGAGGTGTTTTTGTTGTTGTTGTTGTTGTTGCACTGGGAATTGAACCCAGGAGCACTAAACCACTGAACTACATCCCAAGCCCTTTTTTAATATTTCATTTAGAGACAGGGTGTTGCTGAGTTGCTTAGTGCCTCATGAAGTTGTGAGGCTGCTTTGAACTCACAATCCTCCTGCCTCAGTTTCTTAACCCCCCGGGATAATAGGCATTCTCCACTGTGCCCAGCGAGACATGAGTACTTTTAGAAATGAAAATATAAACAATACCATTTTAAATAAATATTTTATAGGGT
Organism: Spermophilus citellus; assembly: GCF_964194105.1. Taxonomy (NCBI): domain Eukaryota; kingdom Metazoa; phylum Chordata; class Mammalia; order Rodentia; family Sciuridae; genus Spermophilus; species Spermophilus citellus. Next base: position 49,593,807 of record NC_138199.1, on the reverse strand, counting down.
TATAGTAAAAAAAATCAAGAAAACTGTTAATACCCCATGATTTTCCAGAAGTAAAAGACAAAGCTGATTTGAATAAAGTAAAAAAAATGAACTGAGGATGTGGTTTAATAGTAGAGAGCAGGCAAGTACAAGGCCTTAGGCTTGATCCCCACGCACCACCACCAAAAAATGTGTATTGTGAATAAAATAAAAGAAGTTCTTTCAATTGGACTACTCTTCAAGGACAAGGACTATACCCAGAGCATCTTGTATTATGCCTGGCACACAGAAGGTGCTTCATAAATGTTTGATGAATAAAGGAATTAATAAAACAAATCTAGAATTATATTTTGTTTTAGAGATCAGGAAACTGAACCCCAAACCAGAATAGTGGCTTGCCCAATGATGTATTTATTTCATGCAGAAGAGCAAAGACCAGAAGTCAGACTATCATTCCCCACAGTTTTGCTATAAAAAGGAGATGTTGGGCTCAAGAATTTCTTTCTTTTTTTAAAAAAAATCTTTATTTTGTTTGTTTTTATGTGGTGCTGAGGACTGAACTCAGTGCCTCACATGCGCAAGGCGAATGCTCTGCCACTGAGCCACAACCCCAGCCCCAAGGAATCAAGAATTTCAAAGTGAGTAAAATGAAAAATAATACATTAATGAGATACAATCAGGCTATAATTAAGGATGTCAGGCTCAATGACAGATAAACTGTAATAATTCAAGAAAGATATAGGTGAGGCACTATGTAGAATCAAGGAACCAACCAAATTTTCTGCATTACCAGAAAAGATACTAGAAACCAAAAAATACATGCAACATTAATACCCCCAACCTAGCTTTCCAGTTTTATCTAATGTGACCAAATTAAGTTATCTGTTCATATTAAGCCACCCAATTCCACTGCTCAGTCTACATCTATGACAAAATTAATTAAAGTGGGGCTGGGATTGTGGCTCAGAAGTAGAGTGCTTGTCTAGCATGCATGAAGCACTGGGTTCGATACTCTGCACCACGTAAAAATAAAGATATTGTGTCCACCTACAACTAAAAGATAAATGTTTAAAAAAATTAAAGTGGCTATACAAACTGGATTCCTTCTTAAGAATACAGAGTTACAAAGATAAATTTGCAAATCTATTTGTTCTTGGCTCCTACAACCTTTTCTCCTTCTCAACTCAACCAAACCTTTACTAATTAAAATGGCACAGAAAAATTAATTTGACTCTGATGTTCAATATGTGAAAGGTTTCTTTACTTCCTGAAAATTCTTTGCTTCAAAGCAGATTCTTTATGTCAGCCTAGTCAAATCATTATCAAATATTTAGAGTATTTTGAGATATGACTATGTATCAATTAAATTTTGGAAAAGTATGTTTTCTCCACCTATGCTAGTAGAAGAGTCACAAGTAGATTTTTAATTTCAAATCTAACAACTGATCTTAACATTAATAAATGGGTTTCTACTGCTTGAGCCCTAAACTCGATTAATCATAAAAAATATTCATTGAATGTAGTCTGAATGTCCAGTTCCATACTTATTTTATTTATTTATTTTTATGTGGTGCTGAGGATCAAACCCAGAGCCTTGCACTTGCTAGGCGAGTGCTCTACCACTGAGCCACAACCCCAGCCCAAAACATGAGGTTTACTTTTTTTTTTTTTTTAATGGTGCTGGGGATTGAACCCAGGACCTTGTGCATGCTAGGTCCTGAGCTATATCCCCAATAGTTCCATACTTAACTGTCAATCACCATAACCAATATATTTATTTATCTTTGGGGGTACCAGGGATTGAACTCAGGGGCACTCACCCACTGAGCCACATCCACAGCCGTTTTCTGTATTTTCTTTAGGGACAGGGTCTCACTGAGTTGCTTAGCAACTTGGTTTTGCTAAGGCTGGCTTTGAGCTTGGGATCCTTCTGTCTTAGCCTCCCAAGCCTGGCCCCATGACCAACTTCTTTGGATGGTTTGAATGCAAAAATGTTTCTAGTCTGGAAGAGTTAAAAGAACTTTCATATGTTCAAGAACTGAGAGCTTCTCCTCAATACATAAAATTTCCTTCTTTAAGCAATTTCCCACCATCTCTTTTATTTTTTTATTTTTTAGTTATAGTTGGACATAATACCTTTATTTTATTTATTTTTGTGTTGTGCTAAGGATTGAATCCAGTGCCTCACATGTGCTAGGCGAGTGCTCTACCACTGCGCCACAACTCCAGCCACTTTCCACCATCTCTTACAGATAATTTTGCCTTTAAATAGCAAGCCATTTAGATACCACAAGACTTTCTTAGCCATCTATTCACCCCTAGACACTGATGGAAAAAAAACACAATAAAAATCAATTTTAAAAATACAGAATAGTCAGCTAGATATTTAAATCAAACAGGGAATCTCCAGACTCTAGATACAAATTCATTCAAATAAATACTTCAAAGTTTCATACATAAATTCATTTTTAAGGTATTGAGTACTTCAATGTTCTAAAATGTGGGAAGAGTTAACATTTTATCATTACTGCCAGAGGTTGTTACTCTAAGAATTGTCTTACAAAGGTCAACTTTTTATTGGGTCTTCCAAAATCAATTCTTCACCATGAGAAATGGACATCAGTTAAATAAACTCAGAATAAGAACAAAACAAGTCAATACATTCATAAGCTACTGCTATCCTTGGGACCTGAATTCTAGTGCAATCTTAGCTAAATCTAATTTTTCTTTCTTTCTTTCTCTCTCTCTCTCTCTCTCTCTCTCTCTTTCTTTTTTTAAAATATTTTCCCTTAGTTGTTGATAGATCTTTATTTATTTATAGTGGTGCTGAGAATACAACCCAGGGCCTCACCCATGCAAGGCAAGTATTCTACTGCTGAGCCTCAGTCCCATCCCTAAATCTAAATTTTCTCATCTGTAAATTAAAGGCACAACTGTATAAGAATGTCTAAAGTCATAACCAGTGCTAAAGCTCTAATGCTTTGGAAAGACTGTTAAAATTTTATCTCTCTTCGTATGTTCTTTTAAAAAACTAAAACCAGCACACACACAACATAATTCAAAAATTACAGGAAGCTTTAATTGAAAAATAAGTTTCCTCCTAGACTCCTGAGTCCCTCCAAAGCCTAAAACAACCACTGTTTGTTTTGTATCCTCAAAAAAATAAAAATTAAAAATTAAAAAAAAAATAAAAATAAATAAACAAAAAAGGCATGTACCAGCAAATTCCCTGTAGGCCATACATATACTTATTCTTTCTAAAGGTTGTAAAGAATTCTACTGCACCATGCTGTGTGGTTTCCAGATTTTTTTTGGGGGGGGGGGCTGGGGGGGTTAGGGTGGAGGGGTAGTTATTGGGGATTGAACTCTGGGGCACTCAACCACTGGGCCATATCCTTAGCTGTATTTTGTATTTTATTTAGAGACAGGGTCTCACTGAGTTACTTAGCTCCTGGCTTTTTTGCTGAGACTGGCTTCCTGATCCTCCTGCCTCAGTCTCCACAGCTGCCGGGATTTCAGGCCTGCGCCACCACACCTGGTGGTTTCAGATTTTTCTCACAAACTATGCGGCAAACAAGTGTACCTGTGCATGAAATACAAGTGGTTGTTGAAGCACTAGACAGGAAAGCCTGGTATCAGGAACTCCCAGCAGTAACCCTGCTGGTTTGAGAAGGCCTGTTTCACATGGCGTCCTGCCTAGTTTTATCTTAAGCTCTAGCACAGCACTTGAGATGGGCATGACCTACTAAGAGCCAAACAGCCTGTTTCCCCCCCACCTATATCCTATTTTCTGTGAAAAAGCAAGCACCTAGAGAAGACTCCTCCCACACTGAAACTTTATATCTACTCTTTTTTTTTTTTTTTAATATTTATTCTTTAGTTCTCGGCGGACACAACATCTTTGTTGGTATGTGGTGCTGAGGATCGAACCCGGGCCGCACGCATGCCAGGCGAGCGCGCTACCGCTTGAGCCACATCCCCAGCCCTATATCTACTCTTGATATATACCGCTATAAATAAGGCAAGTGCACCAAAACCCATTTCCCTCTCTGATTGGCTTAACCTGGCACTGCCCCTGTTCTGTAAAACATATTTCTGGTCTTTTGTGGCTGTATCTTGGTTCTACTTTCGTAGCTTTTATTTCAGAGTCAGCCCAGACCTCCAATGGGAACCTGTTCCCTCACCCATGCAAGACATGAGTGAGATACCTGAACAAAAAAGTACAAGGAGGCCCAAGAACCTGCACACTTTATTTTGATAGATACTTCTAACTGCCCTCCAAAGTTATCAATATATGCTTCTAATGTGATTCCCCACTGAGCATCTACCTCTTAGTTCACTATCCATTCAGGATAGACAGAGAGAATTAAAAAAAAAAAAAAAAAAGAATGGGTACAAACATGCAAAGTACAAGAAACATCGAGATTTAGACTTAAACAAAAAACAGCCACATCTTTTATTGACAAACTCCAACCAAAAATATAGCAAACATAATATATGGTACTTGCCTGCTGGTTGCTTACAAGATTTAAGTGTTGATATTTCCTTGTGGTGCTTGTAAAAAAAGATATTGACAGAAAATAAATTTCTATTCACAGAATAGGCAAACAATTTATATTGTAAATTCTATGAAACTCCACAAAAAGTCCAGTTCTGTCTTACATCAGAATGTGGATTTAATAAGGTGTATTGCAGGCTGGGGCTGTAGCTCAGCCAGTGGTAGAAGGCGTGCACAGCAGGCTTGAGACCCTGGGTTTAATCCACAACATTGCAAACAAGCAGTGGCTAAATTCCTCCACATATAATCTGTCCGCTTTCAGAGAATGTTATCAGCACACATAAAAGTAAACTTAGTTCCTTGTCTTTGTCATTGACAAGATTCCCATTAAGTCAACTGTGTATCCCCAAATTAAAAAGGATAGTGCATGATATCAGACCTGATAAATGTGTTAATGAAACACACAAGAAGCAGCTCTTAGAATGATTTTACATTTTTAAATTAAACAAGTGGTACAGATACCCAGTAAACAACTTTTAAATTAATTCATAGTATCCACTTTGGAAATTATCATCTTAATTTTACAGAAAGTATTTGCAAAGGACCATGTAAACAACAGGCAACTCTAAGAGTGTGGGTGTGGGTGGGTTCCCATGATCTCCTAAAATCAAAATAAATATACACAAAGTTCCCATTTTACTTTCCTGTAACTATTACATTTATTACAACTTCAACTGTATCATGCAAAATTTAAAGATATTTTGTCCTTACATTGAAATGTGAAAAAAATGCATATTACAGAATCAGAGCCAGGCAGTGGCACAAGCTGGAATCCCAGCAGCTCAGGAAGCTAAAGCAGGAGGATCACAGGTTCAAAGCCAGCCTCCGCAACTTAGTGAGGCGCTACGTATCTCAGTGATATCCTGTCTCTAAATAAAAATATAAAAAAGGACTGGGGATGTGACTCAGTAGTTACGCTCCCACTGGTTCAATCCCAGTACCTGCTTCCCCACTCCAAAAAATAAACAAACAAACAAAAAACAAACAAACAAACAAAAACAGAGCTGTGTGCAATGGTGCACGCCTATAATTCCGCAGGCTCAGGAGGTTGAGGCAGGGGGATGGTGAGTTCAGCAATGGTTAGGCACTAAGTAACTCAGTGAGACCCTGTCTCTAAATAAATACAAAACAGGGCTGGGATGTGGCTCAGTGGTTGATTGCCCTGAGTTCAAGCTTCAGTTACTCGCACCTCAAAAAAAAAAAAAAAAAAAAAAAAACCCAGAATCAGGGAAACATACATCCAATTTGTATGTTTTCAGCAGACATTCCTTTAAATTTATAAGTGAAAAAATAAAATTTATGAACTCATAAGACTTCTCACCATATTCTTTCCTCACTCACATAAACCAGATGCATCCAATATTAAATCTCTTGAGAAAACTAAGCTCCCAGTGATCACTAAAGCACAAGCCCTATGATTTTAGGCATTAACAGGAAGCACTCAGAATCAAGGCCAACCTTAAAAACCTACACATAAAACTAGCCAATCAGGATCGTAGGCCAGAAATATCTTTCAAAAAGAAGGTTTGTCTTCTAGCTCTTACTATAACTATGCCACAAATTATTGTCAGGGCTCAGCTGAAGATATTGGGCTCACAGCAAATAGTTCTAGGCATCCAATAGGATATCAATAGAAAAGGAGAGGAAGTGACATTAACAGGATGAAAAGTCAAATAAGGGTTATTTGGTAAGGGTCCTACCCATGATATAAATAAGTCCTTACCTGCAGGTATATGGGTAGGCCCTTCAAGACTGATTGTAACTGAAAAATTATGAAAGTCTTCTAGATGCTAACAAATTCTACTTACCAGAGTTCAATGTCCAGTTTATCAGACTGAACTACACAGGTAAGTGGATAACATTTTTAAGTAAAGAATTTTCAAGTGAAAATTTTACACCAAAGAAAAAAATCTCAATCATACAAAAAAGAGGTAAGCCTCAAACAACACTATCCACTCTTTCCAAGATACATAAGAATGTGTTTCTTGGATTAGAGATTAGTATAATGTGGCAATGGACCAATGACTACTTGAAACTAGTCCAAAAGTCAAATCCAAAGACACTCAATTTAACACACAGCTTGCCAATTAACACTGTCAAGAACAAACTGAAGCAATGTTTGGTTGGGTTGCTATGTTAAATGCAAACTATTATGACATAAAAGAGAACCATTAATAGGTCATTATTGGTTGCAGACATGTAACTAAAGTACACACTCATTGGTTATTGACATTGCAACCAGAATATTTTATCCAATCAGATCATGTGATGCAAATAACTTTCAAATTCAGCTTCAAAATTGATGTCCAACATTCTTGAGACTTTCATATTACTTGTAATTAACCCAATCACTTCTACAGATAATTTACGTCTATAAACTTTGACTTTTAAAATTGATGTTCATTTAGCTAATTCACAATGTCTTTATATTGTAGTTGGCAAAAGATGATACTTTTATTCTTTACTCTGGAATGAAACTATGATCTTTATTTCAGTTCCTGCCATAGCTAAGGTTAAAAATCTTATTCAAGAGGAAATTTCAAAAAAAAAAAAAATTAAAACAAAACTCAGATTTGTATGGTAAAGTCATTCACAATTTGTTTGGAAAAAGAGTAGAATTAGTACTGTGCCTTTCAGTCTGAGGACTCTTCAGGTCCTTTCTTGCTTGCTTAAGTACTGATGACCAAGTAAAAGAAAAACTGACAAAATAAAACTCAACACTTACTTATTTGCAAACATGGTCACAGTACTGTTGGAAAAGCCTAGATAATTTTGTTAAAATGAGGTTTTTGCCAGGCATTGTGATGTGCACTTATAATCCAAGAGACTGGGGAGGCTGAAGCAGGAGGATCACAAGTTGGGAGGCCAGCCTCAGGAAATTAGTAAGGTCCTAATAAGCAACTTAGTGACATTCTGTCTCAAAATAAAAAATGAAAAGAACTGGGAATGTGGTTCAGTGGTTAAGCAACCCTGGATTCAATCCCCAGTACCAAAAAAATAAAATTAAATAAATAAAATAAAATGAGGTTTTTGCATTACAAAAAGACCTACCCATATATTGTTAAGAGTGCAAAGAGTAGATCATCCACAGAATTCTGGGATAAAAACTCTAGATGCATTTTTTACTTTTTTTCGGGGGGGGGGGGGCGGTGCTGGGAATTGAACCTAGGGCCTTGTGCACGGGAGGCAAGCACTCTACCAACTGAGCTATATCCTTGTTTATTTAAAATTTTACATACAGTAAAATTATACTTTCTGGTGTACAGTTCTGCGAATTAAAAAGAAAAGATTTCTACCAAGTCAAAAGCAGGCAAAACAAAATCTAAAAGGTTAAGCAAGGATTTACTGAAAAGAAATAATGGTCCTTTTCTTTTGATCCTGCCTTCTAGCCACTCTTCAATTATCATTTCATTGATTTCTATGCCTGCTTATCTCTTCTGTACCATAAACCAACTTTCTACTACTAAACATCTCAACATGGCTATCCCATAAACATATGAAACTCAACAAGTCCAAAATGATAGCCCTACTTCCTCCCACAAACTGATTATTTTTCCAATGATTCTATCATTCATTCAAGTGTTCAAACTAGAAACCTAGGAGTCAGCGTCAATTCCCCACCCCCCTCCCTATACACTCTTCTACTTCCCGTCCCACAATGCAGTCATCACATCTTACCAATTTTACCTCAGAAATACATCCCAAACCCATATTTCTCTTCATTCCACAACCACAAGCAGTCAAGTCCCTGATATTAGCACACTGCAGTATTACTTTAATTGCTATATTTTCTTTTTCTATTCCTACAAACAGAATAAATTATTTTTTGCTGACATCTTTTGAGTATGTTTTCTCTCCCCAGAATGCCTCTCCCTCATCTTTGTAAACTCTGATCTCTCCAAACAGAATTAAATACTTCCTTCTCAATCTCTGTGTGTAGATTTCTTGCTGTTGTAATTATTTTTCTTTCCCACTAGACTGAGAGTCCCTGGAGTGCACTTGCTATGTTATATTAACCAAGGTAAGCCAGGTGTCTAGGAAGTGTCTTGCAAATAGTAAATGCTTGAAAAAAGAATGAGTGATTCTAACACGATCCAAATGAAATGGCATCAAGGATTTTATTTCTCTTAGATAAGATTCCATGCTACCAGTAGACTTTCCCCCACCCCCGCCCCACTCTGCCCCACCATGCTGGGGACTAAACCCAGGATCTCTGTGCATGGTAGGTACGCACTCAACCACTTATAATCCCCAGCCCCACCAAGTGATCTGTTCATTTGTATGGTACAGTATGTTTCCTAGCTGTAAAATCTCAGGAACATTACTTAAGAACCTTTCTGTGCCACAGACTCCTCATCTATAAAATACAGATGAGATTATCCTCCTCTTTAAGGTTATTCTGAAGATTAAATGAGTTCAACACAGGTAAATGCCTGACACATGGTAACTTGCTCAGTAAATATTAGATATTCTTCCTTTTAAAGTAGTATCTTGACTCTAGAAAGGGAATGGACAGTAATGACATATTTTCTAGGCCATGGAAAAGACTACCTCTCAAAACATATTAATAAGGGCTGGGGTTGTGGCTCAACAGTAGAGCGCTCGCCTAGCACGTGCGAGGCACTGGGTTCGATCCTCAGCACCACATAAAAATAAATAAATAAAATAAAGATATTGTGTCAACTAGAACTAAAAAAATTTTTTAAAATACATTAATAAAATGACATTCTGTCAGCTCCTGTGAATAAGCTATTTTAACTGACACCAATCAATTCTAGTGACACTGAAGCAACTGAAGTTACCAACAAAATTGAAGAATGAAGCCTGAATCTTAAAGATCTCACCAAGTTAATGGCATCCTGAGACAGCCTGTCAGAAGAGCTAGTTGGTTACCTTGTGACACCTTACCTCAGTTCTCTTTAAAATGTACTATTTTGGTCAAAAGTAGTAAAATTTATTGAAAAGAATGTTACATTAGGAGAGAAATACACAAAGCATGCCATTAACTAGCTTTGATTATGTACTTTACAGAGCAAGTCCTTGAATTTAAGAAAGTACTAGTCAGTTCTCAATTATTCGTATTAAGGGAGGTAAAAAGTGATATGAATAATTCAAAACATATAGTAAAAAGAAATCCTTAACACATTTTACTTTTGAATACACTGTCATTTCTTCTAAAGATTTACATCCAAATTATCTTTTGTCTGAACTTATAATAATTATTTACATAGTCTGGACATACATTAAAGATATCATGGGACTGAATTGAACATAAAACAGGAAGCCAACCTGAGAAAATTTTGAGGGATAATTTACATGAGGATAATGTTAAAACTGACTATTATGTAATAATCCCTCTTGACCTCACAGCATCCTCTTGTGGCTCTTAGCCATAACATTCTTTCATCTGAATAACTGTCATTCTGAAATAAAAGATGAGAACTGAATTTCTAAAGGTGAATCAATCTAAATCTGCAAGGCCATTACAGAATCATTCAGTTGAGGATTTTGCTTCCACAGATATGGGGTTATATTTTACCTACAGAGCTAGAAGTGGGTACCAACCTGATCACAGGCCAACTTAATTCATAAAATCAAGATATTATTCTTCAACAGTTATGTAATAATCTCAGTGTCAGAAAAGGACTTCAGAGACTACCTTGCCTAAACTCTTTGATTTTATAGAAGACACTAAGATCCACAAAGTTGCAACATGTCTACTGAATTACATGGTAAAATAAATACGTATTATTGGAAAGTTTGTTATTTTAATAATTTACACATAAATAAATGACCCTTCAGGGGCTGGGGTTGTGGCTCAGCAGTAGAGCACTCACCTAGCATGTGTGAGGCACTGGGTTTGATCCTCAGCACCACGTAAAAATAAATAAGTGTATGAAAATAAATAAATACATAAATAAATGACCCTTCTCCTACATTTCTTGTAAAAAGTTACTTTAATATATCTAGTTTGCTTAAAATGAGGCCATATCTACACATCTGCTTTATCTTATAGTTCCATACTGCACAACTTAAGATGTTGTAAAAATAAAAGCAGTCAGACACACCTGTAATCACAGAAGCTCAGGAGGCTGAAGCAGGACAATCAAAAGATTGAGGCCAGCCTCAGTAACTTAACGAGGCCCTAAGCAACTTAGTGGACACTGTCTCAAAGTTTAAAAAAAAAAAAAATCAAAAGGGCTGGGGATGTGACTCAGCGGTAAAGCCCCTCCTGGGTTCAATCCCCAGTACAAAAAAAATAAGAAAATATTAAAAAAATAAAATAAAAATAAAAGCAATCATCTGGGATCTAACTTCACTCCCATACATGCTTTTCCACTACATCATAACATAAACTCTCCTCTCCACAATTAGCTGACTCTAACTTGTTGGTCAGCTCATTCATATTACTATATCCCTTTCTCATTTATTCATACCCTCTGAAAGCCAAGAAGATCCTCCTACCTCTTATCTGAATACTATATTTCCAGATTCAGATCAAGCTCTACCCTGTCACCCCAGTACACTCTGAATTCCAATCGTACTTACTGTCACCTTCTTAGCAGTTAATAATTATTACTTAGAACCCATGAGCTGACAACGAACATAGGATGCTCAGACTTATAATCCTTCAGTATATGTCTTTCTTTATCCCAAATTTTTTTTTTTTTTTTTTTTTTTTTTTTTTGCAGAGGGGAGAGGATGCAGGGGAGTACTGGGATTGAACCCAGGGGCACTCTACCACTTACCCATATCCCCAACCCTTTTTATTTTCTATTTTGAGACAGGGTCTCACTAAATTGTGGAGTCACTAAATTGGCTTGAGTCACTGAGATTACAGGCATATGCCATAGCAGCTGGCCTTAAATTCTCTTGATGGATCTAATGAGACATAGGAATAAGTACTTTGAAAAAACACAATTTGTCAGATGGTAAGAACAGTTACTATAAGAATGTAACTTTTCCTTTATTAAAAAGTTCTTTCTGGGGCTTCTATAGCTAGTTGATAGAGTGCTTGCCCTGCATGCACAAGGCCCTGGGTTCAATCCCTAGCACCACACACAAAAAAAAGTCCTTTACTTAAAAAAAAAAAAAAAAATTAAAAAGTCCTTTACTGATGATAAATCTTTTCAACTATAAAAATATCTAAGGAGTGGGCTGGGATTGTGGCTCAGCGGTAGAGCGCTTGCCTCACACTTGTGAGACCCTGGGTTCAATCCTCAGCACCACATAAAAATAAACAAAATAAAGATACTGTGTCAATGTATAACTTAATAAATAAATAAATAATATCTAAGGAGTGAAGGCCTTAGGTGGACTGGAGTGACTTGTACTTCATAGTTGCTGGGGCTACTGGGCTGGCCCACCTCTTCACTGTTTGAACAGAAGCAGATGGGGCACTAAAGCTACTTGAAGAACCTAACCCAAACTTCAATATTAAGCCAAATCATAAATTTATATCAACAATATGAATGACAAAATTAAGAACTGAAGAGATCTCTATATGAGAGGGCAGGGCTCTATTTAAGGAACTGAGCTCATTTACAAATGCTTTGAGACAGTTACAAGGATTTCCATTTTTATGGTAAACCAATGTGAATCCAGTATGCAAAAACAGATTCTGATACGATATTTAAAATATGAGGCACTTTTTGCTGACAAAGAAAAGAAAAAAGCCAAAACTGGAACAGACTGCAACAACTGCAAACAAAAAGCCTGATCGGGAAATTCCAAATTCAGCTAACACCCAAGGAAATTCAACACCAAATCCTCAGATTCCTGATTACCCTCAAAACTATATTTTATTCCTTAATAATTTACCAGAAGAGAAGAAGATGATGTTATCCATGCTGTTTAATCTGTTCCCTGGTTTTAAGGAAATACAGTCTGATACTTGGAAGGTATGACACTGCTTTTGTCAATTTTGAAAATGACAAGCAGGCTGGAGATGCCAGGGGTGGTTTAAGATCACCCTATCCCATGCTATGATCAACTATGCCAAGAAATAACACTTGGGATAGTCATTTTTAATGGACTTGATGTTATCCACAGTGTTTGCTTTGATAACATTTAGTCAAGTCGTTCAAGGTGGGGGATAAGTGAAAGTGAAATTTTTGCGAAGGACTTAAAAAAATTCATCCACTCTTTCTTTAACCTTAGTGAACTATGAGATACAAAGGCCTTAATTTTGTACAATAAACTTTTCTTTATATCCTATACAAAAAAAAAAAAATCTAAGGAATGATTGAGAAAAAAATGTAACGTTGCACACTCTTTAACACAGTAGTGCCACTTCAGCAGTTAAGTCTAAGGAATCAATGTGACCAGCGTATATAGATTTATGTACAAGGCTATTCGTGACAGCATAATTTATCTAAACAAAAACTATAGAAGTTCCACAATATGCACTTGGACAAATAAAATATGATGGCTCCGTACAACAGATTCTATGTAGTCACTTTAAGAGATTTTTCTTTTTTTACTGGCATGAAAAAATACACTGATAAACAACACATGCAAATACACATTTAGAGAAATACCCAATAATATTCAGAAAAATGTTAACTATAATAAATTGTCTGGGGTTGGGGTTGTAGCTCAGTGGTAGAGTACTTGCCTATGTGAGGCACTGGGTTTGATCCTCAGCACCACGTAAAAATAAAGATATTGTGTCCATCTATAACTAAAAAAATATTTTAAAAAAGAAACTGCCTGGTTGTATTTGGGGCAATTTTTTTTTTACTTTTTTTCATTATATGTTTCTATTTTTTCCATGAATTATTTTATAATCAGAAAATGAAAACTTTTATTATGAAAAAATACTGTGTAAGTTTTTAAATTACATGAAGTTCTTTTTAAAAATCTGTATACAGTGTATTACTCCCATTTACTACAATCACCACCACTCAGAGTGCCAAATTCGCTTATTAAGAGTTATAACCCCACTGGGCATGGTGGCACAGGCCTGTAATCCCAGTAGTTCAGGAGCCTGAGGCAGGAGGATCATGAGTTCAAAGTCAGCCTCAGCAAAAGCGAAGTGCTAAGCAACTCGGTGAGACCTTGTCTCCAATACAAAATAGGGCTGGGGATGTGGCTCAGTGATTTGAGTGCCTGAGTTTAATCCCCAGTACCAAAATAAAAAAAAGTTATAACTACTAAAAAATATGTCAAAACTGATATGTAACTAAATTCCCTGTTGTCATTATATTGATTCTTCAAGCCAGAAATTTCTGAAATAATTTATGATAACTTTCCCTGAAGGAAGTTTCTACTTTATGGAGAAGATATTTCCCTAAGTGGTAAACATGATAGATGGCAATGAGTCAAGTCATCACCAAGTCAAATTATATTCCAAACGTCAACCATCACCACCACCACATCATCACAGATGACCAAGGTTCAGGGAACCACCACTGCTTTGGTACCTCTAGTCAACAGATTTAGAGTACTGGGGTGCCCAATACTTGGTGTCTTTGGGTTTGGATTTCAATTTAATAAGTTTCCAGAGCCATTCCATTTCAGATGCTCATCCATACTCCAATTCCTCAGCAAGGATCTCTTGGACTTCCTCCACTTCCCAGATACTAACTTCTGGATTATGTGTGCATTTCTAAGCCCCTACCAAGAGGAAGGGAAGAGTCAATATGAGAAAACAAAGTGTAAAAGTCCCAAGAGAAGACTTGAATGGATATACTAGAATAAAAAAGGCAGTAAGCTTATACATGGCAACCAAAGGGAAACACTATTATGTAAGACAAAGGCAAGGACCATACAATAGAAGGCCTAAGAAGTCATAATGAAGAGTGGATGTTGTCATTTTCATAAATCTTGCTGTTCCCATGGTGCATCAATTGTACATAAAAGTTTCATTTTCAACGTATGAAAATGAATTTCTAGAGCTGTTTCAAACCTCACCTCCTTTTCCCAAAATTCAGTATGAAAGATCCAACTGCTTGCCTGCTGGAGGGGATCTCTGTCCTAAAGGGCAACACATCCAAAACCAAGTGCACTTTTTTCTCCACAGCAGCTCATTCTGACTGGTTTATATCTGCTAATAGACCCATCAATTCATCCAAGCTTGACATCTTGATGTTATCTTTATTTCCTTGCCTACTGCCCACCCCCACTGAATACAGGTTCCACAGGTCCTTAAAATCCCCAACCTACTCCTTCATTTCCAGTTCCACTGACATTATCCTAGTTTATGCTAGCACCAATTCTTCTTCTGATTACTGGAATAGGCTAGCTAGTTTCCACACCTCCACTTCTTTCTCCATCAAATTTAGCCCATATGATGTCATTAAGACAATTTAAAGACCATCAATAAGCATATGATATACAAATTTATTACCTCAAGCTCTGCTTTCACTTGAAGCTCCACTCACAGATCTGCCTACTCAACATATTTATACTTAGCTTTATTTGTATCTAAAATTGAACTCCTGATTTCTGATCTTCCCTCCAAATCCCACACCTACTTCTCCCATTCCTCTTTATCTCCCACCCCCATCTCAGTAAGTGACACCTCTACCCATCCAGTTGTTTGAGCCAGAAACCTGGGAGTCATTCTTGACACTTTTCTTTTCCTCAATCCCCACATTCAATCTATAATTAATCTTTAACATACTTCTCAAATATATGTACTTCTCTCCATCTCTTACCTCCTGAGTCCCACCAGCAGTTTCTAGTTTAAGTGGTACGAGTGCAGCCCAGGTATGAGTTTTTAAGCTCCACAGGTGATTCTAACACTACAGGATTTGGACTTCACTGTTATATAGGAGTCAACTTCTTTGACTTAATATCTACTACTTTCCCCTTGTTCACTTAACTCTAGCTATACTGGACTTGCTGGTTCCTTGAACAGGCCAGGCTTATACATGCCTCATGGCTTTTGCCCTCACTGAGGCCTCTACCTAGAGTGCTAGTTCACTCTTCCTCTTTCTACAGACCTTTACTCAAACATTACCTTTGTAGTGATTTTGAAAGGCCTTCCTTCACTATTCTACCTAACAATGCAACTCCTACTCCCACCCAATATTTCCTATCAATTTCTCTTCTTGGGACTTGTGATCACATTTTAACATACCACATACTTTATTGAATCCTTTGCTGCCTGAATATGAGCTCCATGAGAGAGGGATTTTGTCTGCTTTGTTCTTTAACTATATTCCCAGGACCCAGAACAGCATCTGGTACCTAGTAGAAACTCAATATTTAATGTCTCAGCAAGCTTTCTCTGGCTCCCCAAATTAAATTTAATCTCCCCCCATTATCCTATTAGTAATTTATCCCATTCCTTCATACCATTTATAATTTATAGTTGTGTTTATTTGCTGAAACTCCTCTCCTAAACTGCAAATTCTGAGTAGAAATTTTCTGTTTAGGTGGCCATTATATATACCTTGGCTCATGCTTACATGGTACAGAATAACTATTCAAAAACTAGTCAATAATTAATAAATAAATGAAGTAAAAAATTTTTCTGAAAGTACACTGCTATCACGAACCCAGGGGAGCTTTACCACTAAGCTATACCTCCAGACCTTTTAATTTTGAGACAGGGTCTTGCTAAATTTCAAGGCTGGCCTCCAACTTGAGATCCTCCTGCTTCAGCCTCCCAAGTCCCTGGGATTACACGCATATACCACCATGCCCGACTCAAAAATTTCCAATGTCCCCCATGGTTTACCACATTAAACCCAATAGTAGAAAACCTGGCAATAGTAGAAAACCTTCCATGTTCTCAGACAATTTACTTTTCAGTCTTATCTCTCATCATCCCATATATCTTTTGCCTCAGCTACACTACACTCATGATTTCCAGTACAAACCCTCTACTAACAAACAGAAATTCCCTACCTCCACATTTTTGCTTATGACATATCTTCTTCCTGAATTCCCTTCTCCATCTCTGCCAATCAAAATTCCAACCTTCAAAATACCTGTTGTTCAAAACCCAGGGCAAATTAACCTTCACAGAGACTTTCCTCTCACCCCAGCTTTCTAAATTCAGTGATTTCTTCTTCTAAACACCAAATACATAATGCTGGTTTAATGCTCCACTGTTTCAGAACATACCTTCTTTAACACCTTTTCCCTAGTCACTAATAGATATTCACTGAAATGAAGTCAGTTAACAACACTACTCCCTTATCTATGACAAAACATACTTAAATAGTTGGAAGGAAGTGGGGGCTGTTTCTCTTTAGCAAGACCCTTTAATGACCAAAAGGTATAATAAAGCTGGTATGGTGGACTCCCAGCCTTTCCTTTCAGGACTTTTCTTCTTTTATGTGTTTTCTGAAAAGGTATTACTTTCCTAAACACAATTTTTAGAGAAATTTTTCTCAAATGCAATTAAAAAAAAAATATACTTAAGGGGTTGGGGTTGTGGCTCAGCGGTAGAGCGCTTGACTAGCAAGTAGAGGGCTCTGGGTTCAATTCTCAGCACCACATAAAAATAAAATAAATAAAGGTATTGTGTTCAACTACAACTAAAAAATAAATATTAAAATATATATATATAAAATTGTCAGGTGTGGTGGCATGTTCCTCTATGTCCCAGCTACTTGGAAGGCTGAGATAGGAGGATCCTGTGAGCTCGGAGTTCAAGAGCAACCTGGGCAACATAATAAGACCCTGTCAGAGAGAAAGGGGTGGGAGGGGGAAGGAAGGAAGAAAGAGGCCGATAGGAAAATGTTAAACTCTATGCACTACTACATAACACAAATTTTATGTTTATTAAGACAGTTTATTCTAATATTATTATAGACTTGAAAGACTACCTGGTTGAAAATCTTAAAACTCTGGTGTTTGAAAACATTAATTCCTAGGGATGCATTTCTATTCAATTTGACATTTCAAGATTTTTATGCTCTTTTAAAATATTCCATTCATTTTGACATATTAAGCGTGCTAAGTGATTTCACTAGCAAGTCAGTAAAATTACATTATGAGGGACTGGGGTTGTGGCTCAACGGTAGACCACTCGCCTAGCACATGCAAGGACCTGGGTTCCATCCTCAGCACCACATAAAAATAATAAATAAATAAAATAAAGGTATTGTGTCCAACTACAACTAAAAAATAAATATTTTTTTTAATTACATTATGAAATGCTTGTTATATCTAAGTACAGACCTTTTCTCCCCACCACATCCTCTCCTAAGGCTATAAGTTCTTAGAATATGCCCCAAAGATCCCTGAAATTCCCCTTTAAAAGGTCTGTTAAGTCAAAAATATTTTATAGTAATACTAAAAAATCTTGCCTTTTTTTGATTGTTCAAACTGCACTAGAATCACCACCATGCATAGGTGATAGGGGGTGGGAAGCCAATTGTGCTAACACTTTCTTTTTGTTTTGTTTTGTTTTTCCTACCACAGATTGAAATCAGAGGCACTTAACCACTGAGCCACATCCCCAGGCATTTTTATTTTCCATTTTGAGATGGAATCTCATGGAGTTGCTAAAACTGGCTTCGAATTTGCAATCCACCTGCCTCAGCCTTCCAAGCCACTGGGATTACAGGCATGCACCACATCACCCAGCTAGGACTTTTCTTGATGGAAGTAATAAAAATTATTTTATCAAATCTGAACCTTTGAATATAGGTTATTAAATATTCTGTGTAATGAAAGAAAGCACTTCACAGGACACTCAAGCACAATAATTTCAAAAAAGCACTTAAGACTGGGTTGTCAGCTCAATTGGTCACTTTTTCTATGGAAAACTACTTTTTCTTGGAACAAAGAACAAACTGGTTATTCAGACAAGAATATTTAGCAGACATTTTCTTGAAAATGGAGTCTGCCACATAAAGGAAAACAACTGACAGTATTTGTTGCCAATGATAAAACCAGAGCCTTAATGAAAAAATTTACAATTTTAGAAAACTTACAGTTGCCTGACATCTTCCCAATACTAGCAAACTTTTCTCATGAAATGGAATGGTAATATTAACTAATGTGAGCTTTTAAAATACTGCATTGTGGGGCTGGGGCTGTAGCTCAGTGGCAGAACACTTGTCTACCATGTGTGAGGCACTGGGTTCAATCCTTAGCACCATATAAAAGTAAATAAAATTAAATAACACAAATAAATAAATAATATTGCATTGTGAAATGTTTAAACATATGGAAGATCTGCTTAACTCCTAAATTTCCTAAATGATCAATGCCTACTATTATAAAATCATGTATGGGTAAAAGATCCATTTAGCCATGAACTTGTAGTCCCTGCTACTCAAGAGGCTGAGGCAGGAGGTTTACTTGAGCTCAGCAGTTTGGGGCTGGCCTGGGCAACATAGTGAGATCCCATTCCTGAAAAAATTAAATAAATAATGCATTCAAACACAACACAAGACTAATGAATTTGAATTTAACAATAACATGATACAATTTCAGATTCTACAATGTAACTTAACTTATAAGAAACACTTGTCAAGTTTTGGTATGGTATCAGAGAATGTACACAACTGTCTGAAAATGCTAACAAACAAACAAACAAAAAAAAAACTTCTCCCTTTTTCAACTATACTTTGAGGCCATATTTTCTTCATATACTTTTTACATATCCTTTGAAGTCATATTTCTTTAAATACCTCAATAAAAACCACCTATCACATCAGATTGAATCTAAAAGCAGATATGAGAATTGAGTGGTATTCCATTAAGCTGGATATTTAAGAGATTTGCAAAAATGAAAAAGTGCCACCACCCTTTTCACTCATTTTTTGAAGTTATTTTTCATAAGAATATTACATTAATGAGATGGGTTTATTGTTATTTTTAAATAATAAATATTCTGTAAATGTTTTCCATCTCAATTTCTCCTTTGATAAAAATCAACAGATATAACCCAAACAAAAGCTCTTGTTTTTTGATACTTGGGGTTGAACTGAAGGGCATGTTACCACTGAGCTACAACCCCAGTCCTTTTTATTTTTAGACAGGGGCTGGTCTTGTGGTCTTGAACTTGTTAATCCTCCTGCCTTCACACCCAAAGTTACTAGGATTACAGGCATATGCTGCCACACCCAGCTTAGTGTACTCAATTTTTAAGAGTGTAAACAGTCCTATGACCAATAATGTTTGAGATCCCTGCTTCAAGAAAATCTGTCTCTGAGTCTAGCCAACCCCCAAATTGCTGTATGTACCAAATCTACCTCTCTCCTTCCACAACTGGGGTGAACCTGGAGGAAATCAAGTCTTAGATTGACCAAATTAGATCTCCCTCAAGAATCTGAATAAAGTCTCATAGAAACTAAAGTTTATTTATAGCAGAGAACAAGACTCCATCAGCTCTTATTGCTGAAGTCTATGGAACTGTTTTTCGTTCCAGCTCTTTTGAAAATCTGGTTGGTCAACTTTGCCTTGCATTCTACAATTATTATTTCCTTTTGATAAATCTTTTTATATGAGCTAGTTTAAATAGGTTCCATTTTCTTAAGATCAAGAAAGCTTTAACATCATAAACCTCAATACCAAACTGTTTTATTTGGTATCTTCCATTTGAAGAATCATATTCCTAAATAAAAATGAAAATCACTCCAACAAAATTAAAAATTGAGTGGAAACTGTAGGCTCATTCAGAATAATCAGTTGCTAATTAGATAAGGCAAGCCTATTTTTTTTTTATGTGAATATATTTAGATAGCAAATGGCTTCATTAAAATGTACCAATCTGACAAAGTTTTTTAGGGAGCTTGATAAACAGAAAAACAAAAGGTACTGAGTTTTGCTCTACCAAATAAGAACAATTATTATAAAATTCTGATAATTAAGGCAGCACCCAGCACAATAAAGCAAACAGACTAATGGTACAGAATAGAGGCAAAACACATGCAAGCGCTTTTATGTATGGAAACATATAAGTGGCATTACAAAGTAGAACGAAGCAGATAGACTACCAAATACATGATGCTGGGTCACTGGATTATCCTTATGAAAAATAAAAAGAAAAGAAATTTAGAACCATACTTCAGGGTTAACATTAGAGGGGGAAAAAAAAGTTTTGATTCCTACTTCACACTGAACATCAAAATTAATTTCAGGGGGCTGGGGTTGTGGCTCTGTGATACAGTGCTTGCCTAGCATGTGGGAGGCACTGGGTTCAATTCTCAGCACTGCACATAAATAAATAAAATAAAGGTTCATTGACAACTAAAAAGTCTTTTTAAAAATTAATTAATTAATTAATTCCAGGTAGATTAGGGGTTAAAATGTGAAAAGCAAAACTAATTTTTTTTTATTTTTTTGGTAGTGCTGGGGATTGAACCCAGGGCCTTGTGCACGCAAGGCAAGCACTCTACCAACTGAGCTATATCCCCAGCCCATCTAAAACTTTTTAGAAGAAAATGTTACCTCAGTAGAATGGAGTATTCCTTCATCAAGACACAAAAAACACAAGCCATAAAAAGAAAACATTTTAAAAAGCCATAAAAAGAAATCATGCTAAAACTTAAAACTCAACTTTAATAATAAAGACAAACTTAAAACAAATTAAAACACACCCATTAGGATTGCTACTAAAAAGCAACAAAAAAAAATGTTAGTGAGGATGTACGGAACTTGAAACTTGTGCACTGTTGGAGGGAGGGAAAGTAAAATGGGGCAACTACTGTGGAAGATAGTGCGGAGTTTCCTTTTTTTTTAGAGAAAGAGAATTTTTAATATTTATTTCTAGTTTTCGGCAGACACAACATCTTTGTATGTAGTGCCGAGGATCGAACTCTGGCCCGCACGCATGCCAGGCGAGCGCACTACCGCTTGAGCCACATCCCCAGCCCAAATTTTTTTTTTTTTTTTTTTTTTTTTTTTTTGGTGGTGCTGGGGTTGAACCCAGGGCCTTGTGCATGCAAGGCAAGCACTCTACCAACTGAGCTATATCCTGAGCCCCTCGGAGTTTCCCTTAAAAATTACAAATAAGGGCTGGGGATGTGGCTCAAGTGGTAGTGCGCTCACCTAGCATGCGTGAGGCACTGGGTTTGATTCTCAGCACCACATAAAAATAAAATATTGTGTCCACCTAAAACTAATATTTTTTAAAAAATTACAATAAGCCAGTGCCACGTGCCTGTGATCTCAGCAATTTGGGAGTCTGAGACAAGAGGATTGCAAGTTTGAGGTCAGCCTCAGCAATGTTAGGCCCTAAGCAACTTAGTGAGACCCTGTCTCAAAATTTAAAAATAAATAAAAGGGCTGGGGATATAGCTCAGTGATAAAACACCTCTGGGTTCAACTCCTAGTATCAAAAAGTTAAAATTAAAAATAGAATCATCATATATTCTAGAAATTTTAAGACTGGGTATATACTCAAAAGAATTAAAAGGAGGGTCTTGAGGAGATATTGTAAATCCATGTTCACAGTAGTATTACTCACAATAGCCAAAAGCTGGAAATAACCAAATGTTTACCAACTGATGAATGAATAAACAATATATGGTGTACAAATACAATGGGATATCGATTAGTCTTTTTTTTTTTAAAGAGAGAGAGAGAGAGAGAGAGAGAGAATTTTAATATTTTATTTTTTAGTTTTTGCTAGGCAAGCGCTCTACCACTGAGCCACAACCCTGTCCCAACACAGATGAATTTTGAGAATATTATGTTAAGTGAAAAAAGTCACCAAAAAGACAAATTCTGTATGATCCCACTTACTGTGGCACCTAGAGTGGTCAAATTCCTAAAGATAGAAAGTAGAGGGGTGGATATTGTTTAGCATTTCAGCATTACAAGATGAAAAAGTTCTAGACACTGTTGAATAACATTGTGAATGTACTTTAACTACAGAATTGTACACTTTAAAGTGGTTATGTTGGAAATATAATAAAAATGTTTATTATTGTGCATAATAACAAAAAATAAGAAATATCTTAAAATGTTTACTAGCAGGAAATGGATAAATGGTTAACACAATACATTCATACAGTAAAATACCATACAGCAATTAAAATGAACTCCAGTTATACATAAACCAAGTAAATCTCAAAAACCATATTAAACACAAATATTAAAGAATGATATACAGAATTACAGGGTGCACACTGAATTGTAGCAAAGCTAGAATTTGATAAAAACCAAATTCAGAAAAGTGTTAAGTTTTTTTTAATATTTAATACATATTTTTTCTATTCCTTCACAGCACTTTAATTAATTTTTAAAATATCTTTTTTTTATATATGGTGCTGAGGATCGAACCTAGGGCCTCACATGTGTTAGGCGAGAGCTCTACCGCTGAGCCACAACCCCCAGCCCTAATTAATTTATTTTTCCCACATTTTTTATTTGCGAATTATGGTTGTACATCATGATGGGATTTGTTGTTACATATTCATACATGCACACAATATAACAATATAATTTGGGCACTGTCACTCCCCAGCACATCATGCCTCAGGATGTGTTACTTTTTTTTGGTGGGGGAAAGTACTAGGGATTGAACTCAGGGGCACTGGACCACTGAGCCACATTCTAAGCCCTTTTCTGTATTTTATTTAGAGACAGGGTCTCACTGAGTTGCTTAGTGCCTCACTTTTACTGAGGCTGGCTTTGAACTCGAGATCCTCCTGCCTCAGCCTCTGGAGTCATTGGGATTACAGGCATGTGCCACTGTTTAACACATTTTATATTTTAAAAATTAAGACAGCACAAATGATGTTCTACACTAAAAAGATCATTTCTATTTACAGCAAGCTTTATGTGGCTTACCTATTTCTAAATATCAAGTAAAGGATTATATAAATCTCAATTTAAGGAGAAAATGATTACACACACATTTTTCCCCTTACAAATAAATAAACAGGCAGACAGGAGAAACCAGAGGCTTTAGAAAACTACTGCAGGCCCTTCTCTGATGTAAATGGCGCCACAGCATGAAGATTTATGCCAACAGCTTCGTAGCAAGAAACATCCAAGAGCAAAGGTCTTCCTAGCCAAACAAGAGTTATTGTTTGAATATTTAATTCCCACTCTATTTTTTTTATTGGTTGCTCAAAACATTACAATGATCTTGACATATCATATTTCATACATTTGATTCAAGTGGGGTATGAATTCTTATTTTTACCACATGTACAGATTGCAGGATCACATTGGTTATACCCACTCTAAGGTCTGTACCCAGGTCTCCCAACGCTGCCTTGACCAGCTCTGCCATACAGAGCACTTGGGCAACTCCTTGCCAATCCTGACAGTAATTTTATGAATGACAGCCTCTACATTCCCTAAAGAGTCTGTAAGGATTTTTTTTTCCTGATATGGAGGGATTAAAAAAACAAAAGTAAAAAAAGGGCTGAAAATGTGGCTTAGTGATACAGTATTTGCCTTTCATGCAAGAGGCCCTGGGTTCAATTCCTGGCACTGAGTGAGGGTTGGGGGGAAAGAAGCTACTAGATCTTACTATTAAATGTGTCAGCATAGCCATGCCTTATAAATACAAGAAACAGGTGTGCTTCTCTGAATACACAACCAGAATTAATATGGAGCCAGTAATGTTATGAAACCAGGTTGAAGACAAATAATCTTGTAAATATGACAAGAGAGTAAAATAGAAATTGAGAAATGAATTTCAGATAAGTATCAGAATACTGTTATTATCTGACTTTGAGTAACTTGAAATCAGTAAGACAAAACTCAAAATACCACTATACATGGGAAAAATTTAATAAGACTCTTTTTTTTTTTTTTTTTTTTTTTAACTAAGGCTAGAATTAGTCTAGCCCCTGAAACCAGCTTCAGAATGCAGTTCTGTTCTTTCATTTGTATTAATCTTCATTAGCATGGTGAATTTCAGAAAACACTGCAGATGCACTGACATTTCTCCTGAGTCTACAGTACACAAAAGAAATTCACAGGATTCAGCATTGTTCCAGACCCCGAGTTAGGACAATTGGATATCAGGGTTCACGAATAGCTGAAGTTATTCCCTAATTAAGAACAATTTGTCTTACTCCTTTTTTATGATGAAAATCTAATGATAATGGAAAAAAATGTGTTATTACAGCATAATCTTACATAATACTTCAACCATGTAAGAAATTCATGTAAATGAAGAAAACAGAAGAAAAACATGCATGCATATACATACGAAGATGTTTTTATACAACAATGAAAATGCCACACCCCCAACAAAACTTATAAATACAAATTTCAGTCTCTTTCATTCTGTGTACTTTTCATCTCAGAAAAAAGCAAGGTTTCTCATGAGGAAAAAAAAAAAATCCCCATGTCCTTTCTAGCTAAACTTTTAGGTGGGGTGGAAAGCACCACTATCTTCAGAGACACTAGCTGTCTTTTACAAAGAATATTTAAGAGAGCAGAGCCTGGTGGCACATGTTTCTAATCCCTGCTACCTGAAAGGCTAAGGCGAGAAAATCACAAGTTCCAGACTAGCCTCAGAAACTCAGAACCTGTCTCAAAATAAAGAAGTAAAAATAAAAAGGCTGGAGATGTAGCTCAATGGTAGAATGGCCCTGGGTTCAATCTCCAGTACAGGGGGTGGAAAAGAATATTCAATATTTAAGACAAAGAAGCTGTGAGTTCTAAAATCTAGAATCCATCAATGCCAGTGGCACAGAAGTAAAACACTAAGTCCACCGGGTTAAATAAAGGCACCTTCAGTTTTGAGAATTTGGTTCCAGAAGCTCCATAAGGGAGATGAAAAACCTAATTTATTGAAAGGGAAGATATATAAAGGTAGAGTGAGGGTTTCACATCTGGGACAGGAAAAATACAAAGTGAGCCAGGAACAACTTATGCCAGAAAGCAAGGAAGCACTCACACACTGAGCTGAAAGGGCTCCCACAGGCCAAATATGGAACATCTTGTGCATCACAAAGATTGTAATTGTTGGTAGAACACAATAAATTAAAAGCCATGAGTTCATGATGATACTAAAAGAGAGAAAAGGAAAATTCATTTACCACCATTAAAGCTGACCATCTCCCTTCTTAGAAAAGCATTGAAAGAATTAAGAAATCCTCTTTTTAGTAGAAATTATAATTTATTCCAAAGTGATGAGAAAAATCTTCATTGAAGACTGAAAACCAATCTAAAACCAATGTAAAAAGGTCTAGTACAATTAGATATCACCATTTTGTAACAACCAGTGAATTAACTGATTCAGGCAAGGACCATCCTCTTAAAGAATGCAGGAGAAGTATTAACAGTATGGTGCCAGAGGGGCACCTCTCTACAGATTACTTGCTAATTACAAAGTGAAAAACATCTTTACCATGAAGAGATCTGTTATTTATCACCTGAAACACAAATGATCAAACTTAATATTATTCATTACAGGGCTATGACATTAATGTTTTTCCTAATATGATGCCATGAGGAACAGAACAACATCTGAGAAGTATTTTTTACCAAAAATGTTCAATGATAATGTAATCAAGCCTTTAGACTTAATACCCGTTTATAGGTAATACAGGGATAAAGAAATTAAATAGTTAGGAAACAACTGGAAAATTCCAGAAGAGGTATATGCTACAACATAAATGATCTTGTTTCTTAAAGACAACAACAAAAAAACCCATGTTGTGTGGTTTCTAAACTTTTCTGTATTTTTAAGACTAGAGAGACATGTTTGAAAGAAAATAAATAAACAGCTAAAAAAAAAAAGTGTCATGTTCAAGGCAACTGGGAAAATCTGAAAGAAACTGAATATCAGCATTACTATTAACTGCCTGAACTGTAACAAGTACTGTAAGGACAATTAAATAGAACAATGTATTTCAAGGAGATACATCTAAAGTATTTAAGGGTAAAGTGTCATGATATCTGCAGTACAAAAATGTACATATTGGCTGGAGATGTGGCTCAAGCGGTAGTGCGCTCGCCTGGCATGCGTGCGACCCGGGTTCGATCCTCCGCACCACATACCAACAAAGATGTTGTGTCCGCCGAGAACTAAAAAATAAATATTAAAAAAAAAATTCTCTCTCTCTCTCTCTCTCTCCTCTCACTCTCTCTTTAAAAAAAATGTACATATTATGTATCTAAACACATATGTATATATATAGATAGATAAAGCAAGTATAGCAGAAATGTGAACAACAGCTAAATCAAAGTGATGGGCATAAAGACGTTATCTATACTATTCTTTCCATTTTTCTGTATATTTAATTTTTACTTAAACAGTTATTTACAAAAGAAAAAAGGGTAAAAAGGTTCAAAATGCACTTCTTCCAAGAAGTCCTCCTGAGCAAATTCTCCTATACCTTTGATCACTTCCTTGCAAGATTGTTTCAGCACAAAGTCCAATATAATCCTATTCACATCTATTGTCTAACTGTCCTCTTATATTTCATATATTCAGTAGATCTGGTTTCCTAGTAAGACTATAAGTTCCAAACACAGACATCTTTTCATTCTTTTCTATTTCTTCATGGCGTATACTGAAGTAATCTGTAATCAGCAGACTTTTAAAAGTGCAAATACCAACAGTAGGCACTCAGTACAGCACCTTAACTAACTGGTTCTTCAAGAGAACAGCAATTCATTTGGATAATCAATCTCACATCACAGCTATCAAAAGGATATCACAAAACATCACTTACAGGTTTAAGAGTTTCACATAAAGAAACTAGCATCTGTACACAACTAGACATATGATAAATTGTGCTCTATATGTGTAATATGAATTGTAATGCATTGTGCTATCACATATAACAAATTAGAATAAAAAATAATAAAAAAGAAACTAGCATCTAAGAGTTAAGAGAAGAAATTAGAATATAGGTCTTATATGCCTTATATGCATTATTTTTCAGTTGCACAATTTCTTCTACCATCCTTGATCTTTACAACAGTGACTGTGGGCTGGTGTTGTAGCTCAGTGGTATAGCACTTGCCTTGCACACATGAGGCCCTGGGTTTGATCCTCAGCACCACATAAAATAAATAAATAAACAAACAAATTAATAAAAATATTGTGTCCATCTACAACTAAAAAAATTTTAAAAAAGAAAAAAACAGTGACTGTATTTGTTCACAACTCCTTTGTGTAATGAAGCGTAACAAGCTACATAATTAACTTTAAAATCATAAAGAATGCACAAAAGATTAAAAATTTTGATAACACAGTACTGGTAAGGAAACAGGCAGACTTGCACTGTTGCACATACAACCTCTATAGAAAGCAATTTAGCAATATCTAAGGTTAAAAATGCACACACACATTGATCTATCACTTCTCTAGGAATTTAATCAGATATCCAAGTACACATAAAGAATTAATTGTAGCTCCAGAAACAAATGTCCAATAGTAAGAATTGGCTGAAATACCTCTATAAAAATGCAATACCTGCCATCTTTCAAAAACAAGGAGATACTGCATATACTGTATGAAATGATCACCAAGACAAAACTAAGTGAAAAGGAAAATTTCAGAATAACAGGTACAGTATCTATCATTGTGTAAAACAAAAACCAACCAACCAACCAACCAAAGTACAGGCATATGTACTTGTAAACTGCATAGACTCTCTCTGGAAGGATAAACAAGATACTGACTTTGGGGAGGGTCTCTAGATGGATAGGAGGATGGTGCTAAAAAGCTTTTCATTCTCTTTGTGTACTTTCTGAATTTTATTTCATATGTATGTACATGTATTACCCATTTTGTTTTAAAGAGTGATTTTTTTAAACACGGCTCTACACCAATACAAATTATTTAACAATACTTATCTTAATCCTAAAAGCATTTCATGTCTTTGTACCATCAAAAATTTAAACAAAGCTTCAATGAATTCCACTAGATGAAACGTTTCCAGATAAGAACAAAGCATCCCAGATGACAGAAGCCTACTGAGAAGATAGAATTTATTACCTCACTTCTAGATTTTGCCAGAACCTTGATCCAAGTCTGGATCATGGGTGACATTAAGTATTTCCAACTACAAAACTAGTCACTATACAGATTGCTCCAAAAGGAGAAATCATCAAAGTACCAAATGGATACCAACTACTCGGATCCTAAGTGTGGGGCTGTCACAATAACATATACTTCTCAGCATGAGGGGAAAAAAGGTGAGTCTCTAGCTCTTTCCCAGCACATAGAATGACATATGTACCCCAAATCCCTGTAGTTTCTCTTATTTCATCTCTTGGCTCCAACAGTATTATGGCAACAGGAAATGACACAAAAGTCAGCTGAACCACATAAGACCAGGGTTAAATGGGGAAGTGGAAAAAAAAATACACACATAACATTACATACTTATACACACATACATACTTTAAGGCCTCAAAACATGAGATCCTAGATTTAAGAATGGGGAGACTTTGAGAAAAGAATATTAAAGGAAAAGACTAGAAAGGCTTACTTTCCATTTCCATTTATCCACTTAGGAGACAAGTTTGGCAGGATAACTGAAAAACAGAAAATGTCCCTTCCTTCCCCTTTGTGCTCCCCCCACAATTTAGCTATTCATTTCAACACTCTTCAGCAAAGTCTTCTGCTAAGAAAGAGTTTATCTTTTCTTTCTGATGGCAGAGGTAAGATGCAGCCAACTATCCAAGAAAGTCATAACACAGGAGCAAATTAAAGGACCAAATATAACAAGCCAATTGAAACCCAGGTCCTAATTCACTGGAACATTATTGTACCTTAAAATTCTTTATTTTAAATTGTTTTTGTGATTTTCCAATGAGAAAGAAAACATCTTACTCATTATTTAAAATTAAAACCTTCACTGGACAAATTATTGTTCATCAAGTGTTTCAGACTGCCTTTGTTTTCATGTGATGGTCATAGGGCATTAATAATGTACAGCTAAAACAAAAGCTCTAAGGAAGATCTTTGACAAAAAAAAAAAAGAGGCAAACAGGTCACACAAAGTAGGAGCCCTGGTAACTGAGAATCCTTAAGTCTTGATTTACTTTTTGTGACCTAAGCTTTTGTGCGTGCTCTTCAGCCCTTCCTTACCTAATTCTGTGAGGGTAATTAAGAATTTTACTAAAAAGGAATTCCCCCTTCATTTCTTTTAGCAAAGCTATCAAAATCCCTCGCCAGAATAAATGGGTTGGGACATCTACTCCTAAATTTAGGGAAAGTTTATACTAAAGACACAACATGAGTAGAGGAAAAGTAATCTTAGAACCAGAAGTTGCAGTGGTAGTTTCAAAGGAAGGGTCAGCATGGGACATATTGGCTGTGGGCGGCGTGGTAGTCTGGGAGTCTCTAGGGCAACACCAGATGCGAATAGTGCTTTGTCCTTAAGCCACTCACATAATTTAAATTCTCCCTCTCAGATAGTAGCAACAGGCTCACTATTGGGCAGCAAGTCTAGCCCATTGCCTGGGAAGAAGGCGGGCGCGTGGTGAAGGGGCTCTTTATCCCGTAGGTCCCTGCAACACAGTGATGCGCATGCGCCCCAAGGGCAGCGAACAGGCACCCGGAGCTCGTTCACACTCGCGCATGCGCAATCACCCATCTCGCCGCAGGCGACAGCTCACTATTTGGCAAGGGGGATGGGGCTGGGAAATGATGGGGGGGCTGAAGGCAGGGGGCGCGTTTGTGTCTTCTGAATGCTTGGGATAGGGAGAAGAGACGGTTGACTAGGTTCTGGTATTCATAGGCCAAGTAACCAAGGAGTAGGAAATGGGGCAGAGAATATGTGTGGGGGGGAGTAATGGGGTTAGTCACGTCTTAAGGGAGGCGCCCCCCCACCCGGCAGGATAACCCCCTCCCTCGACACTCCTCCCCCCACTCACCTGAGAGCGGCGGCGACAGCTGCTGGTCCCCGTCCCCCTGCGCTCGCCTCATACTGTCCGCAACATCCGGGACCGCCGATACACAAATACACACACTCCGAGCGCGCACACTCACACACACACACACACACACACACCACACACACCACACTCACACACACACACACACACACACACACACACCGACACACACCGGCCGGAGCGTCCTGGCGTCAGCACGTCGACGCAGCGAGCGCGTACCCGCCGGGCCCCACCCCGCGCGGCCTCCTCCCCTCTGTTCCCCTCCCCTCCTCTTCCTCCTCTCCCTCTCCTCCCTCCCCTCCCTGGGCTCTCCTGCCCCTCCTCTCTCTTCCTCAAGACTCCGCCTACCTTCCCTGGTGCGCATGCGTCCCGGGGCCTCGCCAGGGCTTGGGAATTTAAGGAGAAGGTGGGGCCTGAGTAGAAAGAGGCGGGAACTTGGAGGGGGTCGTGTGTAAGGTGCAGGAGGCCGCGCGGAGGTGCGAGGACCCGATGGAAGAGCACCAAGTCGAGGGACAGGGTGGGCGATATGATATTAAAGGCATTTCACAATGAAAACCTATGTTTGAAAGCAGTTTATGGACTACCAATGACTTTTACATGTATTCACTCATTTTTTTTTTTAAACCAACTCAGTAAAATATTTTTTGGACTTTATCTCAATGATAGAGACTTCTAAAAATATCTTTTAAAATTTAGCATTTCCGAAACAAAACCAAGAAGGACCATTCTTTCTGGGGAAGGCAGGGTATGTAGGTGGCCTAACTAACTGAAAGGAAGTTGATTCAGTTGACATTTGTGGTCTTGGACACCTGGATCCCCAGTTTGCCTCACATTTTAGCTCCCAAGGACCATCACTAATTCCTGGGTTGAGTAAAAGAAAGTCTCACAGCATCTTGGCCCTGCAAGGGGGGAAAATAATCTCTGTATGGGAGTAATAATGTCAGTAATGGGATATATTTTATTGCTATGATTCTTTTCCTTAGCTTAAATCTTAAAAAATTATTCTTACTGAATCAAACCAAATAATCCTGCATTGCCTCTTCTGTACTGAGATAGTATCATAACACACACACACACACACACACACACACACACACACACTCCCAGAGCATAGGATGAAAGAGATCAACCTGTGGGTCATTGGGTAACAGTGTGGGCCCTGTCTGGGGAACAACTTCTAGGAGTCCTGCTGCCTCTCAGGCCTATGGGAGAGTCTCCAGGAGACAGTGCTTGCTGTCTCCTGCCACATGCGTGCTGGCATCAGTTGGCTGGTGAGCCTGTTCAGCAGGGAAGGCTGGCAGCCCAGGAGCAAAGCCACAGGGGTTTGGAGAGAAACCTCTAATAGTGCCAGGCTGTCTTTTACTTTTAGCTGCAAAAGTAGACCCAGTAATCCCACATCTTAAAACTTCCTAGGAATCATGGACAAAATACTCCAAACTCCTAGAGCTTACACAAACCTTATTTCAGCCAAAATGATCCAAAAGATGGAGATCTCAAATTCTACAATGATGTGGTTAGTGTGCTGCTCCACTTCAAAACAAAGAGAGCTTTTGTTCATGTGTATTGGGCTGACACTTGAAACTTTTCAATTAGATTACACTAATCTTATTAATTTTTTTAAGATTTCATTTATCATTATCAACAAACATTCATTCATTCCTCTAGCTAAAGCCAGCAAAGTTTTTGGTCCCTGTGAAAATTCAGAAAGGCCCAGAGGTAACTCAGTAATAACCAGTTACAATTGGCTTCTCATGTCACTGAGACTGTTCAGTTACCTATACTCTTAACCAGAGATCACAGGGAGGCAGGGAAGAAAGAAAAGGGTAGTCCTTGGAGAAAGGAGCATGGTGGTGGGTATCAATGCAGAAAGAGGTAAAATTAAAACACTGACAACCTGCTTTAGCTTTCTCACAATTGAAACTAATCCCTGCAGCCTAGTCAGGCTCTGCCCAGGATCTGGGAGGAGCTCCTCAGGACAAGTGAGTTCATGCCAGCAGCTTATCCAGGCTGGGCCTGAATCCCCAGTGATATGGAAGAACACTATTCACATCTATGGCTCCTATCCCCATCTGGAAGAGGTCCTTATCCCCATCTGTAGCTCCATGCCATGAGGCTCCCATTCTACTGTAGGGACTGTACCACCCACCTGAGATATGATCCTACCAGCCTCTGTACAAAGGACTTTGATTTGGTGTGGAGCTGATTAAACGATTGTAGATGTCCTTGGAAGCACTATGTGGAAGAATTTTAAACAGCTTCTCCTTTTTAATATGCACTTCCTCTTCGGTTTTAATTATTTTGTTCCTACATTTTCCCTTTCAATTTACTAAAATCTAGAAATGTAATTAGAGCAGAGGCCGGGCTCAGAGAAAGCTGCCAGGATTTCTACAGCATGATTAAATATACCAGGCATCCCTTTAGTGTGGGCTGAAAAAATAGGATTCTCATTATTATCTTTTCCTTATCCAGGAAAGAATCGGCACCACGTACAGATACGGATTTATTGAAAATGCAGCACTAATTAAAGTCTCTTGACGAGGGTAAAAAAAGTGCAGTTATTTAATTATTTCCTCAATTTAATGTTTTGTTGTTGTAACCACAATAAGCAAGAAGCCCTCCTTGCTCCTCTTTCCTCAAAATAAAATTCTTTTCTCCTCATGAGGGACTTAATGAGGCTTTTATCTATGCAACAACAATCAAGCTTACAATGGCACCAATTCAATTCACTGCTTCTTGTGATGGTAGGAAATATGCAGAACTCATTTTCTTAATCCAAAACACAAACAACGAAGTGTTCATTGGCCTGTCATGAGCCAGGTCTGGGCAAGGGATCTGTCCCCAAAGACCCTGAAATGTCTGGTATTTATTTATTCTGCCAACAAGGATCTTTTGCTCCATTTTACAGTCTAGTAAGTTAAGGCATGGTTCTTCTGGGAGCTATAGGGGAGGAAGAGGCAAACAGAACAGCACAGAAGATAAGTACAAACTCCGATTTTGGTTGTAAGCTCTTTAGGAAGATAAGTCTTTCTGTCTGTACTGTTCTTCCTTGACCAGTCAATGGCCAACTTTCAATTGGTGCCTGCTCCAGTGACTGCTATGGTGGACTTTGGAGTTGGATATACAGGAAGGAAGACCTCAGTAGGGATATAGTCCAGACACCCGGCCTAAAGGAAAAAAGTCAAATGACACACCCAGGGACAGATATAAGACCACACAAAAAGAAAGAACAAGAATACACCGATGAAGCTATGTGAGGGCCACAGTGGGGTTAATAGAAAATTGGCAGTGGATAAGTTCTTATTGATTGATTAAATTTCATAGTGGAGCTGTGGATTAATTAATGAACAGTTTTCTTCTCTGGAGAGTCAAGTTCATCCCAGCACTACCACTGTAATGTAAACTTGGACAAACTTCTTCGGGACTTAGTTTTTCCACTGAAACAATGGAAACAATTCCCACCTTATCACCTTGGCGTGAGGATGAACTAAAATAATATTTGAAAACAGCATGGTCCCTGGCATAGAGGAGACCCACTTATTTATGGATGTGTCATTGTATGTGGATTTTAGGGGTAAATGTTCATAAACTTACTGGTATTCAATTCCTGCTGTACACCATGCTAATTCCTTGTCTCTGTGCTATTTTTTAAGAATTTTTTTCACAATACCTTTTTTCTTTTTTCTATTTATTTATTTATTTATTTTTATATGGTGGTAAGGATCCAACCCAGGGCCTTGCACGTGCTACTGCTGAGCTGCAGCCCCAGCCCTCTCTGTGCTTTCTTTAGAATTCTCCAGGGAAGCTGGAGTCAAGGAAAACAGAAGACTTCTCAGTCAGAATACTTTCTCTTGCTATGATTCCTGAATGAGCAAGCTCTTCAACCTTGGAGCCAATTTCCTCATGCATCAGTCAGGGATCCTGGTTGCAAGAACTGCACCAACTCTGGTTACATCAAACAGAACTGGAATTTACCAAAGAAATACTGAACTGCTGACTCCCAAGATTGACAGGAGTTAAAGGAACAGGCTTGGAAATTCAGCTGTGAGCAAAGGGTTTGTAGAGGAAGAAAAACAACCTTTTCCTAGCTGGACAGGAGAGGTCCAACTGTTGGGCACTGCCACAAAGTGCCACCATCAGACACATCACCACTGCTTCAAAGGATATCTACTCTTTTCTCCATCTTTGTGCCTCATATGCAGCAGCACCCTGTTGGCTAATCCTGGATTCTGTCCATTTCAGGGAAAGGTTCACTTCTATGGTATCCATGGTGGTGTCCACAGTGTGATATTCAGCCTTCCTTCTCATTGATGCTATCTACAGCAGGGATTTGTTCCAAACAGAAAGTGGGTCAGATTCTGGACCACCAATCCCCTTATCTAATCAGTAAAATGGGCCATTTATCATCAGGCAGTAAACAGCATTTAATGACACATTTATTCAAAAGAATCTGGCATATAAAAAGCATTCTGTCATTTTATTTTTCTCTTTAATAAAACAAAAGGTTTGAAATGTACTTACCCAAAGATTTGATCAATGTGCTTACAGACATTGATGTTCTGATTTTTTGACCTGGGGAAATGCTGCCAAACACCATCGCTGAAGGATGGAGCTGCAGGCAAAGCAGCAGAGCAGGAGAGCACAAGAAATGGCAAGTTTAAATCCTAGCTTTTGATTGTTGTCTTGGACTGGCAATGCAACTCCATCTCCATCTCATTCACCTTTAAAACTGGTCTAAAAATTATCTGAAGTCATACTTCAAAATAAGTTTTAGAAGGTTAATATTTGTTTTCAAAAAAGAATATCTTATCAAGAAGAGATTGTATTCACTGTTGTGAATTATTTTCAGTAGTTGTTTTTGGAATGGGATTGATTCCCCACCTATTGGCATTTGCCCCCAAATAACATTTACCTAATTGTAGATAATTAGTTTAGCAAAAAACAAAATTTTTTTCTGCCTCCACTCAAATAGGAATTACCTTGGATTTTACAATTTTAGATTTTCTTTGCCGTGATTCTACTCTATCAGGGTGAATTGATTTCAATTGAAAGTTTACTCTATGTTAGAATCCTATTTTTAAAAAGGAATTTAATCTAAAATTCAATTATGGAAGATGTCTGCCAAAGTGAAAAGTCAACTAGCACTTACTGAATGCTCCCTGGGTACAGAGCTCCATCAGGATACTACAGGATGAGTCAAAAGAAATAGAACTATTGTCCCTATTCACAGACTTCTCAGTTCAGAATAAAAGAATTTTAGGACTAGAAGGGACCTTAGAGATTCTCCAACCCACTGACTTTCAAATGAGGCTGGTATCTCAAACTCTGAGCTTCTGAAGAGTTTCTCAGAGGTTCCAAGGAAGTGGGGGTATAATAGGGATGGGGTAGGCCAAGTGGAGCAAACCTGATTCTCTTTCCATTCATTAAAAAATCTTAAGTTCATTAAGTTCAATCCCAATATCAAAAAAAAGTATCTTTTGAATCTAGCCACTTCTTTCCATCTTTCTTGTCCCATTCAAATTCTAGCTGCTCATAGAAAAAGGGTCCTAACTAGTCTCCCTAATCCTTTTTTTATACTTTAATCCATCCTTCACTTAGTAACCAGGACAATCTGACTAAAACTGAAGTCAGATCACTCTGCTGCCCGTCTAAAATCTGGGGTTGTAGCTCAGAGATAGAGTGCTTACCTAATGTGGGTGAGGCACTGGGTTCCATCCTCAGCACCACATAAAATAAATAAATAAATAAATAAAATTAAGATATTGTGTCCATCTACAACTAAAAAATATTTTTAAAAAATCCGACATCATTCCTGATTTCTCTATTACTCTAGTGCCTCACATCTAATCCACCAGGAATTCCTATAAATTTTAGTTTCAAAGTATCTCTTGAGCCAGGCGTGATGGCACACACCTGTAATCCCAGCAGCTCCAGAGGCTGAGGCAGGAGGATTGCAAGTTCAAAGCCAGCCTCAGCAACTTATTAAGGCCTTAAGTGACTCAGCAAGACCTCTGTCTCTAAATAAAATATTAAAAAGGGCTGGGGATGTGGCTCAGTGGTTAAGAGCCCCTGAGTTCAATCCCAATACCAAAAAAAAAAAAAAAAAGTATCTTTTGAATCTAGCCACTTCTTTCCATCTTTCTTGACCCATTCAAATTCTAGCTGCCCATAGAAAAAGGGTCCTAACTAATCTCCCTAATCCTTTTTGTATACTTTAATCCATCCTTCACTTAGTAACCAGGACAATCTGACTAAACTGAAGTCAGATCACGCTGCTGCCCATCTAAAATCTTTTGAATGTCCATTGTACCAAGAATAAAATCCAAACTTTGTATCACTAACTACAGGAGCTTGGCCTCATGTTCAATCATATCATGTTGCTTTGTTTCTTGTCCTTGCTCCAGCCATGCTGGCTATCTGTCCGTTCCTTGCAAAAGGCAAGCCCTTTGCCTCCACAGGCATTTGATATTACTGTTCCTTCTGCCCTTATTCTCCTCCATCTTCATGTGGCTGCTTCTGCCTCTTCTTTCGGGTGTCAGCTTAATTGTTACATCCTCAGAGAGCCTTCTCTAACCACCCCCCACTACTCTAAAATAAAGACCTGTTATTTTCTGTCATGGAACTCTGTTTACTTCCTTTACAACACAAACAACAATCTGTAATTGTTTTGTGTATTCCTTGTTTATAACTAGTTTCCCCTACAAAATTGTCAGCTCCATGGGGGCAGGGACATGTCTGTTTTGCTCTGCATTATGTCCTGGCACCCAGCACAAAGCAGCTGACACATAGGCAGAAGGTTTTCCGCACATTCTTACTGAATGAATATGTAACAGAACTTTGCTTTGAATGGCAGAGAAGACTTGGGCAAAGGTTAGAGGCATGGATGGAAGGTTAGTAGACAAAAGGGATGGAGAAGGCGAATGGGAAAGAAAAAACAGTTCAGAAAATGATCCTAAGGCCAGAGAGGGCATGGCATTTTTGAGAAATTATATGAAAATTAGTTGAGACTGGAGTGTGGAGAGCAAGTGGGAGGGCCATCTGAGATGGGTTAGCAGCACTGGGCAAAGCCACACAGTATTTCTCTCCTGGGAGCCAAACCACAGTACTGAGAACAGAGAGGACAGAATTTCCCAAAGGGAAGTCAAGGTGTTCCTGGTGAAAGAAGGACAGTCCCTGTCTTCAGAACAGTCTTCTTTACATCTTTCCCTGCCCTCATCCCACCTCTCCCCTGTAATAGTTTGCTGATCTTTTAGGTTTCAACTCCTCCTGCTATTCCTTTAGGAAGCTGTCAGATGTCCCAAAACCCTGAGCTAGTTCTTGCCTTGCTTCTCCTCCCTGTATCTCACCTGCACTGCAGTTGCTCTAGTCCCACCCTCTGTTCCTCAAATAGCAGTAAGCTCCTTGGGAGCAGGGATCTCCTTTTTCTCTATCATGATTCCAGCATCAAATAGCATTCCTAGCACATAAAGGTATTCAGATAAATGCATGTGGAATGAATAAATGAATCAGTGAAATAAACATTCCTTTCAAGAACTTTGTTCCTGGAATTTCAGCCATAAAAGCCTCCATTTAGCTTCCTCTTCCTGCATCCATCCATTGTTTGGCCAGCCACAGGCTGGTCAGCAGCTTGTAAGAGCCCCAAACACTCCTCCAAAAGGCTTCTTGACTCAGACCCTCTGCTGGGAGCCAGTCTTCCCTTAAAAGGCCACCTTATCAGAAGTGCCTCTGATGGCATTTATGAGCTCTATTTTTATCTACATTGGAAAGCCTCAAAGTTAATTCCCAAGCCAACAACATTAAACTCAGGAACGTGGATGAGCAAGGAAACATCTTGATGATGGCTTTGAGTCACAGCTTTGTTTTCTGTGGTAAGAGCCTCGGATCCTCCCCATCATTGACCCTTGTTTTTAAGGACTGGCTAACTCTAAAATGCCTTTGATCCTCCATTCATTAAAACTAGATCCTGTAGCTCTTAATAGTCTATGCAATGGTGTCATCTTCCCTAAGATTCACCTAACTCTGGTAAGGCCCTCGGAGCAGAGCAGAGCAGACTGCCAAACAGCTTCCAGTTTATTCAAACTGGTTTCCCACTCCCACCCCCTAATGGAAATTAGTTCTGGATCATCACAGGAGGCTGCTGTGGCCAGAGGGGAAGGCTCCCAAAGAGGCCAGAGAAATAATTGGAAGAATCTACAGAAATAAGGAGAGATATCCAGCGGGGCTGGTGAGCAGTTGAGGGCCTGTGCCAAGGAAAGGATTCACTGTCAGAACCACAGAAATGGAGAGCAAGAAAGTGTGGAGAGAGGGGAAAGACAGAGAAGGACCAGAGGAAAGGAGGGCTGTGAAAGGGAAGGAAGGAAACAGCAGGAATGGAAGGGGATCATAGGTAGCTTGTGCAGAGGGAAAGGAGAAAGAGGGAGTGTGCCTTTTCCCTTTAATCCAAGTGGGGCAAATTGGGAAGAAAGGGGCTTAGAATCAGGTGGCAACCCCAGGGAGATGCTTTACTAGAAATTCTAATATGTGGATTAGAAAAGAGCCAGGAAGGTATTAAGGAATCTTCTCACTTCCAGATTCAAGACACTGGGTCAGCATTCCTGCCTCTGGAAATTTAGGAAAAATAGGTATTGTCCAAATGACTCAATTCACTTTTGATTCTGTCCTTTCCCTGAGCAAAAGCCTAAACAATTCAGGATCCTTGCCCCACTGTCTCTGCCCTCCCTTCCCTTATTCCCTTTTCCCCAAGACCACACACAGCTCGGGACCACAGTCCCCTGGGTGCTCCTGTCTCAGTTGGTCACTCTGGGACAGAAACCTGATCTAGAGCTTGGAGTCTGGGCCAAGTTAGCACTGCCTGCAGGAGGGATTGCTTCCTGGGAAGTCCTACTTCAAGCTTCTGGCTGGCCTAATGCTGGGTAGGGAGCATAGGAAATGTGGATACCGGGGTGGTTTTGGCTTTCAAGGTACCTCTCTTCAGAGAGAGAAGCATGGGACAGAAATTTCCATAGACCAATCTAGAAAGTGACTCCAACCCACTGAGATGGCCCCAATACCCTCTGTTCTGTCCCATTCAGAAAATTGCCACTTCCAAGCCTCCCAGGAGATTTCGGGGCCAAGATGGAGGCTCTGATTCTTGAATGATCTAGTTACTTCTCAGAGAAAATATACCTTCTGAAGCTCATGTGTCTACTTTTCAAAGATATGTCCTTATTCACTGGGAGGGGGAGAACTCATATGGGTTGCTCCGTGTGGGCGTGAGGCAGCATCCTTGCTGGATAAAAAGGACAGCATACCTTTCATGGAAAGTAGCAGACTACTCAGGGGTAAGTGCCTGCTTTGCTTCTGGGGGCTACAACAAGGAGTGTAAGCCACCCCCATCCTTCTCTTTTACTTGGGAGTTTTGATTGCTCATAAGTGTCCTCCCCCAACGCAGGGTAAAGGATCATTTTGATGATCCCGTTTTGGACAAGTGAGAAGAGAAAGCCTTTTAACTCTGATCTGCATGACTGCTTGCTATGCAGTGGGCACTCGGGTGGGTAGGCAGTGGGTGGCAGCAGCTGCCAGACACCTTCCCCTGAGGATGCATCAGTTGGTGCCAAAAGCCTATCTAAGCTCTTTCTGATCTCTGTGCCAGGGGCAGCCAGTCCTGGAAGGAAGCCAATAAGTCCACCATGAGACCTGCATTCTTCTCCTCCCCCTCATCCTCCAAGAACAAGAAGGAGTAGCTTGAGAGCCCACAGGAAAAGGAGCTGATGGGTCTTGGACACATTTTCCAGCTGTCACACCTGTTAACATGGGAACTCACACTTGTATGCACACACTCACACTCAGCAATAAATTCAGAATCAGGCTTTCTTGTTCCATCTGTCCTCTGCCCAGAGCAATGGCAATAAGAACTTCCATCAATAAACTGTTGTTCCCACTTTGTCTCCTCCCTCTCTCCTTCTTTTCTCCCTTCCACCAACATTTATCAAACTCTTAGATGAGCCCGTCACACTGCATTAGGGGTTAAAGATACAAATATATAGTCTTGGGATTAAAAACATCTATGAGCACTAATATGATAAAAGGCGGGCTGGGATTGTAGCTCAGTGG
This sequence comes from Spermophilus citellus, assembly GCF_964194105.1. Taxonomy (NCBI): domain Eukaryota; kingdom Metazoa; phylum Chordata; class Mammalia; order Rodentia; family Sciuridae; genus Spermophilus; species Spermophilus citellus. Next base: position 49,553,441 of record NC_138199.1, on the reverse strand, counting down.
TAGAGCACTCGCCTAGCACATGTGAGGTCCTGGGTTCGATCCTCAGCACACATAAAAATAAATAAATAAAATAAAGGTATTGTGTTCAACTACAACTAAAAACTTCTTTAAAACAAAAAAAGCAATGATACAAGTGGTGCAGTATGGAAGGTGGCAAACTGGTGGCCCTGGGCCAAATCTGACCTGCTTATATGTTTAATCTGGCAAAGAATTCCAAAAAATGGGAGAGTTCATGAAAAATCAGGATTTCCAGCTTTTCTTTTCTTTTTTTTAATGTTTATTTTTTTTTTTTAGTTTTTTAGGTGAACACAATATCTTTATTTTATTTTTACGTGGTGCTGAGAATCAAACCCCAGTGCCTCACGCATGCCAGGCAAGCACAATACCACTTGAGCCACATCCCAAGCCCCAGCTTTTCTTAAAATAACAAATTTGGCCTCAATCAGGAAGTGAAAAGTCACTGCACATTGTAGGTGGGACAGGCACTCTCAATTTATCACAGGTCATACTCCCCTTCACCCACTGCCCACTCCCTTCCCTACTGACTTAAACCTAACTGCTTCACTCCTGCATGTTCTCAGCAATGATTTTGTGGGTGTTGGGACTTAGAACCTTCAACATGAAAGCCATCAGAGGCCCTAGGTATGAACAGTCAACTCTATTTGAGTAAAACATGTTAGTTAACCCTTGAACTAACTGCCTTGTTTATTTGTTTGTTTATTGTCCCTCTTCCCATCACCCTCAATGTGAATTGTAATCAAGGCTCCAGTCAGTGGCCTGCTTCATTGTACCTGCAATGCAGAGTGTGGTGCCTGTCATGTGATCCATCTGAATGCATAATGGTGAAATGTGTTGAATGAACAGTCACTAGAAGGAACAATTGGAAAAGGAATTCTAAGAGGAAATTTCAGGCACAAAGGCATGACAGTAAATAGCATACAGGGAAACTACAAATAGTTGCTGGTGAATGGGGGTGCCGGGAGTGTGAGGTGGATGGGATAAGCAAGCTGGAAGTAGCAGGAGTTGATGATGCTGGGAAAAGAGACTCCAGTAGGATCCTGAAGGGCTTATTTTATGCTGCATTAAGAAGGTAACGGTGGAACCCTGTGAGGAGTGGAGTGACAGGATCAGATTCTTGATTCACAAAAATAGCTTTGGCAGGATGGCAGGGTGAGAAGTGAGCTCCAGAGGAAAGACAGGAGCAGCAAATAGAACCTTCTACTCTCAGGTGTCCCCCCTTCCCCTTCCTGAAGCCCCTGGAACTCTCTTGGGAATCTATTTTTAGAGAATGGTGCCCCCTGCTGACCGAGTCTGAACCTGCACCTCCCCTGGTCCATGAGAGGAATTATAAAATTTTGGGCCCAGAACAAAAGCACCTGAAAGCCTTGCACACAGAACTTCAAGTTGTGATGTATGTGAAAGTGCCTTCCTAGGAAGAGAGGAGACCATGAGAACATTCGTGATAATGACTAATGCTACTGATAATGTTGCCAGATAAAATACAGAATGCCAGTTAAATTTGAATCTGGGGATATACTTAAACCAAAAAAGTATGTGTTGTTTATCTGAAATTCAAATTTAGCCAAGCATCCTGTATTTTTATTTGTTAAATCTGTTAGCCCTAGATAGTGTGTGGATGATGCCAGGTGAAAACTAGAAATGAAGCTGGATGGGTTGCTCTCCTCAGGTATTTCTGTATCCTCAACCCTAGTCCTCCATGCAAGCAGAGATGCAGGTGATGGCTTTTCATATTTACAATTCTATTTGGGAAATCACCTTTAATTAATGGAGTCCAATGAGTATGGTGGAGCCTATGTACTAACCCCCTTGTTAATCTGAAGAGAACTGTAGATTCCTTTTATTAAAAAAAAAAAAAAGTGAACCTACCAGCTTGACATATCTCCTCTCTTCTCTCACGTGTGCTTGTGTGTGTGTGAGCGCACATCCACACACCCAATTTAATAAAATTTCAGGGAGTTCCCAGCCTTTACATAGGAGTAACACATTCCCTCTAGGGCAGTTTGGGGTCCTGAATAGGAGCAAACAGCATCTGGTCCAAATTGAAGCTAAACCACGGTGCTCCTCTATTCGCTCTGGACCCCAGAACACTGTGACAAAACCAGAAATAGCACTGTCCCTCCCCCTCGGTAAATGCCTTGAACCAATTCTTTTTTTTACTGCTCCCAGAAATTACAGGGAGTCAGGCGTATTGGGACAGAAAACCCAACAGCCCTTGTGGGCTCGTGCCTCAGCTAAGCGGAAGGTACTATATGAATCACTCTTCAATTCAAGTCCTTCTCAGTTCCCATTCCCATCCTTCATGCCAATGGCAGGCCCAGCCCACTGGCTCCCAGTCTGAGGACTGCCTGTCAGAAACTGGCTTTCACCAGTAGATGGCTACCCTTTAGAATACAGTCTGGACCCTCGACTGAGTGATCAAAGCCACAGTCTGATCACTGTGAGCATGCTGGGGATATATATCTGGTAGGGCTGCCCAGGTCTCCTTGCAACCCTTCCTGGAAAGCCCTTGGAGCCTCTACAGCCTACTCTCCTCGTGGCCCCACAGAGGGAAAGCAGCAGGAGCCAATGCCAGGGGATGTTTTTGGGTTCTCAGAATGTTCTAAGTCATGAAAAATCTCATCACAGTCTGCTTCTATCGTTCTCCACATTTATCTGATATTGTAGTTCCTTTGCATTGTGCCATGGAACATAGCTGCCAAACCCCAAGTTGTATCAGGCAAATAATCATAACAATATACCCTACAATATATTATCAGAGTAATATTTTCTGCATTTAACTTGCAATTTACAATAGCAATATAGTTTCTAATTATAATTACCTTGGAAGGCAGAAAGCCTTTCCAAATTTTTTTTTTTTTTAGTTAAAATGTCCTTTTCTAACCTACAATGGTAATTAACTTTTAAAAACTGTCCTTGAAAAAATAAAATGCCAGGGGCTGGGGATGTGGCTCAAGCGGTAGCGCGCTCGCCTGGCATGCGTGCGGCCCGGGTTCGATCCTCAGCACCACATACAAACAAAGATGTTGTGTCCGCCGAAAACTAAAAAAAAATATATATATATATATTAAAATTCTTTAAAAAAAAAAAAAGAAAAAAGAAAATGCCAGCATGCCTGTATCAGACCACCAAATTATTTGGAATTTCAACTGGGAATTTCCAGAGAACCCAAACAGCTGGGATCCACTGGCTTAGATGAGGGTTAAAGAGCTCCCTGACCCCCAGTGGTGGGAAGTCAGACAGGAGGCTCACTTCTGATTCCCACCCTCCCATGGAGTCCTGCCACCTTCAGGTGATACACTTGGGTGGGTTTCAGGATTCCTACTCCAAATATGGAGAGACCTGCTTCTGGCCTAACCTCTCCCCCAGGAGTGTTCTAAGGATAAAATGTCACGTACTAAAGAGCTTTGGGAAAACAGGAGCTCTATAAATATATGAGATTACTGTTCCTAAAGACAGCTGGTAGGTTTTTGATGGGAAGGGCTGAATGATCCCGCAGAGACCTGGGACAATTTCTCTGCCAGGGCATCTGGGGAAAATGACCAGCTCCACTCATAAATGTGCAAACTGTTCCCTGACAAGTGGAGCCAGACAGTGGAGGCTATAGGGCTTCTGAAGAGCTTTATTTTCCTTCCTTGGAGGACACAACTCAGGGACATACCCAGGAACCTACTGCTAGTCACCTTATATTCTTTTAGGGTCTTCCATCTCTAAAAAATGCAGAAGTTTGCTCAGTCCTCTTTACAAGAGTATTATAGAGCAGTGGAAAAACACATCATTTATTCCTAAATACCCATCCCATTGATTATCCAGTTAATGTTTAATTCCTGCCAATTGAAGTCCTTTATAAAACAATGTGATTTTTATTTCTTTTAATGTTTACTTCCAGAATAGCTTATCCTAGGATGGTACCCCAAATTACATTTGTGGGTCCCTCCCCTTGCTGTAGACTGAGGTATACAGGAAATGAAAAATCACTATATCATGAGCCTGTGCAAGAACAGCAAAGGAGGTGGACCTGATGCTTTGACCAAAATAGAAATAAGTACAACGTGCCCCAAACTGAAAACACAGGGCTTGGAGAAATTTGCATGCTGGTTCCCTCCCTTCTGCACATAGCTGAGAATTAACTGCAGATGAAAGTCCTTTGATCTTTAGAAACCTGAGGCATCAGGCCGCCCAGGGTTAGTGATCAACAACGCTTCTGTTTGAACTTGTCTGGTATTTCACATTTATCAGCCCTAATGTTACAAGTGAACAGTGGTACCGATTTTAGTCAAATCTGGCACTCTCCGTCCCTGTGATGCTACAGGTAAGTATGTCACCCGGGATAAGCTGGCAGCTTACAAAACATTTTCAGATTATCTTCACGTTGAGTAATGAAAGCTATTGTCCTGCCATGTGTTCTCACTGGAACTGACCAGAGGGGTAAAAGGGGGAGCAGTCAGGCAGTTGAAAACCCTTTTCCTGCTTGGCAATGCTGCCAAGCTCCATCTGCTACTTTCATCTTCCTACACTTTCCAGTCAAGCCTCACCTTGCCTGGACACCTTCCTTCGTTGTTATCCCTGCATTTCTGAGAAGCAGTGATTCGGTTTTCCAATCTCCCAATTAGACTGTGAGCCCCCTAGAGGGTAAGTACTAGTTCTACTTAACTGAACTCCCAGCATGCTCACAGTGGGTGGCATCCAGAAGGAAATAAATGTTGGATGAATGGACAAGAGATTGAGTGAACACATTAGAACAGGACCAGCCACCACTGGTAGAACAGGCTTACCCTGTGAGCCATCTCTCCAGGATGCTGAGCTGCTGTCACCCCGTCTTGCTCTTGGTGATTAGTATCAGGCATTTTTGAGACAGCTAGTTGGGAATGGCAGAGGGAAGAGGTGGAAGGGCCAAGTCTGATAGCTGGGAAGATGTCTCTTTTTTAAACAGCAGGCTTGGATGATGCTTGCTTGTCAGCCCTGACCCTGTAACCCAATCTAACCATCTAACTAATCTGCAGAAGACACTGGAAGAACTATCAGTCTAGCAGGCAAGAAGCCAAATGATGAAACCTTCAGGATGAAAAAACAGAGGGGAAAGGGTGGAAAAAGGAAGTTAGTTCAGCCAGATGTACTTAAAACTTCTCAAGGAGGAGTTAAAAATGGGGGAAGGAGCCACTGTGGAGGCAGGGCTGCAGTGACACCCTGGCCCCTAGGGAGCAAGATGAGTGCAAGTGAGGCAGGGCTTGAAAGTCAGGGGGAGGGGGGTGCCAAGGCAGTGCTCAGGAAGGAGGCCGCGCGCTCCCATCTGGAGAGCCAAGGGGCTGGGGCTGTTGAACAGATGGAGGGAAAGTTGCAGCTGGTGGAAATGCACTTTCATGTGTAAAGTTTGGTCCTTGGAGGATTGTGATTTCCAACTCTGAAGGCAGCAGTGGGCAGGTGGCTCTGCTCCATGCTCCGCCTTCTCCCCCCATTACCACCCAGAAAACTCTACAGCGGTTCTGTGCCAGGACTCAGCCACCATGCCTTCCGCCAGCATCCCTTTCAACAGGCAGAAGCTGGCATGGTGACACCTTGGCACAGCCAGGATGGCAGAGGACTGCAATGCTTTTGCAGCTGAAGGGGGGCAAGGGAATAGGAGGGATTAATCCAGCCTCCCTGGAGGGGACCAGGTGGACTGAGAACAGACGGAGAGATGGAGGGAGGGAATAGGAAAAGTACATTCACAGACTTTCCAAAGCTGTTTATGATACATGCATGGGGTCTCTCTGTCATGCTTTGGCTGAGAGAAGCAGTGGGGAAAAGAGAAAAACTAGCAAATTCTGGGAATCTGGGTTCATTTAACCCTAACCTTGAGGTACTTCATAAGGAGAGAACATACCTTTGGTTTTTCATGACATGCTTGCCCACCCAAACTTAAGAAGTGATGCCTACATCTGTAGTTGTAACAGACAGCCACCTGTCATAGCATATTTAGAGCTTCGCCCGTAGGAACAGAGACTGCTGGCACAGCCATACAATCATACAATCTCTCAAGGTTCCACCTTATCATGCTCAGACTCTTGGGGAATCACTTGGCCAACCATGCCACCCACACCTAAGAGAGCAGCCAGGGGCAGAGTGGGATGCGAGCAGACCCCTGCCTCTTCCTTCTCTCTTTAATTGTACTAGACTATGTCCCAGTTGATCAAGAACAGAAACTGCCCACTCATCTTATGAAAATCCAAGAGCTTTTTTTAGAGTATGTGATTTTGCTTCCTTTGATTAAAAACAAAACAAAACAAAAAAAACAACAACAAAATCTGGAACCCAGTTCCTTATCACTACTAAGTCCATTTTCCCAGGAGATGTCACTGTTGGAGATAATAACTTAAGTATTCTTGGAGTGGAGGTAGTCTCTCTCTTCCTAGTGGGTTGTCTTCTTTGTTCCCTTCCCAAACTTGGCATCAAGACCAAGACCTATGGAAAGGAGAAAATGGACTTAGCTTCATGGGGAGACACAAAACCTACCAATGATTTTGGGGAGTTAGTCTTGGTTCTCCAAATGGGGACTTTAAATAAACTGAATTTCAGAACACTGGTTCTACATAACTTTCTCAGAGACAACAGAATAGCACCAAACAAACAAACAAACAAAATGACCAAGATACTGGTTAATGACAAATATATGTGTGTGCACGCATGCATGTTCACATATGCATATTTGTGTGTGTGTGTGTACGTATAGCAAGTCTGAAAGAAAGTTGAGTCAGAATGTCTAAGATAGTTTTCTCAGTTCATCTATGTCATCACAAGTTAGTAGGGAATAGCATAATTTTGTCTTGCTCAGGATCTGGGTAAATCAAGTCAGTGGAAGGAGACCACTGAAGAAAAGCACATTAAGAAGAATACATGAGAAATAATGCTTCCTTTTCTCTTTTGAGAAAGTTTTCTCTAAAACAGCTAAATTTTCAAATACATAACTATATTTTAGGGGAAAAAACATAAAGAGCTCTGTCATCGCCCCTCTGTGTAGCCAAGAGAGGTGTCTTCTTTGGATGGAACTTACCCAAGAACACAAGCACAGTGCCTACCCACTGCATGGGGCTAATGGGGTTGGCAAAGAGGATCACAGAGGCCAAAATAGTGAAGAACTTCCGAGTTGTCGTGATGATTGAGCAGGTCAGGGGACCAAAATACACAACTGTCATGAAAATGAAGCTCTAGAGAATGAGAGAAAGGTGGCTCAGGTTGATTCTTGGGTATCTTACCATTAGGTCTAAAGTAACAGACATCAGGGCTAATCTTGACATTTCTTATCCCAGCCAGGCCAGTCTTTCCTAAGGAACCAGCCCTTCCACAAGGAAGCCAAGATATCCCCTCTCAAGAACTCACCTGACCCAAGGCACTGGTCAGGCCAAAGAGCAGGATATTATAGATGATGATTGGGTACCTTTCAGCAAAGCTCAAGAACTCCCAGAGCTCCCCAGTGAACAGGATTCCTAAGAAGAAACAGTAAAAGATAAATGGCACATCTTATGTGGCACACACACCTATGCATGGTCTGCTCCAGTACTATGAAGGAGGATGAGTATGGAAAACTATATGGAGTGCCTTTATATTGCCTGTCACGCATCTTTCTTATGTTTTTGTTTTGTTTTCTGATTAGAAAAACTAACTAAGGACTTGATTTGGTGAGAAAGGCTTGAAAGTTAAGGAGTTACTTCCACTCCAGTGACTGGAGGCAGCAAAGATCCTTGGGTGCTGTGGAGAGAGAAAGTGACCCATATACCTCTCACTCAAGGAAGCTCCTTGCATTAGTCACCTCCAGCCACCTCTAGCCTCCTCCACTAACCTGATGTGCTACACAAAAAATACTTTCTACAGGTGCCCAGATTTGAAAAATTAGTAAACAATCATTTCAAAGCAAAATATAAGCCAGGGAAAGTGGCAGATGCCTATAATCCCAGGCTTTAGGGAGACTCGGGCAGGAGGATTGTATGTTTGGAGCCAGCCAGGGAAACTCAGTGAGACCCTGTTTCAAAATATAAAAAGGGCTGGGGATATAGTCCAGTGGTTGAGTACCCCTGGGGTTCAATCCCCAGTACCAGGGGAGAAAAATGCACTCACATTTGAATTGCATTCAGTGTATACCTGTTTGTTTCCTATGAACACTATTCCAATATCTTGTTTGCCTCTAAGAGGGAAAGTTCCCAGGTACTTCCATGTGTTTTATTTATTCATTTATTTTTTTAATTTTTTAAGAGTGAGAGAGAGTGAGAGAGAGAATTTTAATATTTATTTTTTAGTATTTGGCAGACACAACATCTTTGTCTGTATGTGGTGCTGAGGATCCGAACCCGGGCCGCAGGCATGCCAGGCGAGCGCGCTACCGCTTGAGCCACATCCCCAGCCCCACTTCCATGTGTTTTACAATGTGTGTCTTCCCGTGATATCTGACGCAGAGAGAGACCCCTGTTGCATTTGTGACAGGTAGTAAGCAAATCCCGCTAGTGCAGGTCATTCCAGGAAGGTTTCTCAGGGTTTAGACAGAAGGGCATCTTGGAACCAAGCATTGGTCTGCACAAAGTAAGCAACTGGCAGCAGAGACAGGATCAACTGGATAAGTGCAGTCTGCCCTCTGGTGATACATGGAAAGAATAGCAGAACTGCTCCTTACCAGCTCCTAGCAGCAATGTCGACCAAAGGTTGATGTTCAACATCATGTGGTTGGAGCCTGTTTGGTAATGAGCCCGCATGTGGTCCTGGGAAACACCTGTCAGTCCATCCAGGGTCAGAGACAATAGCTGGGAAAGAAAGGGAGCAACCTGCAATGCAACCACCAAGTCCTCTCCCTAATTCAGGACACAGGATTCCTATCCTCAGGGCTCCTCAAAAAGCCACTACCCCAGGACAGAGACCTGATGTCATTTGGTCCTGCGTAGAAGGTGGGCAGAGATGATGTCCGTCCCCCAGGCACTGAATTGACAGCCTAACTGAGATGTAGAATGGAACTATAATAGAGTAGAGCTTTCATTAAAGCTGGAGAAATCTAATCCCATCAGGTTAGTTCCCTAGCTTGAAGTACAGTGCTCCAAATAATGGATTCTGTGGTCAGACTGCCTGGTTTGGAATCCTGACTCCACCATTTAAATAGCATGGACAACAAGCCTCGGTTTCACTATCTGTAAAATATTACCTGTGTTAGGAGATTGTTGTAAAAATCAATTAATATGAAAAAGATTTGGAATGGTCCCTAACATATAAGCAATAGCTCCCAGTGTATTATTTTTAACCCTGGCCTCCACACTGCTTAGAAGTTCACAGTAAGAGCTACATTATTCCTTTTTTCTCAAGTCTCCATGACCTCACATTATGATCTAGACACAAACCTCAGAGTTATCTGTTCCCCAGAAGCTGTAGTTAAATATTTCAGGCTTCCCATCATGGGTTCAGCAGAGCCCTGTAGCAGAGCCCAAAAAAAGGGCAAGGAGTACCACAACCTTTCTTAAGATAACTAGCCTTCTGTCTCCAAAGTTAACCAGGGCTGTCCTCTGGTTAACTTTGCCAGAAAAGTCTGCCCTCCCCAGGACTGCATACCAGGAGTAATTCTCCATAGCCAATTGTGTGTTCTTCCATCCCAACTACTTTCTTGGGTTTGTACATGAAAAGAGCCACTCCAGCCACAATTAGTAACACACACAGGTACTTGGCCAATGGGTACTTCTTCTTCAAGAGGGTCACCCCAAGGAGCATGACTACAGGGAAAAAAAACAGAGTGGAAAATTCAGGTACTCACAGGCATCAATTACCCCGGTTACCCTCCTCCCAGGAGCCAAGAAAAGACTCAGGAAGAAAAGAATGTCTGAGAAAGAAGTCCTAAAGAAAGCGAGAGGAGGGGTGTCAAGCTGGCACCTAGATAAAGATGATTGAGCAACAAGCTTGAGTAGAGTATAAGGCAGGGAAAAGGTAGAGGACAAAGGTGAAAGTTACAGGAAGAAATGCAGCATGAGTGGGAAACAGTGGGGAAAGACGAGGGGTTGAGAAAAAGAAACTGATGAGCAAAATGGGACTTAGAATATTAGGATATGTAATAATAATGTAAACACATGGACACCAAAATGAGTGACCACGTGAAGCTGACTAGGCTAGTCTCCAGCTTGCACTGAGGTTTACCAGCCAATACACACCACAGGAAATGGCAAAGATGCCTAGATGGGCAGGGAGAAGGACTGAAGGAAACTCTTTGGAGAAAGCTATGATGAAATCCAGAGAGACATAGATCTCTCTGGCAGAGGAAAAGTGAGGACAGAAGATGGAGACCATCTTCTTCTGCTTACCTGGGATTGGCTTGCAGGATTTACCAAGGACCTGAAATTAAATTCAGCAAATAATTTCTGAGCATTTGTGACATGCCAGGAACCATACTGCATGTCACATTAAGTAAGCAAAAGGCCTACATGGGGCACATTAGCCTCAGAAAGCAGCCCTGTCATGGCCCAACCCACCACTATACCCTAGCTCCAGGTTTTATACTCTGAATTTCTCAAATACTATTTCCCAGGGCTGTTTCTTTTTATTTAAGTCACAGACATGACAGAAGCCCCCTCAGTCCTTTTCAAACAATTCTGAGCCAACACTCATCCCACCCTGAAGTTTCACCTGAGTTGGGTAGTTGACAAACTGTAGTGCTGAGTTGCTGGAGACCATAGCACCCAAATAGGACAAAGAACAGGCAGCATAGAGCCAGCTCCGAGTACGATCCACCCTGGCAGTGTCAAAAAACTGGATCACTGGGAGAAGAAGAAGAAAAAAAAAACATACAAGAGAAACCTGGTGGGGCTAGGATGGACCACTAAGCAAAAGTTGAAGCTGCATGAAAGGAATTCGCCAAACTATTTCTATCTTCTTAGACTGAGGAATTGCTGAAAATCATTCAACTCCCCAATTCCACCTAAGCTAACACAAGATGACATGTTGGGTGGAGATGGGGGTCTCATTCCATTCAAGAGAGGACTTAACCCTGCTGCTAGTCTCCTGGAAACAAAAAAAGTTCAAAACATGTTTGAAGATGACACACAAAGGAAAGTCAAAGGGCCAAAGGAAAAAAAGTTTTAAGTATTCTCAATAGGGATTTAGAACACAAAAGATCCACTTTCTGCATATTTCTAACTCAACAGTTGGGCTAATGTAAGGAAATAATATTTAATCTCATTTCAAAATTATTAGTTTTACAGACTGCAGAGAGGTTGTGTGATTACTAAAGTGGGTGGAGTTTGAAAAAGTAAAACTTTAAGGTGAATGTCCAGGGTGGCTGGAGGTGGGGGACACTCAACAATTTACTATTTAGGTACTCACAGATCTTGGCAAACACAGCATTGATCACACACTGGATGAAGACCAGGGTTAAGGCAAAGGTGAACGTCTCCTGTTTGGCTCCCTCCCCATATTTTCCTCTTGTTCTAAAAATAAAATGCATGAGAAAAAAAAGGGGGGAAATTAGTATATTTCACTCAATTTCATCTAGTGTGTCCAGAGCCACTGAAGGCTTTGGAGTTACCTTTCCTCTTTGGATGTAGGGAGAGAGTGTCTGTAAGGATCACCGGGCTCATTTACAAAAGGGACATAGGCATCTCAGCCTGTGTATCCCACAGTCGAAGGAAATAATATCCATAAAGGACAGAGATAAAGGACACAAGTAAAATGTGACAGTGAAACGAAGTACCCCAGGCAGAAGTATTTGCACTAGACAGCAAAGCCGAGAGCAAAAGAACAGGCTGGGTGCAAGCATCTGGGAGTTTCAAAGAGCAGCTGGTTCAGGTCAAGGAAACCTGCTCTGGGGTAAAGTTCCAGGTTTTTTGTTATTGTTGTTGTTATTTTATTTTGAGACAGGGTCTCGCTAAGTTGCTGAGACTGGCTTTGAACTTGGGATTTTCCAGCCTTAGCCTCCCCAGCCGCTGGGCTTACAGGCGTGCACCACCACGCCCAGCAGTTCCAGGTTCTTGAAACCAGCAAGAGCAAAAACACTAAAGGAAGAAAATTAACCAGGTACCGAAAATCCAGAGGCCAACTCCGGTGTTTTGGAATTAGCGGGTGGCTCAACTGGGGATACAAACGTAGCGGAATACTAGGAGGGCCAGAGCCAGGCGGAAGAACAAGAGGAAAGCCCAGGGCCAGAAAATGAGAACTGGGACGCAGGCTGGGCAGAGGGAACTGGATGAGGGGGAATGTCTGCGTTCCCTCCCCGGGGGTCCGCTCACATCTTTTCCTGCAGGATCCCGTAGTAGAAATAGCAGACAAAGACACCAAGGAAGCAGAGCGGCAGGCGCAGCCGGTCGGGCACCAGAGATTTGCTAGCGGCCATGAGACGCCCGGACGAGCCGACCACAGACCCGCTCACAGCCGGTAACGGCACCGGCGGCGGAGGCGACAACTCCAGGCGGACATCGCCGACCGGCGGCAGGGGCCTCATAGGAGCTGCATGCGACCGCCTCTCACTAGGCCCCAGAAGTCACCTCCAGAATTGCCAGCTCAGGGCTGCGGAGAGGGAAATTCCTTAGAACCCAGCAACCGCCTTCTAGGAAAGAATAGCGACGCTGAGACCTTGGCTCCATTCCTAGTGGTCAGGAGAATAGGAATTCGCAAGGTTAACGCCTCGCTAAAGAGATTCTTTTGACCAGGCAATTCCGAAGACAACTGCAACCCGGAGCTCACCGGGGTGGCTTGGGAGATAACCGGGCGTGTAATGATGACGTATAAGGATGTGGAGGTCACCAATTGGCTGCAATGCGTGAAGATAGACGGGTGGGCGGGGAAGGAGGAGGGGCGCCGGCGGAGCCGATCAAATAGTCTTTCTACGGGTCGGCAGCCCGGCTTCTGCTGGGTCCTAACACCAAGAAGCAGGTGGAGCCTTGGCGCCCTCTAGCTGCTACATAGCGTCAGCAACTCGAGCGGGCTCCTCCAGAGCGTTCAAGGCCTGGCTTAGAGGAGCAGGGCTCTTTACAAAGCGGTGGGTCAGGGCTCTTGTCACTTTAGATCTGGGCATCCTACACTTGTAGCCTAAATTCTGAGCCACGTTCAGAAAACTATAGAGATAATTAGTAATAGCCGCGTTGTCGCCCCTTGACTGTTCTGAGGATCAAATGAGCTGAGGTTTATGAAAGTGTTTTATAAACTGTAAATTGTGATGTGGAAATTTAAGATATTATTGGTCATTACTGTTTCTCAACTCCGATCTTATTTCATCACATCCTGGAGGTGGAAATGCAAGCTTATTGAAGTGAATTTTCTTAAAGGCCTTCCAGCTCACCAACAATGGAGCAAATACTTTGGCTGCCCCCCAGCTTCTTTCCCACCATTATTAAGCCCTCTTGGGACCTCGCCCCCCCGCCCCCCCCCCATCCAAGGGTTAGATCTCCACCCGCTGAACAGAATTGCCAGGGCAAGACTGACACTAGGTCTTTCCACTGCCACCCCCAACCCTCCACTTAATAACTGGCCCAATTCTCAGGTGGCCCCTTGGACTCTGAGCTTCTCTCTAGCAGCTTATTCCTTTGGCACCACCTCAGGCAAAGGAAGGAAACGCTGGGCAGCACCACACCCATCGCCTGGGGCCTGACTCACTAAGGCTTTGGGGGCAAGCCAGATATCTTTCATGGAGTGGGAGGAGTAGTAGATAGAATACAAGGTCTGTCCCCAGCTCTTTTTATGGGTGGGAGACAGGGGTCCCCACACCTTTGCTCTCTTGCCTCTTAGCTTACTCCACTGAATCAGGCGGCACTTCCTGGGAACCAAACAGGAGCTGGGACCAGATCTGAGTTCTAGTTCCAGCTCTGCTTCTTTGCCAGCTGGGACCTCAAACAATTCACCTGACCTCTGAGTCAAGTTTCCTCATGTAAAATTAATGGGAATATAATAACAAGCAGGAGAGCACTGTCATTAGAAGCATGGACAATGTATTCAAATGATCAGGTTTCCAATCCTAGCTCCCCCACTATGTGTCTGTCTTTTGGGAAAAGTTATTCAATCTTTTTGACCTTCCCACATCAGTACAATGGGACTTATTACATTTCTCTCCTTGGGTGGTTGTCATATTTTGATGGCATTTCATATGAAGCACCTAACATGGTATCTGCTGCTTTACCAAACCCATGAACGGTAGTTACAAGTGGCCTGAGATAGGTAGAGTTATTTATATCATTATTGTGACTCTTCTTCCGGTTGTCAACATTTCATCTATGCAGTGGGGATGTCCTTTGTGAGAATGCTTTGTGAATTCCAAAGCACTGTCAGAATGTTTGGTGATTATTCAAATTTTCACCAAAAGCCTCAGAACTCTTACAGGTGCAGCACTGGACCGAGAGACTGCAAAAGGGCAAGGATGGTTTCTTTGTATTCTCTAAGGTTGCACACTGTGCTGGGGGGTACTCACTGAGAATACCCAATGGGAGCAAAGCCTTCTTTACTGTGCCATGGGAGTCCACCTGAGTAGTCTTCCCTGGTCTTGTCCCCCTTGCCAGTGCAAGGGCATACTGTCTTTCCTTGGTCACCTTCTTTCCTCTATGAAACCCATTCTGCTTAGACTCATAGAGAAACAGGTAATTTCCCTAATGATTCCCGCACCCCACCTCCAGGACACACCATTCTGGAAAGATTTTCCTTGGACCTTTTTTTTTTTTTTTTTTTTTTGTTATTCTTGGGAAGAGTTCATACAGCACCCAAGCCCACTAGTTATATATTAAGTAAGGGCTCCTTCTCTTGAAGACAAGACCAAGTGATGAATATGGTACCCTGTATCTCGGCCCCACTCCTCCTACCCCAGGTATTTAAACAGAACTTCAAGCTGCTGGGAATACTTATTGATTTATTTGGTCTATTAACACCAAGATCTGAAAAAAAAAATCTCTAAACACAAGATAAGAAAACTTGGAACATTAACATTCTTCTTCAATTTTGTGTAAGCTCTGCAGTACGGAAAATATACAAACTTCAAACAGCTGCAAAAATAGTGTCTTTGGGAGAAAATAGAGTTTCTACATTGATACAAGAAAAATAGGCATTTTTCTAATTCAGCCCAGCCCTGGGGCAGGTGGAGGGTGTAGAGTCACCACTTGCCACCCGGAGGAATGCCAGCCCTCCCTCTCCCCCACCACCCACCTGGGGCTGGGCTGCTGCTTAAGACAATCTTTAGTCAGGGTGAAAGTGAGATGAAAATGCCACTTGGGAAACACTTGGTTCCTCCCTCTGCCAGCAGCTGAATTGGTCAAGTGTTATGGCCCTCTAGGGCCGCTTTGGTCAGCTCCTCCAAAAAGAGGGAGGCACGGAGCTGGGGTGTCTGTCTTCTGGACTTCTCTTCTGTGTTTCTGGAGGTGGAGAGGGAAGGGAGTCTGGCCTTCCCCTCTCCTTCAATCACAACCAGCTTACTCCACCACAACAGGAGCCTCCTATAAGTCATTTGGACTTGCATCCTGGGGTGGGAGACTCAAGACCTTCTTGGGTGAGTTTCCAATCAGTGAGGGAAGCGGCAGGTACACAGGTGTGAGTTGTCAGCTGCCCAGCTGCTAAAGGAGAAGGCAAGTCCCCTCACATTTGGAGGGGCTGGTGTCCATCAGAAAGAGGACCTGGGGCTTTGACACAATAAGTGAAAGTGCTCAAAGGCCGAGAGGGAAGGGCTCCTCCATCCCCCTGATTGGGGAGCTAGAGAGGGGCCCGCCACCAAGGCACTGGTCTCCATGGTAAAGTTGAGGGGGGTCCCCTCAAACCACCAGGGAGCTCTGGAAAAGCACAGACTCTTCTGATGGTGGGGTGCGCTGCCATGGCTCGAATGGCAGTGGGGAGGCCTTGGAGGCCTCTGGATCCTTCCGAGACGGTGCCCTGGGGCTGGCAGGGGGAAGGGGAGACCCCGGGCTTGAGGGGCAGTTACGGAAGATGAAGCCCATGCCAGGGAAGAGTGGCTTCATCAAGCTGACAGGGCAGAAGGCTGAGCCGGTTGGGTTGAAATGGACTTTGTTCTTGTCAGGACAGGAAGTCAGGAAGGCCAGGTCAGGACCTGGGGACCTGGAGGATGGAGAGAGACAAACACATACAAACACACAGAAAAGTGGCCAGTGAGAGAGGGTGAGAGATGTTGCCAGCAGCCAGAGAACTGGGTCTCTGCTCAAACAGGATGGTAGCTTTTTTATTTTTTTATTTTTTTTAATATTTATTTTTTAGTTTTAGGTAGACACAATATCTTTATTTTATTTTTATGTGGTTCTGACGGTCAAACCCAGTGCCTCGCACATGCCAGGCGAGTGCGCTACCACTTGAGCCACATCCCCAGCCCCAGCTTTTTTATTTTAAATGGCACTGGGGATTGAACCCAAGGGTGCTTTACCACAAGGCTACATCCCCAACCCTTTTTAATTTTGAGAGGCTCTAAATTGCCCAGATTGGCCTTGAACTTTTGATCCTCTTGCCTCAGCCTCCCAAGTTGCAGGGATGTCACTGCACCCAGCTCAAACAGGAGAGTAACTTGATCGATCAAAAAATGAAAAGCTACAGTCTTTAGGCTCCTCCGCTCTCTATTTTTTAAAAATATGGCTAAACAGATGAAACACAATTTAGCTAGAAATAGGAGGAACAGTTCCCAGTAATGTGATTCTAGGAGACCAAGGGATCTTTTCATTGGAAAATTTTCTCCAGGGAGTAGTGTTTGAGGGGCAGACCACATGCCTGAAGGCAGAGATCTAGGCACAGTGACATTCTAAGACTTTATAGCCTAAAGCAGGGTTCTTGGCCTTAGTGCTACTGACATTTTAGCTGCATAATTTTTTGCAGAGGCGAGAGTGGGAAAACACTGTCCTGAGATCGCAGGATGTTTAACAGCATTCCTGGCCTCTGCCCAGGACAGTAGCAATACCCACAGTACTATGTTCTTCCCCCTTCATACACACTTGTGACAACTAAAAATGTCTCTTAACATTGTCAAATATCTACCTCAGGGCAAATATGTCTCCTGAAGATTCTAATTCTTGAGCAGGTTTAGAAGGTAGGATTATCAAAAACTTTCACTGGGAGGAAAGGACAGCAACAACTATGAGAAAGGCTGTTAGACTTTCTCAGAAGGTCTGGATTCTGACTCCCCACGTCTCACCTTTAAAGTGGGAAGAATCATCCCTTCCCTTCTGACCACTGGAAGAAATGGAAGGATGAAAAGAGGTGAGTTCAGTGAGCTCCTGAGTAAGGAATCCTTATGATAAAAAGTGTCTGGAGTGAAGCAGCCCTGAGAAGTTGCTGGCTGTGAGGCTTCCAGTGGGAAGACAAAGGTGTGAGAAGATGATGGAGCTCTATCACTAGTGGTTCCCTTTTCCGGTACTTTTTATTGAAGGAAAATATACACGGAAAAACCCACTTAGGGGGCTGGGGATCTAGCTCAGTTGGTAGAGTACTTGCCTCCCATGCACAAGGCCCTCAGTTCAATCCCCAGCACAGCAAAAAGAAAGAAAGAAAGAAAGAAAAACACACTTAGGGTAAAAATTGATACATTATTTTCCATTTTAATCCTAGAATCCTAATAATTCCAAGGCCTGAGAAGAAGAGTGAGGTGGGAGAAGAAGAGCAGAGTTCTGGCACAAAGTGGGAAGAGGTGGCAGGCGTGATAGGCCACTGTGCCAGGGGAAGGCCTGTGGGCCCGGAGACTTCAGTGGCAAGGTGTTCCCACCAGAGAAGGGTTTAAAAGAACCCCTCTTTATGGAGGAGTGGGAATGGGCAGAAGAGGGAATGTTTTTGGTGTGTGACTAGAGGAGACCAAGCAACAAAGAACATGAGTGCAATCAGCATGACCCTGAGCAGCCAGATACCCTCCCTGAGAAATCTAAGCGATCTCAGGAGACAGCAGCTAAGAAGAGGAAAATGTTGCCAAAAAAACTCACTGTACACGAGAACTCCCCAAAGGAAAGATGGTGAAATGAAGAGACCTCATGAGCTACAGAATTTCAGACCCAGGATGTCTTAGAAAACAACGGATCAGTCACACTCTCTTACAGGGGTAATGCAGAGGCAGAAAGCTAGATGAGATGACTTGAAGACTACTTCCGGCATTATGAGTCTGAAAGAATCAGGACATGCAATAGCCTAATTTCTACCAGCATTTCCAGGATGTGACTATTAACCTATAACACGGAGTGAGGGAGGACACAAGAGCCTGAGATCTGCTTAAGCTGTAAGTGCTGGCCTTTTGCTTCCACAACACCTCGTTCTTAAAGGACACCAGGCAACAGCAACAGCAGGAACAATCTCCTACCCTCATGGGTTGTCTTCTCTATTGTTTGAGATACAAACGGTGCCCTCAATGCCCAGAACCCAGTCCTAGCTAAAGCTTCACTCACACACCATGACTGAACTCCCTGACTGCCACTGAAACCACGACTTCCAATGTGAATCTGCCCTGATGGATATGAAGCTGCAGGAGAAACCAGAGGCCCTCTGTGGGGCCTGCTAAGGGGTTCTGTGTGTACCTTTGGAAGGTGACCTCTCAATCTTCTGCTAACAGGAGGAACTGTAAAGAAGTCACAAAAGAATGGCCTCTGAACTATCCAGTCTGGTTTGGGAATATTCCACAGTCCTTACTTGCAAGGTTTGGAACTTTCTGTCTGCAAGTTCATGATACTTGATCCATTACAGCCACAGGGTAAAGAACTATTAGTATGTTCTCTCTCTCCCTCTCTCTGATCATGGTTTAGCAAATTCTCACACTTTCCCTAGGGATAAAAAAATAAAAATGGAAGAAACAAAGGGTTGAAGTTTCTGATATCTTTCCTTTTCAGCTCCTGCTGTGCTTATGGCTGGCATGTGGGCAGAGAACAGGTTTCTATGGAGATAATGATAAGCAAAGATTTAAGTGCTCAGAGTAGGTAATGTCAACAAGTTTGATCATGAGAAAACTGCAATACTGAAAATCTGATGTTGCCAACACCTCTAGACAAGACAGAGTGCAAGAGTGAAAAGAGCCTGGCAGGTGGGATAACACAGGGCTTGACCTCCATCTTTGTCCCTCCCTCACACACCGTCCACTTGATGTACTCACGTGGCCTCTTCAAACACGCGCACTCTCTCACAGCCTTCTGGGGGCTCCCGTTTGAAGACATAGCTGTGATTGGGCCGAGGGGAGGCGGCAAAGGCAAGGACTGGAGATGGGCTGCCATCTTCAAGGAAGGCTGGGTGACCTGGAGAATAAGCTGCAAACAAAGTAAGGCTGAGTCCCAGAAGGCCTCTGCATTCCTCAGCTCAGACCTTGGGTGTAAAGGGGTGAGGCTGGGAGGTACGTGATAAAGTAGGTGGTAGTGGTTATGCTAACCAGGCTGCTCTGTTTCATATTCACCTTAAAAAGCCTTTGAGGTAGCTTACAAACATACATAACATATGACAGAATACAAGAACAATGGAGTTGATGGGAAAAGAATGTTTTATAATACTGTACTCTTGGGAGGTAGAAGAAGACTGGACCTCCAGACCTCAGACTTAAAGGAATCCTATATGGCATCCCTCTTTGCCTTCTCCTGAGACTGTGATGTCCCTGACTGTCCCTACCTGCCAGCATGTCAGGACTTCTCCTTGCTGCAGTCTGGAACATACATCCCTCCTTGCAGGGAGCACTCTTGTACTAACTTTGAGGAACCACCTTTACACAGGATAAAATTTTATCAGAGGATAAAATTCTTCTTATTTTCTACCTAGAGACTGTACTTTGCCTAGGTTACAAATATTCACTTTATCTGCATTTACCTCATTTATTCCTTGTTACTCCTGGCTCTATTTACCTATGTGTATTGTTAGATAATTCTGTCCCTGAGAAATCCAGCCTACATCATGTGCCCTTGACCAGCCTGCCTCATGAAGTGGCTGGGAGAATCAAATCAGGGGATGCAGGCACAGTGCTCTATAACATATGGATCATTAGTAGGAGGCAGGAATTCTATCTCTTCTTCCCCATGAGAAGTCAGGGCACAGGAGAAAGTCAGGCTTTGGAATCAGAAAGTTCACGTATCAGTCTGGTCAAACTGGGCCCTAGACCACATTCTCTTATTTTTTATCATTTCCAGTCACCCTGAAGGCTTATGCTGGTAACAAGTAGTGTGGACACCCGAACGGAGATGTGCTGGCCTCCTACGATAGCACTCTAACCCTCAGCCAAAAGTAGAGACAGGAAGGATTGCTCTTCTGGACTCCACTGAAGATTCAGTAAAGTATCAGTATAGAATTTATAAATTACAAATCAGAATGTCATGAAAGGGACATTATTGTTGGTATAGTGTACAGAATGAAAGACTAACGTTTGGCTCACAAATCGTGCTGGGCCTAAAACTGCTGGGTGGGAAAAGGGAGAGATACCCTTCTTGCAGTCCAATGTCAGTCCTGCTGCCTCGGCTCCGTGGCTTACCTTTGTCACTGGGGACAGATGCCAGCTCAATGGCACCCCGGTGCTCCTCACGGCTGGCCCTGCCAGAAGGCTGGGGGGATGCCAGGGGCACGGAAGGAGAGCTGGCAAGGTTGCCTGGCTCCAGCAGTAGGAGGGAGTGATCACAGCTGCCATTCTGGGGAGGAGCAGGAGCACGGTGTCCATCAGGGACCTCAAGGATCTGACAGAGAAAGAAGGCGAGACTCTCAATGCAGGATCTTCTCAGGCCTACAGCACTGCAATGACCCCAAGGGTACTCCCCGCATCCTTCCTTTCAGCCTCTATTCAGAACACGCACACAATAGAACACCATGGGCTCGAGATCTTGATTTCCCTGACCTCAACTCCATTTCCCCTCAGTCTAAAGAAACCCCATTTCTCCTCCCATGGCACTTTGTTCTTTTCCCTCCTAGCACTGGCAGTCGAGTGTATCATTACATATTCATTTGTGCAGTGGATCAATGTGTCCCCCCACTAGTGTATAAGCCTTATGAGGGTAAGGACCTTCGTGGGCAGGGCTCCGGGAACACAATGGTGAGTGCTATATGCAGGGGGACACATATAGCACTGACATTTAGTGGTCTATGAGTGTGTCATTCACCCTCAGCAGTTCCTCTTCACCCTGCTCCTTCACAAGAGACAGGGCACCAAGATGTGCTGTAAGCCATCGCAGGGTGAGTATGCAGACGATTATCATGTATAAATACCTATTTGCTCCCTCCTTATTAAACATCAACAGTACTTGTACCCACAGCTCACTAAATTGTACACATGTGTTTTGGTGTATATGCAATCCTGCATATATCCAAATTAAAAATAAACCAGGAGGTAAATCATAAACCGAGGAGTGTGCCCATTATAATTATATTAATACTGTCCAACTGGCATTCCCCAATTGTACTGTGTCAGTATAAAAATGTGCCTGAGACTGCAGAAAAGGTAGCACAGAATTCTGCCTGGGAGTGGGGCAGGGAGAAGGCTGCACAGGGGCAACTGGGCACGAGGATGGATGCGTGTTACCAGGTTAAGCTGGAAGGAGGAAAGTGGCGACAGGGCAGTGGCATGAACTGAGGTACAAGTGGGTAAAGTTGCCAAAGATTCAAGGAATAGTGAGCTGGCAATGTGGCTGAAGAATGATGCCCTGCCTGCTGCTTCCTGCTGGGGACCCTCTCCTCTACCAATCCTTGCTCCTTTCCTCTATTCACCATCACAAAGCCTTCCCCAGGTACAGCCACCCCCTCTGCCACCTTGTGCTTAAGTCCACTTGAGACTAATGAGCTCCCCGTGTTGCTCTGGCAGGCAGGTGTTTGTCCATTCTTGTTTACACAGCTAGAGCCTGAGAGGCCTAGACAGGGCACGCCCATCTCCCCTGACACCACCTGTCCACCTGTTGGTGCATACAAGGAGCAGCTGCCACTTACTCTCAGCAGTTCCTCTTCGCCCTGCTCCTTCACAAACACCTCCTCCAGCTCTTGGTTGAGCCCTTCCAGGCTCCTGTGCAGGCAGGGGCTGAGTCGCAGGACAGGAGACCCTGAGGGGAAGCTGGGAGGCGACGCCTGAGGCGGTGGCAAATGAAACAATTAGGTGGAGCTCCACCGAGTCCTATCCAGCTATCAGTTCTGACCAGAGGGTAATGGTGTCCACACAGCAGGACCCAATGAATAAAGGACAATTTGGTGACAGTTACAGATTGTTATTGGCCCATTTGGTGACGTTTCCTCTGGGAGTTGGGACTTCGAGGTCTAGAGTGTGATTTTAGAGTCATTGCCTCAACTGCTCAGGGATGGGGTAGAGAACAGCAAGAAGCCTTTCCAGTGTCACTCAGATAAATCCAAGTTTGGACTAAAACTTCACCTGTCCCCATGTGGCCACAAAGCATGCAATGTGGTGGGACTCAGTAGCTGTAAGATCCAAGAGAACTCTGCCCACCAGGAGAGTCCACTCTGGAGGGAAACAGAGGGGACTGTGTCTGGGGAGGAAACACATACCCTCAGTGCTCCCCGCACAGCATGGTCCCCTTGGAGCGGGGAGCTCCGCTCTTTTTCCTTCCCACTGCGGCTCAGCTTTGTCCTCTGCAGTTGTTGCTTCAACTTGGTAATCTAGAGGCCAGAAAGAAGAAGAGCAGAAGCAAGTGAAGCCAAACAAAAATGTACTGGGT
Source organism: Spermophilus citellus (assembly GCF_964194105.1). Lineage (NCBI taxonomy): Eukaryota > Metazoa > Chordata > Mammalia > Rodentia > Sciuridae > Spermophilus > Spermophilus citellus. The sequence goes on along the minus strand of NC_138199.1, from coordinate 49,530,867 downwards.
CCCTCCTCCCAGGTATGTCCTCTGTCACAGGCCCAAAGACACATAAAAGGGACATGGAAGTTAATCTTCCATTTCAGAATAGCTCAGCAGTGGCTAAAACCTGTGAAGATCAGTTCCTCCAACAAGGTGGATGTCTCATGAACCAGACTCTTGCATTCTTAAAACATTACTATATATTTTATAAACAGATCAGTCTTTAACAATTTGAAAATATGCAACACTGGAACTTTTTGTCTCTTACAGATTGCAAAAGCATGGCATACTACTCCACTAATAGCGGAAACTGTTTTGAATGTCAATGGCCATACATTTTCAATAACACCAGCAGTCCTGAGACGGGAAGGATGGAAAGATTTCCCCCCATTTAAAACTATACCTTGCAAAGATAGGTTCTCTAGAAGTCATACCACATTTCATCTTGACTCCATACCCTGTCACAATTACAGAGTATCATCAACAAGTTTGGATATTATTCTTGTCACATTTGTAATGCTGGACCTTCTTGCCCCCAGCTGGCAAATGCTCACGGGATACAGAGTTGTAGAAATGTGAGCCTAAAGGGAATTCAGAGAGTTCTGCTGTCCACAGCCAGAAAACTTGTGAAGAAAAGTGGATTTGCCATTGTGGATCACTCATAACATGACTCCCCACTTCGTGTGAGTAACTTGCGTACTCTGATCGTTAAAGACTTTTAAGTACTTTTTAATTTAGCCTTAAACTTAGCCTTAAACTCTCTTAGCTTTAAACTTCCAAGGCATTCACGTCATACTTTCTCATTGTTCTCAGCAATGAGGAGGACAGGAGCAACTTTCTTTGTGAAGGGGTCAAGAGTGAGTCCTGGCAAATTGATCCTCATGACATGTCGAGGAGCTGGATTGAGAGCTCTGAATTCCAGCCTATGACTCTAGACTCAACTTTGGTGTCCTGAGCCCTCCTGAAACAGAGGGAAGGCCAGAACAAAGCATTTAGGAACACACAATGAGTGAATAGTTAAGTGGTAATTGAGGTTGGGAGTTCTAATTCCCTGGAACTTGTTCCCTATCTTCCTTCAGCTTCTGAACCACTTATGTGGCTCCAACCTCAAATGTAAAGTGAGAACAGCAGCATCTACGGCCCTGTGCCTGGCTGCCAAAAGGCACCAGCAGCCCCTGGCCTGATCTTTCCCTATTAGGAGGATCTGGGCTGCTGAGAGTAGGCACTGAGGGCCATCTCCTCAAGAAAATGCTGGGTGGAGGCAGGTGACACTGGAGGTAAAGTGTGGCTGCCCTTTGGAGCAGAGGCAGCTGGCCCATTCAGAGTCCAAGAGGGCAATTACCTCTTTTCGGTGGTCTGTGCTGCCCCAGGACGCTGAGCGCTTATGTGTGCAGGAGCTGGCCCGCTCACCTTCTGGCTCTTGCCAGGACAGGGGTGTCTGTAGGGGAGAAACACAATGAGACTGAGCAGTTTCAAAGGCAGGCCCAGGAAGCAGAGAGTTTCCTGGGTAGGGGTGGTGGCTTGTGACACCTTCTGTATCTGCTCATCAACCTCCTGTTGTGTTCTTCCAGGCAGGACCACCACGGGCACTGCCTCCTTCCTGGTGTACATCCTCCAGGAAACCCTCCTGATGCCCCAACAGGGCCAGCCTCTCTACTCTGTTCTGGCTTTCAAATAGGTTTTGTACCCACAGTTATTGCAGGTGCTCTCAATGGTAAGGACAAGTACTGTTCCTCCTTTCCTAACCAGCTCTCAAAGGGCACAAGCTCAGGGAACCTCTGCAATCTTTATTCTCGGTGTGCCTAGCACAGGCCTGGGAGCCTGGGGAAAACAGTAAACAGATCCAGGGAGGAGTCAGTACTTGGTAAAATAGGAAAAAGGCCAACACCCTCCTACCCCCACCACCACTGAAGCAGGAGGCTCCTGTATAGAGCAGCACCTCAAGTTTGCTCCTTGATCTATTCCAGCACACGGAATAGGGCCCCACAGTCCTCCTGAATAAATGAGCCATGAGTCCTTTTCAGAAAGGAGGGAGCCAGAATTCTTAGCCCAGCCCTGATTTCTGACCCCTCTTGGCCTTATCATTTCTGGTCTTAGGCCCTCTTGCCCTTCACAAAGAAGGCCTCTTCATCCCCTATCTTCCTTCCCCTGCTGCATGAAGACAGGGGCCCAAGATGGAGGAAGGTTTGGGGGATTTGTAGAGCCACTTCCTGACCCCCCCCCCCACTAAGGAAGGAAGCTGAGGGACCCAGATCCTTCCCCACCAGCAACATCCCTACTTCAATTCCAAGGGAGAGGCCTGAGGGGAACACTCCAGTGGCCCAGCTCTTCTCTGACTTGTGTGCATGCACCGTGAAAAACATGACAGTCTGGGAACTGTCTCCTCCAAGAGATCTGCTGGCCTCCCCCAAGAGGTTGCTGCAAACAGAGAGGGGGAGGAGAGGGGAAAACACCACCACTCACCACCCAACAGCTGCTAAGGGGAAGCTCAGCAGGCAGTCTGAGCCGGATTGTGAGAGCAGACTGCCGGGTGTGACAGCTGTGTAGAGGGGGCCACTGGGGACTGAGCCTCCTAACTCTTCCTGCCCCCAGCTACCCACTGACCAGGACCTCTCTTAGGCTGTGCAACACGACAGGGTGAGACAACCATCCTAACTTCCTTATCCTGATACTAGTGTCACAAGGGAGGACATCCAGAGATCCATTCCCACCATTCCTCCTTTAGGACAAGGGCAGACAGCATATCCTATAGGCCCATGGTGTAGGCTCTCAGGATGACACCAGCTCTGACAGTTTCTGGAAACCAAGCAGCTGGAATTATTCCACATGCCCCCCCCCCCCCATACATCAGCTCCTCTGAAATGGCTACAAGAGTGCTGAAAAGGGAGAAGGAAGCCCATGTCTCCCTTAGCCACCTGGACCCAGCAGACACACACGACCTCCCTTCCTAGGGTGCCAAAACCAAGCCTGAAAATGACTAGTTCTGTCAAAGCTGAGTCCCATACAAACCTGTCATCCCTTGAAAGGTGGCAGGGGCCACAGAAGAGGGATGACAACAGCTAAGGAGATGGTGCCCATCCCTTCCTCCAGGAAGACACTGTGCTCACAGAAGGGCAGTGAGAAGGAGAAAAAATAGCCATGTACAGCCTGTCCCTGGCTACTAACTAAACTCTTCTCAGACTCTTTATCTATCTTCCTTCTTCTGGGATGTGTGAGGGGTGGAAGGAGGACATGTGGGCCAGCACAGGATTTAGAAAGGATATGAAAATGTGGCCGCTGGCATCAGCTCCTCCCCACCTCTGCTCAGGAACACCACTGTTGCCTACTCTGTGGAACTTCCTGCTAAGGCCTCGCTTGGTCTCAACACCACTCCATGGCCATAGGTACCACCATCTCACCTTGCATCCCAGGGGTTCTGTGTCTTGCCCAGGCAAACCCATCTCCAGCTCCTTCTTCATACTCACCCCTTGGCCTCTAAGCCTGGTCTGCCCACTAAGAGGTCCACCTGACAGCCATTCCCAGTCTTGTTATCAGGGGGCCTGTCCTCACTCGTCTGCCTCGTACTAGGTGCTCCTCTGCTTCATGTCTCCCTGGGCACATGGGCACGGTGTACATCATTCATGCATTCAATAGTTACTGAATGCATACAACGTGCCAGGTACTGTTCTAGGTGCTAGGGACACAACAGTGTACAAAACAACAAATATCTTGGATCCCTGAGTTTATATTCTAATTGAGGGCAGAGTTTAAATAGTGATTTGTGCTAAAAAGAGAAATAAGGCAAACAAAATGGATAGGAACACTGGGCAGAGGGACAGGATTTGAAATGCCAGGGAGGTCCTCAGTGAGTAGGTAACATCTAAATAAAAACAGGAAGAAGGTAAGGGAGCAAACCACGTGGGTATGTGAGATAGGAGTGACAGAGGGAAGAGCAAATGGAAAGACCCAGAGGCAGAGCAAGGCCAGTGTTTCAGAATCATTAGGTGGCCAGGGTGGTGGGAACAGAGTGAGGTAGGGGCAGAGTAGCAGGAATAGAGTTCAGTGTGACAGGGTGGAAAATCTTCAGTGTCAAAGGGGGATTTTTATTTTCTATTTTAGGCTTTTCAAGATTTTGTAAGCATTCTCTAGTGCTTCCTGATCTCTACTGGCAACAGTATTGGTTCTAATTATAAAATGATATATGTCCATTGTAGGATATCAAAAACTTTTGAGGCAAACCTAAGTGTATCTGGGGGGCTGGGGTTGTTGCTCAGTGGTAGAGCACTGACGAAAGACAAAGCCTATCACATGTGAAGCACTGGATTTTATCTTTAGCATCACATAAAAATAAATAAAATAAAGGAATTGTGTCCATCTACAACTAAAAATATTTTTTTAAAAAAGTAAGTGTCTCTGGTGTATTTTGGTGTCACCTCAGTGGGGTATGTAAGATCATAAAATGGTTTTATTTTTTCTAATATTTCCTCCAACCATATTCTGTTGAATCGCTCAGAATAACTGATGGAGGGATAAAAAGAAAAAAAAAATCCCAAAGATTTAGAAACCTACAAATGTTACCTTATATGGCAAAGTTTTTGCAAATGTGATTAAGTTAAGGATCTTGAGATGGGAGGATTATTCTGGAATCATCTGGGTGGGCCCTAAATGCTATTATAAGTATCCTTGTAAGAAGAGCAGAGGAAGACTCTACACACACAGAGGAGGACAAAGCGATAACCACAGAGGAGAGATTGGCTACACACCAATGCCAACAGCCACTGGAAGCTGGATGAGGCAAAGAACAGACTTTCCAAGAGCTTCCTCAGGGCGTGTGGCCTTGCCAACACCTGACCTTGGCCCACCAACACTGAATTTGGACTCTGGCCTCCAGAATTATGAGAGAATGAGTTTCTGTTGTCTTAAGCCACTAAATTTGAAGGGATTTGCAAAAGCAGTCCCAGAAACCTGGCATGAAGGCGCTCCTGCTTGAAGCTGTTGGCATGCTGGTGTTGAGTATTATTAGGGCAGATGTATATTTAAGTGGGGCTTTAACCCCTCCAATAGAACTGGGTGCATCAAAGTGGGGCTGGGGTTGTGGCTCAATGGTAGAGTGCTTGCCTGGTGCATGTGAGGTACTGGGTTCGATCCTCAACACCACATTAAAAATAAATAAATAAATAAATATATTTTTTTTAAAAAGTGAGGACCAGGGGCTGCAAACAGAGCTAGTGTACACAAGGCCTTGAGTTCCATCCCCAGCACTGCAAAAAAATAAAGAGTGGGAATCATGGCCACTTATTTCCAGCACCCCTGAAAGGACAGGACTCTCCTCTTGTGGATCTCGCCACAGAAGTCTTGATCAAGATCTCCTTAGGGCATAGAAGAAAAGTCACTGTGAAAGGCCGCCACCCTTCAAAGAGGTAGCCATGCTACATGGCAGCACTCTGAGTACTCATTCTAGATGACCCTTTGGAAACAAGCATAGCTTGAGCACAGAGACCAAAAAGTCATTTGTCCAGGGGACTCATGCACCGGAACAGACTTATTTCACAGCCTGGCCTGGGGCATAGCTGAGAGAGAAACAGGGCTGTTCACTAACCATGAGTGGCAGCGACAAGCTCTGCAGCTGGTGCTTAGATTGCACAAAACTGGATATGGTCAGACCAAAGCCTTGCCTAGAATTCTGAGGTGCCAGCATAACATGTGGGAGGACAACTGGGCCTGGGGATGGAGGACAGCTTCCCAAAGAGCTGCCTAATATAGCAAGAAGGAGGGGCAGGATAGAGCAGGAAACCCTCCACACAGGAATGCCTTTCTTGGCCTCCAACCTCACTAAGTTTCTACCAGGACTCCATGTCCAAATGCAGGGAGAATCCTGGCCTCACCATCTCCAAAGAGCCTGGTACCTGAGTAGGTTTATGTAGAGCTGGGCTGGGCCCTGGGAACAAAGCCCACTGTACCTATTGGAAGTGCAGAAAAAACAATGGCTGGCCTGGAAGAGATGCTCAGGAACTAACTATGCAGTGAGCTGATACTCAGCAGGGACTCAGTCCCTTTGGGCTCTGGCCAATCAAAAAGGCAGGAAAAGGTTCTGAGGGTGGCCCACTGGCCAGCACTGAGAACCCTGGCTGTACGTGACCAAGGCCACCATCTCTGGCCCTACCATGATTAGGCAGCCCTCAGATTTTTCCATCATGGCCCCATGTTCAAATATTTGCTGCTGTTGTCAAACCATATACTGAACAACTGGTCCTGGTCACCAATTTGGAAAACAGGCGCTGTGCCCAGGCCCCCACACCCACAAAGAAAAACATTTTTTAAAGGCCTGTGATGGTCACACTGAATTATGTGTCATCACTGAACACTGAAGCACTGGCCTGGGAAAATGGGAGGATGGCATGCAGGTAGGGAAAACGCACAACAGGGAGTCCCCCTGCAAACCGCATGCTCACCTGCACCCTCAAGACATTCTATGAGGTTTTTCAAGGACTTAGGCTGTTTTTTCCCAAAAGGAAGTCAGGGGTGACGAAAAAAGGAACATCATCAAAGCTTCCCCATCTCACCTGGAGAATGCAGAGGAAGTAGGGCTGCAGAGGAGTGGAATGGGGCAGGAGCAGGCAAGGTCCCGTCTGTGGGCAGGATGAGACCAGTAGGGGAACTTGTCTCAAACAGTCATCCCAGCTGTGGTGAGACCACTTCCTCCCTCCAGAAGAGTGCAAGAAGACTCAAATGTTTTGCAGAGCAAGAAGGAAGAGGGGTGACCACAACCACTGGCATGTTCTGCCATTACTGGCCCTGGTCTAGACACAGTCACTAGAAGGGGCAATGCAAAGCACTTGGTGGCCACCTCTGTTACCAACTGACCTGGGGGAATATGGGCCAGAGAGGAAAACGTATTCAGACAAACCTGGAGAATTCTGAAAAAGTTCTTCCAGATACAAAGAAACTTCCTACAGACAAGAGTGACACCATATAGGAGGCTTCCTAGCTTTTTCTGGCCAGTCACTGTGCATCCAGCTCCTGCTGGGCCCCCCATCTTCCTTGTACTCACTAGGCTGATCTCTGGGACACCTGGTCATTCCCTCTCCCATTATTCCTCCTGGCTCAAAACATGTTGCCTCTCCAAAGCACTTCCTCCCCAGTGATCACATTCACACCTCTTCCTCCTTCCTAAAAAAATCAATTTCCCAAACAAGATCCATCCATACTTCTCCCAGTCCTGTTGCCCCAAGGGGTAACCAGCTCCGCATGTCAGACTGTGAATTGCCTGAGGACAATCCTTTGTATCTGCCTAAGAGCTTAAAACAGCCAGGAAGTGAACACTGGCGTTGTTGGCAACACTGGAATAGACTCAAGAACTAGGAGCTTTTAACTCCATCTTCTGCCCTCCAAAGAGGCCTTGAGTATAGAGCAAGCCAGCCATCTAATAGCAGGAGTTCTGTCCTTGCTGCCTTGGTCTGAAAACTTGGTTGGAAAGTGCAGGGACCTTGTTCCCTTTAGGGGATTCAGAAGAAGAGGAGCTGCTTAGCCTTAAATATAACTATGGCTCCTCCCCCTAGGAATGCTGGGGCTGATGTGGTCTCTAAACATACAATCTGGCACTGCCTCTGTGTTGGGGAAGTTAGGCAAGTAAGAGAGCAGCAGCAAGTACTGCCAGTTATGGTAGATAAAGCGGATAATAAACTTCTACACTGCTAGTGCTAAGAGAAAAGGGCAGGAAGAGGGAGTAGGGTTGGGCATAGCACTTCCTAGCTCAAAGCAATTGGGGGAAGTCTGGTATCCATCCATTTTTAACAGTTTAAAAAAGCTTTCTATGGGTTGGGGGATACTGAAGTTCAGTGGTAGGATGATTGCCCAGCATGCCCGAGGCCCTGGGTTCCATCTCCAGAACTGCAAAATAAATAAATAATAAAGCTATCAAGGACTTCAGTAGTCTCGGTCTCTGTGTACCTACCAATAAAACCTCTCTTCATCTCCGACCGTTCTGGGTGATCTCCCTGTGCTCAGTAGGAAAGGAACATGCTATTGAAGGAGCTGTCAGGAGAACCTTAGGCTTTCACAGTGCAATACCAGCATTGCAGAAGGTAGCTCATGCCAGGCCAGGGGCCTCAAGCAGGAATTTGAAGGGAGCCCAAAACCTAGAAGCAGAAAATTCCCAGAAGACCAGGAATGAAAATGGGCAGAGCGCATATTTTGGTTTGGATGCGTATGCTGATCAGAATTCTCCCATCTCTTGCCTGCAGCCACAATATTGACAGGTTGCTAAGAGTTCCTCGAGGGCTGGAGCCCATCCCAGGAAAAGAGGAAAGCTGTATGGCTGGGCCTTGCCAGACCCATGGAGGCGCATCGCTGACCTCTGTCTTGCTGTGGCAAGAAGCCCAGACTTGTTATATAAAAGATCTGGCCTACAGCTGGAGCCTGAGCAAAAACACGCAGCCTGGAACCCACGCCTCTCCACCCAGCCAGGGAACATGTGAGGCCAACCCTTCTTGCACTGACAAAGAGAAAGTTATCTAAGGGGTAGGATGGTGACTTCCTAGAAGGCTGGCAGCAGGAAATGACAGAGGCAGAGATGGGTGGGCTACACAGAAACCTGCCATCTGGCAAAGCGGGAGCCATGGTGAGTCCATGTACTCATGTCCTGTTCCTCCAGGAAGCCTTCCCTGACTACATTATTTGGCCTGAGATTTCTCTAAAAAGAGAAAGGGACATGTGTTCCCAGGCCCATTAGGGAGGAGCATAACCTAGTTGGCTTGCCCTTGTCAAAGGTTAAAGGACACTGGGCTCCCAGGAAGTAGACCCACTTTCTGTGCTACCTAGAGTGTATTCTCTTCATCTTCTACCTGAAGCTCTAAGGAGGGCCATCAATTTTAACTTCTTTTGTTTTAAATTCTTGTTGGTTCAAGGGAGTATCCCCAGAAGAATTCTCCTCCTCTAAACTTTGCTAGACATTTGGCCCCATCTCCGCCCTTGGCTGGCTGCTCACTGGCCTTCATGGAACTGGAATCCAGGCTCAGAGAGGCCAAATCTTGTCTTCATTTCCTTATTCTCCATTCCAACATGCCAAGAACAGGACTGGGCATTCAAACATTCACTAGTGACATTTGAAAATGAATCTCATAAAAAATAAGTAAAAGAACCAACATAATGTGCTCAGGAGAGGATGTAGAGTGAGCTGCAAGGGTAGGTACGTTGGCATGTCACCTGGCCGTCAGGATGCCTACAAATAGGCAGAGCAGGCAACTTCACCTAACATGCAAAGAAAGAGCTGACTTGTCCAACAGCATCCAGAAGAGAGGGCTGACCTTGAGCCGAGTGTCCTTTCCTCCCTGCTTACACCTGTCTGGGAACATCCATTTGTTTTAAAGGTGAATTGCTTTAAACTGCATCAGAAGAGAGACTTGCTTCCTACCAACTCAACTGCTAAGAATGTTGAAGTCCTGAATCAGATTAAGAAATATCTTTGTATGAGATGATTTCTTGCTTAGGCTAATACTATTTTTCTCAAAAATTGACAAATGGACTGGATGGTCTATGAGAATTCTTCCAAGCTTAGGGCTTTATTTATTTATTTATTTTTAATACTCTAGATGAACACAATATCTTCATTTTATTTATTTATTTTTATGTGGTGCTGAGGATCGAACACAGGGCCTCGAATGTACTAGGTGAGTACTCTACCGCTGAGCCACAACCCTAGCCCGGCTTTTTTTTTTTTTTAGCACCAGAGATTGAACCAGAGGCACTTAACCACTAAGCCACATCCCCAGCCCTTTTTAATTTTTATTTTGAGACAGGGTCTCACCAAGTTGCCAAGGTGGCCTCAAACTTGTGGTCCTTCTACCTCAACTTCCCAGGTAGTTAAGCTTAAGTTGTTGTTGTTGTTATTATTATTTTAGTTGTAGATGGACACAATACATTTTATTTATTTATTTTTATATGGTGTTGAGGATCAAACCCAGTACCTCACATGTGCTAGGCAAGTGCTCTACTGCTGAGCCACAATCCCAGCCCAAGCTTAGGATTCTTAATGAGAAGAATAAACATACTGAAGGAGAGGAACCTGGGCTCCACAGGACTCAAAATCCCGGTCGGGGCTACAGTCAAGGAATAACTCCATTATCTGAGAACTTTCCACTCCTAATTCTCCAGTGGGATTGATTCTGGCTCAGCATATTTTTTGGCCACTTCCTCTGGCTATCTGGGGAATGCAAACTCAATTGAATGTTGGCCTTAGTTTAATTTTAGCAAGGTAAATCTCATTTTTTAAAACCCAGTCTAAATTCCAAAGTCAACTGTTGATTACCCACATAAGTACTGAAAGTCAAACCGAAAACCCAGATTGACGTCTCCCTTCTACCAGTCAGATGGAATGCAAACTCATTTTCATGTAAGTTTACAAAAAAAAAAAAAAAAAAACAAGCTGGTAAACAGCAGAAGATGAAAAGCTATTTACATGTATAACCAAAACCAAGGACAAATCATCTCAATGACTGAGAAGGGTATGAAACCAGAGGCCTCCTCAGCCAGCCCTCCCACCCCATCCTGATCCCATTAGGAGCGAGTTGCATTACCTGGGTGGCCTTGTCATTGGTACAGCAGGTGAAGGCCCCATCAGCATCTCGTGGCCACTGGCCCAGAAGGTAGGAGCTGAGGATGGTGTCCAGGGAGAAGGTACGTCGGACCTGGGGTGGCTGAGGCCTACACACTGACTTTTCTGGGGCCACCGAACATGGGACACTGGCTGGAAAAGAGCACAGCCCACACACCTTGTCATCAACATTAAGGAAGGAGACATGGCAACCAGCCTTCTCTCTTCTAGGAAGCCTTGCCTGGTTGCCATGCCTTCACTTCCCTCCTAGAGGAATGTGAAGCAGCCTACAAAAGCACAGTCTGTCAAGGGGTTTCCTGACTTAACTGCCTAGGCTTTATCATTGGAAGCAATTTAGACATTTTGTTATGGACTTCAGAGTTACTTTATACCTGTCCTCTGTCTTTTTCCTGTTCCTAATGCACATGAACCATGAACACAGTTTCCTGAAACTAGCAGTGTTTTCCATCATTAGAGGGAATTCTAAGTGTACAAAAACCAAGTTTTCTCCCATCTTTGGTGTCTGTTTCCCCTTCCTCCTCCAGCACACATTGCAGGGCTCCTGCACAGTGCTCAAAGTCAGCTCAATTAACTGAAGGATTCTTCATACTCCCTTTAGAACAGTAAGCTCCAGGGGAACCTAGTGACTGCGAAGAGGAAAATGACATAACTACTTTCAACTCTCTAGGACTGAGGAGTCCAGTTTAAGAAAATATCCAAGTCATTTGGTTCTCTCCTCTGTCTCAATAGGATAAAATGAGCAATTATAAATCCATTCATTTTAATCTACCTTGGTTAAAGATTTCTGGGAGAGGGCAAAAGTTGAAACTGTTGATAAAATGCAAGGGTTCTGGAATCATCTGGAAGTTTCAATGGTCTGAACTGACCCTGTTTTCCATGGCCACATTAAAAACACTCCACTATCTTAAGATCTATAAAGACTCTCTCCTTTAAACAGAATAAAATGCTTTTACATCTGTAGTAATCCCTTGATAATTTATGTGTATATTACGCACAGCAAAAAGAACTAGGAACTGTAGGTATAAATAGACATGAAGAGTTTTATATTAAAAAGACACTAAAAAGTTGGCAATTCCTCAAAATGCTAAACATAGAATTCCCTTATGATCCAGCAATTCTGCCTGTAGGTACATACACCCCCCTCTCCCCAAAATAAAAGCAGGGCTTGAAAAGGTGTCTGTGTACCCATGATCACAGCATCACGAATCACAAGAGCCAAACAACAGATGCAGCCTATGCTACAACACAGATGATGGCAGGTGAAATGAGCCAGAAATACAGGCAGAAATCATGAATCCATTTATTCAAGGTGCCTAGAAACCAATTCACAGGGACAGAAAGGAGAATAGAGATTACCAGGGGTTTAGGAGGAGGGAGAATGGGAGTTTTTTAATGGATATGAAGTTTCTGTTTGGGATGATAAAAAAAAGTTCTGCAATTGGCAGCGGTGGCCAGGCCCACAGAGGTGGAGATGGGAGAATCACTGGAGCCCAGGATTTCAAGACCAGCCTGGGCAACAAAAGGAGACCCCATATCAACAAACAAAACTAAACCCCCAAAAGTTCTTGAAATGCACAGTAGTTATGGTTACACAACCGTGTCAATGTATGGCAAATTTTATATTATTTATATTTTACCACAAGAAAAAAGACATACTATCACCTTCTCCAAATTCATTTAAGTAGGTATTTATGAAAATCTTGACATATTTGTAATCAATATAAAAGGTACTACATTTTGTTCTATCCCATTCCACTCTTTTTACAACTCCATTTCCAAGTATCAACAATCTACATATTTGTCATTTTTAAAGACTATATGTGATTGATATATCACCAGGTTGACGTATGGTAATTTGCTCAGCCATTCCCACATTAGTGAACATTTGTGGAATTCCCCTCCAATTTGGTTATATTTTCAATGTGATTGTAAAGCCAACTTTCACTCTCAATTTTTATCTATTCCCTGACATATTTCTAGATCATCTCCCTCAGCTGTCATACAATATGTGCTCAGTTAAAAGAATTTATAGGGCGGGGGACGTGGCTCAAGTGGTAGCATGCTCGCCTGGCATGTGCGGGGCGCTGGGTTTGATCATCAGCACCACATAAAAAAATAAAATAAAATAAAGATGTTGTTTGTGTCCACCAAAAACTAAAAAATAAATATTAAAAAAATTCTCTCTCTCTCTCTCTTTAAAAAAAAAGAATTTATAAATGACTTCTAAATTCAAAGGCAGTAAGTATGAATTGGGAAAGTGTCAGAATCAAACAAAAAGAACAAATCTCAACACCCAGAGATAACCACTGTCACTACTGTGAGATATTTATCCTTGTACTCCTTACCTTCTGTGTATGTGCATGCATGTGTGTATGCTTTAGAATAAAAAAATGGTATCATACTGTATATACAATTTCACTGCTTTCACTTTATATCATCAACTTTAAGTGACTACATACTGACTACAACATATCATTTTAAATGATGTTAACATTTCCATGTTAAAACCCTTCACAAACTGTTTCAAAGATGGAAGTCAAAAGCTTCATGCTCTGGTCTCACTACCTCTTTACATCTCACTCCTTTCTAGGTCTTGGACCAAGTACATTACACACCACTTCCACCACCGTCAGGGCCCTCCCTTCTGAGGTTTTGCCCAACGTTTAAATATGAGCCACCTGCCAGGGCCTGCCTAACTGCCTCCACCTCCAGCGTGCCTTCCGGATCATGGGAATCCCCTGCAAGGAGAGTCTCAGGACATTCTGAATTTCCTCAGTATACTTTGTATTCTTTCGGTACTTATCATTCTTTCTCTTGGGTTGCAGGTATCTGTGACTCCTAGATAATAAACAACCTGTGGCCAGAGGACTGGCTTTGATTCATGTTTATATCCCCCACAGTGTCTACAGCATAGGGCCAGCAATTGGTAGGTACTCAAGAATTTGAATAAAATTGAACAATTGAGCCGGGCACAGTGGCACATGCCTGTAATCCCAGTGGCTTGGGAGACTGAGGCATAAGGATCGAGAGTTCAAAGCCAGTCTCAGCAATGGCAAGGTGCTAAGCAACTCAGTGAGACCCTGTCTCTAAATAAAATACAAAATAGGGCTGGGGATGTAGCTCAGTGGTTAAGTACCCCTGGGTTCAATCCTTGGTATCCCCCTCTCCAAAAACTTGAACAATTGATACTAGTAGGGATACTAATTAATACCATAGATCCTGAGTTTGCCTGTCATACACATCCAAACCCAGCCCAAACCCAGACCCCATGAGCTACTTGACTTTCTCTCTCAAGTCTGGAAGACCCAACCTCTTTCTTGCCTTCCCTGAAATCTCATAGCCCAGTAAGTTAGTGACAGGTCTGCTGGTTCAAGCCCCAACTTTACCTCCTATACAGCATTTCAACTATTCATTTTCCTGGGCTGGCAATCCGAATATTTCTGGCAGCTTCTGGCCCACATCAGCAGCTGGCTCACAACTGAAACGCTGTCCTGTGGGCCTCCAAAAGCACCTACAAGAGCCCAGTGATGAGGGAGGGCCTCTGGAAAGCAGATATGCAAAATTACATGACAGATAACCAAAGAGGCAGGTGGGAGGTAGGCGAGTGAGTAAATAAGATGAAGGATAGAATGTTCTGATTCCAGAGGCCAAAAGGAAGGGGACTATGACTCCAGAGCTGAAAGACAGGAATGGGGGAAAGCTCTTGAAGCTACCTGTCCCATCCTCTCAAATGAGTCCCTGCAAGAATCTCCTTTAGGTGTTTTTTTTTTTTTCCATAATTAAAAATATAAAGTACTATCTCGTGTTCATATGGTACTCTCAAGCTTTGCCCCATCCACAAAAAGTCCTTTGTGTGATATAATCTTTTATTCTCCTGTCAGTTCTAGAAGCGGCTGAGGAGAGGCTGATAAGGAAGACAGGCACAGAGCAGCTCAGATGGGACTCTACCACCCAAGGAGTCGCAGAAACCGAGATCAAAATCCAAGCCTCCTTCCTATAAAGTCAGTGTTCTCTCATCTGTTCCCAAATCTCACATCCTCTGGCATTGGGAACCTGCTGGGACACCCGCCTGGATACCTGGATGCTGGATTGCATTTTTTTTTTTAGCTTCTGTTCAGGAATGGAAAACAAAGAGGAGATGGCAGGCCTGACCTGGGGTTTTCTGGTGACCTATTTTTATTTTTTATTTTGTGTATTTGATTGTTTCTTGAGGAAGTCTTTAAAACCTAGTATAAAGGATTCTATCTCCTTGGGACAATTTTAAAGACACTCATTTTGCATGAATTCTCATCACCCTCATGTTCCACCCTATTCCATGAATTTTTGTTGGGGTCCAACCTCAAGAACAATAATCATAGTGGTACTTTGCTCCAGTACTGGCTGGGCTAGGATAGGGTGCACCCAGAATCCTGGAATTTGGTGTGAGAATCCAACCACCCATTTTGCTCAATTCCTCATTTTTTCCAACCAAAGTTATCTGCAACAATTCTGCAGACTTCAGGGGTCCTGAATTGCTCCTCCATATAAAAAACTTACACAAATAGTAAAAAGAAAGAAAGAAAGAAAAAAAAAAACAAAAGAAAAGACAAAGGAAGGAAGATAGGAGAGAAAGAAATGAGAGAACAAGTACTGCCTCACTCTCCACCGCAGACCTGCAAAGCTCTCACTGTATCTGGCCCATTGGAAGTCTTGCCTCAATTTCTCTTCCTTAAATGAGGAGTCAGCTAGACCTCAGCCACACCCAAGCACAGTACCCTGGCTCCACTCCTAGCTGGCCACAAGACAGAATTTCTACTGTCTCAGAACCCTCAGCACGGCTCCATTGTCCCTCCCAAATCCCCAAATTCTTGGCATGTCCAGCCCCTTAGAGGAGGGTAAAATGCCATGTTTCTTATGTGCCTAGGAAACAGAGGGGGCACTTTTAAAAAGGTTAGATTTTGATAGGGAAAAATAATCTACTCCTTCTTTTATAAACCTCCACATGGTTTGATAAGCACCAGCTTCTTTGGACAACAAAACTAATTAAGAACTAAACCAAGATGTCAATTTCCCCCAAATGGAATATAAATCAAAGCCCAAATCAGGCACTGGTGTGTTCCCATGCCTTCCTTAAAGGGACTGCAGGCTGACAAGGGCAATGTGGTCCCTTGATATCTGGCAGGGGCTGAGATGCGAGCAACACAGGTCTGACTGCAGCTCTGTCCTCACAAGGATACAAGTGCAGTCAATATGACCTACTTCACCAGGCCTGCTCTCCCTCCGCAAACAGGGTCCCCAGCTGGCCTGCGTTGCCCCTTAGGGATGCTGTGAAGAAAAGCAGAGATGAAAATATCATGAGTGAGTCAAGAAGAAGAAGACTACCCAGAAAAGACGTGACCAAGTTGTAGCCACCATGTCCATAGGCCTGTGCTCTCCTGCTCCCTGGAAAGATGTGTGCATGTCTTTTGTGTCAAAGCTCTTTCCTTTAGTAGTGACAATCTAACAAAGTCATGGATGCCACCTGAGATAAATGGTGACAGGGTGGGAAATAACACAGCTCGCAGATTTGGGCATCAGCAGCTGCAGGTCAGCACTTAAGTTCTGCTGCACAATGAGACTGACCTCAGTTGCAAACAGCCCCCTAGGAATCTCATGAGTGTAAATGCAATAGGGGTTCTTGGGCTAATCATTCATGGGCATACCGGAAAGATCTGGGCAGTGGGTCCTGCCCTGCGCTTACGTGATTGTGACCAAAGGATAGGAAGCATTGAAAAGTCACAACGGCTGCTTGTGGTTGGAAGATGAATTAGTTTCATTTCTGAAATGCACCCTCTCAGATTTGGGAAATGGCCATAATTGGCTCTGGTATCAGAGAAGTCTGTATCATGACAGGTCATGACAAAGCAGCAGGCGCTGGGGCATTGGCTGAGTGGCTGCGGGAGGGTGGAGTGTCCTGTTTACAGTACTGTGGGGTATTATCGGCCCATCGCATGCAGCAGCCTCCCCAGCCCAACCACCTGGTGAAGCACCCTGGCACCAGGCCAGGCCATTTCGCCATGTAGCTGAGCAGTGGCGGATGTGTTGGTTCTTGGGCAACAGCAAATGGAAAAAAAAAAAAAAACAAAACAGCACATGCTGGAGATAAGAAGCCTTAGGTGCTATCTTCCAGAACCACTTGGCCCTGTCTCCCAACTGCTATGGGTGTATGGCTTTAGGGAGAGGGGCTGTCTGTGGTGGGGATTAGAGGTCAGGTGTCTGCCTGTGGGGGACAGTCAACAGGGCAGACAGCACACAAGGCAGACAAGATACTGAACCAACAGCGGAAGAGGGCCCGGCACACCACAGCACCCAACCCATTCCTTGAAGAAGCACGTTGAGTACCCACTACATCAGCTCTGTGATAAACACTGGTGATGCTAAAGGAGTAAGACAAGAAGCTGCAGTCAAGGTCAAAGTGGGGAAGTAATTCAACTTATCCCTAAGTGCCAGCTACCACCAGGCACAATCCTTGAGAAGAACCACACCCATTTGTCTCTGCTGCTCCCAATACCCCTTGCTGGAAATCAGTTCCATCCTGACCATACCAGCACATCCCTATCAGAGGAACCTGATGGAGAAGGGTAACGGCTCTTAGAAGAAAGGCAGGAATGGGTTCAGGAGAAGGAGGAAGGGAGCAGATGATGCAGGGAGTGAGGTGCTTCTGGCTGCTCTGCTTAGCTTGGGCAAAGAGACTCTTACAAGGCAAAATCAACCCTGAACGATAGGTTCTAACTGGGCATCTAAGGGAACTGTCCTCTGTAGAAGGGGCAATGTGGAAGAGAGAAGCCTGGGGCATAAAGACAAGGCTACCATCTACTCCTCCATCAGCATGAGGTCTAGTCATCCCAGAATACCCAAGGAAGACTGCAGAAGGAAGAGACAGCCAATGAGATCTTGCGCAGGGCAAAAACTCAACAACTAGCTGGTTCAACAAACAAGCTATGAGTCACTTTCTCGTTCTTCGTGCTTCAGTACTAGCACTAGCCTTCTCACACATAACCCTACCTTTTTTTTCTTTTTGCAGTGCTAGGGATCAAACCCAGCCTTGTACATGCTAGGCAAGCACTCTACCACTGCACTACATCCTCAGCCCTCACTTCCCCTTTTAAAAAGCAAATAAATAACTCTTATCATAACAGAAGCTGCACAAGTTACAGGAAATAAGAAAATGCAGATGAGCAAGAAATAAAAAATAAAAAACTATCCAACCACCATCTATAGATTACCATGGTGCACATTTGTCCTGACCTTTCTTTGTGCACATAGGTATGCATATACATTTTCAATAAAAAGAGGTCATGTTATATTTCTCTACCACCGTGTTGTTGTTGTTGTTTGTTTCTTTGTCAATAATCTTCACTTAGAGAGGTGAAGCAGGCAGGGCCAGGGTAGTATGGCTAGACATTAAGGGAACAGGTTCTCCCCTGTTCTGTTCCTTGTGATGTAGCCCTTTTGTTGGGGAGAATTATTATTCTTGAAAGGAACAAAGTCAAATAGGGATTCAGAATTTCCAAACATTTCCCCAGGAACAGATTTGAAGTAACTAGGGGAAGTTCTTCTAAGCAGCCTCATAGGCATTACTTTTCTGTTTCAGTACATGTACTGGGATTAAACAGGGCAAGCCTCTCCTGAGTTCCCTGTGGTCCAGTGCTGCTTAACTGCTTAATTCAGGAACGTGTGGGTTTGGGAGGGAGGTTGTGGTGAAATGGAAATCCCAAATATGACTATAAAAGAGTCAGAAAGCCCTCTATGGAAAGCCCTCGAAGACCCCATTCATCCCAGCTGGGAAATTAAACCTGGAGCTTTGAACACCTTCTTCAACATCAAGTTACAGCTAACTTCAACCTCATCAGGGAGAAGAAACTAGATTCAAAAGAAAGGCAAAACAGGAGTAACATCGTTTTCCTTACTAAGAAGGCTTATTACCCAAAATAAGAGTGATGGTGTTTGTGTATACATGAATTTCTCAACCAGGCCCTCCATCAATCACGGACTCCATATTTAAGTGTACAGATCAAGCGAGAGCCAATGAAAGCATTTCTGGCTGCAAGTCTGACTTCCCAAGCTGGAGGCAGCTGGAGAGATGGGCCAAGAGAAACCCTTCTGGAGATGTTACTGTGGGAAAAAATAAGGAATACGCCAACTCTTTGTATCAGTAAGGAGGCAAAGGTTAGCGAGAGAGAGAGAGAGAGAGAGAGAGAGAGAGAGAATATCTAGATAGCAGTCACTGACATTTGTTCAATTCTCAAGAAACTGCAGTTAGAAGAAAAGGAAGTGGTGTGAACTTTTCACCTTTTATCTAAATTCTCTAAAGAGGAGCTCTGTAGGATTTCAACATTCTCAAGACAAAACAGAACCGCCAGCACTTACTGATTGGAGCAGTTCCTTTAGGGTCTACAGGGCCTTTGCAATAACAGCACACAGTGGGCAGCCTAGCCCCCTCCCTCGGAACAAATCCTTACCCCACTGCTAGTTGGGAGTGATAGATTTGGGGGTGGCCTATACACTCAAAGGATAGGTAGACACCCTTCATATCTTTACTTCTTATAGCAATCTGATTCCTATTAAGTAGAAAAGGAATCATAATGCCCAGTCTGCTCTTGTCTTTTAAGATAGTGAGGCACAGGAAGAACCAGAGATTGAGGAGGTTCACCCATGAGAGATCTTGCAAGACGACGACAGTGATTAAAACTGCATCCTGATTTCTGTTCTGAATATGTGCACCCCACACAGCCATGAAATCTACAGGGCGGGGCTTCCTAAGTGTTACACCCACCCTGTGGAGGTGAACTGATTTCTCCAAGGTCAAAGAGCAAAGTGAGGCCCTTTATTCCCCACACAGAAGACTTTTCAAAGTACATTTCCCAGTTTTGTATTTCACTGTCAGACTCAGCTGTGTCACAACCTCCTGGCTGCCTTGGTTCAGGAACTGCTCCATGGACCAGAAGTTTGCATTCCCTTCCTTTGCTAGGAGTGAGGATGTTTGTTCCTGGGTCTGGGGAACACTGTTTTATCTACTAAGCATGTTAGGTCAGCCAAGGAAGGAAGAAGACAATTAAAAAAAATACGAGGGATTCCTTTTCTAGTGAGGAAGGTAGAAAGAGAGTAAAAAAAAAAAAAAAAAGGAAATCATACAGATAACTTTCAAATAATCAAAATAATTTTTGCTTTGTGAACAAACCATGACTTACTTCTAGCCCCATCCAACCTGCCTTCTCTCTGACTTCCAGCAAACTGCCAAACAGCAATATGTTTAATTAAGTAGTAGTCAATTTAATGTTATCCTAAAATGCCTATAATTGTTGATAAAATTTTGATGATGGCATTTTGTTGCCTTCCTCAATGATTTCAAAAGTCAAAAGAAAAAAAATGTTGGTATTCCTTATTTGAATTGCTCACGTCAATACTCATGTTCATTAGTGTTAATTCAGAACTGGCTTTGTGCAGCTCCCAAGGTAATATCTCAATCAGGAAGTCAACCGATGCCAGAATCACTGGGTGAAGATTGTGGGGAACAGAATATTTATATAATATCAAAGGACCACCCCCTAATCCACATGATAGAGAATAATGTGCTTTTGCCATGGGAGGTTGGTTACCACCTCTCATGAACAAATTGAGCATGGTGAGGCTAGGAATGCAGCTCAGTGGCAGAGCCTGTGCTTAGCAGGTACAAGACCTTGGGTTCAATCTCTAGCACCAAACAAACAAAAACACAAAAACCACACACACACACACACACACACACACACACACACACACACACACAAATTTAGCAAGACTACTTATGGACATTATGTCATTATATACCTCCTAAATATTAGTAAGTGCACAACTTTACCCATGAAATGTCCTTATTAGGAGTTTAACCTAAATCACTAAGGTCTCAGACCTAACTTCCCATTTATAGGAAACACAGGGGATAGAGGAACAAGATAAATGCCATCATGAAGAAACAGAAAAATGGAGAGTGTGAACAGCTGGAATACTACTTTTTTAAATGTCAGTCATAAAAAACAATGGTGGTCAGGGGGTAATTATAGATTTTTTTTTTTTTTTTTTTGGTACTGGGGATTGACCTAGGAGTGCTTCACCACTAAGCACATCCCAGGGGTCCCTTTTATTTATTTTAATTTTGAGACAGGGTTTCAATACATTGTTGAGGGTCTTGCTACTTTGCTTAGGTTAACCTCAAACTTGTGATTCTCCTGCCTCAGCCTCCTGAGTTGCTGGGATTATAGGCATGTGCCATTGTGTTCAGCTAGATTGAAGACTTTTTAAATGAGATAGATCTTAACTGGGTTCTAGATCACAAAGCCACTAAAGAGGAAATGTGAAAACAAACTCTATGTTATATGATATGAATCATAGTTGATCTCCTTAGGCATAATAATATTATTATGATTATGTAGAGGAATGCCCTTATTCCTAGAATATGCTACTGAAGAGTAAAATGTCATGATATTTGCAACTTACTCTCAGAAAGTTCACCCAAAAGAGTGTATATGGATGCACATATATGGATATGTCTACTACAAGCACAGGAGAGAAGACAGGTAAAAACTGTGGCAGAAAGTTCCAATAAATCTAGATGAAGGATAAATAGTTTGAAAAATCCAAAATAAAGTCCTGAGGGAAAAAAAACAAAAAACTGGCTTAACAAGATAGAAATTCAATTCACTCTGCAGCAAAACCTACAATCTTTAGCATCCCAACCTTGGCAGGTTGTAGCCAAATTCAATGGTCACTGCTCTGGATGTCTAATTGGGGAAAAAAGAAGATGAACAAGAAATAAAACCATGAAGGAAACAATCTGAGGCAAGGAATGAAAACTCACAAGAAGATGCAAGTCCAATCAAGCTAGAATAAAGATACTAAATGAAGGGAGACATCAAACTAAATTAAGGAGGGCCATGTTATCCCAAGGACAAAACTAAGACTTCAGGCAGAATTAAGGGGTTCCTAGGAGTCCAGAAACATGGATGGAGTTGGATACAACCTCAGATAGAGCCAGTCAAGTGACCCATATGCATCCATTTGTCTTTACTGCCCTTCAAAAGGAAACCTGCAAGACTGAGAAAGATCCCGAGAGAGAGGGGTAAAAATGGCTAGAGAGATGGTAGCTAGACCCCAGGAGGAAGATAAAATGAATTAAAATTTATCAGTAGCCTCCTGTGTTTGTGAAAAAATGAACCATAAAAAGGTTTTAGCTGGAACAGGTGAGATTCTGGCTAAACAAAGGAAGAACTTGCTCATCAAAACTGAATGAGGGAGATTTAGAGTCTGCTCCTGAAAAGCATCAGGAAGAGATAAATTAAAAGTCCTTGGCTGTCTCAACATTCATCCAATGAAGCCAGGAGGTCACACTAGATAAGCCTGAGCCTCCTCTAATGTTACAATTTCCTAACTATTAAAGGATAAGTAAAGATGGCTACTGACCAATGCAGCTAAGGTGAAATCTCAGAGCTCATGCTATTCCAGGGGCAAGTTAAGAAAAAACAAAAAGGCACGAAGTTAAAGGAAGGCTTGCCTTACCTAGGCTGCTCCAACAGCTGTGTTGTGAACTACCAGATGATCTCTCCCAGCTCCTCCCCTGAGCAGGAGAATATAAATAGTGCTCAATTTACCTGTGGCTAGCCACAAGCAGTAGATTTGGTCATGTGACTCGACAAGCTAGGAGTTACCCACCAAGCAGGCCTCAGAGCTCGGAGGGCAGGTTGGCCAGCTTGCTACCCAGCACTAGCTTGGACTATCAGGATCCTCTGCTCTTAACCTTGACTCTGATTTGATCTGCTCTAGGCTTGTGGGGGAGGGGATACATAAGGTTCAATAGATGCCTCAGGACCAGAAAGGTCACAAAGCCTGCTCTGCCTTTAGGGTCTAAGATCCTATTAGGGTTACTCTCCTCAACCATCACATCCTTGAAAACCTGTGTGAACCATCTTGTTCATTTTCACTGCTCTGAGTATCTACAGCCTCACTCAAGTTCTGCTCTACATCTCCAGCTATAAAGAGGAGAAGAGATCACCATATCCCACGGGGTGATTCCCTCCCCAGGCCCTGACCTTCAGAAACTGACCTTAAATCAGTGGCAAATTCTCATGCTATGCCCTAGCTGTGGAAAAACCCCAAAGTGTGCTGGGCAACATTCCAGGACAGCTCCTGCTCTGAAGCCCTGGTCTTGCAGTTGTTCAGATTTCCTAAGAGAGGCACAAAGGTTATGCGGTGCCTCCAGGGTAAACTAGTCTGAAAAACAAGATTAGGTGGCCCCTCCGGAAAGAATCTTGAAGGTATTACATTAGAAAGATTTTTTTTTCCTACCCTCAACAGATGCCTGACTTCTGATGACTTCAACAGAGGGTCCCAACCTGGGTTACCTCCCCACATGTTCTTCCAGAGGCAGAGAAGGCACTGGAAGATAGTTATGCCATCTTTCCCTGCATATGATAGGCTTTGGGTCTGATCTGAAATCAGGGGCTGCTTCATGATAATATCATCTTTTACAATTTAGGTAAAGAAATGACTTTTTTCTCCGGATGCAAAAGGGAGAATTAGATCCAGGGAAATAATACGGGATGTTAATTACCAATATGTCTGAGTTGGAGATATAACTCAGTGGTAGAACCCTTGCTTAGCATGCAAAGGTCCTGCACTCAATTCCCAGCACTGCAAAAACAAAACAAAACCCAAAACAGAATGTCCTATCCAAGCCTCTTAAGAACTAGAACATAAAAGCTCAGTTGTCAGCTGAGTATGGTGGCACACACCTATAATCCCAGCAACTTGGGAGGCTGAAGAAGGGGGATCACAAGTTCAAGGCCAGCCTAAGAATCTTAGCTAACTTAAAATAAAAAAATAAAAAGGGTTGAGGATGCAGCTCAGTAGTAGAGCACCCCTGGGTTCAATTCCAGTACAAAAACAAAACAAAACCTAAACAAAAACTCACTTGTCACAGTCCTTTCACTTGCACAGCAGCTCCAACAGACATCTAAGCTTCAGACAACCTCACAGGAATTTGGGAGCAGCCTTTTGTCGCCCTCCTCCATCTCACCCTGATTCTGGTTGTCATCCACCTGGCACATACTCTGGGGTAGAACAGAGGCAGAATAGTCAGGGTTTAGAGAGAGGATGTCAAAGAATTGTAGGGGATAGTCTATATAACTTGACAACTGCCTGAGGACAAACAACCTGAGTATATGAGCTGGGGTGATAATTATTAATAGCAAATGCTCACTGATAAACTCCATGTAACTGCCTGGGCCCTTGAAAATCATCCTGAGGACAACTTAACCACAGCTAGATTAATCAAGTCCAGGGAAGCAGCAGGTAAGAATTTCACATAAAGGATGCACACTAAGGGGCTGGGGTTGTAGTTTAGTGGTAGAGCACTTGCCTCACGTGCGTGAGGCACTGGGTTCGATTCTAAGCACCGCATATAAACAAATAAATAAATAAAGGTCCATTAATAAGTAATAAAATATTTTTTTAAAAGATGCTCACTAAAACAATTTTCAGAAAGCCTTTTTTTTTTTTCCTGTTAAGAAGTAAGATAGGGGGCTGGGGTTGTGGCTCCAAGGTAGAGTGCTCACCTAGCATGCATGAGGCACTGAGTTCAATCCTCAGCATGACATTAAAAAAAAAATTAAAAAGTATTGTGTCAGGAGCTGGGGATATAGCTTAGTTGGTAGAGTGCTTGCCTTGCATGCACAAGGCCCTGGGTTCAATCCCCAATACCACCACCACAACAAAAAAAGTACTGTGTTTACCTACAACTAAAATATATATATATTAAAAGAAAAAAAGTAGTAGTAAGGTAGGGTCAGGTAGTGGGGTATACTTATAATCCCAGCTACTCAGGACCTGAGGCAGGAAGATCACAAATTCAAGGCCAAATAAGAAGAGCTGAGGGTGTAGCTCAGTGGTAGAGCACTTGCCAAGCATTCATGAGGTCCTGGGTCTCATCTCTAGCACCACCAAAAAAAAAAAAAAAAAAAAAAAAAAATCCATGATTTAAGGGCCTTCAAGGAGCACAGATACCTAACGTGTGGTTGAGCGTGAAAGAAGACACCATGCAGGGTCTAATTCCCTAAATCTGCCTGCCTAGCAATGATCCAGCTCCCCCTTGCCCCGCCATACAGGGAAGGTTCTCACTAAAAGTGAGCCATTCCTTATTGTACGAAGTCGTAGTTCCCATCCCATTTGGTAAGATACACCGCACTGAACCACACAAACATCCTCCCCTGAAGTCCATGACATTTACAAGGCAGTGGGTATACCAACTAATGGCAACATAGCGGAGGAAAGCTGCCTGGCTTAGGCCCATAACCTGGCATCGCTTTCTAAACCAAATTCACTGCTTCCCCACTTAGAACTCTACTGGGTAAATGTGAAGTGGTATTACATTACTCCATGGCTCTGGTGCAGAAGAGCCTTCCAATTTCATGTAATTCAAGAAATGAAGAGTTGAGGAAGATCATGGTGAGAATGTGTAACCTTAGAGTAAGGAGGCGGTTCTCCCTAAAGGTACCTGGACATCCTGAACATGCTCCGTATTTCAGCACACTGCTACAACCCTGACTCCACTGCTGGGTCCACGTGTAGCAGGGGCTGGGCACTCACAGGGCAGCAGGCACCCAGTCAGCTGTCAGAATCGGATGCCAACCCTGTCCAGTGTGAGAGGTAAGGCCCAGCTGCAGTCTCCTGAGAGGTGGCCTACTACAAGGTCCACACCTGGACCCAAACCCTGCCTCTACCTCAATGTGCTTCGTGAACTGGGTGTCAGTTGGTCCGTCTGTTAAATGGGGAAGAATAAGAGATGTTATAAGGATGTAGAAGAAAACTTCCATTCTAAAGATCTTCTGATAGTCAAATCAGCCTAGCACAGTCATTTATTAAACATTTTATTTGGAAATCATTTCAAATTTATAGATGCAAAGATAAGAATAGCAGACAGAGCACCCATACAATCTTTACCTAGATTTGCCTATCAACATTTGCTCCATTTGTTTTACTGCTGGCTTTCTTTCACATGCACTTTTCTCTACACATGTGCTCACACACACATTCATGCCTGTCACCCACTCATTCACACACAAACACACATACACAAGCACTGTCCTTCCTGGGTTTTTGTGTGGTGTTCTGTTTGAAAAAAAAAAAATGGGAGCTATCAGAGGGTGGGAGGTCGGAGCTGAAGAGACAGCACTGGAGGCATCGCTGCTTGGTGATGGTTCCACAGTTCTGCTCCCCACCCCCCCGCAATGCACACAGCAAGCACTCAAGTATTTTGTAGTAGAGGCGAACTAGTACATGGAAGGGGACCAAAAGAGGTCAAAAAGTTAAATAAGGTTGTTGGTTACTCTTTTCTTTTTTTTTAACAACAAAATCCACAAAAAAAAAAAAAAAAAAAAAAACAACAACAAAGCATTTATTATGAACCATGGAAAAATCTTTATTATATATACAGAAATGGTTTTGTAATATTTATTATCTTATGAGGCTGGAAAGTAACAGGGAAAGAAAAACTCCACACAAGCATGTGGGTATTAGAACATTAAAGTCTATACAAAATCTGGTTTGGAGAATTAGAGTTGCCCATAACCCTTTAGGGAGGGTTAGATACCTCTAAGAAGCAGGCCAGGCAATTCTCCCTAATGCCAAGTCCCCAGACAGAGGTTTCTCCCAGAGTTCCGTCCCTGTTGTCACCCTCACTGGGCTATATTGTGTATACATCACCTACTCCCAGCTAACCTTAAGTGAGGAGAGGGAGACATGCTCAGGCATGTCAGACGTTTTCCCAGGCTCCCTTACCACCAAAGGGGAGTGGGTACACCAGGGATTCCCTTACATGGCACATTGCCACGCACTTGCACCTATATCCCACCATGAGAATGTACCACCCACATTTTTCCCAGATGCTCTTTTGGTTTCAGATTGTCACACATTAGAGAGATAGCCTCTCCTACTAGCTCCATCTCAGCATATCCCCCTGACAAGTTCCCAGCTCTGTAACCATGATCATGACCCCACAGAGGAGGACACCCCATCTGCCTCTGGTGCCCTCTTTATGGTAGTGGCACATTCCACGTGGAAATTGCATCCTCAAACCAACTAGAAACCCTCAAAAGCCACACCACATCACATATGTAGTTATGCAGTCACCATCACCTTCCAATTATCTACATCTGTCTATACCTCACAGGGAAAGGAGGAATGTGGAAAGCCGGAGGGTGGATGGTCACTCTGGGGTGCTTTAGAAACAGACTACTTTGAAGCCCAATTTCCAATTCTTTTTTGGGTTGTCTAACAAATCAGTCTTTGCTCCTGGAATACAGGAAAACAATCAGCAGGGAAACAAAGGCCGGAGAAGTGCTAGGCAGGCAGCGGGATGCCCAATTGGGGTGAAATTTACAACAGATTCCCCATACATATGTGGGAAGAGCCCTTTGCTTAATAAAGCAAAAGGATTTTATCAGTCACATGGTCTTGGGCTTCAGTTTCCTTATCTGCAACAAGGACACATTACCTGTATCAATAGGACAGTTGTGAGGATAAATGATAAAATATCTGAGTGCTGATTTTAAGTACCAAGAATGAAACACATGGAATACACTGTCAAAACTAAAGCTATCTACCCTGGATTCAATCCCCAGTACTGCAAGGAAAAAAAAAAAAACTAAAACTATCCATAGTCTGAAGAATACAGGTGAATTTTAGGGCCTTCCAGAGTTGGGATTCACAGACTCCTACAGAAGGAGCCATTTTAGTTTTCTGCTGTGAACACAAAAGTACCCAGGATCAAGGTTCCACTGAGAAACCATCCAGGTGCTGCTTTCGGCTTTAAGATGTGTACATCCCTCTGTGGATGTAGTTCCACTGCCCTCCTCTCCCAACTCTCTCAATCCAGACTAGGCAATATTTACTGTGAAAGCCCTGGGTGGCATCCCCTCTATCATGCCACATGCTATCCACACCTGCCCCACCCCCAGTTTGTACGTCATATCTGATGGGCACGAGTCAGACAGACAATCCCCAAACGGGGGCTGTGCAGCAGGTTTCTGCCAGCCTGCAGCTGTGGGGCAGGGAATGCACGTGTTATCAGCAGTGGTTCTCTCAAAGCCTCAAAGCCGCGTGGGCGATCAAACAGGCATGGAGCACAAAAAACTCTTAAAAGGAAGGGAGTGTGGAGGAGGGAGGAGGAGGGAAGAGAAGGGAAGAGAAGCTGCCTATCCTCATAATCGCATTTTATTCTGTTCAAGTTACATTCAGCTGGGCAAGTTTATAAAGTCATTTTGACTAATTCACCAGACCCATGGCTGGCAACCTCAAAGGCAAGGGAACACAGACTGGGAAGGACAGTTATTTGGGGAATGATAATGAGCACCTCTTTCATGCTTTTTCCTATAGGTGGGTGCGGACAGGGAAGAGAAACAGCAGTCTCTGGTATCATAGAATGATGCCTGGCTTGGGAGAAGGGGCTTCTGGTCTATTCACACTTCAGAAGCCACCCTAGGGCCCACAGGTCATTCTGCTCCCTGGCCTAGGAGGTCAAAGATTTCAATTTTGTTGTCCTGCTTTTCCTTACTATGTGATATTGCACGTCTATTCTTAGTAGTGCTTGGTACAATATACTAGGAGTGAAAGGATATCCAGCATTTGTCTCCAAAGCCCATCACCCATATCTACTTCTAAGGCTAAAGACAGGTGATCTGGCTTTTTAACAAAAGATAACCAAACCCTACAAATTGGCTATTTCCAAAGATTAATGTGGTAACTGCCCAAATTCACCCTCTGGCTTTAAAATGTATTGGGAAGAGAACCTACAATCCAACAACGACATCCATGGAAATGCCACGTCTTTGCCACCAGCTGGGCTTTAAGCCCAATGACCGAGATGAATAGGAGACCAGTGATTTAAAGAGAGAACACTAATGCATTGGGGGTGGGGGGTGCTTTGTAAGTTGCCAAACAGAGGTGTTACAGAGGGGAAGTGGTGTGTGGAGACCAGAAGTGGGAAGACTATTACAATCAAGCCTGGGGGAGGTGTGGCTCCCTCTCCTCACCCCATCCCCTTTCCAGCAACTCAATCCAACAAGTATTTATTGAGCATGACACTCCCCATCTGCCCTGGCCCTCCCTCTGCAAAAACACTCAAATCTGTTCAAGCTGCATGGTGAGTTCCATTGCACTTGAACTTGAAACATAAGGTGCCAACTTCTTAAAAAGGCAGCACACAATTTCCAAAATGGGGCAGAAGGAACTATAGAAGTTTAAAAAAGTTAAGAAACACAGCTGACCAGAAAACACTACTTCAATATTTCATTTTCTTTCCTTTTTTTGGGGGGGTGGGGGGCCTCAAACCTAGGGCTTGGCACCTGCTCTACCACTAAGCTACACCCCAGTCCCAACAATGTCACTTTGAAAGGGAGAGAAGAAAGTTAAGAACTCAATTTAACTTTAGAGAGAATAACAACATTGGCCAATCAAAAAAGAAAGAAACAAACAAAAGCCTGCTCAAAACATTCCAGTAGTGCGGGGGCACAGTGGCGCATGCCTGTTATCCCAGTGGCTTGGGAGGCTGAGACAGGAGAATTGTGAGTTCAAAGCCAGCCTCAGCAACTGCAAGGCGCTAAGCAACTCAGTGAGACCCTGTGTCTAAATAAAATACAAAAATAGGGCTGGGGATGTGGCTCAGGGGTTGAGTATCCCTGAATTCAATCCCCACTACCAAAAACCAAAAAACAAACATACAAAAACATTCCGGTCGTTCCCTAGCCTTACCACACAGTGAATATACACTAATTCTATTCCTCCTCCAGCTTGAATTTATATTTTATTCACTTGTAGATGTACTGGATCTGTTTTGGAGTTGTGTGTTGAATCCTACTTTTGGCCCCTGAGAAGCCATGCTAGGGCAACCCCAAGGAAAGAACACAGTCCTCAACTCCTAACACAGGCCGATTGCTTCAGAGCAGCCAAGTGCTCCCCACCTCTCCCGGTTTGATGAGGCAGCTAGAAATACAAACTTCTAAGGTGCGGGTAGGGCTGAGGTGAAGGCACTCCACCCACCCCCAGGGCCAGCTGTCTGGGGTTCCTGAGCAAACCCAAAGACCTGGGTGCCTGAACAGGGCAGAGTAAATGTCTGTACATGGCCTGAACTTCAGTTCCAGGTCCCCCAGGGCTGGACTTGAAATTTTCCTATTATGAAATATTTTGATAGCATTCTTTTAAGTTTATTAAAGCCACCCTTGATTGGCTGTGGTGCTCCCACACAGAAAAGTCAATTGAGGCTCATTTGGGCCTGAGGATAAACATTTAAAAGACTCCAAAGCTAGGCATTCAGCTTTGTCGTGACCCTAGAGGGAGAACACAGTGCCAGAAAACCAGGAGGTCTGAAGGGCACCAGGAGCTTGAGTCTGCTGTTCACAGTCAGCTGTACCAGAGCTTCCCACCACACAGCTGTGCCCAGGAACCATGGCCCTTTCATGAGCTCCACATGGCTGTGGAGGAAATGGAGCACAGATAATTTATAAACTTCAAATAGCATCCCAAACTTTCCTCTCTGACATCAGGATTTGTTTTTGACCTAACCATGTGAATAGATTTGGCTAATGTTTGGTTAATTCATACCCTGCAAACCAAATAATGGAATTCTCTATGAAGATGCAACTCAGCAGAGGAGAAAACTGACCAGATTTCCCACTCAGCCTTTCTTAGCTTCTACTTTCTCTTCCCTGCTCCCACTTTAAGGACAGAAAAAGGCAACTTCCATCTTGGAAGAGAGGAAAACTTATTAACCCTTAAAGAGACTGTCCACTCTCTAAATTAACTTGCTAATAGGTATTCACCTGTGCTCTGAACTGGAAAGGAAACACCAGTTTTCCCCTCCAGCCCTTCAAAGAACTTTACACTGCTCCTGGAATAAGAGTAAGCCCAGGTAAGCCAGTCAGAGCACTTGAACTAGTATCAAATAGCATTTTATATATGTGACAGTTTCTCTAAGAGCTCCAAAAAGCAGATCTGTCCCCAGAATATGAAGACTATGAAGTCTGAATCCTTTGGCAGAAAGGCTCTACTTGAGACTTCTAAGGACCTAGAGAAGGCTCCTCCACTTCTAAGGTCTTACCTAGAAGAGGATACTGCATATCTAACAGTTCCACCAAGGTCAAGGAATAATGGGGCCATGGAGCCCATCGTGCCATTCATTTTAAACTGAATTTAGCAGAGAATGCAGGCAGTGTTCTCTTGGCCACTGAAGCCCACCAACCACTTTGGCAACATTCCAATTAACCCCATCACCATGAAAGTTTGCAATCCTGCCTCAAATTTCCTAGAGACCCATATCTGGATGTCATTTTACCACTATACCCCACTGAGGTTTTCGCCCCTCTTCAACTGACCTCAAAGAGTTTAAGATCTTTTAGTTCTACGTTATGTAAGTGGAGAACTTCCCATACCATCTAATCCCATGCTATTCAAAACAGTAGACCCACACTCCTTTAGGTACCAAAGAGACTACAAATTTAAGATAACATTTAAGAGTCAGATGCTTTAGCAGTGCATTTTGCTGACCATGTTCCTGGCTCTGGCAAAGCTATCAAAAGCAGCAGTTAGCAGTGTCAGGCTAGGAAGAGCCTGGGATTTTAATGATGCCCCAATAGAAGCTGCCTCAATCACAGGTTATAGGACAATTGTATTCCTAAAGGACTTTAACTGTACCCCTAAGCCTCATTATAGCAAGATGGCTCCTTGGAGTAGAAAGTTCCAACTCTATTATAATCTCCAGACTGTTTCTGACATCAGAGGCTGGAAAGACCACAGTTTTGATGAGGGCTTTCTCTCCAGATCTCTAATTTGCAACCTCTTTGATACGGCTCCATACCTAGCTAAATACCCATTCCCCCAAAGAACTAACCTTTCAAAGTACTAACCTTTCAAAGCACTGCAAGAAAAAGGGCTTAATAATTACCAATAGCATTGCTAATAACAATGCTGCCTTATATTCATGAAGCAGCCATAATCAACATTTGACAAAAACTACCCTTCCTATGTCCCTGTAGGGAAGCCAGTATTTTAGGGCAACCATGACTACTGCCAGCTCTCAATGATCTGTTCAGAAAACTGAAAGGTAATGAGAAAAATTCAAAACAGGAGATATGCCTAAAGTAATTTCCATCTGATTTTAAAATGTGTTCACTGCAATTTGAGTTGTTAGATTGAGAAGAGGGGGACATAGGGAGGAGGAGGAACAAATTTGCCTAACAGTTAAGCTTTTATGTATATTCAAATTAGCTATGTCTACTGAACACATGTCACCTGACAGCAGTGGGGGTGGGCAGTCTGGATTCATATGTGCTGATCTTCCACAAAGATTGAGAACTGACTGGAAGCAGATGGTCCCCTTTCCCAGGATGGGGATGTAGCTCAGTGGTAGAGTGCTTGCCTAGCACATGCCAGGCCCTGGGTTGGATCCCCAGCACCAGTGGGATGTGGGGGGATGGTCCCCTTTCCTCTAAAATACTAGCAGGGATATAGGCTTATTAGTTACTTTCTTTAACCTCAGGGTTTTCTGAGGAGGTATATATTACACACATTTAAACTGTTCTTTATGTAAGAATAATGGTCAGGTATATTACTTAGGACAAGGGTAGGCAAACCTGTAAACTGCCACACAGTGAGTATTTTAGGCTTTGTGGGTAGTTTCTATCACAACTACTCAATGCTGCCACTGACAACATGAAAACAGCCACAGATCATACCTAAAGGAAGAGTGTGGTTGTGTTCTAATAAAACTTTATTTCCAAAAACAGGCAGAGATATGTAGCATGTAGCCTACAGGCTGTAACAAGCTACTGGTTTTAAGAAGGTTCTGGTGGATAGAGAAGGTTCCAAGGCAACATTTGGCTTTAGCCAGTTAGCCCCAGAAGAGAAATAATTAGCAAAGTTTGATTAAACATTATCTTCATGGGGTTGCAGCTGTAGCTCAGGGGTACAGTGCTTGCCTAGCATGCACCTAGGCTCTTGTTTCCATCCCCAGGACTACAAAAACAAAACAGAAACCCATTATCTTCATTCTAGGGCTATAGAGACAGAAATACCAAATAGAATAGGTAAGACTGAAACCCAGAAAAATCCACCTCTCAGCCCTGATCATCAGTGGTCCTGGAAGAACATAAAAGTCAGCAGCCTCTAACTGACCTAAGACACAAAAGAGAATTTAAGGGGCAAGTACAGTAAGAAATTTATTTTGGGTTTCTATTACCCACTAGTGGTTTCTTAGGTTTGACCCTCATTTTTCTTTTCACTTTCTTAGCCTTCCTCTCTCATAGCCCAGACTCATAAAAATGAAGTCATTCCTCGCTTTATGAAGATGTCTCTTGTGGATAAATGGTTGTAGAAGGTAAATTCCACTCTTCACGCCACAACCCTTTTTACAAGATCTAATATATCTTGTCAAGAACACAGTAGGGTGTGCAGTGTGGAGATAACTGCACAGCCTGAATGTTACATCATTTTGGGATGAGAAACAGAAACAGTGACGACACTTGATTGTTCCTGAAACCTAGTCCCAGCTCATATGCCTTTTTAAACAGTTGGGTTTCGGAGCTCTGTTTAGAAAGCTCATTTTAAAAGATGAGGGAATAAAAACACACAAGGAGCCCTGAAATTCTGAAACCTGCAGTACTGGTTTCAGACCAACCTAGGTTTGCTCTTTGAAGCCTGAAAAGGCAATGGGCTCTGGCCAACAGTGCTCTCACCTTGGCTCTGCCAAGGGAATAAGCAGCAACAAACATTTCTTAATAGAACCTTCTGTGTGTCAGTCACTGTTCTAAGTACTTTATGAACTCATTTGATTCTTAGGATGTAGATATTATTACCCACAGATAAGGAAACTGAGGCACAGAAATTAACCAACTTTCTCTAGCCACAGCTAGTAAATAAATGGCAAAACCTGGATTCAAAACCCAGGCATTCTGATTCTCAACACCATTCTCTTAAAGAGTTTGGATAGCAAGGGATTTTCCTCCATCATGTATCTCTTACTGGCCTAGAGGGAACCACCCCTGCCACTTCCCAAAGCAATGGCATGAAAACAACCTTCAACACGGAGGCTAAAGTTAACATGCAGAAGATCTGATGTGCCAGGTAGATTCCTCTAATGCCTGGCCACAAAGAAGTCCACAGGCTCAGGCTAGTCTTTCTCTCTACTTTTTTCTTTCTCCTACCTTACTGCAGATAATCCCACCACCCACTAGGTAAATGTCTTATTAGTACCTCTGGGACATTAACAGGTGGAGAAACCATCAGCCCAATACATAACAAGAGATCTTTCGATTTGCCCTAAGGTACCTGACAAGCTATGCTGAGTTCTAGCTTCCTGTGTTTTATTAGTACCGTAGGACCCCTGATGTTACAAAAGGAGCAAGCCATGTAAAGAATTTAGGCATCCAAACCTACACTCTTCCCCTCTGCAGATCATCCACCACTGTTTTTCCTTTTAATGTTAGCTCTAATTGGAGTCACAAAATAACTGCTCTCAAAATATGATTGCTAATCAATTTCTACAGCACAGGCAAGCTATCTGTTGATTTCTATTAAAAGTGACTAAGGTTCTGGTGCTTGTTGTTCCACTAACTTCCCTTGGTTTTAAGGAAGCCCAAACAAAACCAACAGGTTTGTAGTCTTGTGGTTTGCTTTATAGCTCATGATAGGCATGAGTTTGTCTGGGCATTGCCTTCTTTTACACCACCAGATTCTACAATTACTTTTATTACTCGGTCACCATCTTGCTACCAGATTTGACCACGTTTCTATGTTCTGAGATGTGTTGCTAACACAGTGAGGTCCAAATAGATTTGGGGATTTTCTACCTCACAGACTTGATTAATCTCCTTTTCTACCAAGTAAGGCACGGTAACAGCTATACTTTATGGATGGGAATGTGCAGCAACTAAGCTTTGTAATCACCAAAAGCTCAAGAGATTCTGGTTTAGAGCATGTCATTAACTGTTAAGATGGCAGGAACCATGACTTTCATACATTTGGTACAGAGTCAGGCTTTGGAAGTGTGCAATGAATGATCTTTTCACATCTGGTGTGAATCAAATGCAAGCCTCACTTTCAACTTATTGCCAACCTCCTCATGCAAGTAGGTTCCTTTTCCGTTCCTAAGTGCCTGCATTTGTGGGTCCCGTCACAGCTTTGAGTGTGAAAGCAAAGTTAAACTTGCTCCTCCCTAGTTTCCCCACACCCACATCAAGCTGCTATTAAGAAACTGTTTCGGTGAAGTTCAGAAAGTGGGGTATTTGCCACAGCGTACTTGAATGTAGCCCTCACCCCACTGCCACGTTGGCCGGCAATGCTCAGGACAAAACCACCTGGTTGGGGGGATGGGCAAACTCCCCGGGGTTCTACACACATGCACACACTACACAGGATGGTTGGAATGAGACAGCCATATCAAGCAGGTCAATGATCTGGGAACAACTTCCAGACCACACTGAGAGGAATGTAGGGAGAACTCAGCGATTGCACTGCAGTAAAAGCCGTTAAACTAACTTATTCCAAAGGATTGAAACTAAATCAGCTCCCGGAGGTGGCAAAAAGGGAAGCGCACGTGAATGCGTGGAGAAAAGATTCACAGCTGTAGAGAGGGATGCTGGGGCCAAACTCAAGCTGGAGAGTAACACATGGCTCCACCGGGCTCTCCACTACGCCCCTCCCCCTCCCCGTGCAGACGTCCAGCGCCCACCGGCTCCTAGCTCCCAGCGCAGCCCTCTGCACAGGGCGCCCCCATCACTCGTCACTCCTCACACCTTGCTCCCACTCCCTGCATCTTCCACTCACCCCCATACGACACCTCTGCCCACTTTTCGGTTACGCCCCCAAACCAGCCTCTATCTGCCAGGTCCCTCCCCTCACCTCCCGGGCCAGATTCCCTGCACACACGGTCCCGGCGCTGCACCCCAGGTTCACAGCTCCTCGTTCTCTCTCCCTTCTCCCTCGCAGACTTTGTATGCTCCCGTTTCTCTTCCCTACTCCTCTTCCACTTCCCCCTCACACTTCTCCCCGTGCCCCTCCCCCCACCGTGCGCCCCCTCCCCCAACGGCGCCTCCCCAGCACCCGCTCCAGGCCCGGCTCACCTGCGCGGCCACCCCCGTCCCGGCGCTGATGCGGCTGCTGCAGCTGGAAGGGGACTGTGGCCCTGAGCGGCTGCAGCCCGGCCCGGGGGGAGCCGGCGGGGACTGGTGGAGAGCAGCCCCGCCGGAGCCCCCCGGCCCCTCCGCGCCCGGGTCCCCAGGCACCTCCGCCTCTGCCGCCAGCTGCGGCCCCTGCCATCGCCCGCCCAGCCGCCCGCCTGCCTCGGCCCCAGAGCGAGCCCCGCACAGCCCCCCAACCCCCGCGGCCGCTGCTTATCTGCCCTACGGGGCGGAGACCGGCCCCCAGAGCTCGGAGCTCTAATTGGCGTTCAGAACCCCAGACCTCCCCTCTCAACCAATCCACAGCGGCCTCTTCCTTTAACAAGGCTGATTGGTCGCTGTGCCTAGCGATCCAAACCAAGACCCCACCCTCATCCCACCCTCTCCGGCTTTCCTCTGTCCGAGAGGCCGTGATTGGTCCATCAGGAAGAAGGCTGGTTCTCCAATGCCACCAATGAGAAGGCTCAGAAAGGGGGAGCGTCACACCCAGTCCCAGGTAGTATGCAAATACGGTGTCACGTGACGTCAAATGGTACTGGGGGCGGGGCCGGGTCTAGGCCGGAATGAATCACTAGTGAAATCTTTGTGGGGGGCAGAGTGTCAAACTTTAAGCGGTTGACTCCCCGTAACACAGAGAAAACAATGATTTGTAAAGGTATTACATTTAGTTTAATCTAGAAACCTCATAGAAGTTCAGTGCAGCTTGCGAAGTCCACACTAAGACTCTATAAATTAATGCAAAGTTTGCATACCGTTTGCCTGCCATTTGCATTGAATTCGTGCACTTAATAGCTACCTTGCCTCGAGTGACAAACACATCATTTGTCTTTCTCCATGTTTCCAAGTTCCTACTTGGGGTTTATCCAACCTTAAAAAAAAAAAAAAAAACAAAAACAGCTGTTAGCCTGCAAATTAAAATGGGACTCCAAAAGGGAGCTGGGAATTTCCCTTCTGTCGTACATTCTAAGTCTACCTCAGCAGAGTGGAAGGAGCAAAGTGACTGAGAAACGTGCTCAAGTTTGCACAATAACTCCACTTTTCCCAGTTCAATGTTCTCTGACCTACAAGTCAAAATGAGATTGGATGGTCTCCAAAGAGAATGCATGCGGTTATGAAAAGCACAGGCTATAATATATATGTGAAGGTATTTGGTAAAGAAAACAGCATTTAAGATACTAGTAAAAATCATTACTCTTAAAAAGAAAAAATAATACACACACATATAATACATATATTACTCTTGGTATTTGTTAACCATTTTGTTCTATATATGGAAGAAGCAAAAGTCAGTCAACCTGGGTTGTCTGTGATAAGGGACCATTCAAATAATTGGATAATTCCCTCTAGATTTATATTTAGCTATGAATTCTATTTTTGATCTTACTTCAGATTTATCTTTCTATTTCTGTTTTTGCCTAGTTTAATGTTAAAAGGAAGGTATTCCCTGAAGCCACATGAACTAATCAGAGAAAAGGAGGTAAACTGGTAGTATGCTGTGAGAAAGGAGAGGTCATTTTGGGATTAAATACTGAAAGCAGATAATACTCAAAGTGGAAATTCAAGAGTTGGTTGAATATTAAAATCAGCCTACATACCCAGAACAAATCAAGCAATAAAACATTCTGTAGAAAGGCTTTCTTTGCAAAGTCAGTAATCTCATGGGTTTGAAGGATTTGCTTCAAGATCTGACATACAAATTCATTTTTCAGTAACTGAAGAAATTCTGTACTTCTATAAAGAGGACAGACTTATCAAAGATTTTATGTACAAAAACTGCTGAACTTACAAGAACTCTGTCTTCATAAACTTAGCTCAGTTTTAAAAATAGCCTGCATTCATATTGTTTCTCAATAATCTAGTTCAAAGTTTTTATACACTTTAAAAAAATCCTCATGATGATCTGGAAGAGAAAAAAAATTCTTACTGTAGTGTAAGTAGGGAAACAGGTCCTTTTGATTCCTATCTCAAATCTCTAGTATCACTGGTCTTATTGAACCACCCTGCCTCACATCTTCATTAATAAAATCAGTAATAATAGTAACTAAGATTCACTGAATTCCTTTCTCCATACTAGGTACATCTTAAGGACTGTCTATACATTATCTAATTTAATAATGCCACACCTATAAGATGGGTTATTAGTTCCTCTTTACTGAGACTTCAGAGAGAAGTAGCATGCCCAAGGCTACCTAGGCAGCCTAACTCTAGAACTGAGTTCCTAATCTCTATGCTTGTAAAACTTTCTCATGAAACAGAAGGATTACTATTTATATTATATAAACAGCCTCCAAAGATGCAAATCTGGCTATGTTAAAATTAACATTTGTCTAGTACTTTACAGTTTTCATGTACAGCATCTCATTGAATCCTCACAATAAATGTGTAAAGTAGAAAAATGTAAATATTATAAATATTCTTGTCTTCATTCTATAGATTAAATCACAGAGGCTAGAAGACTTACCCAAGATTGTCCACTTAGTGGTAGATTTAGGACTTACTGTCTAGGTCTTTTTACTCCAGATTCAAGTTCTTTCCCAGTAAACACTCAATTTCTAGACATTAGAACTGCCTGAAAACGAAAGGGTGAATTTGATGGTCTATTGAAATCTGTTCTTACTTGACAGCTTTTACCATTTTAGGATCTCTCAACTTGTAGAATTTTAGATGATCTTAGGAGATGAAGAGTGCTTTTTATTGGATGAGCCTTATGATGTGTATCAGAGGGGAAAGCCCTGGGATGAGGAATCTTGAAATATTTTGGGCAGGTGGTTTCCTTTCTCTGTGCTAGAATCAATCCTTTTCCATCAATCTCACAGACTTGTTCTACAGATAAAATGACACATTATTGTACAGATGTATTCTTGCTTTGGAGAGAGGAGAAATATGGTTGGTACTGAGGATATAGGGGTTAAACTTTATTCCAAAGCCTCTGTACCAGGAGTTGAAGACCTGGACAGTGGACAAGAGCCATTGGTGGTGGCACAGCTGAAAATTTGAATCTTCTGAGTCCAGAAAGTCATGGTCTTTCCTGATAAGTTGTTGGCAAAAGACATTGAAGTTGACCCTAGCTGCAACAGTTGAAGGCAGGCACGCAGAGAACTCTGTATCTCTTCACTAGGTATCATGCCCAACCAGATGTCTCTTGTTCCCTTCTTTATTCCTGATAGCTTCTGGTGTGGGCATGATGGAAGGAGAAGGATAAGGACCTCATCTAAAGATCAGCTTCCATTCTCCTTTAATGAAAGAAGGCATAGCCATGACTTTCAGGAAACTGCGTGCGGCTGAGGGGAGATGTCATACATTACAAAGCATCTTCTTGCTTTCAAGAAAATCTTTCTTACCATCCCCACTATCATTCTTATCAACATGATTGTCATTTTTTAATTCCCTTATGACAAATTTACTGAAATGACCACTATGTGCCAGACATTGAGCTAAGCACTAAGGAATGACAAAAATGTTCCAGACATGCTCCTCAACTTGAAGTTAACAGCCCGGTAGGTCTAGAAGCTTGTATGTGGAAGTGGAACTGGGCTAGATGCTATCCAATTAAGCGATGTGACCTGGTTTCTGCTTTCAGAGACTTTGGGTCAGAGGAAGGCCCTCAAAAACATCAAAAGTGGAGGATTTCATACACCAAATATATCAATTTTTTTAAATCTCCAGAACCCTTATTTGATTTATGGGGTTCCAATAGAAAATGTGCTAGACCCTTGGTCCCAGCCTGCTCCTGGGATGTCTATAACCATCACAAATAAACGAGGACTCAAGGAATGATTTTCCCTATAAGTGTGGGTCAGAAGTACAGCCACTCCCCCAGCAGTCCCTATAAGGCTTGGTGCCTTAAAAATTACCGGACCCGGGCTGGGGCTATAACTCAGTGGCTGACCCGCTCACCTCACATGTGTGAGGCACTGGGTTCGATCCTCAGCACTACATACAAAAATAAATAAAAAAGACAAAGATTGTGTCCGTCTACAAATAATTTTTTTTTAATTGCAGGACCCTGAGGGACTAACAAGGACAAAAGTCTCAGGGAATTGAGGTAGTTCAGTCAGCAGGAAGGCCTTCTTCTCCTTTTGGCCACTGAATCCAGAAAGGCCAGGGTTGTCATAGCTGAGAGAAGTTTTCAGTTCCGAAGGCTCTCTAGACCTTACACTGGGGCACCTTGAATCTGCCCTGTGCATCTTTTATGCCACAATAACCCACAAGAATGAAAGCTCTAATATTTTTACCTTTTGAAATATGACAACCAGAAGCAGTTGCTCAGAGGAGACTTGAGAAGTCTTGATATTCCTTGGTCCCTGGGGGACTCTTTCTGAACTTCCTGGTAAATTTCTACATGCTTACGTCTTTAGCCCCCTAGTACCAAAATAATCAAACAGAAATTAAGATGACGCAGACACAGTGTCTCTTTCTGACCTACCTCCTTTACTCAGCCTCTGTCTGAAATGTCAGGCCCAGCTCCTCAGGGAACAAAATCCTGAGGAAATGGGGTCAGAACTGAAGGAGCAGAGCAGCCAGAGAGGGATTGGGAAGGAGGGCTGAGGGAACGAATGAGGTCACGGGAACAGAGTAGGGAGGGGTCCTATCCTTCAGCACTTCTTCCCATTCTGGTAGCCTCCCTCTTCGGGTACCCCTTCACTTTTACTCCCAGGGTGACCAGATGGCCTGAATTTTGACCTTCCATGCTTTCTGTGACACATTTTGTCCCTTGCTATAGCCCATAACATTCTTTTTTCTTTAGTTCTTTCATTAGTTCTTCATTTGGATTGGAGGAGATTCACTCCTTAACTCTCCTTTTGCTCTCAGTAAGAATCTAACTTTCTTATTAAACTGCAGCCTTTTAAAACTGAAGACTCCTCATTCTTTTTTTTTAAAGAGAGAGAGAGAGAGAGAGAGAGAGAGAGAGAGAGAGAGAGAATTTTTTTTAATATTTATTTTTTAGTTCTCAGCGGACACAACATCTTTGTTGGTATGTGGTGCTGAGGATCGAACCCGGGCCGCACGCATGCCAGGCGAGCGCGCTACCGCTTGAGCCACATCCCCAGCCTTCCTCATTCCTTTTTAAAAACATTTTTTTAAAAAATTATTTTAGTTGTTGATGGATCTTTAATTTATTCATATGCGGAGCTGAGACTCAAACCCAGTGCCTCGCACACTTGAGGTAAGCGCTCTACCACTGAGCCCCTCATTCGTAACAGTAAATCATAGGATGGATGGAAATTTTCAAATGGGCAAAAAGTAAATGTAGGGATCCAATACACTGAAATTTTAGAATATTGGGCCTAGTGGCACTCCATGAAAAATACAAAGTAGATTAAAAAAAATGGTAGAGACTATATCTGATTCAGCCTCTCCCATTCAGTTGAGATGCTGAGACATGGGAAGGACTTATGGTCATTTAGCAAGTCAGAGGCAGGATAAGGGACCAGAACTCCTGCATTTCATTCAATGTTGCTTCAAAACATAAATAACTTCTAAAAGAATTTAAATGGAATACTATTATCAATAAGCAGGATAGATTACCGAAACATGCTACAACATGGAGGGAACTTGAAAACATTATGCTAAGTAAAAGAAGCCATTCACAAAAGACCACATGTTGTACCATTCTGTATATAGACAATGTCCAGAAAAGGCATATTTACAGAGACAGAAAGCAGATCAGTGATTGTCTAGGGTTGGGGATGGAAACAGGAATTACCTGCAAATAGACCAAATGGAAATTTCTGGGGTGGTGAAATGGTCTTAATTTGCAAAATGGTGAACTGTGAACAATTCTATTAATTTCAAAACAAACAAACATAGAATCACATAAGTATAATGTGTGAATTTTATGATATGTGATTTATACTTCCACCAAACTGTTTTTAAAAAAGGATTTATATAAACTTGTGGATGAGAAGCTGTGTGCAGTGGGGCACACCTATAACCCCAGCTACTTGGGAGGCTAAGGCAAGAGGATTTCAAGTTTGAGGCCAGTCTGGGCAATATAGCAAAACCCTGTCTCAAAAAAAAAAAAAAAAAAAAGTAGGGCTAGAGATGTAGCTCAGTGTTAGAATGCTGCCCTGGTACTGAAAAAAAAAAAAATTATGGATGAGAGATCCATATGTGGGAGACCTTGCTAATCTTTTTAGGGAAATATCCCAGGAATTCCAGGAAACAAGTATACCTGCCCCTTTGATATTGCTAAAAGGTCACTGTGAGAGATGGAAGATGTGGCTCTTTGGACTATGGAATACCTAAGTTAGTAGTTCTCATTTTTAAAAATAGATAAGCTTCCTAAAGAGAACAGGTGTGTCCGGGTCATCACTCCACAAGCTAGTACTGTAACTAGCATAGAGATGGTGCTTCACAGAAAAATGAATTAAAATACACTCTAGTCCATTGTGCCATGTGGTCTGTGTACCTTGGGGAGCCAGCTGGTTTCTAGAGCAGTGCCTTCGGGGAAACACTCTGTACCCCCTACATCTGATTTTACCAGGTACCCTCCTCTACTCCAGAGATGAAAGTCTTTGGAGAGATATTGATTTAGCACATTCCCATCAGACTGCATACAAACCAAAAGACCTGTTTGCTTCATTCCCTCTTTAGATTTCTCACTTCTCTACTATTGTTCTCTCTCTTTTTTTAATTTAAAATACCTTTATTTTATTTACTTATTTTTATGTGGTGCTGAGGATGGAACCCAGGGCCTCACACATGCAAGGAGAGTGCTCTGCCGATGAGCCACAGCCCCAGTCCCTATTGTTCCCTCTTAACTCCTTTACATCTGCCTTAAAAATATTTGCCCCTGGGGAAAATCAGCTACAATACCTTTGACATTCTCCATCTAATTTCACATCCAGTCCCTCTCTCTTCCCCACACCATGCACCAAGCCAGGCATCAAGTATCATGGAAATCTAATTCAAAGATGTTATAACAGAAGGACAAGTAATTTGAAAGTTGGCCTGCCCTCTGATTTGCTTTAGACACAGGACACAAGGCTCCAGAGCTTATGTTCCAGAGCTTATATTCAGCTTATATTATCTATGTAAAGTTTGTTTTTTTTTTTTAAATAGATACCTACAAAGTGCCACTACAGATTTCTTATTCAATTGTGTGCATGTGTGCCTTGGTAAAGAAATTTTCCCCCTCCCTATAACTCCATCTTCTTCACCCTAGTAGCTTTAGTTGTGTTTTGCTTTCTCCAAAGTTCCCCAACCACCTAGTAAGACACTAGATGACTCTTTCAAGACTCATAGCCCATTGTTTTATATTAACTTGTAAAGACATTTATAATTCCTCCTAAACCATTTTTTAAAATATTTATTTTTTTAGTTTTAGGTGGACACAATATCTTTATTTTATTTTTATGTGGTGCTAAGAATAGAACCCAGTGCCTCACACATGCTAGGCGAGTGCACTACCACTTGAGCCACATCTCCAGCCCCCTCCTAAACCATTTTATATATGTTTGTCCTTTCTCTCCAGCTCAGGACCTATAAGTTCTGGTATCACTTGTCAGCAACTAGTATAAGCACTGAATCCAGCAAGGCTGACTTGATGTCATTTGGTTAAGTATTTGATGGTTTCTCTGATTAGTATTTCTGATCACTCTTGGAATTTGAGGCTAAAAACCTTGTAAACTGAAAGGAGGAAAGGCTCCAGGTTTTGTGAGGCCTGATGCTGCTTCTTTTTCCTCTTCCTTTTTTCATGTGTGTGTGTTGCTGGGGACTGAACCCAGGGTGTTGCTCATGCTAGGCAAGTGCTCTGCCTTTGGGCTACACCTCCTGCCCTTCTTCTTTAAAAATAATTAATTAAATAAATAAATAATCAATCAATCATCTTGGAGTTCCTCTTTGAGTAAAAGAGTAAGCAAATTATAAACATACAATTAGATACAGGACCCTGGAAGAGGTCTGTGAAGGTGAGGGGTTCTGACTCTGCATTTCATTATCTTTTAAATCAGCTTCTGGCTGAGACAGCGAAGCCTGGTTATATCCTGGCCAACTCTCCAGCCCTTACTGAATTAGGTGTCTATTCCTGGCTTTTCCTGTGAATTTCCTGTATCCAACACATCTATTCCACAAGATGGCTCTGGTTTAACAAAATGGCCTTGACAACCAAGTCTCTCTATCTAAGGAAAAAGTCCCAAAGGGCTGGATTGACATTCCTCCCA
Organism: Spermophilus citellus; assembly: GCF_964194105.1. NCBI lineage: Eukaryota > Metazoa > Chordata > Mammalia > Rodentia > Sciuridae > Spermophilus > Spermophilus citellus. The sequence continues at coordinate 49,486,921 of NC_138199.1, read as the reverse complement.
CTTACAAACTTGGTGGCCCTTAGAATAGTGCTCCTTTTAGAGCAGGTGGGTTCTCTTGCTGCTCATGGTGCAGGGTGAGGAAATTGTATCCAATTCTGGAAGCCCCTAATGGCTCAATGCCTAAAGGTTGTGTTGTGCTTGGAATGTTCCAGTACATTCTACCAGTGACCTCTGTGGCTCCTGTTTCCATTCAGTTTTGGCAAAAGCGGCATAGTCTACAGAGTAGCTGGTATTCTGCTGGGATAGGAAACAGCTTGGCCTTGCTTCTTCTATGCTACTCTGATAATATCATACAAGTTGGCACCTTCCCTGGAAGTCCCACCCAAAAGCTCCATCCAGCTCTCTGGCCTCCTGAGGGTTGGTGTAGAATGTCGAGTCAGGGCTGCCATACCAAATGGCAGTTTCTTGACCTTAAACACCCAGTTCAGAATTCTTCCCAAAGAGATGAGAAATCCTTAACCGGTGGTGTGTCTGCATTCCTCAGAAAGCCCAAGAGGCCTTCATCACCTGTGGAGATAGTAAGTAACACCAGGATTCCAAGAAAAAAGCAACCTAACCACAATATTACAGGCCATGTGCCCATATTGCATAGCTTATTAGAAAGCTTCCACTTACTGGGCTCTTACTATAGGCTAAGCAATTTGCACACGTTATCTCATTTAACTACCCTCCTATTTTCATGACTACTTTATACAGGTGAAGAACCTGAGACACAAAAGAAGTTAGGGAATGTGTTGAAAGAGACAGCTGGAAGTGACAGGTCCACTTGCTTTCAAAGCCTATGTGCAACACTCGCTTTGGCAGTACATATACTAAAATTAGACTTATAAGAGAAGATTAGCATGGCCCCTATGCAAGGATGACATGCCAATTTGTGAAGAGTTCTCTATTTTTTTTTTTTTTTTTGTAAAGGATAATTGCTACTAGAGGTCTCAGGTCCTGGGTCAGAGGGATCCAGACCTAGAGGTCCCTTTCTGAACCCAAAGGTTGAAGGTCAGAGTTAGGAATACAGACCAGACCAGTCACACCATAACCCCATTTCCCCTATCTCCCTCAGCCTTAAACTTCCTAAAACTCTGATTTTGTTTATACTGCTCAAATTATGGAGGTGGGTTGGGGGCATCTAGCTGCCTCTGGCATAGGAGTTGAAATCTGTGGAAACATTATTGTGTCTGCCTCCCATGGCTAGCCTAGGACCAAATACACACCTACCTTGAGCTTCCTACCTTGTGGAATAAGAGAAGGATGGGGGAGGGTGCAGGGGAACGGGGGGCTTCCATTAAGGAGAAATCAGAAAAAAGACAAAAAGAGGTGGTGCTGCCCTTTGAAAAAGCCTGCAAGAGCTAGGAAGCCAGGATTCTTAAGAAATAGCCAGTAGTAGTGTGCCAGGGCAAATGAGAAAGTTCTTTGTAGGGTAAAAGAAAAGCCACTAGAGGAGGCCCTAGGGGAAACCTGGCAGAAAAGGGTGGGAGAGGAGGTAAGAATCTATCAAGGACTAGAGGTGTGTTTTAATTCTGAAGCTACAAACAAACAAACAAAAGACTCATCCTTGACAGTCTCTCCCCCCTCTGGAGTGGGGCAGCCAAGCGAGGGGAGCTCTGCCGGACTTTGCCTCAGCGCCAGGATACTGGCTGTATCACTTGCCCAGCCCACCAGAATGCTGTTGGGAAGACTGCCTGGCCACAATGCTTGGTTGATAAGTCATGGGCACCCCTGTCTGCTACCCATTCTCTTTTCTCCCTGCTTTTAGTTTGCAGCCTCTACCTGGCAGGGAGCCTCAGAGTAGGGGGTTGGGGAGCAGAGTCCTCCAGATGGTATTTAATACTCAGTGATTTATGGGTGCTGGAAAGGGCTGGGTGGAAAGCCAGAAAGAGGAAGGCCCAAGACTAGTTTCCATGAAGCACCAGCACCTCATTGACAAGAGTTGAGGTACCTATTTCCTTGATGCCTGTGCCTCAGCTTTGAGACTGAGTACAGACTTCACCGTTCCCAGGGCCCAAGATTCTGGTACTGTTTTGTATGAGACCAGTGGAACTGGCTGGAATAAGGTTAATGAACACATGTCCAAATCCTTAACCTTTTCTTTAAGCTCCAGATTACTAGGAGAGGGAAGAAATAAGTGAGGTTGAGCAGTTCCATAGCTACTGTTTTTGGAGGATTTATTTTTTTTAATGCATTAAAAAAATTCTTGTACACAAGAATTCTTTTGAACCCTCCATGGCTCCAAGAAAAACTGTTTGAAATGTCCTTTCTTATGGGGCCAGGGGGTTAAGTGCCAGGGATGGAAGGCTAAATGCCAGGGATGCTGGTTGCAGGGATGCTTGGGACCGAGGCTAATGGCCTCCCTGCTGTGGGCTCAGGAATACCAGGCCCAGGCACTGGTTGCCCTGAGAGATGCAGCCATTTTTACTTCTGATTGAAGGGCACCACCTTCTGGGATTTTCCCTTCTGTTGTGGGAAACAGTAGAATATACCCGAGGGTCCAACAGATTCTGTGCCCAAGAGTGCAGAGGGCAGGGAAGGAGAGAACACTGAGACATTGGGGTAGGGTGAGACCAGTTAGTGATTTATACTGTTTAGAATTTGGTCCCTGCTGGTGGAAAGAAGATGCATTTTGTGAGAACCCCTGGTAATTGCCCCTCATGAGGATGATCTCAAAAGGTCAAGGGATGGGCCTTGAATAGCCCTAATGTCCCTGAAACAGTCCATTGTGTAGCTATTGTCTATACATGTAAAGGAACTCTTCTTGACCCTATTCATACTTTCTTTTCTCTCTCTCTCTCTTTTTGCCTCTGGGGTTTCTCAAGCAAATAATTGCATACTACCTTATCCCTAGATCTAAGACTATCTTCTTTAAGATTCAACAACAAAAAAATCCAACACATATTTTTTAAGTCCCTACTATATGCCAGACATCATGCTAGGTTTTGGGGATATGCAGATGAATGGCACATGGTCCCCTCTCTGGACAGCATGCAGTCTGGTTTTCAAAAATATTTCCTTAGCAATGACCTTTGAAAAACAAATCGGTGCCTATCTCCTTTTCCTTTAAAATGTGCTCATATGGTAATATGCACTTTGATTATTTTGGATTGACTTTTCCTGGACTCTGATGTGTCTTCCTTAGGTATAATAACAAGAATTAGACACTATATTTCATATGCAAGTATCATATGAATGTGTGTACCACTGTGTTAGCTTTCTTTATCCACTTGCCATTCATTCATACACCCAATAGTTATTACTAAGTGTCATGCACTCTACTAGGGTCTAGGAATGGAATATAGGTAAAATGGACACTGCTATCCTTGAGCCTACAGTCTGGGGTACATATGGGAGGAAACAGAAGGCAAAGAATCCATATACCACAAATAAATATAAAACTATAAACTGGGACAAGTGCTAAGAAGAAAAGTACAGAGTGCTATAAGAGTGTGCAAAAGGGAACCCCTATCTAATCTGGGAGGCTCAGGGAAAGGTTTCCAAGGAAATGGCATTTAAGCCGAGATCTGAAAGAATTGTTGAAATAGGTAAAGATGAGTATGGGGGAAAAACACTTAAGGCAGAGTAAAGGGTATGTGCAAAGGTCCTGAGATAGAAGAAACCAGAGCATCCCTAAGAATTGCAGGAGGCCAAGTGAGACTGCATCATAGAGAATGAGGCAGAGGGTCATATGAGTCAGGCCCGCCTGGAAGGTTAGTCAGAAGATTGACCAAGAAGGTCTTCAGTCTTTATCCCACCGTGGATAGGCACATAAAAAGAAAGTCAGCCCATGATGACTCTTTTCCCCAGATTACTAATGTAGTTCATACTTGTATTGAAGGAACAATACTGATGGTCTGTCTGAACTGCTAGGAACTTTCCCAGTGTCCTGCATGGTGTTGCTATGCCTGATTGGCACTGAGGAGGCCCCCAAACTGATGGATAAAAACCAGCCTACAGTCTTCAGGCAAGGTATGTGCTCTGCCAATGTGGACATAGGGGCAGGGTGGAGTTCTCTGCCTGAGTATCAGCTCCACAGTGATGTTTGGAACAACCCCAACACTATAGGCCTTGTTCCTAGATAACTCTATCATATGCACCCCCCACTTACATGGTCTGCTTGCCCTACCTCCCCTGCTACAGTAGCTGTGCTCTCCACCCAATCTGGAGAAGGTTTTTGGATAAGAACTCTGACTCTGCCGAGGCTTGGATCTTGACCTGGTAAGTTGAAGCCTCAGTACTATTGGGAAGCATGTATGCATACATAGCCTTAATAGTTTTCCAGAGGTATTAATGGAAACCATGGGAAAAGAGGGCTGGAATGGTCAGACCAGGCCTTTCTGAAGCCCTTCCTTTCATCCCAGATATTATTTGGAGAATGTGGCTTGGTGCAGTGACATCTGCTGGCAAGACTGGGCAGGTGATAAAATGACCAGATGCCTACTCATTCTGATGTTTTTTCCAGACCAACAAGAATATCTTTGTTAACCCCTGAGATTGAGTTGGGCTCAGCAACTTCAGTTAGAGAAAGGCTGAGGAATCCAAGATTGTGGATTTCAACCATGTATGAGCTAGTCTGCACTGAGCAGAGAAAATGTTTTTTCCTAGTTGTAGCTTGCACCTCTCATGTTGGCCAGTTGATTCACATTTGGGTATAGTTAGTCACAAGAGAGTTTGGGTAAACATGTATAAATGACTCAGGGAAACCCATTCCTAGGAAAGCATCTTTCAACAATTAAAAAGACTCATATTTTACAAATGGCAGAATGCAAGGTCACTTTTCATCCTCCTGAAGTTGATTAGTTTGGGAATTTTTTTAGTTTCTTACAGAAAAATGGTGTCTATAGAACCATCTTCATGGTTCTTATGGTGGTTAAGAGTGACTATGGCTTTTAAAGTGGTCCCTCAATACTTTCTGGGGTAGGGCATAAACTGCCTCCTGTTTTTATCAATGTCATCTATACAGTCTGTTCAAAATTTCACTCTTCTTCAATAGCATGTTTTACTCACCCATACAGTACCAAGGCCTTGCACAGGCTAGGCAAGTGCTCTGCCACTAAGCTACAGCCCAAGTACTTTTTATTTACTTATTTATTTTTTGATACCATGGATTGAACCTAGGGGCGCTTTACCACTAAGCCACATCCTCAGCCCTTTATTTATTTTTTATTTTGAGATAGGGTCTCACTAATTTGCTGTGGCTGGCCCCCAACTCATGGTTCTCCGGCCTCAGCCTCCTGAGTTGCTGGGATTACAGATGTGCGCCACCTTGATAGGCTTCTGAGTTCTTAATAACTGACTCTGTAACTGAATATGGCTCAGATAAAGCATCTCTCTTTCTCAAACTTAAAAGAAAATCATCAAGACTCCATCAGAGAAATTAGTAATGTGTAGATGTTCACAGAAAAGAAAAGAAAATACACACACAGAAGACTGGGGTATATCCTCACTAGAAATAAAACCAGAAGCACAAATGAGGGCAGTTTTCATTTTCAGTAAAAACTGCAGAAATTTCAAAAGTAGCTAACATTTAGTTCTGGAAACAATGTCTTAAGTTAGCAGTCTTGCACTAGTGATGATGTAAATTTGTTCAAGGTTTTTTTTTGGGGGGGGAAGAAATAAAGCAATAGATCAAGGGCAGAAATAAAGATAGAAGAGAGCTATAGATGCCTGCAGATACTGACTGCAGCATTATCTGACATGAAAGACCCACAAGCCCACAACGGGAATGAGAGCACTTTATATCACAGTACTATGGCTAAAGTCACAAAGCTATTACAGTTACAATTGTGAAGATTACAGTAGAAAATGTTAAGAGTATGCCAAAAATATGAAATCTCATGTAAACAATGAATGCATATACATAAAAATGTGCATAAATAATAAAATGTGTGCAGGTGGAGTAAAATTGGGCGGCCATGTAAAACAATAAAAAGAGCTTTGTGGTAGCAGTAAGATTAAGGATGTCTTATTCTCCTAAAAAATTTACTATTATTACAATGGACTGATAATTTTTTTTTTAAAGAGAGAGTGAGAGAGGAGAGAGAGAGAGAGAATTTTTAATATTTATTTTTTAGTTCTCGGGGGACACAACATCTTTGTTGGTATGTGATGCTGAGGATCGAACCCGGGCCGCACGCATGCCAGGCAAGCGCGCTACCACTTGAGCCACATCCCCAGCCCCTGGACTGATAATTTTTGAAAAGTTGGAGGGCGCTGAGGGCAGGTGAAAGTCTTATCCCTTCTATACACACTTGTCCCAACTTGACAGGGAAAGGACGGTGTTGGCTTATTCATGGTGCACACTCAGCTGCCGGCCCAATGCCTAACACATATCAGATGCTCAGTAAATATTTGTTCAAATAAATAATGAAAATGACTATAATCTAAAAAAGTCTCAACCCATGGTTACAGGGTACATTGCATCCCGGGGAATAAGGAGGTATTTGGTTTTGGTGGAATCAAAAAACAAAGGCCCATCCATAATCGCAATTCCCTGGTCTTCTTGGTAAGTGAATTTGGGCATGGAAAACCCAGGGAGAGACCTTCTGTTAAAGCAAACCCAATTATACCGAGGAACATATGTTGCCCTGAGGCCTCTGCTGCCATAACAACATCATGTAACTATAACTACAGCCCTGAAGGGCTTTGGCCCCGTCAAATATGGAAAAAGATGTCTTCATCATAAGACAGCTTTGTGTTCAGACTGACTTCCCTAGGGGGCTTGGATCATGGAAGGGAGGTAGATAAGTGGAGGAAGGGGGAGATGAAGGGTAGGGACAGGAGACAAATTCCTATTGAAACAGAATAGAGTGGGTTTTTAAAAGCAATTTTCAAAATGTGGTTATTTGAGTGTTTAGCTTTGGTAGTTATTTATAACCCCAGCTGCAGGGGCGGGGAGCTGTGTCTGAGCCTGCTGGGATCTATCCAATAAGTTCCCCCAGGGTGGGCTGGGGGGAGTGCTAAGAGTGATACAAGAATCAAATTAACAAGTGGCCAGAAGACATGAGGAGCTCCAGGCCACCTCCAGCAAGAGAAGGAAAGAAGGGTGCATTAGGACTATGCTGACTCTATTTTTAAGGCAGCTGTAAATGAAAAGATTTTAATATGAGTTATGATCATATCAGCAACCTTTGAGATTCTCCCAAAGGGGTAGAGTAAGCCAATACTTTTATTCAAAAGTTAAAAGCTGAACCTGGCTCCCCTACCTAGCATCGTCTTAAAAAGGCCCCAGCATGGTTCTCCCACCTTATAAGACAGTCATTTGCACAGAGGAAATGCCAATCCCTGACCCCGCTGGGCACAAAAATGGTCACAGAGAGGCGTAGAGGAGAGAGGATAGCTGGTCCATGCAAGTCTTTCCTAACTGTCAACACCTGGCAGTGGTGTCAGGACTATTCAATATAGTGCCACCCTAATGACTGAGCCTTTTTAGGAGTCAGGAAGCAAGGGAGAAGCTGGAGACATTGTGACCAGCCAGGCAAGGATTCCAATCTTTAGGAGCTCCTAGGCCTTTGAGGAAACAATAAACAACTACACTTGAATTTGAAATATGATACCTATCAATTCCCTGGTAAGGGATCATCTCAAAGGAAATTGAAGGATCTTTAAGGGAGTTTACAAGACAAGACTCAGAAGTATGATTTCCTGCCTTGGTCTCCCTGACACTCTGATCATTCTCCTAACAGCTGCCAGAATGAAGTCTCTAAAATGCAAGTCTGATCACAGGACTCCTTAGCTTAAAGTTCTTTAGAAACTGTCCACCACCTCCAGTCCAGTCTCCTTAGCAGGGCCCTGAAGGTCCTGCATGAACTGGTTCTCAACATCAGTCCTGCTTTTTTTGGCAAACACCTTATCCCTACCATGCCAAGGCAGTCACCCCCAGACACAATGCTGTTCCACACGTCTATTTCTGTAAATGCTGTTTCCTTTGCACCTCATTCTATCAAATTCCACTGGCTTCACTTCTTCTGTGTAAACCTACAAATCAAACACTTCGCTCTTTCCTCTGTTCCACTTCTGGACCTTGTTTATCCTTTTCTTTTGCCATGTAATACTCTACAGCATTTTGAAACTCTGAGCTTACTGAAAAGTAAGGCACTGGTCTGTCTTCCTTACTGGACTCAAAGCTCCTTCAGTAGAAAGATGGTGCTTTGTCCATCTTGGTGTGACTCAGTGTCTGCCTTATAACACCTGGGTAATCACTCTGAGTTTCTTGAGTTGAAGTGAGGTTGAACAGACAAAAGCAATCAATCATTGAGACTATGTAAAGATACAGTCACAAACATTAGGATGTTATAGCCATGACTAGGGTGGCTGGAAATATAAATAACAACAGCCATTTATTGAGCACTTGCTCTATTTCAGCAACTGTGATGAGTGCTTTACAAGACTCATTTCCTTCATTCCTTACAATAACTTGAGAAGTGGCCATTAGTGTTCCTACTTCACAGATGAGGAAACTAAGGCACAGATAAACTTTAAAACATGTCCAAGAGCAGATAGAAAGTGGCAGAGCTAGAGCTCACATCAAGGCTCCACATTGGACATTGGTAGAGCTGATGAATAAAACAAGATTTGTGTTACTTCTGTCTATTTGAGAAATGGGTGGGGAACATCGTCTACCAACTGTACAAGTATAAATATAGCAGTCAATGAAAAATAATATATCACTAAGCTCTAATACTTGAATAAATGAGGAGGGCTGGGATTGTAGCTCAGTGGCAGAGCGCTTGCCTTGCACGCGTGAGGCCCTGGGTTCGATCCTCAGCACCACATAAAAAAATAATTAAATAAAAATAAAGATATTGTGTCCATCTACAACTAAACACACACACACACACACACACAAAGAATTAATGAGGAAAGTCTCTCAGAAGAAAGAAAAATTTCAAGAGCGTTGGGAGATACATCCAGGCGGTAAGAAGAGCCTGTGAAGAAGCATAAAGACAGGGAGAACTGTGGAAAGTGCCTATGTGAAGTTTGGTGGGTGAGGATGACAGGGGCTTTGAAATCAATAGCTCCTGCTTATAACTGTGTCATGATGAAAATGACTCTAAGATTACATGCAGTTAAGGAGAAAAATAAAAATAAATAAATAAATAAAATACAACAGTTTTTAAGATTCCCCTCTCTCTGGGGGGCTAGGGATGTAGCTCAGTTTGTAGAGTTCTTGCCTAGCATGCACAAGGCCCTGGGTTCAATCCCCGGCACCCACCAAAAAAAAAAAAAAAAAAAAAGGTTCCCCTCTCTCTGTTCTAAATACACCTAGCTGATCTACTGTTGTTTTCCTTATAATCATATTTCTATCCTGGTGGTATTATCTTTTTCATCTTTCCAACAGAGCATGTACTTTCTAAAGTAAGAAACATGTCTAAATGAAATTGTAAACTCTTCAGTGTCAGCTGCAATGTTAGAGAACCCAGTATAAGAGATTGGTACCTAATGTTGAATATCTGTAATGATAAAAACGATAATGATATTCTGATTGACTAGCAAGCATATACTGCAGGTAAAAACACGATTGGGCACTATTAGAAAGTATGGTATAAACTGAGATATGTTCTTAATATGAGGTTCTTACCACTAATCAGGGATCCAGAACATCCATGAGTGACCTCAGGAGAACAGCAGTTGGTATAAAATAACAGAGTGATAATGTAAAATTAAATGCATAAAGGGACAGAAAGAAGGGGCATAAAAAAGAAATATGAGACGTCTTCAAATAAGTTCAACCCAGGTAGTTATTCTAACATACTTATACTAAGCAATAAATGCTAAATACTAAACACTAGATCTGCCTGTGTCAATAATAGCCCAAGAATAATAGCCTCAAGAATAGTGCCTGTGGGCTAAATGTCTGGCATTTTAACTCTTCAGAGTCCTCTGTTTAGCATTTCAGTCAGGTTGTTTTGTTCTAAGTTCTGTGCCTGGGGTAAGTTATCTCAGCTGGTTGAAACTGGGGTCCAATACCCTAACTTAGTGCCTGAGCTTGCTTGGATTCCACCAAGCCACTCTCAGCCAAACCTCATTCCTCTCATTCCTTCAGGGAGGTTAAATCTTGAAGCCTGATCTCCACTTTCCAACCTTATAGCTCTTCTTTCAACCTAATATCCTTGATCATTTTCTTCCTAGAAGAAGAAAATGGTCAAGGATATTTCTCATTATTAAATACCCATTCTTTTTTGGACTCCAGCTTTACTAAAAATATTCCTTCCTCTTCCTCCCTCCCCCACAAGCACTCTTGACTCATACATCGGGATTCCAAAGTCCATTTGGGTTAAATGGGGTTCAACGTTTCTCCTACACTCAAGAAATGTTTCCCAACCTGGCCACACTGCTCTCAGACCCAAACAGTGGGGGAAGGAGATGGGTGCTCACCACAGAGCTAAACTGAGAATTCTTTGGAGCTACAGCTTTTGGAGAATAGCTTTGCCTTCTCCTGTAACGTGAACGACAAACTTATTGCTGTTCGCTTAGGGCAAGGACAATGTCTCCTCTACCACACGGGGAAACTTCCTCAGGACAGACGCCACTCTTTCGTTCCTTTTTTGAATCCCTATTTCCACCCTTTTGGGACACAAATTGACTCCTAAAAAACACAAGTTTCTTGTGCAAAATTATCCCTTCCCAACTTGAGTTTATGTGATAAATGGAATCGTCTTTTAGGCAGTTAGGCAACGAATGGGTTAAATTTCGACAACCTGATGGATTCTGGGGATTTCCTTTTTCGAGTCCAGAAATTAAAACGACCGGGAAGAGAAATTTTGCCCAAGGTAAAGATGAAAACTGTTAACTTCAAATGTCAGGCTTCTGCCCCAAAGAAGAATGGCTGCCCACGACCACGAAGGGTGCCACTTCCCTAACTAAAAATGGCTGGCCGAAAGGTCCACTACCGGTACCACTCGCAGCCCAAATCCAAAATGGCGATCACTAGCCTCACCAAAAGAAGAGAACCTCCCAGCACCCACTCTGCTCATAACGTCAGGTGACGCGAGCTCCAGCCGGAAGTGAAGGAAAAAGCGCTTCAGCCCGCCGCGCCTGCGCAGAAAGCTCTAGACGCTGAGAGGCAGGAGGCACTTGGGATCGTCTGCTGGATTGGGACTGCTACAGAGGCCGCCACGGAGCCCGCCGGAGCCACCGTTCCTGCTGCTGCTGCCGCCGCTGCCCGAATCGGAACCGTCGGGCCGCAGCCGCCGGCAATGCCACGAAGGAAGGTGAGAAACGGGAGAGGAGGGATGGCGGGTTTTTAAGGACAGTCGATGAAGCAACGTGACGCAGTTGGCCACGCCTTGAGGTGGTCGGGTTCCAACTTCCCGCTCCCCCAAACCTAGCTCAGCCACCCTCTCTTCAGTTGGTACCCAACAGAAAAATGTGGGCCCGACCCTGGCCTCGGCCTATGCTTGCAACTATTCCCGCCCTCTACTTGCCCGGATCGGAGGCGTTCTTATTGTTAATTGGTCTCTGAAACGTCTCGGAGCACATTGATTGGCTGGTGACGCCGCCTATTTGGGCCCAACGGTCACCTCCCCGCGTGCGGGGGCGGTGTCTGGGCCAGGCCCCAGCGTTCTGCCACTGGTTGTGGTGAACGATCCCTCCTCTCTCGATTGGATAAGCTTGGCAGTCTGTCCCGTGGGGGCGCGGTTTAGTAGGGCCTGGATTGGGTGACCCGAGTCCCCGCCCTTCCGGGTGTGGAAGCTGGTAGTTGCGGAGGCGTGGTTTGTTGTGAGGGTCTGCTTCCCAGGTGGGGGGCACAACAAAGCCGAGGACCGAGGCGGTGGAAAACCAGCGCCCACTCCCGAGGGATCCCTTTCAGGCCTGTAGCGTCTAAGCTATCATCTTCCTGTATTTGCTTAGTTTGACACAAATGCTGTTCGTAGGTTGAATAAAAACTTGGCTGTAATTGGAATGGTCTTATGAGATCACACAGGAACACCCGCTTCTCTTTTTTCAACTGAGCACACAGAAGCTTACTGGAATGTCTCAAAGCTACTCATCAGGCATTAGCAGAGCCACAACTACAAAACAAATGTATTTCACTTCAACAGATTTTCATTGACTGGTTGCTGGGGAGTGAAAAATTCAATAAGACTTAATCGCTGACTTAAAGATATAAATCTGATGGGTAAAACAGACATACAAGTAACCATAGAAAGATGTAGTAAGTTATTTACTTGGGAATATAAACACAGTGTTAAGAGAAGGGAAATGAGGAGCAATTAAGTCTGCTCTGGAGTTAGTTGGAAAGTAAATTGGTGAAAACCAAAAAGAAGAGTTGAGTTCTATCTACGGTCAAGCCAGGAGGAGCAAGTCAGAGGGCAGGGATTCACATATCTGGGTCATTGAACTAGGTGACCTTTAAGATTTCCTTTCATCCTAGTGATTTTCTGTGACCCATTCTGATGCCTTTGTTGATATCTGGGCAGGTTACCCATGAAATATTTGGAAAGCTGGGTGGGTGGTATTCTGCTCATTTCTGGAGAAATCTCTCTTCCCACAGAGGCTTACCAGGTTAAATGTTTACACATTTAATGTCTCCTAAAATGATCTAAGTTGGTAGATGGTATTTATGCAGGAATACTGTCAGTACTTTGGAATAAATCCACAGTCTTTCTGCAATGCCCAAATGCAATGAGTTCTCTAAAATGCAATTTTTTTTTTTTTTTTAAGTAACTAGTTTGGCAAATCTGTCCTAAACTATCCTGAGGCTACTTATGGTTTTTGTGTGTATACCCTTTGATGTGACTGTTTACATATTTTTCTGTAGGAATGCTAATGTGTTTGATTATGTTTTTTTTCCCAAGGTATATGTGAAGTATTTCTTTTCTAAATGTGTTGAGAAATTATGAATTCCAAATACTAGGTCCCAAGGGGCTTATTCTTTGAATAGAGCATTAGGATTTGGGGTACATTTCAATGGTAAGAGTGAGTGCTTAGCATGCTTGAAGCTCTGGTTTAATTCCTAGCACCAAAGGAAAAAAAAAGAAAGAAACAAACAAACAAAAAACCCCAACCCAAACACTGGGACTTATAGTTTGAAGCTAGATGGCACTTTTGGCAAATATTCTTCTCTTTCTGGCTTAGTAAAATGGATAGGGATAATGCACAATTGATAAATGTAATCTTTATGCCTAATTACTCTTTAGGAGGCTAATTGACAAATAATTCTTAACTGAAATGTGATTTTATTTTATTTTTTAAATCCTGGTTCTGAATATCTTTGAATTTTCAGTACAAGGATATCTTTTTCAGCACTTTTGTCAGTCACGTAGAGAAACTTCAGTGACACATGGTATAAGATAGAAGAAGTTTTATCTTTTTCTGCTTAAGTTCTATTGGGATCAGAGTTATAGGCTATGATATTTTGAAATGATGTATGGCTTTTTAAAAATGCGATACTAAGGGGCTGGGGTTGTGGCTCAACGGTAGAGTGCTCGCCTAGCACTGTGAGCCCCTGGGTTCGATCCTCAGCACCACATAAAAAAAAAAAAATAAATAAACAAAATTACCTGAAAGTTAAGTGGAACATAGCAGCAACATTTTTCACACTACTACGATTTGTTTGTTTTGGTGTGGTGTGTCAGCAGACCATTATGAGTGGGTACTTTTATTTTCAGTTTGTGATACTCATCTCCAAATGGACTTGGTTCAGAATTAGTGATAATACAGTTAGAATTCTTTCTTTTCTTATTCAGCAAAGGTATCTTATTTGTAAGTTGCTCCATTTAAATGTCCTAAACAAAGGGAAGCTGGCTCTGGGGCAGGGAGGAGAAATACTTGTGGAGTCCTTTCTTGGTCTGAACTTTGTATTTCCAGCATCGTGGTTCATTTTATTTCCAGTACTTATACAAACCCACAGAGTAAATGCTTCTGTGCTAATGTCTGGATCTATGGTATTACAGAGGAATGCAGGCAGTAGTTCAGATGGAACCGAAGATTCCGATTTTTCTACAGATCTCGAGCACACAGACAGTTCAGAGAGTGATGGCACATCCCGCCGATCTGCCCGAGTCACCCGCTCCTCAGCCAGGCTAAGCCAGAGTTCTCAAGGTAAAAATCTTTGTTCTTCCTGACCACTTTTCACAGTGGACTCACTGGTCATCATATTATTGTGCTAGTTAATGTGGAAACTAGACTCATGGCTTGTAGATGACAGAATCTGGAGGGAAAATGTAAGACAAATACAGAAGTATTAGGCCTTTAAAAATGCTTCTGTTGGGGCAGGGGTTGTGGCTCAGCAGTAGAGTGCTTGCCTAGCATGTGCAAGGCCCTGGGTTCGATCCTCAGCACCACCTAAAAATAAATAAAATAAAGGTATTGTGTCCAACTACAACTAAAAAATGCTTCTGTTGGGCTTAGTGCCCAAAGCAGGTATCATGGATGCAATATGTTTGCTTTGAGTCATTTTTTTTTTTTAAGACTATGGCATTAGCATCAATTAAGTGGGAATGTTGTCTCTTCACTCTGTTAGAAGAGCTTAGGGGCTTAAAAGAGTCTCTTGAAGTTGTTATTGTATGAGATCCAGTGCTTCTAAAAGCATGTTTAATTCTGGAATGTAGTTAGATACACATTTGATGGATATAACTAGTTGTACCCAAATATTGTTTAAATACTCAGAATATTGCTTTGGTAGTAAAAAACACAAGAATCTCAAAGTTGGAAGATAGTTTGAAGGTTCTCTAGTATATTTACCCATCTGGGCTTAGGTTTGGAGGATATGCCTGATCCCTCATGATTCTGCTCAGAGATTGCCTAGAAATGAAAGCAAGTTATAGTTAATACAGAAAGCTTCTGATCAATCTGCCTTGAGTACTTGACTAGTGTTGATTTGATTGTTGCTACATGAGCATGTTACAAAATGAGAAAAAAAACATGAGTTTTTTAAGTAAAAAGGTAGGAATATTCTCTCAAGAACTATTCCCACTATTGTTAATTCTAGGATGCCCTCCCACTCAGCTACATACCAGTCCTTTTATTTTTTTGAGGCAGGGTCTTGTTAAGTTGCCCTAGACTGGCCTTAAATTTTAAATTCTCCTGCCTCAGCTGAGATTATAGGTGTGCTTTACTGGCCCTGAAATTCCTCAATCTTTTTTTTTTTTTTTTTTTTTTTTTTTGTGGTGCTGGGGGTTGAACCCAGGGCCTTGTGCTTGTAAGGCAAGCTTTTTTCTTTTTTTTAAACAACAGCGGGGCTTTTGATAAATGGTTCTTATAATTTAGGCACTCTGTTATATACTGGGCTATATCCCAGTATACTGGGATACTGTAATAGAAGAATCACAGTCCCTGCCCTCAAGGGGCTTAGTTTATTGTGAGATATAGATAGCTGAAATGTAATGGTAATAATATAATGTGGACAGGGCTGTGAGAAAGGTGTTTTTTTTTTTTTATTTATTTTTTAGTTGTAAATGGACAGAATGCTTGTATTTGTTTATTTTTATGTGGTGCTGAGGATTGAATCCAGTGCCTCACACATGCTAGGGAAGCACTTTGCCACTAAGCAAATAAGTCCCAACCCCGAGATTTGCCCATATTATAGAAGCCCAGATGTGAGGCAGCCAACTGAAGACAGGTCTTTCAGAATGACTTCTCATGGGATCTGTAGGAATTTATAAGTTGAAAGATGGTAAAATGTTATTCTAGGAAGAGGGAACAGTATATGCAAAGAACAGGGCATATGCTTTTAAGAAGCATAATTTGCCATGCCTCAGATACTTGAAGATTGTAAATATTCAGAACAGCTTGGAGGGGCTGGAGCAGTAGTTTGGTGGTAGATTACTTGCCTCGAATGTGTTAGGCACTGGGTTTGATCCTCAGCACCACATAAAAATAAATAAATAAAGATATCGTGTCCATCTACAACTAAAAAAAAAAAATTAAAAAAAAAAACAGGTAGGAAATGCATGAGCTCTGGATCTTTTTCTAGTTATTTTACTTCATGACCACAGAGTTAACACAGTTTGGGCTGCAGATGTAGCTAGGTTGAAGAGGGCTTGTTTAGCATATGTGAGGCCCTGGGCTCAATCCCCAGCACCAAAAAAAGATTGCACAACTCCTGGGAGCATCATTCACATTGTACTACACGTGAGCCCATTCTCTTTAAAGTGAAATGTAGACTACCTTGTGAGCAGAGGAGTCACATCCTCAGTGCATTTTTGTGTTATATTTAGAGACAGGGTCTCTCTGAGTTGCTCAGGACCTCTCGAGTTGCTGAGACTAACTTTGAATTCGTGATCCTCCTGCCTCAGCCTTCTGAAACACTGGGATTACAGGTTCGTGCCACTGTGCCCAGTTGTCCTTGAGGAATCTTTATAATTTATACATTATTCTAGGATTTATTTTGTTGTTTAGAATATGATTTAATTTCAGCTTTGAATTTCTTTTATTTCCCTTAAGTATCATCAGGTTAGAGATGTAAAAGGGCTGCCGAGTGCTTCAGAATAGGTTTTGCCATCCAAAAGAACTTAAGCTATTTTTCTTTGTGTCTTGTCTTTCGGGTCTAATATGATTTTTGCATAAGAGTCTGAGAGTAACTGGCATGCCAGTGGTGGGGCATGCCTGTGATGCCATTGACTCAGGAGGCTGAGGCAGGAGGATCATAAGTTCAAGATCAGCCTCAGCAACTTGGTGAGGCCCTGTCTCAAAATAAAAAAAATTAAAAGCATTGTGAACTGTGGATAGCTCAGTGCGTTTAGTCCCCTGTACAAAAAAAAAAAAAAAAAAAAAGGTATGGGTAATTAGAAAGAAAAAAACAAGCCCCTCCTATTGAAGGGGAAAATATACTTAGTAATAGAATGGTACTATAACAGTAGTATAGGATACTATAATATATAATAATATTATAATTAGTAGTAGAATGTCTGTTTTATGGTAGGTTAGAGTATGGAAGGAAAGAGAGGATGAGACCAATATATGTAGAGCACTTTCTTCATACCAGGCACTACATTAAGTGCTCTCTATGCATTTTTTCACTTACTCCTTACCACAAGCTATGAGGAATGTGTTACCAGTATTTTCTTTTTTTATAGGTCAGTAAACAGGTTTGGAGGGATTAGCTTGCCCAAAATGCCATAGCTAGTTGCCATAGTAGAGTGGAATTGAATCAAGTTCACTCTTGATTCCAGAACCTAAGCAATTAATATTATACTATGTTGTATATATATATCTGAGCTAAACTGTTTTGCTTATGTTTTAGTAAAATGGGTATTTTTAAAGTTTTGTTGAATTTTGTAAAATAGGAAGAAAAGGAAACTACATTTTAATAAATTATATGTTCCCTTCTTTTTTCTTTATTTTATGGTCTTTTAAAATTGGGATCAGATTCTAGCCCTGTTCGAAATTTGCAGTCTTTTGGCACTGAGGAGCCTGCCTATTCTACCAGGAGAGTGACCCGTAGTCAGCAGCAACCCACCCCAGTGACTCCAAAAAAGTATCCACTTCGGCAGACTCGTTCATCTGGCTCAGAAACTGAGCAAGTGGTTGATTTTTCAGATAGAGGTGAGTAGGTATGATGTCACTTGTACATATTACAGAGAATCTGGGCAGTTGGCTTTTAAGGAGGGCTTGGGCATTGTAGATAGATACCTAATACTGAAAAAAAATCAGCCAAATGAACTCTGCTTACTTGATTCTTTTCTTTTATCTTGCTGAGAACAGTTTGGTACCTCAAATCTCCTTGGTCCAGAGTAGCTGGAGTACATATTAGAACCTGTAATAGGAACAAGGGAGTCGGGCCTTCTCAACCATAGATTAAGGTGGCCTGACACAGATTTTCCTGTAATTATGCTTGCCTGCCAGTCTGTTTATCTCTGAATTTCTGAGTAGTATTGACCTTCATAGGACTTTTGAGGTTATGATTCACCAGCCCAAAGGCCTTAGAACAAGAGGCCTGAGAGTAGAGCTTGGAAGATGCTGAGCTTCTGGTAGCTTACCAACATGGTTGGCTGGTTTGCTTGCACTGTGTTTAAATTTTTAAAAATCTGTTGCCAGTATTTTGAAATATAAAGATTTCATATAAAAACCTAGATTACTAGTTCATTAAGAAAATAGGAAGATCTGGGAACACTGAGTAGCCATTTACCCATAGTAATAATTGGCTGGAGCTGAATGGTAGCTTTCTCCTTTTGATGGACAGTGATCTCTCTGTGTGATCTTGCCTTTCCCCTGTAAGCATTTGATTTACAATCCTTGATTTTGAGCCTGGAATTTCAAGATTAGATTGCTAGACTGTCTGTAAGCTAACTCAAGAGTTTTAAGTCTTGTCATATTCATACCGCATTATTCAATTTCATCCAGAAAGAACCATTTTCATTTTGTGTTTCTTCTAGAAAGAAAGTGTGATGGTTATTTTTTAAAAAATTATTTCCGTCGAGTTTTGATTACCCATGACTGTCAACTTAGGAGAAACATAAGAGAAGTGAAATGTATTAGGTAAAGCCCAAGTTTAATTTTAATCAGAATTTAAAGTTGCACAAAAGGAATTATGTCAGTATCTTATAGCAAATACATAACTAAGAGTTACTGGTAAAGTCATAGAGACTTTATGAGAAGCCCATAAATTCTTCTGAATAGTAAACTTCTAAATGAATGAATCCCATTCATAAGTTCTACCAATTACTTTTGCTTTAGAAACTAAAAATGCAGCTGATCATGATGAGTCACCACCTCGAACTCCAACTGGAAATGCACCTTCTTCTGAGTCTGACATAGACATCTCCAGCCCCAACGTGTCTCATGATGAGAGCATTGCCAAGGACATGTCCCTGAAGGACTCTGGCAGCGATCTCTCTCATCGCCCCAAGCGCCGTCGCTTCCATGAAAGCTATAATTTCAATATGAAGTGTCCTACACCAGGCTGTAACTCTCTAGGTTGGTGTGCCCTGGCTTCACTACTTCTTCATTCTTTGGTTTTGTCTTTCTGAGGAATTAGGATCAGCCAGAAATATATTGTGTTCTGTTGTGATCTAGCTTCTTAGATTTTTCAGTGGTTAGATGTTGAGAGTAACAGTGTGTTGCTCACTTGAATGAAAGCATTTCTGCTTCTTAGCCTGCTGTCCATAACAGCAGATCTAATGCAAGGAAATTAACTATGATGAACCACTTACTTTATCAAGAACTTTTCCAAGTGAAAAAATCCCTTCTTTTTGCATCAAAAATAAAACAGAGCTGGGCGTGGTGGTGTACGCCTATAATCCCAGCGACTCCAGAGGCTGAGGAAGAATGATCACAAGTTCAAAGCCAGCCTTAGCAAAAGTGAAGTGCTAAGCAACTTAGGGAGACCCTGTCTCTAAATAAAATACAAAATAGGGTGGGATGTGGCTCAGTGGTCGAGTGCCCCTGAGTTTAATCCCTGGTACCAAAACAATAAATAAACAAAAAATGATAACCAGCTATCTCCAGTTTTCTTATTATATAGCACATAGTTCACATTGAGGAGGACTGATAGATCATAAGCTAGTGGAGAATATTGGTTGTATGGCTATGGTTGTTAAGGAAATGAGAAAAACAGATTTCTTATGAATAGGCTGTGAAACTAATAAATACATGTGAGACCCTGGCCTTTTGTGACTTCAATAGTTTTAAATCTTGTGGCTTGTGTACTTAATAAATATAAACATGATAAAGTATTTCTTTTCACATAAATATCTCATTTTTTCTTAAGATTTAATTCTTATTCTATGACTAGGGATTCTTAGATTCTTAAATGATTTGAAGCCCATTTGTGCTACTCAGGTGAGCTGAGGTACAAATATCGTGGGTTAAGCTTTTGTGTAAAGTTGGAACACATCACTTGGGAGATAAGGTGCCTTTCACAACAGATTTTTTGAGACTTCCCAGTGCATATAACAGTTATGTCATAGAATCTAGGTATAGCTACCTAGTACAGTAGCATTAGGGTTTAAAAAAGTACATACCTTAGTTAAAAAGAGTGCTTGCCTAATATGTACAAGGCTCTGGGTTTAGTCCCAGATACGGCCAAAAAAAAAAAAAAAAATTAAAAAAAGAAGAATACTGTATTGTTAAAAGAAAGCTAATGTTCCTATGCATTGTTGGAAAAAAAAAATGGTGCCAGTAGTCTTATTTGATGCAGAGTTGCCACAAGCCAGTATCTGCCAAGCACAGTAAAATGAA
The DNA here is from genome assembly GCF_964194105.1 of Spermophilus citellus. Lineage (NCBI taxonomy): Eukaryota > Metazoa > Chordata > Mammalia > Rodentia > Sciuridae > Spermophilus > Spermophilus citellus. Next base: position 49,466,812 of record NC_138199.1, on the reverse strand, counting down.
ATAATGCCTGTATCTGAAAGCACGCTTGTGTAGCAGTGATGATACATTTTTATATATGGTGTTTGACCACTTGAAGGTAGTCTTTTGTATGTCCAGGAAATAGTCATAAGTTGCTTAATGTCAGGGGTGCATTCTGAGAGAGTATGTTTATACAAATGTAGAGGGTATAGTTTACTATACTTCCAGTCTATATGGGGTGTGTGTGTTTAAAAAACAGCCAGTTGCTCCTAGGGCACTGATGAACAAAACGAGATTAAATCAAACATAAGTGAAAATGGTGCTGTGGAGAGATGTGATAAACTCAAGGTGTGTGAGGCTGTTGCCCATGTCATATGGCACACTGTTTTACAGAAAACTTTTTTTCCCCCTTCAGTATTGGGGATTGAACCCAAGGGCACTAGACCACTGAGCTGTATTCCCAACCCTTTTTATTTTTAATTTGAGACAGAGTCTTGCTGAGTTGCTAAGGGTGGCCTTGAAGGTTTGAACTTGTTATTCTTCCGTCTCAGTCTCCTGAGTAGCTGGTGGTGTTGGCATGCACCACCACATGGAGCTTCAATAAACATTTTTAAATAAATAGAAGGACTACATTCTTAACATGAAAGCCATATTATAGTAAATTCACAAACCAGTAACAGTTGTTTATTTTATCATTTTTCAAGTATTATGTACTCTACATAATTTTATGGGCAATGCTTTTTCTATGACTGGCAATGCAGTAGGTTTATTTGCATCAGCATTATCAGAAACACATGAGTAATGGGTCTTACTACCATGTGACAATACTATGATGTCACTAGGTGATAGGAATTTTTTGGCTCCATTATAATATTATGGGATTACTATCATATATGGTCCATTGTTGACTGAAAAATTGTTTTGCAGTGTATGACCTAAGTGTCTGGCTCTCCACAATTACATTTTTAATAATACAGTTCCAAGGATCTGGTAGTCTAAATGTCATAGAATACCACTCCCACCATTTTTGAACTACTTTTGCCCTTTGAAATGTACTCTCTGGGGCTGGGGCTTGTGGCTCAGTGGTAGTGCACTTGCCTGGCATGTGTGAGGCACTGGGTTCAATTCTCAGCACCACATATAAATAATAAAATGAAGGTCTATCAATAACTAAAAAAAATATTTTTTAAATGTACTCTAACATGTTGTATAGTTTTTAGAATTGTAGCATATCTTACTGAAAATTAAATAATTTCTTTTTTCCATGAAAGACAGGTGGAGATTTTTGTAGAAATTCAGCTTAGGTAACTTATCTTTTTACTTCATTAACAATGTTTCAGTTCTTTCATTCTCTGGTGTTTTATAAGCCTCTTATTAAAGAGATGTATAACAAGGAAATAATGTTCAGTTTCTCTGTGTGTTTTCAAAAAACCACATGAAAAATAGAAGAATAAGAGTCACTCTTTTAGATAAAAACAAACTTTCCGTGTTACTATTCCCAATGTTTAAGCTCCTAAAGAAGGCATTGTACTGCCAATTTCAAGATTTAATTATAGAAGCTTAAATCTTCAAACAAAACCAGTCATTCCTCCAAGCAGTGGTATACTTAATCCTATTCAAAATTATCAAAATGTTTATTTATATGTTAGAAAAGGGCATTTTCTTTGTTTTTAAGTTTCTTTTGATTATTGAAGGGAGTTAAATTCAGATTGGATAGCATTGCATTATAGAAAGAATAATACACTTATTCATTTATATGACTTCATTAATTTAACGTGAGTTAAATTCCACCAAAGGAAAGTGTTCTTGTTTCTAATTTTGTGTCTTATTATAAATGTTTGACTTTATGACATTTGGGGATTTAATAATATTTGTATCAGAACAAAAGGAGCTGTAGTTTATATTAAACATAACAAGTATGTTCAAAGGTTGACAGATGCATTCTGTAGGAAAAAGTTTATGGTGGGTGTAAGCTATAACCCCAACATCACTTACCTTTGGTGGATTCCATCTGAGTGACATATATTTGATAAAAATATATGTTTTATATTTACCAAGAAAACAGCTTTGTTGTGGAGAATAGTCTCACTTTCTAAGCTTAAATCGTCTTTCTGGAGATAAAGTTTTCCATCCTTTAACAGGGCACCTTACAGGAAAACACGAGAGACATTTCTCCATCTCAGGATGCCCGCTCTATCATAACCTCTCAGCCGATGAATGCAAGGTAATTGTATTCTCATTTATTCAGCATAAACTTATTGAGTGCTTGCTGTTTGTGTGGCACTTTGCTAAACACTGGGGATATGTCTGAACATGATGGGCAAGGTCCTGTTCTTTCTAGAGGAAGAAACAGTAAAAACAATTCTTTAAAAAAAAAAAAAGTATTTATGCCAGGTATGGTTGGGCAAGCTTATAATCCCAGCTACTTGGGAGGTTGAGGCAGGAGGATTCCAAGTTTGAGGCCAGCCTCAGCAACTTAGCTTTAAAAAAAAAAAAAAAAATCTGGGGATATAGCCCAGGTTAAAGTTCCCCTGTGTTCTATCCCCAGTACCACAAAATAAATTAAAGTACCACTTAAACAGACAAAAGAATTTCAATATGTAATGAGTGCTTTGGAAGTAATTAGCAAGGAAATTACCTGTAGGATAGTAATAGAATGCCTTGATATTTTCTATTGTAACTCACTTCAAAAACTGTTAGGGACATATCTCTTCTATGGCATAATTTGCAAAAATTTATGATCTCTGTTTATGCATGAGATTTTCTTATGAATCTATGACATTGTCTTGCTTTTAAAGTTTTTTTTTCATAATTCTTGTCCTTTCTTTATTTCTTTATTTATTTATTTATTTTAAAGAGAGAGAGAGAGAGAGAGAGAGAGAGAGAGAAAATTTTTTTAATATTTATTTTTTAGTTTTCGGCGGACACAACATCTTTGTTTGTATGCGGTGCTGAGGATCGAACCCGGGCCGCACGCATGCAAGGCGAGCGCGCTACCGCTTGAGCCACATCCCCAGCCCTCCTTTCTTCATTTCTGCAGAATACTTTCCTTTTTGTTACTCTCAATAACACCTACTTTTGGCTAATTCGTCTTTTAAATTTTTGAAAAAATATAGCTTCTAAATGACCTTTGGAATTTTGAGAAAATATTTGAGAGTAGAACCTAAGGTCCTACTCTGTATGTTCCTGCATAGATTGCTGCAACCATGGATAGAATTAATAAAAGAGAAGCAAATTAAATAGATCGTTCAAATATCATTGGAGAAGTTTTTTAAACTAAATACTCAGTTAAATCAAAGTGTTAGTTTTTGTTTGTTTGTTTGTTTGTTTTGTTATTTGCTGTCAAGACCTGAATCAGGTTTATGCTTGCCTGAACAGGTTTCTTTTTTAGAAAAATTAGGTTTCCTAACCAACATTAGTTCTCCTTGATTCAGGAATTTGTTTTCTTATTTACCAGTAGGCCACACAGGCAAAAGTTTCTTGGTGTGTTTTGTCTTTCAGCAAAGTAGTATACTTCCAATGCTTGTATGGATTTTTAAGGTCAAGAACCCTGCTCTTATTTTATTTTTCTTTGTTCCAAATCTTTTTTTTTTTTTTTTTTTTTTTTGGTAGATGGACACAATACGTTGATCCTATTTATTTAGTTTTATGTGGTGCTGAGGATCAAACTGAATTGCCTCACACTTGCTAGGCAAGTGCTTTACCACTGAGCCACAACTCCAGCCCTCGTTCCAAATCTTTTTGTAAGCAAGGCTGCTTCTTCTCTTGCATAGGTTCTTCCTGCTGTCGTCCCATTCTCTTGGGCTGACACATCTTTGGCTGAATAGCTCTTCCAACTTCTAATCAGAAGATGACAAGTCATTGGGTACTTCTTGCTCTGAAAACATCTGATCTCGGTGTTATGTGAATTGTCTACTGCTTGCCTTTAAATATAATGATCTGATAATGTGGTTGGTTTTACATCAAAATCTTTTTAAGGCATAATTTTAAAAAATGTTGGTTCATAGCAGTATCTGCATGTTACCTTAAGCAACCTCTTTTAGGAAAAGAAAAAATTCATTCTGGGGAATAAAATTCTGAAAAAAAGAAAACATTTATATTCTGATTTTTTCATCTTTGTCTCCTGTCCTTTATAAGAAGGAGGCTTAGCATACATAATCAATCTTTACTTCTGGACCATGTTGCTTGGAAGATCAAGAGAATTTCTGAAAAAAATCTTTATTCCTCTTGGAATACCAAGAGGAGAGTTTAAACTGGTACTTCATGAACATTTTCAAGAAATGATAGAATCTTTTATGTTGTTTTTGTGTGAGGTTTTGTTTTGTTTTGTTTTGTTTTGTTCAGAACTGGTGATCAAACTCAGGACCTTGTGAATGCTAGGCAAGCACTCCACTACAGGTCTACACACCAGCCCAGCACAAGTTCTAGAGTTTAAAAATTGCCTGCATATACATCATGACTCAGGAGTTTCTCAGTAAACCTTTGTAGTCAGCAATATTACCATTTTGATTCAGTCATGTTTCTGTGGCTGCATGTGGTAAACACTGTTACAGATATTATAGGATTCAGTGAATAATTGCGTTCAAGGAGGATACACTGTCATGGGAGGAGGCAATACAAACCTATAAATTGATAAGTAAATAAGAATTTCACGTAGAGATAAGTACTATGAGGAACAAGGACTAAAGAAGAGTGACTATTTGGGGGGTAAGGATAATGTACTGCTTTTGCAAGGTGGGGGCATCAAGGAATACATTCCTGAGAAGTTGGCATTTGATCTTGGACATGGATGATGGCACAGAGACAATTGTGTGAAGCTTTAGGAGAAGAAATAGTAATAGAAATAGCTAAGTAGAAGGAATAACAAGCACAAAGACCAGGACGTGGGGATAAATCATTGGTTTTGAGGAATTGAAAATAGGCAGTGTGGCTGGACCATCAAGGGAAATGAGAAAGCAGGATTCGTATCTTGAAGGCCTTGTGGGTCTTGGCACAAGGAGTTATGTTTTTATTCTGATGGCAGCAGGAAGCATTTGAAGGGTCTGAACAAACATTTGATACAATTTCATGGATGTTTTGTTTAAATGACAACTTGGTAACGTGGAGAATGGACTGTTAGGGGAGAGTTAACAGGGGATAGAGCAATTGAAAGACTGCTTAGAATTCCTGGCATTAATGATACTAGATGCCTATCCTAGTGTGGCATCAGTGGAGAGTCTTCTTAATAGGTTGGATTCAGGTTGTATTTTGGAGGGAAGCAAGCTACTAGATTTACTGATGGATTCAATGTGAGTTGTGAGAAAGAAGAATTAAGGACATCCGACTTTTGGTCTGATCAGTTATTGAGATGGTGTTGCCATTTATTGGGAACATTTAGGATGGAGTAGATTGTGAGGAATGCTAGTTTTTCTCTTTTGACCTTGCTAAGTTTTAATGGTGAAATTGAGATAGGCAGTTGGAAATGAGGTCTCAGTTCCCAAGTGATGAAACTGAAACTATTGAGAGCTGATATAATTTGCTTGAGATCACATAACTACAGAGTTCAGTTTTCCTGTGGATTTGAACCTGACTTTCTTTGTCCTTCCTCAGTCTCTTGCACTTCTCACAGTTTCTTATTCATGGCACAGTGGAAAGAGTCCAGGCTCTTGAGTCATCAGTCTTAATTAAAATCTTAGTTTTATCATCATTTAGCTGCAGTCATTTCACTTCTCTGGTTCTCAGTTAATGGCTGAGAAAGCAAAATATGAAGCTTGCCTTATCTCTTTCTTACAGAGATTGTGATAATAAGTTGTACTTTACTTTCAAAGTACAACATAAATTCAAGGGATTATTATTGTATTTTTATACTTTAAGTGAACGTAGTCTTAGAATCAGGTGGACTTATTGACGTTGTTGATGGTTGCAGGTGAGAGCACAGAGCCGGGATAAGCAGATAGAAGAAAGGATGCTGTCCCACAGGCAAGATGACAACAACAGGCATGCAACCAGGCACCAGGTACGGGCCTTGTGAAAGCTCTGGCCATTCACAGCTTGAGATCCATGTCTTGGATCTCCTTTGCCCCATAACTGTCTTTATAGTCATATCCATGCCTCTTGTTTCCCATGATATGTCTAAATAACTGCTCTTTCAGGTATTAAACTGAGAATCGTGTTTCTTTCTCAAATAGTAAATTTTTATCAAGCAAAACTTTTACCTCATAAGGAGTAATCAAGCTCTTTATAATAATAGTAGTTAATGTTAACAGGTATTCTGATTATTTGAAAAGATTATACTTGGTGTTCCAGTTCCTTATTTAGCATTCCTTTTTTTTTTTAATCTCATTATAGTTTTTCTTCAGATCCCCTCCACTTTGCTAGAACATTTGCAAGATCATCATCCACTTTTCCTCAGCATTTGCCACTTGTTGACCAAGTCATTTTCCTCTTCCTATGATTTCCAGGAAGCATCCTGGCTTTGTCCTAGTCCTCCTGCCTCTGTGAACATTGAAGCCATATTGATTGCCCTAAATTCCTTGTTCTTCCTAAATGTCTTTGATCTTTACTCTTGCTGGTTTCCTGCTTGAAACTCTACGTGTACCAAGAAGAGGAGTTGATATTTTCCTTCAAGGCTTTGTGTAGCTCTTAGCTGTTGTAGGAATTCTTTTCAAATCCTTTCTGACCAGTAGTGAATCTCTTCCTTATGTATTTCCATGTTATGTTCTCAAAATGTCAGCTTTTGTCTCACATTATACATAGGTCATAATCCGGGTTTGTTTTTGTAGTTACATTGTAGGTGGATAGCAAAGGAGGCATGGTGTGGTGAGGAAGAAATTTGGCTTTGCCAAACAGATCTGAATCTGAATACTGTGATTGTTTAATTGTGTTGTCTTAGGAAGTTCAGCCAATCTCCCTAAACTTTATTTCTCTTTTAATAAAAGGAGTAAACAATGCCCACCTGTCAGAGTAGAGCTAAATTATGTATATAAATATAAAGTACCTATCCCCAGTGCTTGGCAGGTGAAGGCACTCGTAAATGGTAGCCACATTCTTTGTCATCATCTGTCTTAGGTTCTAGTTTTACTCAGTTTTTGTTTTTATTTATTTTTATATCACTTTCGATCAGATCAGTAAGCATTACTTCAAAAATTGTAAGCAGCCTTGGGATATAGATTAGTGGTACATGTTTAGCATGTGCAAGGCCCTGGGTATCAATTGCTAGTATCAAAACGAAAACAAAAACAGAACAAACAGTAAGTATTCAATAAATACTGAGTTGAAATGATCTTTATCTTATTTCTGTTGCTTTGATGGAGACTTCCATTTTTAAATTTTATTAAAGTAAATTTGCATCCCTGAACCCATATTTAACTGGCAGTTAAGGTAGTGGTTTGGGTAATGGAGAAAAACCTAATTTGGAATTACAAAATTGTCATATTATTTAGTGTGGTTATAATTGTTTCTAGCAGTATTTTTCTTTAATTTTTTTAAAAATACGATGCTTTGAAGCTTTACTTCATGATGAATTTTCTAGCTAGCTTCTCAGTTTTCTCCTCCTTCCTTTTAGGCACCATCAGAAAGGCAGCTGCGATACAAGGAAAAGGTGGCCGAACTCAGGAAGAAAAGAAATTCTGGACTGAGCAAGGAACAGAAAGAGAAATACATGGTAAGGAAAAGTTCAGTACTTAATTAGCATGAACTCCTGCTGTGGCATTTGATTTCCTTTTGCTTTCTAAGCTTTGTCAGGTTTGCTCTTTGATATTCTGTCAATTTAATACCCAGTGAAGGCTGAGTGAATGCCAAGTGACTCCTCTCTGGCACTCAAAACTTACTATAGGCTCCCAAACATCTGGAGTGTTGATGGATGGTGGGTTGTTAGGTGAAGTTGTAGCTGAACACCTGATGTACCAGATTGTTGGGTTTGTAGCCTAGGGAAAGCTTTAATAGTAGGCTGTAGGGTACCAGATTGCATGCTTGCCTCTGTCCTGTTCAGTATTTGTATCCCCTTGTGAGTGCATGCAGGAGCTTGGATTCCAGGGCCTCAGCATTTTGCTACTGAGCTACATCCCCAGCTTCCAGAAGAAAATTTTAAAGGGGTAAAGGTACAGGTGAATGGTTTCTTCAGATGCTAATGTATGTGGAAAACCAGGAATGTTCTTCCTGGGATGAGCCATCCACTTAATTTAACTACCATTGTCTCCTCTCCTCTGGGGGGGAGAGGTGGAATCTAGAGCCCAGAGGGAAGGACTAAATCAGAGATTTTAAAAGAGACATTTCCTGTTGTCTGATTTCTCTCCAGAGAAACGTACTTGTAGCAAGAGCCATGGTAAGATACGAAAGTTGTCTAGAACCAAATTGTGTGCTTTTAATTCTGTGTGATTTTTCTTTTAATCTTTTTTAATTTTAATGAGACTTTTTAAAGAGGCTAGCCTGTTTTTTTTCCTTGCATTTTTGGGCTGAAGTTTTAAAGTAGGAGCTTACATTGTCGGTGGACAATGGCAATGGTGGCTACAGCAATTCAAGGCAAAGAATTTATAAAGGACTGCTTAGTAACCTGGCCACCCTCTTTACTTGCAGATTTTCTTTTAGTCTAATGTGTTAAAACATAAAACACTAGGGCTTGGAGAATCTTTTTGTTTGTTTTTAAATCAGGGAAAATCTTTTGGGTCTCAGGGCTCCAGGATTTGTAGTGCCTCTGTGTTTGCTGTACTTCATATTTTGCACTGTGCTATGTGTTTTCTCATGAAGAAATGGAGGCAGAGTTCTGATCTTGGGGTTGCTCATGTATAGATAAACAGCACTCCATCCTGGAGCTGTAGAAGCATCTCCAGATTCTTTAGAATGGGTAGTGAGTGTGCTTTAGTATTAACCTACTAAGGAGTCTGTGCTTAGTCCCTAGCACCTAGTATATAGGTGCTGAGTAGACAGTTTATGGCTGTGGTCGACATCTATTGGAATGAAGTGAACTAACTTCTTAGCAGCAGAGAGTATTCCATTCTGTTTCTTTTCTTAGGAACACAGACAGACCTATGGGAACACTCGGGAACCTCTCTTGGAAAACCTGACAAGCGAGTATGACTTAGATCTTTTCCGAAGAGCACAAGCCCGGGCTTCAGAGGATTTGGTGAGAGTTAAAACCTCCAAGCTGAGGACCCTTGTGAAAGGCATTTAGAACTGCCAGGAAAAATGATTAGCCTCAGTCTGATGGCCATGATACTGCTTTGCTGCTCAAGTCTCTTCTCCTCCCCTAGCTGTCCTTCTTTTGTGACTGCCCTTCCCATTCTTATTTAAAACAAACCACCCAGTAGAGCACTCACCGCTTGCCTAGCATGTGCTTCTTGCCTAGCATGTGCGAGGCCCTGGGTTCAATCCTCAGTACCACATAGAAATAAATAAATAAAATAAAGGTATTAAAAATAAATAAATAAACCACTTCTCCTCCTCTCTTCCCTATTCCTTATATTATTTCCCTACTTTCCACCCCCATCCCACCAAGTTCTAGTTTGACTTGAGGTGGTGAGGCACTTTGAGTAGGTGTTCCTTTGTCTCAGTTGGGTAATTTGCAATTCTGAGAACCTAGGGACTGTGTGCATACTAGCCCATGCCCATCTCTAGCTCTAGCGGGGACCTGTCCATATTTGTAAGGTTTCTTCACTGCACTTGAATAGTTATTCTGAAAGCAAGGAAATAAAAGTGAAAGGGAAATTAAGGGGGAGGGCTACTGTCAAATTATTTATTTATTTTTAAAATATTTTTATTAGTTGTTGATGGACCTTTATTTATTTATTTACTCAAACCCAATGCCTCACACATGCTAGGCAACCGCTCTACCACTGAGCCACAACCCCAGCCCTTTTTATTTATTTTTTTTTTGAGACAGAAGTCTTATTATGTTGCTCAGGCTGGTCTTAAACTCTGGGTTCAAATGATCCTCCTCACCTCAGCTTTCCCAGTGCTGGAACTACAGGTGCATGCCCTTCACCCACCACTTTTGTCAGATGTTTTAGAATTAAGCTTTGACACAGCCGAGTTTTATATATAAGATGGTTTCCTTTTGATTTATATGTACAATTAGTTTATAGTTAGGTTTGATGCCTGTAGCAGAATTTTAAACAAATATAGATCAAAAAATTCTGGGAATTGATTTAACAGATAAGTATGTTCAGGAAAAGCTTGTAAAAGGAATCTCATCTCCACTCTTCACTCTTATTATATCAAAATTAGAGGGGGCTTGGGTTGTGGCTCAGCGATAGAGCACTCGCCTCACGTGTGAGATCCAGGTTTGATACTCAGCACCACATAAAAATAAGTAAACAAAATAAAGATATGAAAAAAAATTAGATTGATTGAAAACTTGAAGGAGGTTTAAAGACTCTGTGCTGGGATAGGCTGCCATCACTGTTGCTGCTTTTCTTTCCTGTTCTGGAAAAGCATTACCTAGTCCTACCTTTCACAGCTTCCCATCTGGTTATTGAAGTTGTAAGGTAGACAGAATGCCTTTATTTTATTTGTTTATTTTTATGTGGTGCTGGGGATGGAACCCAGTGCCTCACATGTGCTAGGCAAGCGTTCTACCACTGAGCTACAGCCCCAGCCCAACAGACTACTTCTGTAGTCAGTTCACGGCACTGAAGGAAGCTAGGGATCCAGAACTATTTTGTACTTGCTTAGACTGCAGAATTAAATTGTTGTCCACATACTTTTTAAGGCTGTGCACATTGGCATACACCTGTAGTCCCGGGACTCAGGAAGCCGAGGCAGGAGGATTACAAGTTCCAGGCCAGCCTGAGCATTTAGACCTGTCTCAAAATAAAAGATATGAAGTACTAGAGATATAGGTCAGTAGTAAAGCACCCCTGGATTCAATCCCTAGTGCTCCCCCCAAGAAAAAAAATTTTTAAGGGCTATTATTTTTTAAATTGAATATTGTGAATGTGTATCACTGAGATTTATATGGTTTTGTAAAAAAAACAACTTTTGCATAGTAAAGGAGATAGTCTAAATAATCTTACTTGTTTAGTTTCTTGTTTATTTAGGTTTAGAATACTTTGGAAGAGTAGGGAGTTTGAATCTGTGGTAGATTATAATTCTGTTTTTTTGTTTTTTTTTTGAAAGAGAATTTTTTTAATATTTATTTTTTAGTTTTCGGTGGACACAACATCTTTATTTTATTTTTATGTGGTGCTGAGGATCGAACCCAGTGCTTCACACATGACAAGCGAGCACGTTACCGCTTGAGCCACATCCCCAGCCCTCTGTTTGGTTTTGACTAATAAAAACTTATCCAAGGTCTTAAAATTTTTATGTGGTGCTAAGGTTTGAACCCAGTGCCCCATGCATGCTAGGCAAGCGCTCTACCCCTGACCCACAGTCCCATCCTCTCCAAGGACTCATTCTGATGAGACCCAGAATGTTGTAGGGAGTAGCGAAGCAGTTTTATTAAAACCTGTGCTCTGAGCAATACAGGTATATAGGTGTTGCTGCTGCTGCTGCTGCTGCTGCTGCTTCTTCTTCTTCTTTCTTTTTTTGGCAGTATCAGGGATCAAACTCAGGGCCTCATGCATGCCAGGCAAGTGCTCTTCTACTGAGCTACATCTCTAGCCCCACACAGTAAATAATCGTCTGCCTGATTTTTCCATGCCCATGTGGCCCTTTCTAGTATGAGTATCTCATACATAGGAGTAAAGTCTTTTTTTTTTTTTTCCATAGCCTAGCATGGTGGCCTGCACACAAGCTTACTACTACAGGTTTTGAAAACAAAGACAGTGAATTCTAATCTTCTTTTGACTTTTGATTTCTCCTTGGCAATAGGAGAAATTAAGGCTGCAAGGCCAAATCACAGAAGGGAGCAACATGATTAAAACAATTGCATTTGGTCGCTATGAGCTTGATACTTGGTACCATTCTCCCTATCCTGAAGAATATGCACGGCTGGGACGTCTCTACATGTGTGAATTCTGTTTAAAATATATGAAGAGCCAAACTATACTCCGCCGCCACATGGTGAGTTGTCTTGGGTTCCTCTGCCTTGACTATCATAACAGTGTTACAAGATTTTTGCCCTAGAGATGACATCAGTCCTAGCAATCTTAATGGTACAAAGGCATAGGGAATCGAAAGTCACATTTCAGGGTGAGGCATATAGCCTGTAGCCTAGCTGATGCTGGTTCTACTCAGAACCGCTGAAGGCCCTTAACCACATTCTGTCATAGGCCTTGCTTTGTCTATTTTTCTTGCTTCCTACTCTTCTCTACTTGTTCCTCAGAATATGAATTACCTCTGCCCAGGGTTTTTTTGTGTGTCTTAAACTAGATGAAAATGCATGGACTTCATTAGACAGAGTAGAGATAGAGTAGCTCACCTTTTGGGCAGTGAGTATTCAGGAAATGTATGTTGAATGAAAATATATATAAAGAAGGCAAGACTGACAGATAATTTCAATTAAAATTAACAGACCGTGTCCTGGGTGCCTCATCCTCAAGTTGTTTTAGTACTTTCTGGCTTCTGAACATTCTTCATTTTAAAATAGGAATAAGAACTTGAATCTGGTTTTGTTGTTAACAAATGTGCTTACTAGATTTTCTTCAGCTTTAAGCCATTTTTCCTTCCCTAGTTATGGAACAAAAAGCCTGGTCTTAAAGGGAATTTCTGTCATGGAGCAGGAAAAGAGAAAGGGGAAAGGGGAGAGAGTTATGAAATATTTTTGTTTCTATAGTCACAACATACTTTGGCTCTAAAGCCTTTGGGTAAAGCTCTTTTCTTCCCCATCATCTACAATCCAGGATTACTGTGATTCCTGTCATGTACTGCTCCCTAGTTTGGTGGTACTGTTTTGTGTTCCCAGCTCTGGAGCACATGTAGCTTTGTGGTCCAGTCCTGCCGTGATGAATTAAACCCTCCAGACTCTTATCACCCTTGCTTTGCCTGAGGTGGGTATATAATAATGGAGGGCTGGTAATGGGTGAGGACTGGCATAGACAGTAATGGTGTCAGGGGACTGAATACTGACACAGATTGTAGATCATGGAGGTAAGTAAAACTGGTATTTTTAATGATATGAACTATTTACATTTCTACCTTTTTCTTCCTGGTTATTTAGTAACATTCACCAATGAAGGTAGCCAAAAGGACAAGATAAGAAATAGAGGAAACAAAGGGTCTAAATAAATTCAGGGATCAAATAAATATTCTGCATATTTTGGGGCCTACTGTATTATATGAGTTATAAAAATAAAATTTGAGGAATTATAAACGTATTTTACTCCATGACTATTCTGAATACCATGTAAACTGAAGTGGTCTTTCTTTGACTTGGCTTTTGTTGTAAAAGAAATTATTGTTGTGTTAGTTATTGTTGGAAAGAGCCAGCTTGAGCAAAAGGGTGGAGATGGGAGCAAACTATAGGTGGAGCTCTGAAGCAATTCCAGTTAATAATATTTGGATTTACATGTAACAAAATTAAAACATGATTCTTTTTTTTTTTTTTTTTTGGTACTAGGGAATTGAACCCAGGGGCGCTCAACCACTGAGCTACATCTTCCTGTGTCAACCTCCCAAGCTGCTGGGAGGAACAGGATTCTTGAGTTGACAGGAAGCCAAAATAAAATTGTTTAATATAAAATGTTCCTAGGCTGGGGAGCTCCATGGTAGAGCCCTCACTTTGCATGTTCAATCCCTAGCACTACAAAAACAAAACACATACGGGTTGGAGTTGTGGCTCAGTGGTGGAGCACTTGCCTAGCATGTGCAGGGCCCTGGGTTTGATCCTCAGCACCACATTAAAAAATGAATAAATAAAATAAAGATATTGTGTCCAACTACAACTAAAAACTAAAAAAACACAAAAATATTCCACATATGTACAGTTTTTTAAAACAACATTTAAAAATGTTTTTACCTGAAACCTTTCCAGAATTAACCTGTTTACACGAGTAATGGGCTACATTAAAGCTATTGGCAGGGCTGAGGTGTAGCTCAGTTGTAAAACACTTGCCTCGCATGCCCAAGGCCCTGGATTCCATCCCTAGCACCTCAGAAGAAAAATGGCGGGGCTGGGGATGTGGCTCAAGCGGTAGCGCGCTCGCCTGGCATGCGTGCGGCCCGGGTTCCATCCTTAGCACCACATACCAACAAAGATGTTGTGTCCGCCGAGAACTAAAAAATAAATATTAAAAAATTCTCTCTCTCTCTCACTCTCTCTTTAAAAAAAAAAAAAAAAAAGAAAGAAAGAAAAACGGCAACAAATATACTGGCAATTGAGAGTGAGAAAAGAAAATGCCTTGTGCCCTCTTGTGGCCAAGTGCCCCCCAGTATCCTGCAACTCAGCCATGGTGCCTTTCCTGTTTTTTAAGCCACAGAAAGACTTTCTCTTATATCCTTACCTAACAAGGAGAATGCATTTGCCTGGAGCTGGGGCAGATAGTGGTTCATTTGATTTTGATCACTGTGGGTCATTTTTCTAATCTGGGAAAAGACGGTAATGGTTAAGTGGTAATGAGAAGTTACTGGTAAAGGTGAGAGTGAAGTACTTAGCAACTCTAAGGTCCCGCAAATAAGCTGCTTAAGAGTTTCCTGTTAGCATGAGGCATTTTATACTAAGCAAGGATATTCTTATTTATCTGGCTTTTACGTAGTAGAAGATTTTAATCTCCTGGACCAAGACACTGCCAGAATACAATCTAAAAAAACTTGTTCCAAATGGTTATAAAAATTCCACAAATGTACTACAATGACTTTAGAAGACTTTATTTGTTTTACTGGAAAAAAAAAATCTGTAATATGTGTATCCAACTTTCCCTCAGTTCAGTGAACCAGATTTGTTGAAGATGCTATCCTTCCTCCATTGCATGCTTTTAGCCCCTTTATCAAATATAAGATAGTTGTAGTTTTGTGGATTGGTTACTGTGTCCTCTATTCTGTACCATTGGTCCACAGTTAACCAGATTTGATCTGTGATGCTTTTTCCCTTTGAGGACCCTTTTCCATAGGGAGCTCTTTATCCCTGATGGGAATTCATTCTCTTGCAGGCCAAGTGTGTGTGGAAACACCCCCCTGGAGATGAGATATATCGCAAAGGCTCAATCTCTGTGTTTGAAGTAGATGGCAAGAAAAATAAGGTAAAAAGTAGCAAGTAAGATAGAGTGGTGGGAATATGTGTTCATAGATTTCTGAAGGAGTTGGGTATTTTTTTTTAACCACACCTTGTAAAGAAGATCAACATTTTGCATGCACAATAATGATATGATCATATTTTTAGGCCTTTATCTGATAAGTTTTGAATTCACTGGTCCTTTCATGGAATCTCTTCCTGTCTTCCAGATTTACTGCCAAAATCTGTGCCTGCTGGCCAAGCTTTTTCTGGACCACAAGACATTATATTATGATGTGGAACCCTTCCTGTTCTATGTTATGACTGAAGCAGACAACACTGGCTGTCACCTAATTGGATATTTTTCCAAGGTCAGTAGGATCTGGGGATTAAGAAGCTAATGGCTGAGGCTGGGAATATAGCTCAGTTGATAGAGTGCTTGCCTTGCATGTACAAGGCCCTGGGTTTAGTTCCCAGCACCAAAAAAAAAAAAAAAAAAGCAGCAGCTAATGGTCAGAGCAGGGGTGATGGATGTTGGCATCTTGGGGCTCAAATCCCTGATGGGGAAGAGACCATACCCCTGGCAATGATGAAAGTCCTTCCTTTAAGAAAATTAAAGACAAATGCATGTATCAAAGGTAGTTTAATGAAAATATCCAATTGTTTATTAAAACTTCTGGTTTATTCATTTCTGGACTTGCAGGCTGGAGCTGCCTATTAATTAGTGGCCTTGGCCTCCCTAGTAATCCAAGAGCACGCATTTTGCAGTCAAGCCAACTCTTTGGCTTCGCGCTCCTCAGTGTTATTAGCTTAAAACCAGGAATATATTCCAGTTGCCTGGGGTTAGCTGGGCTCCTTCTAGCATAGTCCTATTAATGCCTCTGGGCCTTCACCGACAAAGGCTGGATTTGGCTTATGACTTTTTAGTATAGCAACTAAAATTGAAATAAAATTTATATACATTCACAAGCCAAACAGTTTACCCACTTGAAGTGTACAATTCAGGAATGGGGTAGAGTGCTTGCCTAATGGAAACTGTATTATATGCGATTTGATCGTTTATTGATCCCCTTCCAGAATGAGTATTTATGTTAATTTTCTTTTCTTCTCTTCCAGTATATAGTCTCCATTTGAAAAAATTGCTTTTAAAGAGGGTGCCATAGGGCTGGGGCTATGGCTCAGTGGTAGAACACTCGCCAAGCATATGTGAGGTACTGGATTCGATTCTCAGCACCACACAGAAATAAATTTTTTTTTTTTTTTTTAAAGAGAGAGTGAGAGAGGAGAGAGAGAGAGAATTTTTAATATTTATTTATTTATTTTAGTTCTCGGCGGACACAACATCTTTGTTGGTATGTGGTGCTGAGGATCGAACCCAGGCCGCACGCATGCCAGACGAGCGCGCTACCGCTTGAGCCACATCCCCAGCCCCCAGAAATAAATTTTTAAAAAAAATTTTTTAAGGGAGAATGCTGTAGAGCCACTCAGGAGTCTTAACCTTCTTGACCTATACTCTGGCTGTAAAGAACCCAGAGTTAACCCCCTTAAAATGAACTGGAGGTCTCAGCTTGAAACCCTGGGATTAATGACTTTGGGCATCATAAAGGGTATGGGTATAATAACTGAGCCTGATACCCACTCCCCAGGACTGGTTAGTCATATTTTGTAGGCAGCTTTATTTTATATCTGTAGGAGTGTGAAAACCTTGGTCCCAAACTCTTTTTTTTTTTCTTTTTTTTTTTTTTTTTTAATTTTTTTTTTTAATATTTATTTTTTAGTTCTCGGCGGACACAACATCTTTGTTGGTATGTGGTGCTGAGGATCGAACCCGGGCCGCACGCATGCCAGGCAAGCGTGCTACCGCTTGAGCCACATCCCCAGCCCGGTCCCAAACTCTTAATGACCTGCTCATCATTTGTTTGCTCTTTTTAGGAAAAGAATTCATTCCTGAACTACAACGTATCCTGTATCCTTACCATGCCTCAGTACATGAGACAGGGCTATGGCAAGATGCTTATTGATTTCAGTAAGTAGGACTGCTAAAGTTGTCAGCTTCACAAGGCAGGGACCCTGTGACTATTGTCTGTCTATCTGTCCTGTGGTCTCTCAATTCCTGGGATGTAGTAGAAGTATACTGCTTCTTAGTGAATGAATGAACAAGTGGAGAAATTCTAAACGCTGTCAGTCTACTGATAACTCAGTTAACACTCAATGAATACAGGACTCTGAGTTAGTACTTAATTAGGAGAATAAAAAATTAAGCTCTTCAGGATTATCCTAGTTTGAGACTTAAACAGAACACACACATGCATAAGGCTTAAAATCTGTTTCTTTGATGTTTGGGATTTCATTTTTCAAGGACTTGTCTAGAGGTAATCCTTATACCTGATACAGACTTTGAGTATTACACTCTATTCTCATTAATCTTGGATTCCACCTTTATGGAATTGTCTGCTCACTAAAATTTACTTGAAACCCTAACATCTTGGCACCTTTGTGGTCATCCATGGACATGCCCAGTGCAGGAAAAATTAAGGGTCATTGGATACACACATACTTAGCCACATTCAAATAAGTCACCCTGTTTAGCTCTCATACCATGAACAAGTGTCATTGTCGGTCTGTTAGTGCCACTTTTCCACATTTTTGTGCTTTTTGTTGATAATTTTTAATGGCCGCGAAGTGTGCTCAGTGCTGTTACTAAATACAGGAAGACTGATGGATCTGCAGGGATGAGATGAGTTACAGTGCTGTTGGCTGGGACGAAATGTCTTTGATTCAACAGCATATATTAAACAGGGTATTTACCTTTTTAAAAAATGTGGTACTGGGGCTGGGGATGTGGTTCAAGTGGTAGCGCGCTCGCCTGACATGCGCAGGGCGCTGGGTTCGATCCTCAGCACCACATAAAATAAAATAAAGATGTTGTGTCCACCAAAAGTTGGAAAATAATTTTTAAAAATTGTGGTACTGGGGATTGAACTCAGGGGTGTTCTAGTTTTATTTTTATTTTGAGACAGGGTCTCTCTGTGTGCTGAGGTCTCATTGAGCTGCTCAGACTGGCCTTGAATTTGTGATCCAGCTGCCTCAATATTCTGAGTCACTGAGATTATAGGCATGTGCCGCCTGGCCTGGCCTGTAATTCACTTTGAATCTAAAAGTGCCTGCTCCATGTCTTTTTTTTGCTCCCTGCTGTTTCTTTTGGTGACAAAAGATTAGTTGTCTAGTAGAGTTTCCCATATTATATATTTTGCAGTCCACATTTTCATGTATATTTTGTATAAATTGAATGTTAGACGTTAAAACTGGAGGTATCTTCATTTGCACTTTCCCACTCCCTACTACTACATGGGTGGTACTGAGATAATCTGTTCAAAATTTTGAAAAATATAAAAAGCCATATAATGAAATGGCTTCTCCTCTGTGTTCTTAACATGTTTGGAACATATCACAACATAGAGTCATTGTTTTTAAAATTCTAGTAAAGGCTTCCAGAGGTTTTGTTTGTTTGTTTGGTGTCATTATAAGTAACTGTAAATACACCTTCTTCCCCATTTGTTTATACAAAGGCAGCATATTATATTTAACAGCTACACAGTACATATTCCATTGAATGGCTGATCCCTAAATGATACTGCAGAGCAAATTGTACTTCTTAAACTTTCTTCCTTAGCACTATTCTTTGCTATTAGGGTGAAATATAGTGTTGGTAGAAAAAGTCTGTATTTGGGCTGGGGCTGGGGCTGGGGCTGGGGCTGTGGCTGTGGCTCAACAGTAGCACACTTGCCTGGCATGTGTGAGGTACTGGATTAAATTCTCAGCACCACACATAAATAAGTAAATATTGGCACAATAAATAAATAAATAGATAGATAAAGGTCTACCAGCAACTTAAAAATTAAAAAAAAGAAAAAGTCTGTATTTGTTCCCTGGCAGGTTATTTACTTTCCAAAGTGGAAGAAAAAGTTGGCTCTCCAGAACGTCCACTCTCAGATCTGGGGCTCATAAGCTATCGTAGTTACTGGAAAGAAGTGCTTCTCCGTTACCTGCATAATTTTCAAGGCAAAGAGATTTCTATCAAAGGTTGGTTTTTAATTCTTTAATGTTTCATTGTTAGTTCCACTAGATGTCCTACCTTTTCCACTTGACCCCTGTTCATGCTTTTTATCACCTGCAAAGCTGTGCCCCATTCTGTCTTCTTCTAAATATGAAGACCACAGATATGGACCATTACAGAGAGCCTCACTAGAGTGCCTAGGGATTCTAGAGCAGTTGACCCCTGGGAATGGCTATGAACTGGTTTCTTAAAAATGAAGAAGAAAAACAAATATTTTGACACATGCAAGAGCTTTTAAGATATCCCTTTTATGCAAAGGTAGGATTCATTTTGGTCTGTTTGACCTTGATATCTCTAATTAACCAAGAGTAGCTTCTTACTATAATATCCTTTTTCACTCTTATTTGGACTGGTCAAATTTTTTGTATACATTTTCCGAACAGGTAGGGTTGAATCAGAGATTCTAGCCCTTTGAATTTCTTCTAAGAGAAAGGAAACCTCAAAAAGGGTGGGGGTCTGTGCTTTGACCAGGTTCTCAGTGACTCTTCTGTTTCAGAAATTAGTCAGGAGACCGCCGTGAATCCCGTGGACATTGTCAGCACTCTGCAAGCCCTTCAGATGCTCAAGTATTGGAAAGGCAAACACCTAGTTTTAAAGAGACAGGTGAGGTTTTTAATCAGCTGCTTGCTCCTTGCTGACCGGCTCTTGAGCAGAGCCCAGTAGGGGTCTTACCACCCATCCTTTCACAGAGGAGCTCAAATATTATGCCTTCATTTCTTTAACTGGCAGTGTGAAGCCCGAGTGACCTTTGGTATTAAGCTTATTTCCTACCTTGTCCTTATCGGAGCTTTTGTTAAGCTCCTGTCTCAAAGTTGGATGACACCAGTTAAGCAGCTTTATGTTGCATAGCACTTTTATCATTTAATGATTTTCTTAGATTAGGAAGAATGGCCCAGCTGTAGAGGGGAATCTTCACAGACTCCAGGGCTTTCAGAATGGTTTTAAATGCCATCTCAACTAATGCCCACTTTTAATTTTTTTAGTTGACTCATACGTATAATAAAGATAGGTGAATAATGATTCCCGTTCTTACTATGGGCAAAATTGGAAGTAATTTATTAGGTAGGAAAGCCGTTTGCAAATCAAAGGATATTTTCTTAAACTTTAATAAATTGTTAACCTTTTGGTGATTTCTTCTTGGCTAGTATTTATTTTAAAATCTGTATGTCAAGGCATGCTGATTGAACAAGTCTAACAGTTGTTCCCATTGTTCTTCCCAGGACCTGATTGATGAGTGGATAGCCAAAGAGGCCAAAAGGTCCAACTCCAATAAAACCATGGATCCAAGCTGCTTAAAATGGACCCCTCCCAAGGGCACTTAAAGTGACCTGTCATTCCGAGCCAGCGAACCCCAGCAGTAGGAATCCGTACCCTAGGGATCTGTCTGTCATTTCTGTTGCTCTTGTGATTGGCAAGTACAGTATCCTTTGGGAAGACCATCCCCCTCAGGACTGTCCTGGCTCTGACCTTCATTTACACTGCAGACGCTGGTTCTGAGGAACTGTTGTTTCGGCCTCAGTGAGGTTGCCTGGATGAGATCTGTATTAGACTCAAGTGCAGATCCCTCATAGCACTGACCCAAGGAGTTCTGTTATGGTACTGTACCTGTCCAGTCACTGGTTCCCTCCTCATGTTCTCTTGCCCCATGAGGTGTGTCTTGTCCTCTGAACTCTGTACTAGTGCTTCTTGCCGCCTGGTCACCAGACCTCCAAATATGGTTGCCACTACCAAGACCTTTCCAGTTACTCTTTACAAGTGTTTTTGTGGAGGGGCAGGGAAGAGGCAGCACTTTTGAGGGTGTGTATGTGTACTGGGAGGGGTCCATTCACATGAGATTTCATCTTGCTTTATTTAACCTTTCTTCCTCCATTTTTATTGGAAGACTTGTTTTTGATCAATATTGGGCTGCCCAGAACCAAATAATTCTTAAGAGTTTCCCAGAGATTAGTTTTGGTAACAGTACAATAATCCATCCAAATGATATGGCGAGAGCAATAAGACGTGGTGATTTTGTATTTTGGTTTGAGTTCACCTGTGGGCAGTGGGCATTGTGGAAGGGAATGGATAATTCTTTTGCCTCACCACAAAGTGCCCAGCAGTAAATGTTTTCTTCTCTCTTTACTCCCTGCCCCTTTTACATTCACAGGTGCCAAAATAATTTCCAGTTCTCCCTTTCATGCTTCATGTTAACTAGTTTAATAGTACTGCAAAACCTTTTCCCTCATACCAGTTTTAATAGGACACCTGTACTTCCACATAAGTTACACTGATTTTGTCCAGAGCATCTTGGGAGAAGTTGAAAGTGATTGAAAATGACTTTCTGTCTCAGCCCATGGCTTTCAGCAAGGCAGAGTGGCCACCTGCCAAGGTTTGCTTCTCTTTTCAACAGTTACTCACCCTCTTCTAGGACTAAAGTGCTTCTGCCCTTCCAAGAACTCCTCCTCCATTTCCTTTTTGGGATTTGACACCATCCTATATTCTCTGGTCTCCTATTTTTGGTGTTGTTCAAGTGAAGGAAGAGTTGTTCCCTCTAATTTCTCCCTAGCCCGTTATAACCTACTATCTTGGGGCAGCTTTTGATGTCTGACATGTCACCCTTCCCAACTTGGTCTCCTACAACACTGCTGTCTTCATGTGGCACCCTTACCACACTCCCGACTCTGGTCATTTGTGCCTTTCTCTTGTCATCTCTGTACACTACTTATATTCACTGTGGGTTGGGGGGAGCTGATTTTAAGCATGTTCAGTGGCGGCTCCCCTCCAGTTTCAGTGTCACTGTTAAAATTTATCCAAAAGCAACTTCACTGGGGGTTTTCTTAAGGGGTAAAGGCCTTTTACAGATGCTAAACCCTTCCCCACATGTGGTAGAATGTGCTCTTCTATATCTACTCCTCAATAAAGCATGTTCTCTGCTCAAGTCCGTTTTATCTGGGGCTTTCATTTGTGTATGAAAATGACGCAGCTGACCTGCTCTAATAGTAAGTGCGTGGGGACTTGTTTTTTCTAGCAGTAGACTGTTGAGGGATGTGGTTTGTGGCTATGGAATTGTTTTTCCCTGTGGTGCTAGCCATAGAGGGAGTGCTGAGTCTGAACTTGTGTAGTTGGGATGAATTCAAACTGCCTTCTTTTTGGTGCCAGCAGTGGCTACTTGGTATTACACATACTTTTTTATTGAGTTCATTTTTGTCTGGTTTTAGGGGCAAAGGAATCAGTGGGAAGTGAGTATAGGTAGCATATGATGGATACCTTTTTGTGGGGCGGTGGGTGGTAACCAGGGATTGAATTCAGGGGCACTTGACCACTGAGCCACATCCCCAGCTCCATTTTCTATTTTATTTAAAGACAAGGTGTCAACTGAGTTGCTTAGTGCCTCACTGTTGCTGAGGCTGGCTTTGAACTCACGATCCTCCTGTCTTAGCCTCTGGATCCACTGGGATCACAGAAGTGTACCACAGTCCCCAGCTACGATGGATACTTAAGGGAGTCAGAAACAGATGTCTCATCTATCTCTAAGCACATTTGCCAGTAGTGAATTGTGTCACCTCTAATCATTCCTTCTCTTCCAGATTGTCTGCAGCTTTTTTCCAGTGGCAGGAAAGGAAGCTGGGCACTTTCCATCTGTCTGGTAGAAAGGGAGGAGGGTGGGAGTTGTTGTGTTGCTGAGATGGTTTTGTTTACTGTGGCTGGGAGTGTTGAGACCCTATACCTCTGGGCACACCAAGAGTCCTTTGCAAGGCTACAGTCCTTGGGTGCCACTTATTAGGGTAAGCATGGGGTGAAGAGAAGCTGAAGTTTTTTATGAAAAGACTTGTCTCATCTTTTCTTAGAATGATGCATGCCAGAGTCTCCCTGTTGTAAATGTTTGCCTCAAAGGAAAATTTTGCTTTTCTTCACATTTTGAAAAAAGAATTAGGTAATATAAACTATGGGAATGAAATGCTCAGAGGAAAATATTCTTAGAGTTTTGTGCACAGTCCTGGTCCTAGTCCTCTAAACTGGTTGTTACCCCTTTTAGTAAAAGGAAGACTTTTCTGGTTTGAACCTTTTACAACTATGGGAACAGAGTGTTTACTTTCCTGCACAACATTGAGTGGGACTTGCTATCCCCTTTGAAGTTCTCTAACCCCTGTGCATAAAAGAAGCTCAGCTGCTCCTCATTAGAAGTTGACAGTCCTGGATCTAACTCCTGACATCCAGTGGAGTCACCTACACCATTTTGGGAGGAAGTAACCTCTAGCATGTACTTCCCATATGCTTGGTGGCATTGCTGCCTCGCAATAGCCCCATGCAGCTGATGTTCACATTGGTTTTGCAGGGAAACCTGGAACCCACGGTGACACCAGAAGCAGTGAAGCCCCACACCTTTCTTATAGCTTTTTTGATTCCTTAATGATTAATCATCCTCTCCCTGCTAGCTAGATGCCCTGGCTACAGGCACCCATGTTTCTAAAGCTTCCATTACAAGAATATTAAGGAAGCTAGTAAATACTTTGAGACAAGAGTTGATTTTGGTTGGTTGTAGAGGTAACAAGTTGGGCCAGAGTGAGAAACCAGGGAAGCAGAAGATATGCCTCACTTGGGACTGCTGATGAATTAGGGACAAACTGCCCCTTTGCCTGCACAGTGCCCTTACAGCACTGGAAGATGGGTTTTAGATGCTTTTTCCAGAAGAGAAGTTTTGATGTTCAGAGAGTTCTTGGCAGCTAATAGCAACAGGATGAGAGCCTTGCTCCTCTAGTTCCAAATCTTATATTTTGATAATGCTGTCCTGCGGTCTGGTGACCTGATGCCTCTATTGTTTTCACATTTCTTTCTTTCTTTCTTTTTTTTTTTTTTAGGTTGACACAATGTCTTTAATTTGTTTGTTTATTTTTATGTGGTGCTGAGGATCGAACCCAGTGCCTCACACATGCTAGGTGAGCACTCTACCACTGAGCCACAACCCCAGCCCTGTTTCCCTATAGTTCTGGACAGGTTAGGAGGGGCCTGGAATGGAGTTGACCATGTCAAGCCAGTTAGTTGAGATGAAGGTGGGGGCTACATAACATCTAAAACGAGTATATAAAAAGCCACAGCTTGCTTACAGTACACATTCCTTCTGGAACATGAAGCAAATGAAAACCAGTCTTTTCTGGATGTATATTAGTAACTTTCCAAGGGCAGTCCTTGACCTCCCTGCCTTTTCCTCCTTTGATGAGCAATCAGTGTCAAATGGCACTAAAACAGTGGTTTCATGAGGTGGAGGATCAAGCAGCAGAGTTCTTCGCTACATCTTTACTCCCCTTTGTTTTCTTCTGACCTTTCGAAATCTGATCAAAGCACTGGATTTGATTTTTTTTTTTTTTCTTAATGCACCTGTGCAGATCTGTACACACTTATCTACAGCTCAGGAAATCACCTTTGAAGGCCATATCTGGACCGGGGTTTAAGAAAGCCTGGTTTGAGAAGCCTCAGTGAGAATAGGAGTCTTGCTCTCGGCCTGCCTTCACTCTTAGCCCAAGGCCCTAAGCTGGTTCTTGAGTGTGAGTGGACTCCACAACTAATTCCATCTAGTGTAGCGAAATGGGATGGCAAAGGCATGCCTTACTGTCTCTCAACATTGGCTTCCCTCTTCCCTGTGAGACTCACAGGTATGTATACGTACAAAATGTATAGAATTGCACATGTCATAAGAATAAAATATGAAAACCTCTTTGTTAAGTAATAGCACGTGTTGAATTCAGAAATGACCCTTTGCTGTTCATCAGGATCATGAAATTCTAGAATTGGACCTCAACTGGTTTTGCTCTACCACTTTTTGCCACAAACATGTAAGACTGCTTCTTCCAGACTATCTCCTGCTGATGAGGGCAGTGTAATTGCTCACTTCCTTTGTGGTGTCTTCAACAATGCCAATAAATGTCACTAAGAAAGAAACAGAAGGATTGCCTGGTGGTGAAAAATGCCCCTGGTGCCAAAATATCAGACTGCCTCTTCACTCTTGTGCAATACCTTTAGACACAGGTCCTGCCATCGCCATTTAGGGGCTTAGAAGTTTGTTTACTTGTGCCCAAGAGTGGAGAGAATAACCTGTGCTGTTGTACAACTCTAGCTTCATGGTACCTGCCACGTGTTCCATGTAGAGAGAAACACCTTTTTTCTTAACCAAGTCACATTCATTCCAAGAAGCCAGACTTTGTTCTTAATTGGTATTTGTTTCTGGAAACATCTTGCTTTATAAAAGTTTATTCCAAAGTTACCAGAAACTTATACTCTTGGATATCTTCAAAGATGGCTACCAACAATTGCTCCCATCCCCGTAAGTATGTACTGCTCCTTCCTATCAGTGGTCCACTTTTACCTATGACTCATTTTGACTGGTAAAATGATATGGAAGTGCTTCTGGTAGCTTCCACCTTTGCTGTTGGACATGTGCTGACATGTTTTCAAGCTAGAAGCTTGGGCTAAACTACCAGGGAAAGGGAGACCAAGTAAGAGACAACTGGGTTACTTTAGCTGGTAGCTACACAAGTCCACACTTGGATTTCTTGAAAGTTTCAATTTCAGACAAACTCCTCACTGCAGCTTTGTGAATGGTCCCTGCTGTCACCATAGGAAGCTAACGAAACATCCAGCTTTAAGTCCCACCACCCCAGAGAAATATTCTTCTAAGCCATGTTTTGGAATTGTTTGACACAGTAAAGGGTAAGCGAGACAGGACTTAATGAGGGCTGGGGGTATAGCTTAGTGGTAAAAGCACTTGCCTAGCATGTGTAAGGCTCTTGGTTCCATTCCCAGTATTGGGGGCAGAATTTAAAAAAAAGGATTTCTGAAGGGCTAGAATTCAGTTTGATCCTATAGTTTCCATTTATTTCCTTCTTGTAATTGGAAGGTGCACAGGGGAGGATCCCCATCTTGGGCAACTCATGTGAATGGCACCCTCAGTCAATTCAGCCCCAGTGTGGTCATTTAGCACATCCCAACTCTCAAATTGTTTCTGAGGCCTCTGACTGGCTTTAGAATTCTCACCCACTTCCTTAGAAGTGGATTAATGTGCTTCTACAACTGACACACAGCCTGTCACTTCCCTGTTCAAGAATTCATGTGACCTCCTGTGCTCCTTGGATTAAGTTTGTATTTATCCTGGCTTTCAAGTTTTTCCATAAGCTGACTCAGCCCTCATAGCCTTCATCATTCCCTTCCACGTAGCCTCAGCATGCAGTTGAATTAGCCCATTATCCCCTTCTCTGTGTTTACTGGGAAAGCCTCCACTTCAACATTCCCCAGAAGTCTTCCATTAAATACAAAAGTATGAACGAAGAGTGCTGTGGTAAAATAAATTTGGAAAACACTGTAAGTACCAGTATATGTTTTGACTTCTGGACTTCTCAAAACCTCCAATAAGCTAATGCATTCTAGAATTTTCCAAAGAGGAGGGAGAACGTAACATTTCTGAAATGATTTGATCTGGATGGAGCTTCTTGAGATTCTGGTGTGCTGGGATCAGACATTGGGAATTTTTTTTTCCCCTACCCAAATAGGTCCAGTTAAAAAGGGATTCCTTTGAGGCCCCACTTATAATTTCACCTGAGGCTTGTAAGCGTCAGGTTTGAGCATGTGGAGTGAAGCTGCCTTGACTCAAATCTCGGCTCTGCCATTTCCTGTGTAACTTCACTCCTTGACGGGGGAGTTCGGCAGTGTAAGACTCCTAGGACGCCTGCACTGTCCCCTGCTCCCATATGCATCACTGGGCATGACAGACCAGGAATCATGGTTGTGAAGGTGAATTGTCTTGCAAAGTGCCTGACATTCATTCAGTACCCAAATATAAGTGTCATTAGGCTCCAAGACAGGAGATTTAGTGCTACACGAGTGACTAGCAATCTCCTGGATGAGGCGAATTATTTTCAATTGTGATCAGTGAAACAGGAATGGGACCAAAAAAAAAAAAAAAGCATAGCAAAAGAGAATTGGTTGAACTTGAACTAAGAAGCCCTGTCTTTAAAAGGGCCTTTATCCTAGAACCTGAAAGATAACCCAGGAGAGAAGTAGAGTAACTTCCCCAGTTGGGGAAGCCTGAGAACCTGGTAATGAGCTTGAGGATTGAGAGGAGAGAACAGAGAGCACAGGACCTTGGAGGCGTTGACAAGATTGTTGTGCTTATCTCAGGGCAGCACTGAACTGGTCAGGGATGGGTACAATCCATTTTCCTTTTTTAAAAGGCATGGGGAAGAATGGGGATATAGCTCAGTTGGTAGAGCGCTTGCCTTGCATGCGTAAGACCCTGGGTTCAATCCCCAGCATCACATACACACACAAAAAAAGTAGTGGATGGCAGCAAGATGAAAGCAGAGACTGTGGGGAGGCCACTCCCTTCCAAGAAGGGCCAAGGGTGGCTTATGTTAATGGAGCTAGCGGAGATGGCCAGAAGTGGAAGAATTTGACATCCTCTACAGCTAGAGGATGCATCAGAGGTGAAGAGTAACTCCCAGCTTTCTTTGGCATCTGGGTATACTAATGTGTAGCGATGCAGATCAGAAGTTCATTGTCGGACATGCAGAGTTCAAGGACTACCCACCGTGTTCAAGGACTACTCCACTAAGCAGTGGCTGCTGTTATTTACTTCAGTTACTTGCATTAACTTTGGCTCCCTCGAGACAGACTCCTTGTGGACAGGAAACGTGAGCCCTCCAACCCACTCCCCGAGGACCACTTACGCATCAAGCACTACTGTTTGAGCTGAGGGTATAAAGATAATTAAGGTGAGGTTCCTGACCTTGAGGCAAACTAATTAGAGCAACACATTTTCTATTGAGTGTGAATGGAAGAAAGTGTGTAAGGTGCTTTGGGAACACTGAGAAGGCAATGAATGGGTAGTTTCCCAAGGGGGAAGCTTTATGGAGAAATTGACCTGTGAATAAGAACCCACAAAATGGAAAGGGAATGGCATGTGCTGGAACTGGAGCTTGAGGGAACATGGTGGATTCCAAAGAGATGATTGGCAAGAAGGCCGTGGGCTTTCCAGAGTGAGTGCATCTTGGTTCTCTTCTAAGGACCTTAGGTCATCAGAGCAAATTCCTATCTCACTTCTTTCATATTCCCAGTCCTATCTGAGGTTCCAGGGAAGTGCTAGCGTATTGAGGAAACTTATTAAATGTTTGGTTTTTCCTAAACCTCCCAAACTTCAAACACATGGATAAAGTCATAAACCCCTTTGCTGCTCCTTGAGTTGGGTTATTGAAGCAACCCATCCCTTGGGACCAACCATTGGATAGGGGGGCTAGGGCAAAATGGGCACTGGGGAGGCTAGGAAACTCCTTGACGGGGGAGTTCGGCAGTGTAAGACTCCTAGGACTGCCTGCACTGTCCCCTGCTCCCATATGCATCACTGGGCATGACAGGTATGAGATAAAACAGAGGTTCAGGAGCCAGGCATGGTGATGCACACCTGTAATCCCAGCAGTTTGGGAGACTGAGACAAGAGGATCTTGAGTTCAAAACCAGCCTCAGCAACTTATCGAGGTACTAAGTGACTATGTGACCCTGTCTCTAAATAAAATACAAAATAGGGCTGGGGGTGTGGCTCAGTGGTGGAGTGCCCCTGAGTTCAATCCCCAGTACCAGCTCCTGCCAAAAAAAAAAAAAAAAAAAAAAAAAAAGGCTCAGGGTGTGTTCTGGGTTTACAATGAGCAGGCAGTCTTAGGACAGAGTCACTACAGGTCAGATGGAAGGAGCCACAGGTTGTGCTGGCACCATTTGGCTTCCCCTTATCAGCCTTCCTGTCACTTCCCTGGCACCTAGATGAAGGTCCTGCCCTCCATCAAGGCCTGCTTTCCCCTCCTTTTAAATATAACCTACTCCCACCCACATTCCCTGACAAGACTCAAATGTCCAGAAAAACTAACCTTTTTTTTTTTTTTTTTTTTCTTGAGTGACAGAAGCTTAACGTCTTGTGGCCTGGTGAATGAATGGATCTCCTTTATAGCTGAACCTCCCCACATAATTCCCAACTCACTCCTGGTTCAGAACCTCTCGTTGCTTAGGTTTCCCCTGGGGCTTCGTTCTGGCTAATAGGCTTCTTTCTAGGCATTCTGGGTTCCTCTGTGTCCCACTTGCCTCAAACTACAAGGGCAGGGACAAGGGTCCCCCTAACACACTGGGGACCTCCTGAGGCTGGAAGCTGTTCTGTTCCCCTAGTGCTCTTTCCAAGACTCAGAAATGGGATCACTGTGTCTTAAAGGCAAAGGGGCCACCTTATACAAAGGAATTGATGAGTGACCTGGGACCCAGTTCTCCAAATCAGGAGATGTGTGGGTTTGAACCCTTGAGGTCATGGTTGGGGTAGAGAAGATGAGGAGCCTAAAGGGAAAAGTCTCCCTTGCCCTCAGTCCCTCCCACTCCAAAATACCTGCTGTATTTCCTCACCCTGAAGTCTCTTCCCTGTTTCTCTGTGTAGGACCTCATTACCTGTGTCCCAAGCCTGTTTTCCCATCTGAGAACAGGACCTGGGCTGAGTAGGCTTCCTTTGCAATTCTGATAAAAGCCTGCTGACATCCTGCCCTCTACCCCCACCCCCACCCCAACACACACCACAGAGGAAGCCATTCAGTGGTCATTCATTTATTGAGTTCCTGCTTGTGTGCTGTGAAGCTAGCTCTGGTGATGCACAACATGTGGGGGAGGGCAGGGCCACTCCTGCTCATCAGGGTGACCACAGTGCATCTGTGTACCACAGCTTGTCATTGAGAGTCCTGGAAGAAGCCCAGTGAGTTCAGTGCAGGGCTGGTGTGGATTGCCAGCATGCAGGACCAAAGACCCAGGAGGAGAGAGTCAGCAGTGAGATCCAGGGAAGAGGTCTTGCATCCTCTGGAGGCTCTCACTCTGAACCTGGGTCCTCATCCTCTGTGCCTGGGGAGAGTTTTGTACACAGATGGTGGTTAGGGGGCTCTTATGTCTCCCCTACTCTGAAAGGCCTTCCCTAGTCACTGCCCAGGGCCCTCCATTTCCCTCTCATGTTTCTTCTGTCCGTAGCTATCTAGGGTGGCAGAATTACAGACCTGCTGCCATATCTTCCATTATTCAATCATAAGTGCCTCCAGAACAGGGATGGAGCCAATCCTTAGTTATTTACTCTAAAGAAGAGGAAGCGGCATTCAAAAGTCCCAAAGGCCTGCCTGGGGACATGGGAGGTGCCATGGATCAGGAAACTGGAGACATAGCTTTTAGTCCTGGCTCTGTTATTAGCTTACTTGTGACTTGGAACAAATTGCTTTCCATCTCCAAAAAACAACAGCTTCTAAGCTTCCTGTGCACAGCATGCCTGTGGCACTCGCTTCTATTTGGTGTTGGGGTGACTTCCAGGGTCTTTTAAATGGAATGGTTCAAACATGTCAAGAAAATCTCAGGAGAAAATAGAGACCTTTCCCAAGCAGATGTTCTATTTTGGGAGTAAGGGAGGGACCCCAAAGTCTGCAGCTCAGAGGAAGAGGTTAGGCACTAGGGAAGGCAGCCTAGAGCTCAGGTTCATAAGTATCTTTGACCTCTGGGGCACCCATTGACTCACTTCTTGTGTGGGCTCTCCAGACCTGTGACTTTTCCCTGCCCAATTCACTTACCAGCCTCCATGCCTGACGCCTGCCAGAGGTATAAACTAGTAACTGTTTAGGATAGTACCCATCTCAGAATGATGTGCACTTAATGACATTTGATGAAGGCAGTGAATCTCTTAAGACTGAAAGACACCACCCTCTCAATAGGAAGGACTAGGACTTTATGGACAGTGAGGGAGTAAGGGCATGTTTCAGGATGGAGAACTACACATCACTGTGGGTTCAGCTGGCCCCGGGGGGCAGAGCAGAGTGTGCTGGGGCATGTTGGGGTGGGGAGGGCACAGTTTCAGAGCCATGTTATCTCTGTTCTGAATCATCAGGGGTCATCTCCCTACACCCCTACCCTCTCCCAAGGGGCTACTGCTAGTGGCTTGTGGAAGCCTGTTCTGTCTGATTGGCAGCAAAATGCAAGGCCACTTTCCTATGATGTCCCTGTGGCCCACCAGGGGCTTTCGCTTACCTTCCATGGATGATCCCCTCCTCCTCAGGAGGGCCTGGACCATTTGTCCCAGCTTATACCCTAGTGAGGGAGAAAGATGAGGGAGAGAAGAGAGAGGCAATAGAGAACCACTGTCGTGGATACCAGTGAAGGGCAGGACCGGAGCCAAAGCTGGGACCTTGAAAATGGAGTCATTTCTCAATCATCTTGGAGTTGAGGGATACCCTGGATTGTTTCATTCTTTCATGTCTTCATTCATGATTTCTTCTTTTTTTATTTAATTTTTTTTTGTAGTTGTAGATGGACAGCATGCCTTTATTTTATTTATTTATTTTTATGTGGTGCTGAGGATTGAACCCAGTGCCTCATGCATGCTAGGCAAGCAGCTCTGCCACTAAGCTACAGCCCCAACCCTGATTTCTTCTTTTTCTTCCATTCTCCCATCTGTTTTTCCTAGCACCTAGTGTGGGATGTGTGTGTGGGGATGTTGGAGATCAAACCCAGTGCCTTGTGCATACAAGGCAAGTGCTCTACCAACTGAGCTATATCCCCAGCCCAATAGTGGGTGCTTCTTTTGGAAGAAACCAGACTGTGTATCTGGGATACCGAGGGATGGCAGATCTGGAGCCTGTGCACTGGAGGGCTGGGAACACCAGCTGTGTGACCTGGCAGGACAGTACAGTGTACTATGCCAAGGAGAATCTAGTGCCCAGGCTGAGGAGACCACACTGGCTGGGCAGGGCAGGTGGTCAGGGAGGACAGCAGCCAGGGATGGGCCAGAGTCAAGTCAGTGAGTCCCAAAAAGTATGCTGGGGTTGGGCTTGATCCCGAGAGCACTCAGGGGTCATGGGTACAGGCTGGTTTGCTTTCTTTTGATTTTGTTTTTCCCTTTCAGCTGAAAGGTTTTAGCAGGGTAATGGCTAATCAGATTTTCACTTTTAAGATCCTGAAGTATGCAGGGGATTGAAGCTTTGAGCACTTCTGATCTTTGATTCACTTTTCCAACTCTAGGATTTAGATCCAAAGTGATTTTGAAATTTGGCAGAACTAGACACCCCTGTCTCCTCCCAGCCCTGCAAGCATTCCCGAGGCATGCATGGACCACCCTCTATGGAAACAACCAGAAAGCCCAGCACTTGGCCAAACCACACTGGCCCCACCCTCTACACTGCAATGCCAGCCTTGCATTTCTGATTTGCTAGTGGCCGGGACAGCCTGCCCATCCCCAGACAGCATGCGTAGAGAAGATCTAGGCAACACTTACCTGCTCTCTCTGGCTGGGTGGGAGGTATTCCTGGGGGAAGAAAAAAGAAGGAATGAAGACTGTGCCACCCCTTTTGGGGGCTTGGGGAGGTAGGGCGGGGGGGGGGTCTTCATTGGAGCTATAGTCATTCCCCTGGTGTCCTCAAGTGATAGCAGGAGTGTTCCGGGCAGGAGGCAGTGAGGAGTAATGTGATATACACACTTTGGCCTCATTGGTGCCTGGCACCTGCTGGGTGGGCATCCTTGGGGAAGGGACTTCCCCCACTGGAAGCTGAGTCCCCACTGGTGATAAGGAGATTAAACTGTCATACTCAGGAAATCTTTCTTTTCCATCCCCTGCTCTTCCTGGGCTGTTGGATTGGGAAGAGAACTTTGAAATGGCCTATTCCCAAACTCATTTTGTAAAAGAGGAAACTAAGGCCAAAACTGGTCACAAGTTGGTTTTCTCTATTTTTATATGCATACTTTTTTTTTTAACTGCAGAAGTAGTCCTTGAATACTCGCCCACTGTTTTAAAACCCAAGCCATGTAAAGGTTTGTACAGTAAAAATTAAAGTTCCTCTTCATTCTATCCCCCTCATTCTCTACTTCCTGTCCTTGATACAACCACTACTTACAGTTTGATGTTTATCCTTCTAGAACTTTTCCTGAGTTTGCATATATGTGTAAGTATGTAATTTTTTAAAGCAAGTAGGCTTTTATCATGTATATTTCCTCTGTAACTTGCTTTTTCCTTTTAACCATATATCTTAGAGCTCTTTCCATATCTGCCCACAAATCTGCCTCTTTTTTTTTTTTTTTTTGAACTGGAGATTGAACCCAGGGGACACTGAGACACATCACTAGCCCTTTTTATGTTTTTTAATTTAGAGACAGGTTCTCACTAAGTTGCTCAGGACTTTGCTAAGTTGCTGAGGCTGGCTTTGAACTTTCAATCCTCCTTCCTCAGCCTCCCAAGATGCTGGGATTACAGGTATGCACTATTGTGCTTGGCTGCCTCATCTTTTTAAATGTCTTTGAGGTTATGTATGTGCCTAATATATTTCAGTCTTTCCCCCATGATGGTCTTTATGTTATTTCCAAATTCTCCCTATTACAAAAGAGTTAAAAAGAATACTTTGATCAGTGGCATGCACATTTTCTATTTTGATGGATATAGACAGTGAATAAAAATGCCAGTTTCCTCATGTCCTCACCAACACTGAGCATGACCACTTAAGAAATAGGATGCACACCTGTAATCCATCAACTACAGAGGCTGAGGCAGGAGGATTGCAAGTTCAAAGCCAGCTTCAGCAACAGCAAGGCACTAAGCAACTCAGTGAGATCCTGTCTCTAAATAAAATATAAAAAGGGCTGGGGATGGTGCTCAGTGGTCGAGTGCCCCTGAGTTTAATCTCTGGTACCCCCTCACCCCCCCAATAGGATGTTGACAATAAGCAAGGAGAAAACCGCTTGCAACCTCCTCTCCCCCCCCCCCCCAGGCAGGACTCCCACGTTGGCAGTGCCCTTGGGAAACAGAGGTTTATTTTAGTAATTCTATTTGAGCCAAAGAAACAACTAAAAAGCTTGGCTGGTTGCTTTGCTCGTGTATTGACTTTGGCCTCTAGCTTTACTGCTACTCCCCAAAGTCACCCAGGAATGGAAGCCAGGGACACCAGATAGAGTGCAAGGTGTTTGCCCCACCATTAAGGTGTCTGTGCTCCCCATATGCTAGGAAAGTCTCTATTTACATCTGTTGCCTATTGTCATTGTTAACACTCCCCAAGGATGGTAATTTACATGAATGGTCTACCCCACCTCATCTCAGGAGTGACCCCTTCTGGACTGGAGTAACTGATCCAAGCTTCACTGCTTTAACCTAGGGCCCCTTCTTAGGACCTACTCAGAACCACACTTTGCTGGGCTCCTGCATGCGACTGTCACTCACCTTCCACCTGCTTCCCCATCAGCCCAAAGAACTGGTTTGCCTTGCTCCTCTTCCCCTCCTGCAGCTGGAGCTGAATGCTGGGGACAGCAACCTCCTGAAGAAGCAGAGTTAACAGTAGGGTGGGGGGTGCTGTCGCGGAGGAAATCCTCGCAGTAACAATCTCAATAACAGCAGCTCAGTCACAGGACACTTGCTGTGTGCTGGCACTGAGCTCATTTGCATATTTCCATCCTATTGTGCATTATAATATTTACCAGCTAACATGTTACCTACTAAGTTACTGACACTGTTATGAGGGTTTTAATGTACCAACTAATTTAATGCTCACCAAACCCCTATGAAAACACTACCCAGTACTTCTACTGTTACCATTTTACAGATGAAAACACAGAGGTAGAGAGAGATTAAATATGTCCAAAATCACCCAGCTAGAAAGTGAGAGATGAACCCAGGCCATCTAAGATGTAAGGTGAGTAAGTGACTTGTCCAAGGTCACACAAGTAGCTGAATCAGAATTCAAAAGTCTGACTCCCAGAATTCTGCTCTGGAAAACATCCCCAACATAGGCAAGGAAGGGACCCCCATTAAACTCAGGGGCACCAAGGAGACAGGGTGGGACTGCTTCTACTCTAACTCTGGCTCTCTTCCTTGCCCTGGGCACTTCCCCTATTGTCCCAGATTTACCTATCCTGGGGTCTGTGCCTTCCAGCAGCATGTGGTGGGGGGCGGAGGCTGTTACCCTGGGCAGTCATTTTAATCCTTGAGCTGACAGGACAAACATCTTGACCCAAGTCTGTGGATTTAAGTTCTCCCTCCTTTGTTACCTCCGTGACCTTGGCTAAAGCACTTTCTCTCTCCCTTAGCCTGAGCCCCAGAAGTGGTGGTCCTTTCTATAACCCAGAATAGGATCCTTCTGGGAACAGGGAAAGGGATGGGACCTCCTTTTCCAGGAAGACAGGCAGAAAGGGCCCAGAGTAATGCAGGCACCTTCCCAGAGACTGGGAGCTGAGGTTGGATCAGGGGCTCTTTCTTCCATCCTTTTTTTTTAATCCAGGGCAGTGCTAGAGCCCCCACTCTAGCAGGACCAGCATGGACCTGTCTGGGGGCAATGGGAACCCACAGGCCTTTCACAGTCTTTTTTGTCCCAACTTTTGGGATCAAGAGTGGATTGTTTTCTAAGCTGTGGACTAATTCATTCACTTCCCATCTGTCTCCTCCCTGGGTCGTCAGTGGCTGGAGCAGCTGTCTCAGGCTGGAGTCACCCAGCCTGGCCAGAAACCAGAGAAGTCTCTTTGGAGATTTGGACCCATTTCTGAGAAGCTCATGAAAACCACTTTGCCTTGGTAAAAGGCAGCCTTCAAATGCAAGTGGGAGAGAATGGCCCTTTAAAGTTTAAATAGGACTGACCCTTTTCCTAGCCACTGGGTTTCTGGAGGGACATTAGAAGGCATCCATTCCTTTTCACTCAGGAAGATCTTTCCCTCAGTGGAGCCCTCCATACTGTTTAACCCAAATCCCCAGCTCCAGAGAAGACAGCAGGCAGGGAGCCCTGAACTGGGGAGTGAGCAGATCATTGGGAAGGTGTCTCCAAGCGCCAGCCTCCTATAGTAATGCTTAGCAACCCACAGTGTTTGGAAGTTTCTCCAGCTTTTTAACTGGATCTCTCCACCTGTACTCCAAGTCCTGCATCTTGGGAGGCAGAGGAAAGTGAAAGGAGACTAAGGATGAGAACGGCTGCAGGATGAGTTGTGGGTGGGCAGAAAGCCTGCAGAACTTGCTGGAGTTTTTGACAACTGTCCCCACAGGGCTCCATCCAGAGTGCCCCCTCACACAGCCGGGCTTCTCATATCGTTGGGTTCCCCACCATTTGGAATAGATTCCCTAAAGTGGCCAAAGCTCAAGGAAGATCTTGGGTATCATGCCTACCCCCCACTTTGCAAGTAAAGAAACAGGTCTAGAGAGAAGCAGGCGCCGGTGGAGAAGCTGACTTGAGCCCACGTCTCCCAAGCCCGCTGCCCTCTTGCTATCCACAGTTCCATGTTTAAACCAGAAAGGAAACCATCACTATGATTGCCATGTCACAAGTCTTCCTTCCTTTGGCCCCATTTTCTAAGAGCTTCCAAGGACCTCAGCATGGCCCCGGACCATGCTGTGCTTCACCATACCTAGCTCTGAGCACTAGTCTCTTATTTACCTATTTGTCTCTGGTCTATTAGCCCCTCTCCCTGGTTGAATCGGGAGCTCCAAGATCAAAGGTCTTTGTCTTCTGAATCAGATCAGATCAGATTTTGGTTGTGGTTGGGGTGGTAGCAATGTTGGGTCTCCAGTTTTTAGATTTCTCCCTAGTGACAGTGCTCAGGGGAGTAGACAAGACTGCTATCATATCAGTACTGGTCAGGAAATAAAAGTTTCTACATGTGTGACAAAACAGTGACCTTGCCCAAAGTTGATCCCCTCAAAAGGATATTCTAGAAAATTTCTGATACAGAGATACACAAAATAAGATCTTGGACAAGATGCGCAGTTGTGCTTTTGAAGCTATGCAACTTTGGACAAACTACTTGACCTCTCTGTCTCTGCTTCCTTATCTGTGAAATAGGGATGATAATGGTACTCTCCCCATGAGGTTGAAATACAGATTAAATGTGTTTAGTGTTTATAACGCATTTAGTCAGTACTAGGAATACAATATGTGTTAAATAAGTGTTTACACACATACATTACACACATACACACAGCTAATGCTCTCAGTCCTGTGAGCCGTGACCTCTTTGGTCAGGGCCTTGAAGCTAGTCACAGAGGGGAGTCAGCTGACCTGCCTTGCAGTGTACCGCCAGCTCTCCAAGCAGGTGTGGAAAGGATCTTCCGCCCCTCCACCATGGGTCACCCCCTGCCCTGCACAGAGCCTCTCCCCAAAGTTACCTCTAGGATCAGAGTCACCCAGGGCCCTGCTTCAGCGCTGAGTGCCAGTTCCTCTCCACTGTCACCTGTTGTGTTGCATACGGACGGCCCTATCAGGAGAAGCAGGGTGAGGCAGGGCAGCATGGTGCGTGTGCTCTGACTGAGGACCCTCTGGGAGCCCTTCTCAGCCTGAAGATACCGTCTCCAGTGGCTGCCTTTTGGCTGCTTGAGTGTAGGAGGGGGAAATTCCCCTGTCCTCTGGTCCTTCCAGCTGTTCTGCTTTCCTTTCTCAGCTTATTTGACCCCGAAACATTTCCTGTGCCGCCTCTGGTCTGGGAAGGCCAATGATGGGCCGAGCTGCTCAGGAGGAGGGATCAGACCTCTCCCTGCTGTGCCCCCAACATTTGATCCAGGGCTTAGTACTCTGATGCAACACCAGCCTTACCTCTGACTGTCTCCCTCCAGGGGCAGTGCACAATGGCATAGTGTGTTGGGTGTGCAGCGTCCAGCTCCAGGCCCACAACCCCCAGGG
Organism: Spermophilus citellus; assembly: GCF_964194105.1. Classification (NCBI taxonomy): domain Eukaryota; kingdom Metazoa; phylum Chordata; class Mammalia; order Rodentia; family Sciuridae; genus Spermophilus; species Spermophilus citellus. The sequence goes on along the minus strand of NC_138199.1, from coordinate 49,429,020 downwards.
AACCTCATGTTGGAAAGAGGAAGAAACAGGCAGGTGGCTCCTCCCTATTGCTCCTCCCCCTTTGATGCCTGCTCCCCTGTACAGAGAGTCTTCCTCCCAGAACTTAGTACCCCATCATCTAGCTCCCCTTCTGCTGGGGATTGAACCCAGGGGTCTTGTTCATGCAAGGCAAGCACTCTACCAATTGAGCTATATCACAAACCTTCCCTGTTCAGTTCCTCCCTCTTTCACCGAGGCATCCATTCATCCATCTGTCTGTCCACCCATCAGAAGTCTAGAACCAGGGCTTGTTCAGAGACCTGAATTCCAATTCTAGCTTCCTCTCTGAATGACTGTGAGACCTTATAACCCTCATGTAAAACAGGATTAACGATAGCACTCTTTCCAAAATTTGGTGTAATGAGATAACGCGTGCGGAACACTTAGCACAGTGCTTGATGGTAAATATGTAATGCCTGTTTACTATTATTGGTGGCAGATAGGCTAAATTCTGTTTGGCATGTGCCAGCCTCTCTTGCCCTGCCTGAGACTCCAACCCACCACCTGCTCCCAGGACAGGAAGAGACTTCCCGCCCTCATGGTTTAGCCTGTCATTGCCTCTGCCTGGATGTTCCTTTCCACTGGTAAACTCCCAATCATCCTTCAAGTTTGGTCCCACTTACTGTGCACCCCCTTATTAGGGTTTTTCTGTCTCTAATCCCGTCTCTAGCAAGAATTAATTGGCCTATTTTCCAATACATTTCTTATGGTTCTCCAAAGACTGCTGTGAGAGGCTGTGCAGGTTGTGTACTGAACAAGGGTAGCGCTTGAGGGGAGAGTGGAACTCAGCCTGTTTTGATCACTGAGCAACAGATCCTCGAGGGAGGCTGCACACCCTGGAAGAAGGAGGTTGGCTCCAGTTCTCCCAAATGGGCCAGCTGGGCACAGGGCAGCCCTGCTAGTTGGCTATGTGGTAGTTGATTGTGCTGTGAGCTCTTTGAGAAGGGGGCTGTGAAAGACAGTACTTGGCATGCAAATGGTCCTTAATAACTGTGCATTCACTCTGAGTCCAGGCCAGCTAAGACAGAGCTAAATAAGGGCTAGCATCGAGTATTTGGAGGGGACTCCCCTCATCCAGGAATCTCTTTGGTGGGTCCCAGCCAGGATGGCTTCAGAATCCCAGAATTTGCTACAGTTCTCTGGTTCAGCCTGTTTCTCCCAAGCCTGGGCTGGCCTATGGTCCTTCTCAGCACTCCAGAGAGGTATCTTGTTGACTCTTAAGTCTAAGGGCAGGATGCTTAATGCCTCACATTCTCTTTGGGGCTTTCCACTGTTGTTATCAAGTTCTTTCATACAAACGGGGTTTTACTGGGCTGGGGATATAGCTCAGTTGGTAGAGTGCTTACCTTGCACGCACAAGGCCCTGGGTTCAATCCCCGGTACCACAATTAAAAGAACTGATGGAGTTTTGCTTTTCATCCTCTTCATTTTATTACAGATACGGAAACTGAGGCAGTCTGGGCTTGCTCTAGATGACACTGAGAAGTAGTGGCAGACCAGCTTCCCAGTCAGTGACTTCCCATCTTCCCTGGGGCCTGACTGGGAAGAAGGGTGCAGGCAGACCCAGCATGGGCCTTTGGACAGAAGAGATGGCCTTCCATTTGCAGATGTAAAGGGGGTGACCTTAGCCCCTAAAGAATAAGGTAGTCTCAGTTTCACCATTTGCAAATTGAAGCTGCCCCTCATAGGGCAAGGTAAACATTTCATAAAGTCCTGCTAGGAAAGTGCTCTGCACAGTATTTAATAAACTCTAACTTAATTGTGACTATTAGACCTCAGGAGCTCTGGACCTTGATGCAGGTCTCCTGGCCCCGGTGCCAGCTCGGGTCCTCGTGGGGCGCAGGAACCACCCCGCGGGGGGCAGGATGTGGTGGGCGCCCAGCGGGGACAAGGCAGGAGGCTTCTGGCCGAGCAGAGAGGGCGGCGGAAAGTAGGGAGAGAAAACCCCAAAGGTCCGGAAGGCCGGGAGGCAGGCAGGGCACCGGCTGGAAACCGCGGCTATTTGCAGCGTCGCCCTCGGGCTGCGGTCAGGCTGGGGCTTTCAGTCCTGGCGGCCGAGCCCGCCGCCCCGCCCGGTGCCCTCGGCCACCCGGGCACAGCCTTGGCCGCTGCGTCCCGCTTCGCCTCGTCCTCGCGGCAGCTGGGACTGGGCGCCGCTGCCAGCGGGGAGGACGAGGACAGGGAGGAGGGCAGGACGCGGGATGGCGGGTTTGGGTGTGACCCCGGGTGGACAGGGTAGGTCGAGGTGGGGCGCGACCTCCGGTAAGGCGGGCCGGGGCAGGTTCGGGTTCGTGCGACCCGGCCAGCGGGCAGTCTGGCAGGCTGCGTCCCGGGGACCGGCCTGGGGTGGCGCGAGGGCGGGGTGGGGGGCGGTGTGGCCGCGGGAGGGTGGCGGCCGCCCGGAGGCTCCCTGGGCGCCGGGTGGGCGCGCAGGATTGCTAAAGGCTGCGGTTTGGCTAGGACTGCTGAGCTGAGAAGAAAAAGGGCGCAGGAGGGAGGGACAGAAAAAAGAATAAAAGAAAGAAGAAAAAGGAGCGGAGGGGGACGGAGAAGGAAACACGAGCTGAGGGCGGGATGCGCGGGAGACCCACATCCAAGCGCCCGCCCCAGCCAGAGGAGGTGGGGTCACTGGCCCATTTTACAGGTCACTCGGGGAGGTGGAGAGCCGTGAGTAAGGTCCCCACCTGTTGACTAGCAGAGGCGGGATTCCAATCCTGATCATCTGCCGCTTGGCGTGCTTTTCCACTTTGACTGGGAGCCCCAAAGAGCAATAGAGGAGAAGCAGAAGGGTGAGGGGGTCTTGGCTGCCTCTTGGGGACCCTCAGGGGACAGGGAGCTGTTAGCTAACAATCTGGTTCTGCCACCCGGGTGACTGAGCCTCTGAGCGCTGCTTTCCTCTCTCCTGCGCTCTTCCAGCACCCCCATGTGGAAGGTTCTGTCTGGCTGCCTCTTCCGCTTTCCTAGAACTCCCGGAGGTGCAAGAGCTGGGTCCTGGGCTCCCTCCCATGGCCTGTCCCTTGTATAGAGGGACAGGAGGTAAATGAGGGATTGGGCTGCCAGAGACAGGCCCTGGGGGCGGGGGGTCCCCTGGGGCCAGAAGTGCAGTCCTACTATTAGCCAGGTAGTGGGTAAACACACCAGAGCCCAGGGCTGGGAGAATACTCTGTACCCTGAGCTTGGACCTTTTCAGCTGTCATGGCTTTTGGGGATCTCTTTGGGGTTACATTGGGGCTCCCAGTCCTTGATTATGGATTTATTGAGCACAGGTAAGATGAGAGTTGTCAGAGAACTGAGATGAAGGAAGGGGACACGCAAGACAGTTTTAACACAGTGTGGAGAGTGCCAAGCAGACAGCTCCAGGGAGGAGCAAGAATCCCCAGGAGACTTTAATGCATTCCTGATGCAGGACACGTGCACGCTGGTCCTTCTAAACCCACTTGGGGTTTAGAAGTAGAACTGTAAGCCCATCGCATAGATGGACCTAACCCTTGTCCCTTAGGCCCAGAGATTGTGTGGGCAGACTTCTCTGCCCACATTGGTGGCCAGCCTGCCTTGCTTCTTGGCATTTCTAGCTCCTCAGCTATGCCCATAGGAAGGGTCTGAAGGCATCACCCAATTTCAGAAATAGATTGTCACTGCTAGCTGATCAGAGTTAACAGTCCCTATCCCTATCTTATTACCAGGCCCTGCCCTGCCATCACATGCACAGCTGGCCCAGGAGTGCAGGGACCTGGGGTTGCTCACCCTGGCTCCTTCTTTCTCTATCGACTTCCTCTGAAAGGCCCACACTCACCCACATCTTTAGCAATCAGGTTCCATAAGGAAAAACAAACATGACCAGTGGAATTACTTGTCCACACGAAGGTTTTAAGTCAAGAGAAGTGAAGCAGAGCAGAGTGGTTAAGAATATTCTGGATTGGAGGCTGGAGATTGTAGCTCAGTGATACAGCATTTACCTAGCAGACGGGAGGCCCAGAGTTCAATCCCTAACACTGGGGCGGGGGGGGGGGATTAGATTGGAATTCTGCCCCCACCACTCACCATCCTTGACCTTGGGCAAGTTATTTAACCATTATGAACTCCCTAAGCTCCTTCACCTTATTCATACAAAGGGAAAAATTATATACAGATCAGAGCAAGTGGATCAGAGGAGGAAGAGAGGAAGGGGAGGTACAGGGAAAGAGGTTGATGAAGTTATGTGCGTGGATGAATATGGCATAACAAAACACACTATTATATACCAAAAAGTAAATGAAAAAATTAAAAAATGACAGGGTAAGGGCATATATTTAAGTTTTAATTCTTATTTTTCATTTCATAAAGTTGTCAGATTGAAAATAGTAAAAGTAGAATTTTTTAAGAGAGAGAGAGAGAGAGAGAGAGAGAGAGAGAATTTTTATTTATTCTTTTTTTTTAGTTTTCGGCAGACACAACATCTTTTTTTTTTGTATGTGGTGCTGAGGATCGAACCCGGGCTGCACACATGCCAGGTGAGTGCGCTATCGCTTGAGTCACATCCCCAGCCCAAAAGTAGAATATTTTAAAAGAAAACATAAAATCTTATTTTACATATAAACTTAAAATGTCATCAAAAAGTACATTTTTTTTCCGGGATGGTGGTTTGTGCCTGTAATCCCAGGGGCTTCGGAGGCTGAAACAGAAGAATCTCAAGTTCAAAGCCAGCCTTAGCAATGGCAAGGTACTAAGACTCAGTGAGACCCTGTCTCTAAATAAAATAAAAACTAGGGTTGGGGATGTGGCTCAGTGGCTGAGTGTCCCTGAATTTAATCCCCAGTACCCCCCACCAAAACAATACATTTTCGTTGAAAAAAATTAATATACAGTGCTCATGTCAAAGGGTTGTTGGGGATTAAATAAGATAATGTATAAAAGAACTTCATGCAGCCATCTGACACATTATAAGCACTTAATAAATGACATAATTATTATTGCTGTTAATAATATAATTAAATGATAATATCCATCTGTGTTCCATGGGAAAGCCCAGATTGAGGAAAGTCGTTTTAGGTATTCCCTGATATTTTGCCATCAGGCCAATTTTCCTAAGGACAGGAACTAGGTGTCTCCCATCAGATTAGGAGCTCCCTGTGGCTGGTCTTTTCTGTAGACAAGGTCTGATGTACCAGACCTTAGCAGTGGATTTAGAAGCCTTGGGCTGAGGCTGAGGGAGGCTGGTGCAGCCCCGTTTTGGGAGTGGGTCCCAGTCCTGCCCCTTGCCTCGAATGTGGCGCTGAAGAAGTCTCCCTGGGGCGGGGGTGCTTTCTTCTCCCCGAGTCTGCATGCAATAATGGCACCTGACTCTGACCCCATTAATGAATGCAGAGAAACTCATGATTAAAATCAGCCTTTTCTTCCTGGATCTTGGTTAGTAAGTGCAGGAGAAAAGTGAAGGGCTAATTGAAAATATAATTATAATGCACTGTCTTTTGTCTACCGAGTGGAGCCTCCAGGCCCCACTGTCTGCAGAACAGTTTGTTTCTCCTGTCGGGGAGGACTCCCGAGACAGCCACGTGGAGACAGTGCCAGTGGGCGGGGAACTGGGCTGGTTGGTGGGGCGTGAGGGGCTTGAGCTGCCCATTCGGGGTTGATCCTCTGCTCTGCTCTTCTGACCACTGTCTGGGATACCTGAGCTGACAGAACTGGCAGGGGAGGGCAACTGTGGAGGATGAGGTGCTGCCCATGCCCTTCTTTCCCCTCCCTGGAGGTACTCAAGCTCACCTGTGGTCTGGGTAGAATAGGGGTGGGTCTAGGGGTGGGTCTAGGTGTGGGGAAGGAAGAACTTCAGTCCCCTTTTGGTCTGATGTATGAGCCCTGGAGCAGGGAGCAGAGATGCATATAGAGGGCAAGGTAAAGATTCTGAGTCCTGTCAGGTGCAGTGGCCCACGCCTGTAATTCCAGTGGCTCAGGAGGCTGAGGCAGGAGGATCATGTATTCAAAGCCAGCCTCAGCAAAATAAAGGCGCTAAGCAACTCAGTGAGACCCTGTCTCTAATAAAATACAAAATAGGGCTGGGGATGGGGCTCAGTCATTGAGTGCCCCTGAGTTCAATCCCTGCTACCCCCCCCAAAGAAAATATTCTGAGTCCTCTGGGCCAGTGTGATCCCAGGAAGAGCCCAGGACTGGAGCCGGGGCCCTCGGCTCTGCTCCTCCTGGCTGGGCCTGCTCCCTGTTCCTGCATTCTGATCCTGCAGACAAAAGAGCAAGGTGTTAGGGCACTCATGATCTATGCCTGGCACTAGAGGTGGCAATTAAGGAACTTGCCATTAGGAACTGTCCCATCTCTCCATCTCAGCAAGCACCCTCCTCTGTCTCCAGACTCCTCCCTGTCCACTTTCTGATGTCTGTTTCTCCTTCTGCTCTGAGTGACCCTGGGGAAGAGCCTTTGCTCTGGGATCACCTGGAAAACAGATAAGTTTGTTGAATGGAAAGATCTGAGATTCTAAGCGAGGTGGATGGAGATGCCATTGGAGTATGGGCATGTGTGGGATGGTGAGTGAGGATGTGGTTAGGGCATGAGAGGAGTCGGCTGAGTTCTGCCTTGATGGTGAAATAAACCATCAGAGGCAGGGCTGCCCTATGCAGTGGTGCAGGTTGAGTACAAGGATACTTTGTGTCTCTGTGCACAAGGATACTTTGCTGAGGCCGAAGATAGAAGCTGAAATTTGGTCCCTGCTCAGGCACCAAACCAACCACTTGGGCTTGACTGCACCCCTGGAAAAGCTTTCTCTAGTTCTCACAGAGATGCCTATGCGCTAGCACATGCCTGGGTAAAACCAAAGAGGATGGTGAAATATATACCTCAGAGCACTCCTTGTCCCCAAGAAGGCATTGAAATGTCTGTGCCAGGCACAGAATGTCAGGTAAAAATAAGATGTGTCACACTCCCTCGGAAACTCCCGTGAGTCTGGGGAGAGAGGCATGTGGCTGAGATGAAGCATTTTGACCATCCATCAGAACACAGCATGTGGCAGTATAAGAGGCATCCGGGGCTCATAAAAAGGGACCTTTGTCATGAGAGGTTTCTGGTCAACCTGAGCCCTTTGGTCTTCAGTAGAACTTTGTACTGTGCATGGTGGATGCACAGAGGGGGGGGATTTTGCTGGGAGGGTCAGGAAGAGTCCTCAGAGGAGATGTGGACTAGTGGACACAGAGCAGCACTGACGGGGTGGGTGGCCTAGGCTGTGGGGATGGCACAAACAGAGGCACAGAGGCTGGAGACAGGGCTCTGTTCACAGGGCAGCTGATTCAGGGAGGCTGCTGGGCCCTGTGCAGGGAAGATGGCGAGGCTTCAGGTGCCATCAGGGGACCGTGGGTGGCAAGGCTGTGGAGTTTAAGGAGATCAGGGTACCAGGCTGGTGAATTCTGGGGAGACCAAGAAAACCAAAGGAAACTGAGACTCAACAGGCTGAATCTGGAGACCTAGGCAGGCTATGGATGGGGGTGGACTGAGGAAGACTGAGAAGGAGATGTGAGAAAGAGGGTGCATCAGGAGAGCAGTGGGGTGCAGCGATCAGAGAGAGAGACGTGGTGGAGGGTGCATAAATGTGAGAACAGACACATATAGGGAAGCTCTGGAATGAGGACTGGAAAGAGGCTCTAGAGCAGTTCACTGTGTTTCCTTCCGAGATGAGCGGTAGGTCCAGGGAAGCGTCCATCATCTACTCTACATCCTGTATTATTTGAATATATTTAAAAAATTTTTTCATTGTAGATGGACACAATACCTTTATTTTATTTATTTTTATGAGGTGCTGAGGATCGAACCCAGAGCCTCGCACTCAGTAGGCAAGACTTCTGCCGCTGAGCTCCACCCCAGCCCTTATTTGAATATTTTACAATGAGAATATGAGCATGTGTTACCAGCACAATTAAAACCAAAGAGATAGAAGTCAACGAAATGTGGCTTAGCTCGCACCCTGCATTCAGGATCACGCACCACACACACACACACATGCACACACATACACACACAAGGAAAAAAAGAAGAAGGAGGAAGAGGAGGGGAAGAAAGCTGTCCATTAAGATGTCCATTAATGGGGGAACAGGTAGGTCATTGTGACCGTGGAGTACTATCGTGAAAACGAATGAGTTAGAGTACTTGCAACCAACATGGATACAACTCACAAGATGTTGAGCAAACAATACAAGGAATCGGAGCTGGGGGTACAGCGCAGTGGTGGAGCACTGGCCTAGCATGCTTGAAGTACTGGGTTCAATTTGAAATTCTAGGTAGAATTTGAAAATGTGAAAAAACATTATATGTATTTAAAATGGATACATACATATGTCACAAAAGTATAAAAAACTCCTGGGAATAGTGGATAAATTCAAGAAGGATCTTACTTCTGGGGAAGGAAAGAGGGAGGGAAGATGGAGGAGACACAGGCGTTTCCCATTTTCTCTGTAACAATGTATTTATTATTGTTGTTGTCATCATTTGCAGTAGTGGGGATTGAACCCAGGGGTGCTTTACCACTGAGCTACATCCCCAACCCTTTTTATTATTTTATTTTGAGATCTCTCTTAGTCGCTGAGGCTTGCCTCCAACTTGGGATCCTCCTGCCTCAGCCTCTGGAGTAACTGTGATTCCAGGTGTCTGCCACCACGCCCAGTTTGTTATCTATACTTTTTGATGTGCCTTACCCACTTGGAAAAAGAAGACTAGAAGAGATCTATGGGAAACCATGAGCAGAGGGTTTTAAGAATGAAGGTAGGCCAAGTGAGATGGCATGTGCTTGTAATCCCAGCAGTTTGGGAGGCTAAGGCAGGAGGATCACGAGTTCAAAGCCAGCCTCAGGCAAAAGCGAGGTGCTAAGCAACTCAGTGAGACCCTGTCTCTAAATAAAATACAAAATAGGGCTGGGGATGTGGCTCAGAGGTTGAGTGCCCCTGAGTTCAATCCCTGGTACATCCCCCACCCCCACCCCCCAAAATGAAGGAGGTCAGCAGTTGGAATGAGGAAGAAGGTCTTGCAGTGAGCTAGTGGGGTGGGCAGGCTCTGGGCTGTCCTGGAGTAGCAGTGCTACCAGGGGACTGGGCCTCAGGCAGAGATAGGCTTGAAGTCTTCCTCCTGACTAGGAGGCCCTGAAATGCCACCATTAGCTAACCTCGAGGGTTTCCCAGTGCTGGGAAGCACCAAGCTTGAACCGAGCTGGAAGTTGTTGACGGAGATGCAGACGAGTTGTCCTCCGCTGTCTCCACCCTGTTGTCACCCTGTGACAGACTCTCTGGGAACCTGAGGGCATGACAGTGGCCCTCCCAGCCACGCCAGCCGGAGATGGGTGTAGGTTGGCCCCAAGGCAGGCAGATGACCTGTCCGACTTTTGCAGGAGCCAGTGAGTCTCCAGAGCCCGGGGATGGGTGGGCGAGGACAGTGTTGAGGCTTGAAGATTTGGGGAGGCCAAAGCCAAACCCCAGTGCCCTGGCATGGAGAGTAGGTGATGGCCAGGCTTGGCAGACAGCAGGCTGAAAGATGCAGTGCCAAGCTGGGGAGAGGGCCGCCAGGGCAGGAGATCAGAGGAGCAGATGGGGGCAGGGCACTGTTGGGGCTTGAAGCAGGAGGCCGCCTGGGGTGGAGTGTGGGGGATCAGTGAAGGGGGGGCGGGGGGGGTGCTGGAGGAAGCAGTCGTTGCCAGAGGAGCAGTGAGAAAGAGTTAGTGCCAGCTTGGGGCTGGGGGCAGGGGGGCAGGAGGAAGGAGCCCTGGCACTTGCTTTCTCCCCAGGTCTCCTCTGTAGCTGCTTTGGAACACGCACAGCTGCCTCTGCTGCCAACTGTAAAATTCTAGAGTCCCTTGGCTTAGGGGGCCCTGGGGGTCCAGTTTTCCAGTCGCCTCTGTACACATGGGGCAGTCATGCCCAGAGGTGGGGACTGAGTGGTGCAAAGCCAACCAGCGAGCCTAGTGACAGGGGCTGCACTGGACCCACTGAGCCACCAGGTCTATACCCACACCTGGCTGTTGGAGGGCTGGGGCAGGGTGAGGCAGGTCCAGAGTGAGGGCTCTGGCCTTGACCACCAGGAGCCATGAGTCCTGTTGGGGAGGGAAGTGAGGACCCCCCACACCCCAACCCAGGCCGCAGTCAGGAGCAGCACTGGGAGATGTCCTGGGGCAGAGCCTGTGAGCTAGAACCTGGGGTCCCCAGGGGCTGCAACAACAGTGGCCTTACAACTGCACTAAGAGGCACTTTCCAATGGAAACCAAACTCCCTCACTACTATACCAGAAAAACTTCAGAAGACAAAGATATATTACAAAGGAGAGATTGTGGCTGTGTCTAAGGCTGACCTTGGTTACTCATGCTGTCTGAAGAGAGCCAGGGTCTCGCTCTATAACCAGCAAATAACCCGGAGGGCCTCAGTCTGTTGGGGGACAGACAGGTGAAGACCTCCTTTTGGCTTTCATCAACCATAGCACTACTGGTCAAGGGCAGAAGTCACCCTGGTCATGACCCTGGAGAATGTCAGGCCCCCTCCTTGTATTACCACAGAGCAGACTGAGGCCCAGGGAGAAGTCACATAATGTCAACATTTCATTTATTTCTGACGTGTTTGGAGACTTGCATGTGACTAAAGGAGTGTGTGACATTCTAAGAGGGTGGTGACCTGAGCTAGGATGTCCCAGAGGGCAGTGAATGGCCCTGGGATGGGTGCTCAGGGGAGCGGGCCTTGTTGGGGATCAGCCCAGTCGTCCTCTGGTCAGGGGAGGGGCCAGCAGTGGTGGCCTGAACTTTGAACCCTCTCCACCCTCTCTTTGGCCTAGGAGTGCCTGACCCCTTTGGAAGGGTGGCCCACTCTTGGGGTAAGGGTGGGGTGTCCAGCAGCTCCCGGGGGCTGCAGGATGGGACCTATTTAACCTCTGCAGTCATCTGACCCCCATGACTCAGGCCTGGCCCTGCCCGTGGAGGGCACGGGGCCAGTCTGAGCTCATCACCACTGCCCGGAGCAGAAGTGGTAAACAAGTTCACCCTGCGCTTCCCACCCCTGTGAGGGAGCAGAGCACAGGGTGAGGTGGATCCCATGAGCACTTCCCATGAGACCCCTCCCTGGGTCTCTCAGTCCCTGACACCATCTTTCTGTCTCTGGGGTTGTTTTCTTTAAACCTGTCCCACAATGCTCCTGAGTCCAGGGACCTTAGATCCTTAGACCTTAAATCTTCCCGGCCATCTGCACAACACAGGTGCATATCTTGAGTTCCCCGGGGGCTGGTGGCATGTGCTGTGGGCTCCTACTTGTGGGTGAAATGCATAGAATGTGCTCCATGCCGGAGCCTTTAGCCAGTCTCTCCAGGGACTAAGCTCATGGGGATGGCCTGGGCAATGGGAATGATTTTACCCCATCCCTGCTGTCTGGGGGTCATGAGTCTGAGGTCCTCATGGAGCGACACCTGATTTTACCTGCTGCGTCCCCCCATCCTGCCCTTCATGCCTCCTGGCTCACAGCCACATGCTACAGGTCCCCCATGGCCTCTGGGAGCCCCTGAAACACCACAGAGAAACATTCTGGTACATGGCTGTCGCCTGCCTGGCCCACGGCAAATTCTGAGGGCTCAGCCTTCTTCATCTCCCCTCATGCCGAGGCCTCTGGACCTCCCTCCTTCCCTGTCCCCCCTCCTTCTCTCCTTCAAGGCTTTCTCTGTCTTCCTCCTTTACTTTCACACCCTCTCCTCCATTTCTTCCTCCTCCCACTCTCCCCAGGGAGCGCTCATTGCTATTTATAGCCACCAGATGGCACCAGCGCACCATGTGTCCCCTCCTTGCTGGGGGTGCTCACCCAACCACACACACCCATGCCCACGATCCATCCTTACCCCTCTCCACGTCTGCACCTTGCCAGTGCCCACCCCCACCGGGACTCAACACATAGAGGAGGACAAACAGCAGAGTTCCTGCAAGTCAAGGGTGGAGACAAGAGCCCCCTGTCCCCTTCAGGTGACACCTGCCAACAGTGTCACAGCACTTAACTCCTCACAGCCCTGTGAGGTATGGTTCTTGTCCCCACTTGCATACAAAGGGAATCAGAGATGGAGTCACTTGCTGAAGGTGGGACAGCAACTGTATAGCAGGAGGGACCTCAAGTCCAGGATTTGCAGGTGCCAAACCCTGGGGGTTCCTGGATAGGGGTCAGGGAGTGCAAAGGTCTCCAGAGCAGGTCACAGTCCACCACACTCAGTCCCTGACACCATCTTTCTGTCTCTGGGGTTGTTTTCTTTAAACCTGTCCCACGATGCTTCTGAGTCCAGGGACCTTAGATCCTTAGACCTTAAATCTTCCAGGATGTAGACATCTCTCCATGAACCAGCTTTTCTTGTGCTCTTTGGTCTCTCTATGTACCCTGATGCTAATGAGGCTGAAAAGTAGAGGGGGCAGCCCCTGTGCTTTGTCAGGGAACCCCAGGCTGGCAGGCCAGCTGGATGGTGAGGACAGAGGTGCAGCCTTCTGGGAGGGCCCCCTGTCGGTGCCAGCGTGAGCTAGGGAGAGTACTGGAGGGGCCCGGGGACTGGAGGGAGGAGGGGAAGGTGGCTGAGTGAGGGCGCACCCTCAGTGGCCCTCTGAGGCCAGGAGTTGCTCAATGACCCTCATGTATGGGGGGCAAAAGGGGTGGGGCTGTCACAGTCCTGGAGTCAGGGCAGGGCACTGCGTGGGCCCTAACTTGGGCTAAGCTCCCCTACTGTCCCATCTCCTCCCCCTCGCTCCTGTTCCACTAGGAGGCTGGCTGTGGGCTGGGGCCAGGGGCACCAGGGTGGGGTCCCTTCCCTAGGGCCTGAGCAGGATCCTGAGCAGGCTGTGGCAGTGCCCAGGAGCCAGAGAGGAGCCGCCACCCCCCACCCCCTTGGGCCCCTCTGTAATTAGGACTATTTTTAGGCCCCTCTTCCTTCCTATTTCAGGCCTTTGGACTGGGCCAGAGAGTGGGCTGTCCTGGGGCCGAGGGCTGGAGCCGCTAAACTGGGCCGAGGCGTGGGAGCTGCAGCCACAGGACAGACCACAGGCCGGGGAGGAGTCCTAGCGGGGGAGGGGAGCCAGGACGTGGCCAGGCCAGGGCTGGGGGTGGGGGTGTGTCTTGGCTCATGGACCCCTCCCTAGGTCTCTCACTGGTGTGCTCTACCCTGGCCCATCCCTGTGTTCGTGTGTGCCTGTGTGCGTGTGTGTGTGTGTGTGTGTGTGTGTGTGTGGTGGGGACACTCCTGCTGATGTGAGCCCTGGACCTGCATCTCTGGGTGTCTAAGATTGGGCAACCAGCAGCTTCAGGACAGTGTCAGCCCCAGGAGAGATTCTTAGAATCTTACAGCAATGACCAGCATGTGCTCACTGTGTGCCAGGTGCCTGTATTCACTCACGTTTAAGGCACTCTGAGGTCGGGGTTATTTTATTCCTCTTGTATAGTTCAGGAAAACTGAAGCTCAGAGGTACTTCATTGTCACATGCCAGGCTTGGTCTCAGGTGACCTGCTTTGAAGGAGCACCCTGGTCCTTAAAGGGGTTTTGGAGGAAAGGGGTGCTGAGATGTGGGCTTCTCTGGTCGGTTTCTGAGCTGTTTCTTGGGTCCGGCGCTGTCAGGCATGGCTTTCAGGCAGCCGTCTGCAGATGGCCTGCCTGTCCATCAAGTGCTGGTCCACGGCCTGTCCTGCAGGCGGAAGGGTGGGTCTTGCCCAGCTGGTTCCAGTTAGGCACAAGAAAGCAGGCGAGGGGTATATTTAGCCCTGGTTTCTGGAGGAGCCAGAGGTCTTTCATCCTTGGAGGCGCCGGCCACAGTGGGCCTCAGCTTGCCAATGCCGGGCTCCTGGGCTGCAGGGCAGCCAGGCTGCAGGCAGGGAGCAGGGTCAGGGAGGAAGAAGGGCACAAGTGATCCTGCCCACCCCTGGAGCTGGGTTGCGGGTTGGCAAGTTGACGCCAGTCGGGGCAACGACGTCTTCATGGCAATGGTAAAAATATGTCCTCAAAGCTCCAAGGTCCTGCAGGTATCAGAGACAATGCCAGCACCTGCTTCCCGTACCCAGGCCCAGCCTAGACCTAGCACATCCCTGACTTGGGACTTATTCTCTGGCGTTTAGCCTCAACCGGAGAATCCAGGGTTCTTCCTTAGGTGAGGTGGGCAGAGGGCAGAGTTCAGACAACAGGAAGGGAGTGGCTTTTTTCGCTTTCCAAGAAGAAAGACTGACTGACCTTGGGCATTTATGTTTGGCGAATGTTAGAGGGTTGGGGGCAGGCATATGGGTGCAGGGGAAAAGAAGTCACCCAGCGCGGCCATGACACATCGAGTGTGTTGGTATCTGTGAAAGGCCACAGCATTTGATCTGCACCATGCACTGTGGCCTTGTGGATCTGAACATGGAAGTGGGGAAGTGGGGGGTTGCATTGCTGGGTTCTGGTGCTGTGTGGGTATGAGGTGGCCCACAGTGACCGTGGCATTGCCCGTTGATGGCAGCTAGGATAGCAGGGACTCCATCCTGGTGTTCCTGGGGGGCAGCCGGTGAGCAGAGGAGCAGAGGAGGACGGAGGGCTGTTTTAAACTGCACCGCTGTGATCTTGTGGGGCTGTGTAATTATCCCCTGGAGGCTGGCCTCTGTGTGTGAGACTGTTAGTAAACACATGTATGGAAGCAGTTTGGGACTCGGCTGTGTGTGTGTGATTCTGAGTGTGACTGGGCCTGTGGATGTGCGGCTGCATCTCGGCTTCCCACTGCAAACAAGGCCTGTTCCCCGCTGAGGTTCATGCCCCATTGCCCTTCCGGGGACCCCCCACCCCAAAGCCACAGGGCCCCTGGGCCTGAGGGAGGGAACCCTAGGAGTTGCAAGCGCCTGTCTCTCCCCTAATCCTTTCACCCCCACTCCCTCCGACCCGTCCCCACTGAATGCAGGCTCCTACCTGCCCTGGGGCGGAGGCAGGGGAGAGAAAGAGGAGCCGGCTGCCTGCCCGCCTGCCCGCCGCCCTCTGTCGTCTCCGCGAGCAGACAAAGAGCTCACCCTGGTCTCTGTGGGCGTCTGGGAGACGCTGGGGGGATTAGCTCCCCGCGCCGCCCTCTCCCCACCTCGTGCCAGCCCACCCCACTGGCACCAACACCTGGAGCCCTGGGCGGTGCCCTCACCCCTCACCGCAGCCTCTCCAGCAGGGAGTCTGTGTGTGTCCCCTGCCCAGCACTGCTGTGGAAGCAGGGGTGCAGGCCAATGCCTTGGTGGCACCCTGATGTCTGAGTCTACCCAAGCCCCCCCTCCTGTGGCCATAGCACAGACCTCCCCGTTCTTTCCTCTGCATTCTTGAGGGAGGTCATAATCCTGCCAGAAAGCTCTGAGCAGAGAGAGAAGGGAGTGGGCTCCCCTCTAGGAAGGGCTCTGCACCCCAGAGAGACAAGGCTGTGTCAACTTGGGTTCTGGAGGGATGGCGTTCCATGAGGGGAATTGGCAATGACATTGAGTCTGGGTTTTTCATTGTGTTTCTGGAGAGCTCCATGTGGCTTTACCTGTATCTGGAGGGTGACTAGAATGGTTTAGAGTAACTGCCCCCTGACTTTGAGACCTTACGTCTAGCACTTTCTTTGTATTGTGCAAAACTAGAAATGGTTCTCCAAGTCCTTTCATAGACACTCATCAGATTTTGCAAGATCGGGCAGGGATTGCTGCTTTTCCCATTTCACAGGGGTTTAAACCAAGGCCTCGAGGAGCTCAAGATTTATTCGCAGTCCCACAACTGGTGAGCAAAGAGGCGTGCTGGAGCCTAGGGTCTTGCTCTCTGAAGTGTCAAGAAGACGCTCCTAATTCTTGTTGCCTGACCTTTGCCTGCTCCGTGCCCTGTTCTTTCCACCCCTGAGTCTGCTGTTTTAGAAACTGGAATGGAAACAGGCCAGTGGGAGCTGGGTGAGATGGCTGGCCCATCCCTGAGTCACACCCGATCCTTAAGCAATCAGGGGCCCATTCTGTGGACAGTTCTTGCCACCCGTTCATGCTTTGGGGATATTGATGGAAATCTTCTTCCTGCCTAATGGGTTGGAGTCTCTTTTGTTCTTAAGACCCCTCCATATTCTTCTCTTCTATCAAAATGTCAATGCATGATAAACGCACACTCATGTGTGTTTGTGCACACACACACATGCATGCTGCAGACGAGGTCTGTTTGTTTGGCCTTCTGTGGAGGTGGTGAGGTGCCAGCCTTAGTCCTTTAGGGGAGTGTGCTGCCGAGGAGGCTGGGATTTCCCAATAACTGAGAGGCCATGGGTGTTAGGATCTGGGTCAGTGTCTGGGATAAAAGAGATAAAAATAGACAGGGGTGAATAGGTGGGTAAAAATGTAGAAGCACGTGCTGGACAGGTAGGTGAGCGGGGGGGGGGGGGGAGCAAGCTCCTGGGGTGGGTTGGTGAGTGGATGGATGGGTAAGTAATCGGGTAGGGTGTGTGGATGGGGAGTGTGTGGTCCACGGATGGATGGGTGGATACGTGATTGAATGGGTGAATGAATAGATTGACAGGTGGAGGGAGGGTGGATGGATGGGCATAAGAAAGGAAGAGTAGATGGAAGGGTGGGTACGTGGATGAGAGTGCAGGTGGACAGGCATGTGAGTAGATTTGTGGCAGGGACTGAAGAACCTGGAGAAGTCTTTGGAGGACAGGCTACCTATAGGGAAGTAGTTTTTCACAACTACATCAGGTTTTATCAGCTGTCAATCATCTGGACTGATGGAGAGAAACCATATGGGAAATCTAGAAGATGCTGGCTGATTCCAACCTGATTTATGTCACATTCAGGAATGAGTTTGGGCCCTGGTCTGTGAGTTCTGCAGGTCTGAGCATTGGGACATGCAGCCTTGTACACAGAGCTCTGGCTCTCTGGCTAGCTTTGGGAGTCCTGCTCCTTGCCTGACTCTCCACCTGGCCTGCCACTGCCCCCTGCCTCCCATGCTGGGAGGACAGCTTCTGCCCAGACAGAGATTCTCCTGCACACCCCACCAGCTCAGTTCTTCCCTAGGGAAACATGAGTGCCATGTTTGGAGGCTGCTCCTTTGGGTGTCCCTGAGCAGGGGAGGGTGCAGAGTAACAGAGATTGACCCAGCACTTAAAGAGTAGTGTGACGCTCACAAAACATCAGTGGTGGCAAAGCTGCCGTGTAACAGGAGTGGACACAGGCAAGAACACTCTGACCTTCTCCCACCCCCATGGAGGGGCAAACGGAAGCTATAACAGGACATGGGAGGTCAGCTAGGGGGGCGTGTGAATGCTTGGGGCAGGCTGTGGAATCACTTCTCAGTCCTTCCTGGGGATCACCTCCCTGGCTTTCTGCTTGGTTCAGTTTTCCAGACAATTACAGGAGCCATCAGGCACTGAGCCCCTGCTGGATGCCAGGTGCCTCGTGGGCATTATTGTATTCAATTCTCACTACCATCCCTTGGAGGTTAGCGAGGATAGGGAGGACTCACCCCTTTACAGATAAAGAAACTGAAGCTCAGAAAGATTAAAGGGTACCCAGTGTTACCCACAGAGAAGGGGGCGGAATCAGGATTCCTATTCGAGTTGGCCCAGTTCCTCTGCCTCATGCCCCCTCTCAGTTCTGAACCCACTGTCCCTCTCCACAGTCCTAGGTCCAGCCACAGAGAATGGGTCTGAGGAGCAGCAGCTGGAAGGACACATTAAAGAGGTATAGGTGAGGCCTCCAGAAAATGACAAAGCCAGATGACAAGGACATAGGACTTAGTGGGAGCTCTTCAAGGTTTCCAGGGCTCTTATGCAGAGTCCAATTGACCTCTATCTGAAATAAGGGGCTGCATAAAGAATTTGGATGAGATCATCAGAAGGACTTTCTGGCTTGGAGGGATATAAAACTCTAGAGAGGCAGAAGGGAGAAGCCATAAAGACCAATTCCTTGGAGAAGCATCATCTGATGCTTATGATGAGGCTGACTTCTGACCTGAGTCAGGGGATTGCCTCAGGGGGTCATCTTGGGACATCCCCTTGCTATCAGAAAAAAAGTGGGCATCCCCCACCTGGGTGGGAGTTGGAGATCTTGAGAGTTGGGTTTTTCTGGATCCAAGGAAAGGCTAATTCTGGGGACCAGTTCTAGGATGCTAAAGCTGGAATGAGTTAGAACCCACCCCAGGACCCCAAGCACGGGGACTGGGAGATACCAGGACATATTTTCCGGGAGACAGGGAGGTGGCAGCTACAGGAACCATAAGTGAAATCCATCTGCATCCCTGGGCCAGGGCTGACCCTGAGCCAGAAGTCTGCCATGCTCCTGGGGAGGACAGCTTCAACCAGAGCCCAACTCTCTGCACATGACCAGGTGGCCCTGGACAGCTGACCACGGTGAGCAGCCGGGCATAGGAGCGCTGCGGGCTGGGCGGGCTGGGAGGCCCCGGGTGGCCCTCCCGCGTCTCTCTTGCCTCTGGCTGCCTTCAGGCCCTTTGATGCTCTCTCACCACAGACTTCAAACAGGCTGCCCTCTGCTCTGCCACCGCCCTGCCCGCCTGCCCTAATTACACTCTACAGTCCCTCGCAGCGCTCCCTGCTCTCCACCAGCGCGGGCTCTCCTGGATCCCTCCTGCTCTTCTTCCCCACCTCTCTTCCCCTCTGTTCTTGGTTCTCTCTCTCTGTCTGCATCAGGGACCAGCTCTGGACTGGTCCCTCTGACTCCCTGGGCTGCAGTTTCCCCAGGATGCTGGGCAGGGGGTGACTAACTTAGAAGACATGACTAACCCTTCGGTTGGACATGATGTTTGCCAGTTAGTGTCCCTCCTGGGTCACTTGGGAACCTCATGACATCAAACATGGGCATGGAATGAATGACCACATCCTTGTTACAGATGGGGACACTGAAGCATGAAGTAGGCCAGGTGCTCCTCTCCAAGGTCCCTCTTGGAGGGGGCTGCCATGGCGGGGGCTCAGCACCCTGAAGGAGATGAGGCTCCAGAGAGTGAGCACCAGGCAGGACACTTGCCCCTGGCTGGGACCTCATGGCCCTCAGGCCTGGGTAGTTCTAGGTGGCAAAAATGGCTGCCCATTGTATAGGAAGCTGAGACGTTGAGGCACTGCAGCAGGGACCCTGATTTTTATTGGGCACTTCTGGATGAGCCCAAAGAGGCCATGCCTGGGTGGTGCCCAGGAGATCAGGAGCCAGACAGGCTGTGGGGGAGCCCTTCCTAAATTGGCCAGAGCTGGGGAAGAGAGGACTCAGTCTGGCAACCCCCCAAAAATGTCTAAGTCTGGGTGCAGTGGTGCTTATCTGTAATCCCAGTGACTTGGGAGGCTGAAGCAGGAAGATCATGAGTTCAAAGCCAGCCTCAGCAACTTAGTGAGGCCCTAAACAACTCAGCAAGACCACCCTGTCTCTAAATAAAATATTAAAAAGGGCTGGGGATTTGGCTCAGTGATTAAGTGCCCCTGGGTTCAATTCCCAGTACCAAAAAAAAAAAAAAAAAAAGTGTGTAACTGTGTGTGCACATGATTGTGAGGGATGCGGGATGATGGGGGGGGGCGTGAGTGACTGTGTGTGGGCTGTGCCTGTGTGCACATGTGGCTGAGGGCTTGCGACGACATGGGTACATGCCTGTGGGTGCTATGTGATTGAATGTCTGGTGTGTTAGCATCCGAGCCTTGAATGTTCATGACTGTGTGTGAAAGTGTGTGTGTGTGAGTGTGAGACGCAGGCAGAGCAGCGTGGTAAAGATGTTGAGCCCATGTGGCGAGGAGGCTGGCTTTGAACTCATGATCCTCCTGCTTCAGCCTCCCAAGTGTGTATGTGCTAGGCTTTTCTACTGTCTTTAGGCTCCACAGCATCAGCCTTCTCTGGCCCTCCCTCCCTTTCTTTCCTTCTCCCCTCCCTTTTCAGCCACCACTGTGGACTAGGTTCCAGGACCATTCCTCAATTCTGAAAGCACCTGGTGCCACTCTTTCTCCCTTTAGCAGGAGGGTGTCCCCAAGCCCAGGCTGGGGAGGTGGGTTCAGGACGGAGGATCCTGAGACATCAGTTTGTGGGGCCTAAGACATCGGGTGGGGTGCAGAAGAGGAGTGGGGGCACATGGCCTCCTCCATCTTCCTCTCCTCCCACCATCCTGGGGCCTAGCTTTGGGACACTGTCAGCCTCTGAGGCCTGAGAGTGTGACCATGTCCAGTCAGAAAGGTAGCTGCCCTGTGGCCTGAGAAGTCCCTGTCTCTCTGGGCCCTGTTCCTCACCTGAGAGGGCCTCTCCTGCTTCTTCTAACACCTGGCTGCCTGGCTCTCACTCTCTCCCCCACCTCAACAACACTGGCCTGTTTTCCTGGCTCTGCCAACTTGGCAGGGCCTGCGGTCTGAGGCTCTTGGCTGAGGAGAAGGCCTGGAGGAGTGAGCGAGTTTATTTTGCCTTTAGAAATCGGGGATTTGGGTTGAGGTTGGCTCGCTCCAGACAGACTTGTCCGAGCACACCTCTGCTGCAGGGAAAGAGGGTTCCAGTGTGTAGCCACTGCCCATCCCTCCCGCCACCGCCCTGGGGTGGCTATCTGAGGGGACACGTAATACTTGCTCTGGGGAGCCCTAGTTTGAGGGCCAAGGCACAGCCTGACCTGAGGACCTCTCAGTTTGGTGGGAGAGACAAGACATACGGGACACCAGAGAGCTGGACACAGTGAAACAAGGATGTAGCTTCTAGTCAGGCGGAACCACCATGGTGCTTAACCCAGGGCTGGACAGAAAGTAGACTCCATTCTTTGAATCAATGAGTAAATGAAGAAAAAAGGAAGGGAGGGACGGAGGAAGAGAGGGAGGCCATCAGAGCCACAGGAAGAAGGATACAGAAGGCTTTGAGCTGAGCTGGGACCTGCAGCTTCTTGAAGGTGCCAGATGCAGAGATGACTAAAGCTCTTCCCTGAGACTGCACAGTTAAGGCCTCTGCTCCTGACCCAGGGCCTCTCCACTCCCCTGGAGCCAAGGCCTCAGGGGATCCCCTGCTTGGTTCTCCTTCCGCCTCAGTCCCCCACTAATACTTTTTGGGGGAACCCTCTTCTCAGCAGCCCAGAGCATGTGAAGGGATTTCCTCAGTGCTCCCTTGGAGAGATTGCCCAGCTTTCCAGGAGGAACCATGGTCCTCAGCAGCAGAAGAGGGCAGCTAGGGCTCCCAATTGCCTCAACATCTGGTTCATTCCCCTTTGGCTCAACTCCCTCCCTCTCCAGATCTTGGGCATCACTGGCTCTTCTCTGGCACCATCCCAGCCTCCTGGGCAGCAGGGGATGTGGGGGTGGGGCTGGATTATGGCTAGAAGAACCATCCCTGTGTCCAGCCCTGGGCAAAAGGGCTGCTGTGGGAAAGATCAGGAGGATAGGAGCCTCTGGGGGTGTCAGGGAGCTGCCCATGCTAGGGACCAGCAGGGCTGCAACTTCAAAAATCAGTCTTGCCTGAAAACCCAGTGACTCAGGAGGCTAAGGCAGGAGGATTGTAAGTTCGAGGCCAACCGTAGCAACTTAGTGAGTGCCTGTCTTAAAACAAAAAATAAAAAGGGCTAGAGATATAGCTCAATGGCAAAGCACCCCTGGGCTCAATCCCCAGTGCCAAAAAAAATGGTTCTCAAAGAAACCCAGAGGAGAGTGTGTGGGTGGAGCCGATTCCAGAGCACTCTCTTCTTCCATGTTCTGACCCCTCCATGTGGACCTAATGTGTCTCCCTGAGCCCTGATCTGTCTCCAGAATCAGGAGAGGGCAGGTGCAGAGGGTGGTTGGTGTCTCCCATTAGCTGAGGGGCACTTGAGAGCAGGGGTTTGTATCTAAACCCAATTGCTTCCAGCCTCAAGGCAGGGAGATGGTGGGTATAACCAAGAATAGACAGATTTAGAATTAAGCACTGATGATAAGACCCACTTCCCCATCCCCTCCTTGGTAGAAGATTGTGGTCTGGAGGGCCAAGAGTGGGTCATTTTTTGATGGGAGTTGAACAGTCCTCCTGACATAACCATCCCGTGTGGCAATTGCTATATTTAAAACTGATTGACACAAACACATCTCAATTAAGGACTGCTTGAGGTTTTGAGCACTTCATAGTTTGCCCATTCATGTACCTGTTTCTATTTGGAGTCTCCTGGCCATTGCCAGGTGCAGGCAGGATCGGGTCAAGCATTTCTGCCATTCACAGATGAGGACACAGGAAGAGCCGCACCGGCTGTTCATGAGTGAGTGAGGTCACTGGACCCCAGCCCAGATTCCAGGACTCAGCCCCTTCTCTACCACTCTGCCTTGTTATTTGTCTCATTCATGGGATAATTGTGTTCTTTTAGATTCCTCGTGGGTAACTGCATCTTATTCTGACCAAAGAGAGAGGGCCAGCCATGAGGAATGGATGGGCTGGTTTTGCTGAGCTTAGACCCTGCTCCATCCCAACCCAGCTCCATGCCAGGCCTGCAGCTGCCTCAACATCAGGCTTCCTTCTGGGGAAGTTCCTGAGGTCCCTGCCGTCCCCCTCTCCCCCAGGGACGAGGCCTGGCAAGGACAGCCAATATGGGCTACACCATGGCTCTGGGGCATGCTGCCGGCTGATAGGAGGCAGAGGATCTGGTCTGACCCCAGACAGAGCCCCTCCATGGATGAGTGGGAGACAGGTGTGGGAGCCTTTTGATCTAGGGTCATCTTACCCCCAAGAGCTTGAGTGCCAATGTAACCCTGCTGGTGACTGGCCAGGCCACTCTGGGTATCAGCCACTCCCTACCACGGACCCTGGGAAGAGACTCCTTCCCTCCATGCCCATTCATCAGCCTGGATAGCTTCCCTCACCATCTCAGAATCCCTCCCCTCCTACCCCCTCCTCTTCCCTCCTTCTTCTCTGTACAAGGCAGTTACTATGAGCTTTCAGGCTCTTGACCCAGGCGGTCTCATTGAATCTGCCCAAGACTAGGTATCATTATCCCCCATTTAGGGATGAGGAGCTGAGGCCCAGGAAGCTAGAGCAACTCGCCCAAGGTCATACAGGTAGGAATTCTGGGGCATTCGGTCTCCAAGTAGGGCATAGCCAAGGAAGAGACTTCGAGTGGGAAGGGCTGTGAGTGTCTTATGGAGGGGAGAGGCTCAGCTGGATTTTGTAGATGAGGGTTTTTCAAGCAAGAAAGTTACACAGTGAGAACTGAGAACCAGACTTCCTGGGTTTGAATTCTGTCTTGAACACCTAGTTGTGTGGCCTCAGGCAAGTTTCTAAATCTCTTTGTGCCTCTCTTTCTCATCTGCAAAAAGGGAATGGCTACAGAGTCTACCTCATAGGCTTGCTTTAAGGAGGAAGCGAGTGAATGAGCCTTAGGCACTCTGGACACAGAGCAATGTGACGCATAGCTAGTGCTGGTTTGTGCAAACGTTGGTGGCTCCTAATTGGACTCGTCCCTTCTCTCTTCTCCCTTTTTTGCCAACTCCCACCCCTGCCCACCCTCTTCTCTGGGAGGGATGTGTGACGCTGCCTTAAGGAAGGAGATGGGCCTGCGACCTGCGTGGGCAGTGAAGCTACCAGAAGCCCTTGCCCATGTCCTGCTGCAGCCGGGGGCACCTGATCGGGGAAGGGATGGGCATTTGAGGGGGGCCAAGTGGAGCAGTCTCAAGTGACCTGAGAGTCTCTCCCTATGCACTTTCTAGGGGTGCCTTCTACTGTCTGAATGTAGCTCAGGGTGCAACCCGAAGCATCTAGTTAGGTGTGAAGGAGGCCACCTCTCCTTGTCCCTGCTGTGGGGATGGGGTAGGGAGAGGGTCTCCACGTGGCTTCCAGCAAGTGAGCCAGGAGGTCCTGGGCTGAGGGGGCATTGGGAGGCACTACAATGACCAGGTGGCAGTGGGGAGAGCAGGCCTGCCAATGGGGGCCTCCTCGCCCAGGTGGGGAGATGAAAGCATCTGCAGGCTCCTGCGTTGTCCCCTACTCCCTGCTTGCTGGGCAGAGGCTGGGGCATTGGCCTCAGAGCTCTACAGCTGACCCCAGCCTGCCCCTGCTCTGTGCTCCAGAGCAGTAGCCCCTAGTCCCTCCACCCACCCTGCCACAATCTCTGCTGGAGCCAGGGATGGGCTGTGGGCAGGGCAGACAGAACCCACAAATCAAACAGGTGTCTCCTGGGCAATTTGGGTTAGAGGGGTGTACCAAGGCCTAAGAGAGAGGGGACAGCAAGGGAAGGCAGGAGGAGCCACAGCTTAGCCATGGGTGAAGGGGGCATCTGCTGGGTGGAAGTAATCTAAGAAAAAACTGGTACTTCCTTTCTTTTCCCCATTCCTCCCTCCTTGCCTCTCTTTTGTTCTAGAACTGAGCTCAGGGCCCCACACATACAGTAACTCTCTCATAAGCAGAGGAAAGATGCATGGTGGGCTGGGGATGTGGCTCAAGCGGTCGCGCTTTCCTGGCATGCGTGCAGCCTGGGTTCGATCCTCAGCACCACATACAAACAAAGATGTTGTGTCCGCCGAGAACTAAAAAATAAGTATTAAAAAATTCTCTCTCTCTCTCTCTCTCTCTTAAAAAAAAAAAATGCATGGTGTGTGGTTTCTGCTGATGACCTAATGCCAAGGTCAGCTTCTGGAGACAGGTGGGGATGGAATGAGGCAGGATCTGGCTATGGGAGGGGCCACAGGGAGGGGTGCACCCAGCCAGAGACCTTCCAGGAACATGAGCCACTGGCCCTGGGTCTTTTCACATCAGCTAACAGGGGCCAAGGAGAGTAAGGGAAATAGCCAGGGGTCAAAATAAGCATGGGGATATGGAAGGAAACAGTCTTTTACTTTTAAATGAGTTCCCACACACAATTATCCAGATAAATAATTAGACATAAAATTCCAATTGATGTCCCTTGAATACAGTGCTTCCCCGTGATTCTTCTGTAGGAACACCACCATCGCAAATTTTGTATCCTGGGACCTTTAAAGTCAACAGATTTTATTTGTTTGTTTTATAAAAAAATATTTATTTAGTTGTAGATGGACACAATATCTTTATTTATTCATTTTTATGTGGTGCTGAGGACCGAAACCAGGGCCCCACACATGCAAGGCAGATGCCCCACCACTGAGCTACAGCCCCAGCCCCATCAACAGATTTTATAACAATCCATTTTTAAAACAGTGCACAGAACCAGGTGCAGTGACTCTGGAGGCTGAGGCAGAAGGATTGAAAGTTTGAGGCCAGCCTCAGAAACTGAGCAAGACCCTGTCTCAAGAGGAAAAATAAAAAGGGCTGGGGATATGGCTCAGTGGTCTAGCTACATGGAACTCCAATCCACCTGGGTTCAATCTGCAGTACCACAAACAAAACCTTAGTTCTACCACTTACTAGCTGTGAGACTTGGGCAAGTCCCCTGATTTCCGTGTGCCTGTTTCCTCCCTCGTGAGATGGGCTTAAGAATATTTATCTCCAAGGGTTATTGTGAGGATTGTACCAGTTAGTATTGGTAAAGTGACTAGAAGTTGCCTGGCATATAGAAACCTTTCTATGAGTGTTGGTTAAATAGAATAAGCAAATAAATATTTTTGAGTGATAACATCTGTGAAACCATGGTTTGGTGTTCTGATTTTATTTCCTCACACACGTTAAAATAAAGAACTCTTAACTGGCACCGTGCCTAAAGTCATCTTCCTGCGACCCATGGGACTGTCCCAGATGAACCCTCTGCTGCTGTGTATTCAGGTGGCATCTTATGTGGCCTCGTCCCTCCCAGCCTCACCCCATACTCTCTTCCTCTTTATTGGCCTCATTACTTTGGCTTTGCCCAGCTCCTCTATCATGGGACAGCAGGGCCATTTGTACCCTATGTTTTCTGTTGAAAATGACACTGTTCCCAATAAAGCATCACGTAGGTAGCGAGTGTCTGAGAACTCTCCCTGGAGGTCTACTCCAGCATCCTGGAGACTGGCACAAAGTCCTGGGTTTCAACATTTTGCCTTTTATAAGCCTGCAAATAAAGTAAGCCTGGGAACAAAGAATGGGGACAGGAGAGTTCCTAGGCTCAGGTACCCTGCCTTCAGTTGACCCTCCTATTCTTTGGGTTTCAGGACCTTAATTTGCCTACTGTTTGAGGTTAACCTCCTTCCTGGAGAAGGCTGGGGATGGAGCCAGCAGATGGGAAGAGAAACCCTCAAAGGTACGGGGTGTGAGTCTCCCGCTTGGCAGTCTAGGGTGGGGATATGGAAGGTGAAAGGGGGAAGGTGCCTGCTCCCTTCCATCTCATGTCCCCAGGGAGGGCAGGGAGCATTCTCATAGGCTTTGGGGTGAAGGTCTCCCTCTCATTGCCCTCCCCTCCTCTTCCTTCTCCCCAGACTCTGCCCAGAGGCAGGGCTTCATGACAGGAAGCTGGGACCGCAGCAGAAGTCAGGGGCAGACACTAGGGAAGACCTTCCACCAGTCCTGATGTGGGTAGAGGGGCTGATGGGAGGTTCTGGGCACAGTCATGTTGGTGAGGCACCTGGGAACTTAGGTGACCAGTATGCAGTGAGTCCTCAGGCTCTGCTGCGGGCTCAGGTCAGGATGGTAGAGTCAGAGAGAAGGGATGGCCCTTCCTCAGCCTGCATTCTGAGGTCTACAGCTACGGTGTGCACAGGAGTCAGCTTCCACGTTCATGTCCTGGTGTGTATGTGTGTGTCAGAGCGGGAGAGACCTCCCCCATCAAAAGGGGATAATGTGACAGGGTGTCTTCCCTGGGAAGTAACTGGGAGCTACTTGAAGCCAGGGGCAGTGCTGTTGGTGCCCACAGAGGTTTCCCTGGGGTCTTGGGTCCTGAGCCCCACCCTGCTGCCTCCCTGTTCTCAGGTGCCCACTCTTCCTCCTGCACATGCGTGCCCTGGAGTCAGGCCAACAGCAGAGCCACCTCATTTGCTACTGTAATGAGGGACAAACTGGGAGACTGACATCCAGGCCTGGATGGGCAAGGGGCACCTGCCTTTCCAATCTGGCTGAGAAGAGCCTTGTGACCATGTGATGTCCAGGGTCCTATAAGGTCTTGTGTCCATAAAAGCCTGAGGACTGTCCCTCCCACCTCTAAATGAAGGCAGGGACCATGGCTGCCTCTCTCATTCTGTTGAGAATCTCTGTCATGCTGTTGGAGAAAAGAGTTGGGACAGACATCAAGAGGAACTTCCCAGGTCAGACCAGTGCATGACTCTTAGCCTCAGGAAATCCCAAGCACCAGGCTTTGGAGGGACACTCTGCGGGGATGGCATGTGGCAGTGTATGGGGTGGACAGGGCATAATTCTCAGGTCACATAAAAATGTCGGGAAGAGAAGGGCCAACAGTGAGATGTGTAAAGGCTGATGTCTCAGAGATGATGGGAGAGGGGCCCAGTCCAGCCCTGGGGGAATGTACCAGCAGCCTAAGGCATCCATACAGGTCACTCCATCACCCGCTTAAGGAGGGGATCCCAGGCAGGAGGTCATCCCAGGTCTGCTCTCCCTTTAGATTCATTGCTCCTCGGCTGCATGAGGAGGTGGCCCCTGGTGTCAGAGTCGCTAATCTTGAGTCCTGGCATCTCTACTCACTTATCAAGTGTGATCTTGGACAAATGGTTGCCTCAGTTTCCCCATCTGTAAAATGAAGATGATAATTATAGTGTCTCTACCTGTCATTGGGGCAATGGATGAGATCATTCCTGTAAAGTCCTTAACGCATACTTGGCACATAACTAGTGTGCAAAGGGCACTGGAAATTCCTCCAAAGGCCCCTTTCCATCATTTTCATGGTTCTCTGGGAAGTTCTCTCCGCTGCCTGTCCTCCATTCCACCTGGGGGCAACCGAGGCTGGGGAAAGCATCCACCTGGGATGACGCAGTGTCACCTTTCTAGCTTACACGGGAAGAAGGGCAGGTGGATGTCCCTTCTGGCCTCAGTTTCTCCCTTCTTAAATGCTGCCTCTCCATTTGTTTCCCCCTCCCTTCTTCCCTCCCTCCCACCCACCCACCAAGCCTGCACGGTGAGATAATGTCTAAGAGATACTTGGAGTTACTTGGAGGAAGAGGCCAGACAGTGAGTGACCAGAGGTGATTATCTTGCGTGACTAAGGCAGTGGTTTCCCTCCCCCAGCCTAGGCAGAGGGAGGGGACATCTGAGGCTGCCTCCAGGGGGAGCTTCCCAAGGGGTAGCCCTGGGGCAGTATAAGTTGGGGATGGGGTGGGGGGAGAAGAAGGGAAGAAGCTGGAGGCTCTTTGCTCCAGATGGATTTCCACAGAACACAAACAACACAAAACTCATCCCATTTTGAAATGGCTTGGAGGCAGGGGGCTGGCCAAAATGGCCTCCCCCAACATCTCGGTTCTATTACTCTTCCCGTCCTGTCTCCAGCCCTCGGAGAGTCTGTCTCCACTACCGAAACAGCTGCCCTCACCCTCCGATCTTCCCTACCGTGATGTTTCAGCTTAGATCTAACAATGTCCCCATCCTGCCCCTGCCCGGGGGGGGGGGGGGGGGGGGGGGGGGGGGGCCCAGCTACCAGGCCCAGACACTTGAGAGACGGGAGCTCCCCGCAGGTGGAAGACCCAGACTCCGCCCCTCCCGCCCTTCCCTGCGGCCCCGCCCCTAGAGCTCAGCAGGGAGCCCGAGCTCCGGCCGCCGTGGGGCGGGCCGCCCGGCTGTGCCCGGCTCCTCTCGGCCGTGCGGCGTCGGCGGGGGAAAGCGTGCAGTTCCCGCTCAAGCCTCTAGGTGCTGCTCGACAGCTGCGGTTGGTCCCTCCCCCGAAGCCCCCGTCCCCGGCTGGTACTCATCTTCACTCAATCCTCTCTCCTGTCCCCCCCCCCCCACACACACACCAGGGGCTGCTTGCTTTAAGAAAAGGAGAAATAACCATTAATATTAAATATTTTCACAAACATTTCTTTCGATCCTTGGTTATTGGTAGTGTTGATTCTCATGTTACCCTCGGGGAAACTGAGGCACGCAGAGGCGAGGAGGCCTGCCTCACAGCAGAGCGAGGAAATCCAGATGCAGCCTTAGCGAGACCGGAATGAGCAGGGCAGGGGTGTAGCTTAGAGGTAGAATGAGCCAGGTCCTGGTTCTCGTCCCCTGTACAGAAAAAAAAAAAAAGGAATGCATCCAGGAGCTGTGGGGGCGGGGTGCCCTCTGATGCCGGGTGTGGGAAGCCGTCCTGCAGCTTGTTTTGGGACCCTGGAGAGAACCAAAGAGGAGGCCTGGGGCGGTTTCCTGCTCAGCCTTTTCTGTGGTCCTTTGAGGTCTTACCTTGGGCAAGGCCCCTCTCAGATCTTTCTTTCCATCAGAATTCCAGAAGGACTTTTCCATCTACAGGTGTGCAGGGAAAACCTCACTGAGAGGGTGAAAAGGAACAAACTGAAAACAACCCAGGGACCTTTGGGGCAGTTAAGGGCAAGTTTCCCGAGGAATCTTGTTCCCCTCCCATGATCAGCGACAGGATTCCTGCACTATCCCTGTCCCCTGCTGTCCCTACCAGACCCTATCCTGGGGCTGTATGAGGGAAGAAAGGAGGGGAAGGAGGCCTGTTTGGGCCCTGGAAGGGAATGCAGAGAGGGGAACCGTTTGCAGGGGTTTCAGGTGGCAGGGACACACACACACACACACACACACACACACACACACACACACATACACGGTGGGGCATACCTTTCCTTGAGGTTAGACTAAACAGCCCCAGAAGTCAGGCCTCCATTCTATTGCCTTAAGGACTGGGCAGGACCTTCCCTTACCTGCCCTGTCCTTTCCCATCTGCCCCCTAAGTTATATTTATTTAAAAAAAATGTTTTGGGGCTGGGGATGTGACTCAGTGGTAGAGCACTTTCCTTGGGTGTGCAAGGTCCTGATTTAGATTCCCAACACAGGAAACAAAGCAAACAAATGAAGAAGGAGGAGAAGGAGAAAATGTTTAATTTAAGAAGTTACAAAAGCGCTACATGCTTGCTATAAACTTCTAATACAGAAGTCAATAGAATACAAAGTGTTCCATAAGCCCATCCTGTCCTTAGAGGAAACTGGCTAACAGTTGGTGTGCCTTCTTCCAGATCTTTCTAACATTAAAAAAGATACATTTAAACACAAATAGATTTTTACAAACAGTTCATCAACGTGTTTTTCCATAGTTCCCCATCTATATGCACAGAGAGATCTCACTTTTAGGGGCTGCAGAGCATCTATCTTTGTGGTGATGAACTTTCACTTGTTCGGCTTCTCAAGGGACATCTGGGCAGACTCTGATTTTCCATCATCACAGATAATGTTGGAGCAAGGCAGCTGGTAGAGTCCCCTTTGTGTGAACATGAGCATGTGTCTGTCCAACTGGCTCCTTGGAGGCAGAACCACTGTACCCACAGCATGTGTGTTCAGCCTCCTGAGGGAGCCTGCCAATGTCCTTCCTCAAGACAGACCCAAAACCTCTCAAAAGGAATCTGAGCTATTTCCTTGCCAAATCCTCTGGCCAGGGTCCTCTTCTTTGGGGTGATATTCAGCTGTTCTGGGTAGGTTTCTCTCTCCCCTACAGATGGTATTTGTTGGGGAGTAGAGGAGCATTGCTCTCCTCACCTCTCCTCTCCTTGTAGGACACATCTTGCAAAAAGAGGAGAAATTTCTGGAAAGGACCAAAGAAGTCAGGACAATCAGCACTGACTTTCCAAGAGTTGCAGGTGGTGGTCCCAAGAAGCACTTTCTGTGTCCCAGGTCTTAATGTTTGGGAAGTGCATGAAGTCCTCTGCGTGAGAAATTTCTAGAAATTTCAGATTACTTCCCAGATACATATAAAAGCTTTTCTCAGGAAGTAGGTGACTGTGGCTTCCACAATGCCGGGGCTGAGGGGAGAATAGGCAGATTTGGGAGAGGACTCAGGTGTCCCTTCTTCCTTCTTGCCTTGAGTGCTGGTTCCTGTCCCCTGCCCCTCTGGTCAGGCTGGAATGCTATGTGGAGGTCACTCTGTTTGTGAGTGTCTGTCTCCACATTCACTTGACAGCTCAGAATACCTGGGTCCTTGGGACTAAGAGGGTCAGTGAAATCAGCGTTAATGCTTTGGGGTTCACCTGATTCACAGACTGTGGGTTCTCACCCCAAATCCAGCAAATAGATGGAATCAAAGCTGGAACCTTAGGGCAACACCCAACTCCTTCTCCAGGCTGTTGCTGATTTTGCTGTTTGTACTCTGAGCACTTAGAACCCCTTCCTGCACCCACACGGTCCTGCATGTGTGTACGATGTTGTCAGGGCAGACAAGACACCAAGCCCACACACCACGATGGGCGCTTAGATTGAGGAAGCAGCAGCAGGAGAAATTGCCCATTAGAAACTCACTCACTAGAGTCTGATGTGTTATTACCTCAATTACCCCTAATTGACACTGTTCTTGGCTCTCTCACAAGCCAGGGACTGTCCCAGGCACAAGGGGCATGGTACCTTGAGAGGACTGCAAAGCCCTTGCCCTTTATGTCACTTTGCCTCTGACCACGGCACCAGTGGAGCCATCAGGCTAGCGCGGCTGGTGTTTCCTGGGTGAATGATGAGCCAACGGCCGACTGCCCGAACACCCTGGGTCATGTTCTACTGGGTGACTTTTCTCTGAGGCTGTGTGCATCTCTTGGTGGCACAGAGTGTACCAACCTTCTTTATGTTGAAAGTCCTCATCTGGAACAGAGGAGGGGCCAGTGAATAAAGGAATGTGTGGATGAATGACGAAGCCATCAATCAGCTCTACCTTTACTCCTTGGGAAGACTCCCAAGCTGCCGCCATCTGTCCCAGCAGGAAACAAGACCACAGGGTTAGAAGCCTCTTTCCCTCCAGGAGGCTCAGCTCCTTCAGGAGGCTCTGTGGCACCTGCACTGGGCAGTGCCATGGGAGGAAAGAGTCCAGCCCGGCCAGTTGCCTTGCCCCACCCCTATGCTGAAAGCTGGGAGGGAAAGGCCTGGCCAGGGACACCTCTGAATCCCTAAGGGACTTTAGAGGGCCACGATGTTCATTCTGCTCCATGCCAACTCTCGCCCATCCTTAGCCCCCAGGCAGGCAGCCAAACCTCTTCTGAGATGACTGACCTGTAGCATGGTGCCCAGCACTTAGAGGGTTCATGGCCAATGCTAGACAAGTGAGATCCAAATGAAAATGAAGGTGAAGGGACAGAAAGAAACATGGGAAGGATGTCCATGACTCAGGCCACTTGCCATAGGCACATCTTTTTTTTTTTTTTTTTTTAAATATTTATTTATTTATTTTTAGTTATATGTGGACACAATATCTTTATTTTATTTTTATGTGGTGCTGAGGATTGAACCCAGGACCTCACGCATGGCAGGCAAGTGATCTACCTCTGAGCCACAACCCCAGCCCCCATAGGCACATCTTCTCTCCAATCTTTGCAAGGGATCAGAGGTGTCCCTGTCCAGGGAGCTTCCCCTGACCCCCCACCTGCCCCAGGAATGGCTCACTGGGCTGGTCCCTTGCAGGGATTCTTAAATTGCTCCGAATCATGTTTGACCTTGGATGGGGAAAACTCCTAAATACAGGTTCCTGGGCCCAGAGTTAGAGTGGGGGATGATGAGGTCTGTAGTTGATTCTGAGGCAGGTGAATGATCTGTGCCTACATTTTGAGAAACAAGAGCTCAGGGCCTATTTCCCTCAATGCTGGAAGTTGACCTTGAGCACACGGCTGGTCTTTTTCTGTCCAAGCAGGGCTGGGGTTTGTTTCCAGGGGAGGGGATCCATGGAGCCTCGGGAGCTTAGACTGTTTCTTATAATCTCCTCTGTCCTTGCTGAGCAGCTACTCTGGCCAGCGAAGTAGAAGACCCCAGGAAAGGAATGGGGGACAGGGGACAGCTCAATCCAGAGAGGAGGAAAGGAACCAGGTAATAGCGGGCATGTTCTGAGAAGAGCTGGATCCAAGAGCTGGGGAATGACCCGAGGGGTACTTGATCACTGAGCCGCATCCCCAGCCCTATTTTGTATTTTATTTAGAAACAGGGTCTCACTGAGTTGCTTAGCAACTCGCTTTTGCTGAGGCTGGCTTTGAACTCATGATCCTCCTGCCTCAGCCTCCCAAGCTACTGGAATTACAGGTGTGTGCCACTGCTGAACCTGGCAGAAGCTTACCTTTGGCTCCTAGGATTCCTTCTTTTCTACATTAAGTCTCTTTGCTCCAAAAGAATATTCTCATAGAAATAGCTGGTGTTTTTTTCCCCCCTAGGGACCTGGGCAGCAGGAGGACTCCATGAAGTAAATGGGACAGAACCCCATCCTGAGCACCGGCTTGCAGCCCTGCCCAGGGGAAGAAGCCCTGCCTGGGGCCTAAGTACAACCTAAGGTTGTACTTTCTAGCTCATCCCAGGTGAGAGCCACTCTCTCCTTTTCTCCATAGAGAATACTTTAATCCTCCCTCACAGTCATCCCATTTTGCCCATTGGGGAAGTCTTTCTTGATGTCTAACTTCAGGTCTGCCTGCTGACAAGAAAGGAATCTTCCTTCTCAGACGGGGGAAGGAAAGGGATTCTGACGCACATCTGTCCTACTTCTGAAGTTGATTAAAAATACCCCACCCTCCGGTGCAGTCAAGTTCCTGGCTAGCAGGAGAAGCTTCTAGCTCACTTGTCTCTGTCCCCCTTCCCACCCTTTATGCTTTTCCTTGCCTCCTCTCCTCCCCAACTCCCCTCCCATTCCCATCCCATGTGGAATGTAGGGAACCTCCTGTTCCTGCTGACACCCTCTCCTCGAACTCCAGGCTGCTGGGGGGGGGGGGGGTGGGCAGGAAGACCAGTTTTTCCAGCCCTGGGACAGTAGAGAGACCTGCCCGTCCCCAGGGGCTCTTCTGAGCCCAGTCGGAAGGCAACTCAGGACTCCCAGGAATGCTGCGGATCCGGCTCTTGCTGCCACCGACAGAGGGAGGTCGAAGGTAGCCAGAGACCAGGGCCCGCAGGGTCCAAAGACGATCCCTCCCACTCAGGCCAGGCCCGGTGCCAGCTGCAGTCCGACTTGTCCAGAGGCCCTGGGGCCTTTCAGATCCCACTTTTCTGACTTAGGCCTCCTTTTCTGGCTCCTGTTGGGGACCTTGCTGTTGGTTCTGTCCGCCCTCCCACATTTTCTTCTCCAACCGAGGCCCTCTCCTCCTGCCCTTGCTTTTCTTGTCCAGCCTGACAACTGCCCAGCCTGTCCTTGCCAGAGAGGGCCTGAAAAGAGACCTGTAAGGATCCCTGCTGGCTCCTTTGTTTCCCGTCCACCCCTGGCCCAGGACATAGCCACTGCCCTTTGCTTATTCCCACTGTTCTTGGGAGCCATCTCAGAGGCCTTCCCAAACCCTGTTGCTGAGAATCGTTCTCTAGAGCCCTTTTCTCCCTCAGTCCTTGCCCTATGTGGCCATGGGTCAGGTGCCTCCTCCAGCCATTCCTACCTCTCACTGGGGGCTGGAGTCCCTCCAGTCAATGGGTGGGTCAATCTGAGTCTTGGGGTTATCCTGGGGCGAGATGGAGGTGAAGAAGCTGGTGCAGGGGGAGGAGCCAGGGCAAAGGCTAGATTCATACAAGGCCAGTACCCACTCAGTTCTTGCAGGTCCCGTCCCGTCCATAGTGCCTATGGGTCTCTAGTCTAGTCTCCCCTACTAGAGTAATATCAATGTTAGTAACAATGACACCGGCACCTATTGAGCATCTACCATATGCCAGGTACTAAGAACATTCAATCATTTCTTTTTAATATTTATTTTTTACAGCTATAACTACAACTATGGTTGTAGTTGGACACAATACCTTTATTTTACTTATTTATTTTTATGTGGTGCTGAGGATCAAACCCAGGGCCTCGCACGTGCTAGGCGAGCGCTCTACCACTGAGCCCCAACCCCAGCCCTCAATCATTTTTTTTATTTAATCTTCACAGCAACTTTATGGGTGGGTACTATCTGTTGTTTCCCATTTTACAGGTAAGCAAACTAAGGCTATTAGCTCCCTATTTGAAGGGGAACACCTCAGACTTTTTCTAAGCCCCTTGCATGATCCTAACCACCCTGTGCAGCCATGGAGGCTCACCTACCACATGGCCTGGTTAGGAGGCAGAGGGCTCTATACAGAGAGGGGAGTTGGAGCCAAAATAGAGACTGGGTGACCCTCTGCTTGTTCTCTACAGATTCAAGGAAGAGATGATGGCAGGAGGCACTTTGGGGCAAAGGGAGATGTAGTCTTTGAGGCCGTGGAGCCCAACTGTTCCTCCCTGGCCATGTTTATGCATGTGTGCGACAAGGCAGGACAGGAGGCACTGGGCACAGGAGGGAGAATTCACAGAGGACCCGGCAGGCCCTCAGTGTCTTGGATCCTGGATCCTGAGTCCCAGGTCTTCCTCTTGCACCCTGCGGGAGTCCCCAGTGGGTGGGGCTGCTCTGCTGTCAGGCCTGTGTTGTGATGTTCTGGGCAGGAGGGCGGGGTGCTCCACAGGCCCTGACCTGGTTGGGCTGGTTGGCCCGCCCTGAGTGGCACCTGTGACCAGGCGCCAACCCCACCTACCGCCCTTTGAAGTCACCCAGTCTGCACTCAAGGCCCAGCCCCTCTTTTGAGTTGCCTCCCTAAAAAGAACTGGGGTCCTCTTAAGAGAAGCTTCATTTGCCTGGGGCTGCATGCCATGGGGGTAGGGCAGGCCTGGGCCTGGCCACAGGAGGTGGCCGGCCCCTCTCTCACATTAGCAGTCACTTTGGAGTTTGGGATTGGTATTTGCAGGGATTGACAGGAGCCCAGGGAAGGAGGGATCTGTGGAGGGAGGGGACTAATGAAGGGAGAGGGCTGAAAGGGGGTAGCTCATTGAGGCAGAGGAGTTCTACCAGGTGAAGAACCCTTGCTGAGGGACCCCCCATCTTCACCAGGTGTCCCTCGCCCTGCCCCTGCTTTACTCTGCAGTTGGCATTTCGGTCTTACAGAAAGCGCAGCGTGATCATAGCTTAAGGCCACCTCCCCCACCTGGCCTGCATCTGCATCCGCCCTCAGGGGTTTACAGGCTCAGCCCCTGCATCTGTCTGCAGGCAGCGAGTTGGGTTAGCACAAAAAGCCACTTGTCGTGTGCAGAGTCCTGTCCTTATCCCGCTCCAAATCCCAAGTCGCCTCCTGCACAGCCCAGCGGCCCAGGGCAGCCCAGCTGCAAGTGGGGCGCCAGGATCCGTTGTCCTTCCTGCGCCTGTGCCTCCTGGGGCTGGGAGCGACCTCTAATCCCCCAGGAGCCTCTGAAAACCATTAGGCAGCCCCGCCTGCGGCCTCCGACCCGCCCTCCTCCTGACTCGGCAGCTCCAGGTGCCTCCTGCCCCCTCCCAGCAGTCCTGGGCGAGGGGCCCAGCCCGCTCCTCTATTTTAGCTTCTCTGCTGCCTGATTTCTACTGCAGGCAATGTCTTCTTAGACTCAAGGCCCCTTGGCTGGCCCCATGGCTGGTCCCTTGGCTGGCCAGGTGCTTCCAGGACCACACCTCTCCTCTGGGGCCCTGAGTGTCTGCGGAGGGGCGGGGAGCCCTTACATCTAGCCTCTGAGTCTCCGCCACTTCCTGCCCTCCTCCTTCCAGTTTAGAGGTGTCCTAGGACTCACTGGCCTCGTTTTGCCTCTGGGGATGAGGTACAGGTCATGAAGCAGGCTACAGCGGCAGTGCTGGTGGCATGGGGTCCCCTCCCAGGCAGGAGTCCAACCCTGCTCTGCCTTCCAATCTGAGGTGGGTGCAGGGTCGCATCCCAACCCTTTCTCCTGCCCCTCTCTGCTAGGTGGCCACCACCACCTCTGTCTTCAGCCTGGCCCTGAGTTTTGAGATGTTACTCCCTCCTCTTCCTCCTTCTCTGGGAAGCCTGTCCTGAAGGTCACACCTCCTTGCCTTCTTCTGGTTAGCTCTTGTTTCTCCCCACCTCAAAGGTGAGCCTGCAGCCCCAGTGGCAGAGACCAGGGTTGTACTCTGGCCCTGGTCAAGGCCCTTGACCTCTCCAAGGTAAATAGGTCTGTTAACTCCACCTTGTGACATTAGGGTGTTAGTGGTGACTTTATAGTGTGGCCACCAAGGAAGGGCAGGGACCTATCTCTCCCTTCAGACTGGGTAGGGACTGTGCCTTTGGCCTGGGCCCAGGGGCCTCTAGGAGAGCAAAAGGGCCACCAGTGACCTCCCTGCCTTGCAAGTCACAGAGACACCAGAAGCCCTTCGCCAGGCCTGTACCAGGAAAAGGACAGAAAACATGAGGATGGGATCCACTGGGGTGGGGCAGTGTGGCCAGGCTCTCCTGGAGCGCTAGGTCGACAGGACGCAAGGGGGAAGCTTCCCAGGCGACACAGGAGCTGGCCCGAGGCACTCCCTAGTAGCCTCTTTCCTCCTCCTCTCTCTGCTTAGGGCCCTGGGAGGGGACAGACTTCCCCTACTAGTGCTGGTGGTGTCACAGGCTCTGCTGTGGGGAGGGTCTCCTCATAGGCTCAGGTGACCATGGCAATGACACATCATAGGTGGTCCAAGTCTATGAGGGGGATCAGGGTTGCTCTAGGAAGATCAAGACCTGGCAATGGCTGGGCAGGGTGAATTTTTGGAGCAGACACAGTAGAGTAAGTCATCTTCTAATCAAGATGGATGACAGACATGACAGCAGAAATATTTATTGAATGGAGCAATAGATGTAATTCTGGCTGAATTTTGCTTTTCTCCTTGTGAAATTCTAGTCTTTTCTAGTCAAGCTCATTGGAGCGTGCTTAATAACAATTTCCATTTACTGTGGCTTACCATGCACCAGAGACCGTGCAAAGCTCTTCACAAGCTTTAGCTAGTCTCCTTTCCACATCTCCACTATTCACTTATGCAAGATTAATCTAAGATTTTTTTGTACCAGGGATTGAACCCAGGGTGCTTAACCACTGACCCACCCAACCCTTATTTATATTTCATTTAGAGACAGGGTCTTGCTGAGTTGCTTAGGGCCTTGCTAAGTTACTGAGTCTGGCTTTGAACTCTCAATCCTCCTGCTGCAGCCTCCTAAGCCACTGGGAATAGTGGCATGTGCCACCATGCCCAGCTCAAGGGAATGTTTATTGAGCATGTACTTTGTGCCAGGTATCATTCTGATACAGGGACTGAGGATACAGCAGCAACCACAGCAACAAAAATAGGACAAGATCTCTGCCCTCTTGGAGCTGATATTCTAGTGAGTGAGGGAGGAAAGCAACAAGAAAAACTGAAATATAATGCCAGGTGCTGATAAGTGCTTTAAAGAAACGTGGGCAGGATAAGGGGACAGAGTTACACGGAGGACCTCCTGGAAGTGGTGATATGGAGCAGAGGCCTGAATAAAATGAGGAAGCCAGTCATTTGAATGCGGGGCTCAGCAATCCAGGCAAGAGGAACAGCAAGTTGAGCGGGCATTCTCTTGCTTGGCACGTGGGTGCAGCCGACGTGTGTGGGAGCAGAGAGCACAGGTGAACCCCGGTGACAGGAGTCTAGGTAGGATGACAGAGCAGCAGCAGAGGAGTCTACCGGGAAGGTCTAGTGGTGTTCATTGTCCTCACCTGGAAACTGAGGAATGAGAGGTGCAGGAATAAATGCAAAGGCTGCATCCAGACCAGGCTGCCTGGGTTTCAGGGAACCCTTACTGACGGAACTGTCCCGTGTCCTCCTGAGCATGCTGTGTTCACTCATGGCAGGGAGAGGGGGAGGGCTGGGTCACCTGGCCAGGTGTTCTGAGGCTCTGTTATAGTTAACATTTGCTGACTGTAAGAGCTGGGGATGTGGCTCTGTGGGACAGCACTTGTTTAGTATCTACAAGGCCCTGAGTTCAATCCCAGTACCATAAAAAAAAAAAAAAAAAAAAACAAATTGCCGAGTGCATGCAATTAAAAAAAAAAAAAGCAGACTCCAACATAACACAAATCCCCACACTTGAGTTTTATGCGGGCAGGAACTCCACTTTCTTTACTCATAGCCACAGCACTTCTGAGCAGGGCACATGGTATTGCTCAACTAATATTTGTGCAATGATAGAGGGTGAGGTGGCACACGCCAGTAATCCCAGCTCCTCAGGAGACTGCGGCGGGAGGATGACAAGTTCAAGGCCAGCCTGAACAACTTCGTGAGAACTTGCCTCTAAATAAAAATAAGTCAGATGCAGTGGTGCATGCTTGTAATCCCAGTGGGTTAGGAGGCTGAGACAGGAGAATTGCAAGTTCAAAGCCAGGCTCAGCAATGGCAAGGTGCTACGCAACTCAGTGAGACCCTGTCTCTAAATAAAATTCAAAATAGGGCCGGGGATGTGGCTCAGTGGTCGAGTGCCTCTGAGTTCAATCCCCGGTTACCCGCCCCCCACCAAAAAATAAATAAATAAAAATAAGGTCTGAGTATAACCCAGTGGTAGAACACTCCTGAGTTCAACTCCCTAGTACCTGTGCCCCCAAAGTTTACAAATGAATGGAAGAATAAAGCTGAGTTAGATTTTCTATTAGGAGATTCGGATTCTTGTCGCAGGAGAGGTCCTTGGAGTCCTAAATTGAACCCAACTGGTTTGCAGATGAGGAAACAGGTGCAGAGAGGCAGCTGATGGGGATGTTGTCATGTGGGAGGTGATGTTGGGTACTCCCCAGAATTAGAACTGCCAAGGGTTCTTCTCTGGGTAGGAGCAAAGGTTGGATGGGATGGAATTGGGAAGGGTGAAGCAGGAGGGAAACCATGCTTATCCCCATCATGGAAAAATGTGAGATACACGGGCATATTTGGGAGTTAGGGCTGGAGGCCTTGGTCTCCGATAAAGGTCAGATTAGCAGATGAGGGAAAGAAATGATGGTCAGGTCAGGCCCCAAGGAGAGGTACCAGAGTTTTCGTCAACACCCCTTGCCCACCTGTTCACTTTCTCCACCCTGACCTCCTTCTTCATCTCTTCCCTATTTTCTCAGTTCCAGCTTCTCAAAGGGAGACAACAAAGCTAGCAATGGAGGTACACGCCCTTAATCCCAGGTGCTCAGGAAGCTGAGGTAGGAGGGTGGCAAGTTCACAGGCAGCCTCAGTGATGTAGTGAGACCCTGACTCAAAAAATAAAAAGGACTGGGGATGTATCTCAGTGAGAAAGTGCTCCTGAGTTCAATGCTCAGCACCAAATAAATAAATAAATAAAAACCTAAAAATAGGGGGCTGGGGGTGCATAATAGCTGGGTGGTCAAACATCCTTGAGTTCAATTCCCAGTACTGCAAAAAAAAAAAAAAAAGACAGCGATATGCCCCAGGGCACATGAGGTGTGCTAGGAGGTGCCCAAAGCCACTGCCTGTTTTCTGATTTATCTGTTTGATTCAAGGACTTTCGGAGAAAAAAAAAAAAAACAATTCAACTAGAAATATTTTGGAATATCTCTTTATATTCAACACACTTGGAGATAACATGGAGTAAAATGTACACGTACCCCAATGGACACCACAAAACAGAAACCTGAAAGGAGAGCATTTGTGAGCGGGCTGCTTGGGGCACCGTCTCCCTGCCTGACCCCTGCTTGGGGAGACACCCCAGGCAGAACTTTGAGACCTACGGATCACCAATAGCCCTCTTCTTTCTTCTTGTATCTTTTGGGGCAGGGGTCACTCAAGAATAAATGTAGGTCAGATGGGTGGAGGGTCAGAAAGGGTCAGAGTCCAGGTTACCATGATGGGTGCCACCCCTGGTGACACGCTGGCAGGGCCCTCCCAGGATGGGAGCGAGGTAGGGAGTGTTGGTTTCTAGGTAAGGTTGTTTGGAGCTCGGAGCTTCCCAGCGGCTGCGGAAGGGGATGAGTGTGTGTCCGCGGGGCGTTGGGAGGTGGCAGGTTTCAGCAGGAGGAGGCCTGAGCCACTGGCAGAGACTAGTCCTGGCACCCAGTGCTCTGCCAAGGTCTGCTGAGAGCTCAGTCTGCACGCCACCACCATGTCACCCTGGAGAGAGGAGCCTGGGTGCCACCCAGAGCGACAGCAAGAGAGGAAGAGGGAAGTCACTGGTTGAGAGCAGGGCAGGGACACTGGAAGGATCAGTCCTGGAGACAGAAGTGGGAGGGGAGGGTGGCGTCGCCAGCCAGGGCCAGGGTGGTGACAGGCGGGCTCTGAGGAACAGCTGGAACCAGTCTTGGAAAGAGTATTACAAGAGAGTTTATGTAGGAAAGAGCTTTCCGATCACTGAGGCAGGAGGTCACAGGACTGGGGGAGAGAGGAGAGCCCCTGGGCAGTGCTGTCCTCAGCCATGTGACCATAGTGTGGTGCTGGTTTGAGGAAGGGTCTTACTCTGGGTATTGGGGGCTGTACAAATGACTTTAGTCTGACAACACACGTTCACTGGACTCAGTAACAAACACCACTCACTGATCTTCACCTAGACTAACTCATTTAATCCCCAGGATATAAGTACTTAGATTAGTCCCCATTCTATATATGAGGACATTGAGACATAGAGGGGTTAAATCCATTATTATTATTAATTATTATTATTTTGGTACCAGGGATTGAACCCAGAGGTGCTTAACCATTAAGCCACACCCCCAGCCCCTTTCTATATTTTATTTTGAGACAAGGTCTCGCTAAGTTGCTTAGGGCCTCACTAAGTTGCTGAGGCTGGCTTTGAACTTGTGATCCTCCAGCTTCAGCCTCCCAAGTACTGGGATTACAGGTGTGTGCCGCCGTGCTTAAATAAGTTCCTGTTCTGTTGGAGAATCAGGCACATGTTCCAGATGGTGCTTCAGAATCTATAAAATAACACCTGGAAAAAAAAAAAAAAGACAAGTCCATTTGGTCATTCATCCATTGCAGGTATGGCCGGAGCCAGCTCAGTGTTCTGGTGTCCCTGTGCAGACAGTCCTCACAGTGATCTGAGGTAGATTTTCCCACTTTGCAGATGAGGAAACTGATTCTCAGAGGGATTACATAATATCTCAAGATGATGTAATAACAGGTATTGGTCACACAGCAAAGAAGTAGCAGAACGAGAATTCATACCCATGATGGCATGACTTTTTGGGCCTGAGAAAGAGCTGTTTGGGAAGATTAGTCCACAAATCAGCTAGGAACTGTGCAGGGGACTGGAGGGTAGAAGGTGTTTCTAAAAAGAAATTCAGGGACTTTCTCGCATTCCTCCTATCTGTGCTTGGCTCTCTGGAATCCAGGTCTATAACCCAGCCAGGAGGGGGCGCTCTGCACAGCCTGGGAAAACTAGCAGGGACTAAGGGCTTTGATTTAGGGAGATATTTATTTTGGGATTGAACGCAGGGGTGCTTTACCACTGAGCAAAATCCCAGCCCTTTTTATTCTATTTTATTTTTTAATTTTGAGGCAGGGTCCCACTAAGTTGCCCTCAAACTTGTGATCCTCCTAAATCAGCCTTCAGGGTACCTGGGATTACAGGCATGTGCCACCTGCTCTGTGTGGGCTTTTCCTTGGTACAGCACGTGCCTAGCATGTGCGAGAGACTCTGGTATCATCCCGGGTATTGGAGGGAAAAGAAAAAGGTCAAATCAAGCCAGGCACACCTGTAATCACAGCTACTCAGGAGGTTGAGGGAGGAGGATCACAGGTTTGAGGCCAGCCTGGGCAATTTAGTGAGACCCTTTCTTGGAAAAAAAAAATGGGTCATGGAAATAGCTCAGTGGGGAACACTTACATAACATGAGCAAGGGCCTGGCTTCCATCCCCAGTATCAGGGAAAAAAAAAAGGAAGGAAGGAAGGAAGGAAGGAAATCAAATTAGTGATGAAGCAGAATGGAGTCTATTGTGCATATTTCTCTTTCTTCCCCAGGATCCCTCTGCCTTCCCCTGCAGGGTCAGCTGCCTCTGTTCTCCAGGTCCTCAGCCCCCAGCTTCCAGCTCTGTCCTGCTCCACCCTCCAGGAGCAGGCCCCACCTGGCCCCACAGGTTATCACACCAGGTGTGGTTGCTGCCTTCCAAGGAGCTGGTGGCCCCCCTCCCCCTCAGGGCTGCCCACCCCTGGGGTGTTCCTGAGTGGAATGCCCCCTAAGGGAATAACACTGAATGCAAAGGACTGGGCCTTGGGAAAGTTTGGGATTTGGGGTGAAAGGTGACCTGAGAAAGTTCTTAAGAGCCGTTCCTGGGGTCAAGAACGGCTTGGCCCTGGGGTGGGAGAAAGAATAAGTGGAGAAGGGGCTGGGGGGATGGGCAGAGCTCCTGTTCTCCAGAGCTAGCCAGACTGGACACCCTGAGGTCTTTACCTGCTCCCCAGCCCTCAGGCAGGAATTGGGGGCCCTCAGCAGGGCTATTCTTAGCCTGGGCTCTGGGTCCCTGATTTGGGCCTCAAGGCTCAACAGCTGTGTTCTGACCATTTTCCAGCAAACTCTTTTCTTCCCCAAGAGTGAGGGCTCTAGGAAGCTACAGGGGATTCTGTACTACTCTTTCTAGACCACAGAACCCCAGAATTCCTACCTAAACTGCCCTGAGCCACAGTCAGGGTCTTGCATGGGCTTTTTCCTATACTGTCTTCCCTAGGCCCAGCACATTGAAACCCTTGGACCTCAAATGACTGTGTCAGGAATGAGGTCAGGGAGAGAGAGGGTGTGGGGAGGATGGACCTTGGATGGCAGACCAGTACACCCAGCCTGGGGGGAGCTCCCTTCCTGGCACAGGGCAGAGCAGTACCGCAGAGGCCAGGGACCTCTACATGGCCTTCTTCCCCGGCTGACTCCCACCAACACTCCAAGCCCACCTCCTGGGACCCCTAGCCCCAGAAGAAGCATCACCCTCTCATTTCCTCTCTGTCAGCATGGGAGAAGGAGAGGCCCTAGCGAGGTGGAAGGCGCCAAGGTTCTCCAAGTGCCCCAGCAGCCCTTCCGCCATGCTCCCAGCCTTTGCACGTGTTTTTGGAGCAGACATTCAAGGAGTGAGTTTGGTTCAGATGTGAGGGGAGAGGTGAAGGCTCTTTTGCCCCCCACCAGCCTGTGAGTTGGGCCCTGGTGGGACCTGAGGAACTCTGCGGCCTCTAAGAGGTGACATGGTCTTGCCTTAAAACACCCTCTAGTCTCTCTCGAGACCCCTTCCTGCTCTTCCTGAGAATGTCCCAATTCCCCAGTTCTTGCCTATGTCACCCATTTCCAAGGGAGCAGATGCCCGTCCCCTTTCTCTTTCTCCCCCTCCTCCTCCGTGTCCCTAAATGGTGTGACCGTTGCAGTTAGAGCTTAGGGGACTGGTAAAAGCAGAGGGGAGGCAAGCCCAGGCCAGCTCCTGGGTCTATAGGGAGGGAAGGTGTGTAGATCTTGCCTCACCCCCCTGCTGTCAGCTGGCCAGCCCCATCTCTGAGCAAAAGTGCTTCCATGCGGGAGGGAGAGAAGCCTGCTCAGTGGGAGAAAGATGAAGCTGGTCCCCCCACATGTCAGTGAACAAATTGGGCCAATTTGGTGTGATTAGTGAAGAATTCACATCTGGCCAGCAGAGGCCTCCCCCCAGCCCAACCCAGCCTGGCTCCTGCTCCCCATTAGAAGCTATTTTCTCTGACGGCTCCATTTGTCTCTGTAGTGGGGG
This sequence comes from Spermophilus citellus, assembly GCF_964194105.1. Lineage (NCBI taxonomy): Eukaryota > Metazoa > Chordata > Mammalia > Rodentia > Sciuridae > Spermophilus > Spermophilus citellus. The sequence continues at coordinate 49,384,639 of NC_138199.1, read as the reverse complement.
ATTTGACAGCTCTCTGGCCAGCCTGGGGGGCCTGGCTCTGAATGAGAGGCCCAAGGCCAGGCTGCTTACCCACCCTCTTGACTGGATGAGACAGGGGGTGCCAGGCAACAGGGCCCAGGCACCTGTCCGTCTCATCCCTGGGCTGTGTGCAGAGACCCACAGCAGAGTGGGGGCCTGGGGAGCACTGCTCACTTAGCTCCCCCACCCAGGTCTCCCTTGGACCTTGGTTTCCAGTCTTGCACAATGATGGTTGTGTTTTAAGATCAACGGAGACTTGTATGTGTGTGCCTGGTGGTGGTGGAGGCAGGGGTCTGGTGTTTTCTAAAAGAAAACAGCTGGGCATGAGTAAAGGCGGGCCTGCCCCCCCACTTCCTTCACCCCTTCCGCAAGCCCTCCTTCCCCCAGAAAGCCTCTGCTGCAGCCACCCTTCAGGAATGCTGCGGGCGGCTGTTGCACAGCTGGAAGGACTGCCCCTAGAAGTGGCTTCAAGGTAGTGCCATTGGGGGTGTGGCCTTCAAAGTCTTGGGTCTTCCTCCCCCAGGAGTGCCCCCAGGTTGCCTGTGTCAAAGACAATTTAGGGCTATTTAAAGGAGCCCGACCTAGGGGTCACCTGGGTAAATCTCCTCCCTGAGGAATTACCACCAGATGGCAACCTGGGGCTTGTCTCCTCTAAGGTTCTCCCTGGTTGGCTGGGAGCCCCAGGGTGTATGTGTGTGTGTGTGTGTGTGTGTGTGTGTGTGTGTGTGTTCTCATGCACACACAGGGGGAGATCCAGGACTTCAGTCCTTGCACTGAATGAGAATTCCTAGTGGAGGCAGGATCCCTGGGAGAGGGGTTCCACACTTCAGTGAGGGGTGGTGGGTCGCTCTTTGTTATGATGTCGCATGGTTTGGGGGATAGGCTGAGTGAGCTTCTCAGGTCTCCAGTAGTTTTCATTGACATGGATACTACAGAAAACCAGGCAGAGTGGAAGAAAGTGGATATCTGTGGTCTCTCTCCAGCCTCCAAAACTGTCCTGAGATAGGGTCTGCAACTGTCGCACTTTACCCCAGAATGAAGAGTTTCCAGGGATGTGGGACTTGCAGTGCTAAAGTCAGGACAGTCCTGGGCAAACTGGGATAGCTGGTCACCCTATCTAAGCATAAGCCCCAGAGGCCAGGCAGAGGGGTGGAGGAGAAACCAGTTCTTCTGAGATCTGCTCTCTGATTTCTTATTTGATCTTATTCAGTCCTTACCAGAGTTTAGCTGATGCTTTACAGTTTGTAGAGCCTCAGCCTCCACCCCCCCACCCCCCCCCCCACCCCGGCCAAGGTAATGCCTGGGATGTTGGAAAGATGTCCTGACTTGGGGCGGGGAAGCAGTAGGGCTGGGGGAGGATGGCTTGGTGCTTTATCTCATTCACACTGAGAACCACAGGTTTGGGGTGTGAACACAGCAGCTAGCGTGACCTGCCCTCCCAAGGCGCCGACCACCCAGCACCCACCACTAATTAAAAGATGAACTTACAGAACACCCACTGTGTGGTTGCTAGAGTTATTATCCCATTTTAGAGATAGGATAACTGAGGTGGAGTCATAGGCCCCAGGGCTGAGTTGGGGGACAGTGAAACAGGGTCTTCTGGATGGTGTACCCTCTTCCCTCTCCGCTCCTCACCAGGTCTCCAGTTTAGGCCTAAGGAGGTCAGGAGTAAGCCCAGGACCCCAGGGATGGGCAGTCTGGTCTTCCTCTAAGAGGTGCCCTCAGACCCATTCTCCAGACATCAATGACATAATTAAGGATGGAGAAGGAGGAGGAGGTCACCCTGGCAGGACTCCAAAGGCAAAGAAAACCTTCAGAAAAATCTAGATATTAGACCAAACTTCCACCTGTTCTTACAGCAGCCTCCAAGAGATGAAATCTAAAGGAGCTCAGATTTAAAGATGCTGCAAGGACTTTTGGAGGAAAAGGGAACTAGCCACAGAACCCTGCTTCTGCTGCCCCCATCCCACTTCTCTCCACGTGGCCTTCTCCTTCCTCAGCTTCTGCCTCCCTCTGCTCTGCCTGCACACCCAGGGTTTTATAATCCAAGCAGAGAGCCTGGAAGCCATAGCTGAGTTTGTGTTTCCAACTGACCTCGAAGTAGCAGTTGGAAGGGCTGCTTGGGAGATCCTTGGGAGGTCCATCTTTGGCACACTGTGGGTCTAAGACCACTGGAGCCACCCAGGCCTTGGAGAAGCTGTGCTCTTTGGTGATTTTTGTTTTGTTTTGCTTGTTTGTTTTGAGGAGTGGGGTAGTGAACTGGGGGTGGACCCAGGGCTTTGTACATGCTAGACAAATGCTCTACCACCTAGTTACATTCTGTAGCCCAGAAGCTGTGTATTTCAGGGCTGGATGGCCCAGCCCCCTTGTCTAGGCTGACCCTTTCCCAGAAGGCTTGGGTGGACAAGATGACTTCAGGGAGGATTTCCTCTCCTACAAGGAAGGTTGGAAATTTGAATCTGAAAGAAATGGTGCTGGGCTGGGTGTGGGACTGATCTCTGCTTTGCTGGAGGTGCTTTAGAAATCAAATGCCTCTCTGAAGGTGCTTCTCCAGTCCTGGTGGGCTTCTGGGAGGACCACAGGCCTGGGAATAAAGCAGGAAGCATTTCCCCAGCTCTCTCAGAGACAGAGCCCCGGATCCCAGAGAGAAGTCTTGACCCTAGGACCTCCACCTTAGAGCCTGTTCCCACAGGGGGATGCCTGAGGTGGGGTGCCTGCCTGTTTACACCCTGTTGGAGTTTGCTTCAAGCCTAAGGCGACTTCCTGTTTGCACCAGCAGGCCTCAAGAGAGATCAAAGGCGAGGGCTGGTGAGTTCAGGGCAGAGGAATTGAGGATGGCGGTCCTGCCACTGTGTAATGGGAGGGTTGAAATTTATGTGGAGACCTGGAGCACAGGAAGGACACAGGGGACAGAACCAATTCCCAGGGCCCTAGGCCTACCCTGTCTTCACTGTTCCTCTAGGGAGCCCTGGTCACGTCTCCACCCCAATCCTAACCCCAGTGCAGAGACAGAGCCTCCTCTCTGATCCCCAGCAACGTCCTAGCTCCTCGAACTTTCTTGATCCGGCTCCTCTCACTGGGGCCCCCTCTGAAAGCAGGGCCCCATCTAGAGGGGCACCACCCTCCCCCATCGCGGTTGGCCCGCCCCCACCCCTGTGCGGCGGGCGTGGCCGCGCGGCTGTCACTCACGCACTCACGCGCGAGGAATGCAGACGGCAGGGCTGCCCTGTGGTCACGTCTCCGCCCCACCGAGGGAGGTAGGCGCCCAGGTACCCAGCCTGTGGGCCTTGGGAGCCCGCCAAGCTGCTGATGAAAGGCGCTGCCAGATTAACCCTTTCTTGGCTGCACCCCACCCCCACAGCCTCTGGCTGCTGGTGGTCGCTGACCCAGAGGGGCGCTAGGTGGAGCCTGGGCCGGTTGGCTAGGGAGAGGGCTGCCTCCACCTCAGCGCAGGACCCACCTCTGTCCGCAGCCTCCCCCCACCCACCCCCTTCTCTGCTCTGGAACTCGTGGAGTTGAGGAACGGGGACTTCCGATATGGCAGATGATAAACCCCACCACAGGGATTCTGCACTAGGTGCCATCTAAAGAGCGCTGGACGGAGTCCAAAAATTCATGCAAACATTCAACTCACACATTTTAAGGGCTGAGAGGGTCAGCTCAGCTGCTGGACTCAGGAAAGGCCATTGGGCTTTCAGTTTTCCCAAAGTGGTGGAATTACAGTGCCAGTAATTCAAACTGTGGCGTTGTCTGTTTTAGTCTCAACCTCTATGTCTCCCCCAAGCAGAATCTCAGGCAGATGCCTTGGATATAAATCAATTAGGGGAGAGGTTCTGGTTGGAGTAGGCAGTGAGGTTCCCCTTTCCTGAATTTTTTTTGCTACTCCATAGGATGAGAACTCCTAAGGAGGATTCCAAGGAACCCTGTTGGGGAAGCTGAGAACGGAGTGTGGCCTGAAATCCTATGGGACTCCGACATCTATCTTTTTTGTCAGTATCTGCTGGCTGTGGCAAATGCATCTCTATTCAGTGGGGGACTCTGGTAACCCAGACTTTTGCTGTGTTCCAGGCTCTGCAGGGGGAATTCTGTGGTGCCCTGAGATCTGGCTCCCCCTTCCAGGGTCTAGGTGCGGTGTCTGTGCTCTGCATTTGACTTTGGGAACTTCACTCCTTGTCCTAGTCCTGGGGCCAGGTCTCCCTCTCTATCCTTTGCGTGTGGCTGCCACCCTCAGGTCTCCCCTGCCCCCATCCGCTGACCCTCCTTTCTTTCTGTTCTGCCAAGAGTTCAAAGAGTCCAGGGGGCAAGGATTAAAACACCTTTTGTTTTAACAGGTGTCGCAGTGTGCACTGGGGTATCTGGTGGGCAGGTGAGGAGGGTGAAGCTCTTGGGGCTAATCCAGTCTCAAGTTCAGAGGTACCCCCCCACCCCTGCTCCACCCCCTAACTGCAAGTGAATCTTTTAGAGATCAAAGCACTTGTTAACCCTCACTGAATTGGGCTATAGCCTGGGAGCTCCCAGATCTCCCCATCTCATCTAGCCTCCAGGGGGCTGGAGCATCAAGAGGGATGAGAATGGGAGGTCAAGTCAGGAGGCAGTGCCAAGATGAGGCATTTTAGACAGGAGGCCTGATGCCCAGTCCTTACTCCCCAGGGTCTCTATGAACCTCATGCCCTGAGGCAGTGACGGCACCCTGAAGCTGGGATTCTAGAAGACCCTAAGGAACATGGGCTTTGGCCACAGTGCAGCTTGAGAGCAGTCATCAGAAAGGTCTTCCCACATATCCAAATATAATGCATATCCCTGGAATATTGGCACCTTGAGTAGCCCGGGCAGCTTAAAGTCATCAGCACCTCCAAGACAGGGTGCCTGGGAACGTGCAAGCCATCTTTAAAGCCCAACTCTCCTCACCATTCACTGGTCATCAAGTCCCAAACTTTCAGCAGCATTAGTGGTTTGAAGATACTTCCTTTTCTTTCCACATTCATTGCTCCTGATTCAGTTGAAGTCGTTTCTCACCAGCCCCTGAGACTATTGCAACAGCGACTGGTTCCCCTAGCTCCAAGGAAGACACCCCCATGCTCCCTTCCCTCCTCCGCACTGCACTAAGACATCTTAGAACACAGGTCAGAGCATGCCACTCTTATGCTCAAAAACCTTTGATGGCTCCCCATTGCCAGCAGGATAAAGTCCCAATGTTGCCTGGCATTTACAGCCTGCCCTGATCTGGTGCCAATTTACCTTGGCAACCTGGGTCCCCACCGTGCACTTCGTCTTCAACCCGGCCACATTCTATGGCTAGTCTTACCCTAAACTGCTGTACATTTTCATGGCCGACCACCTTGGCTCACAGAGAAGCTTGTTCTTGGCACTTATGGTGTTGTGGGGGAGGAGGATTAATCCCATAATCCCATAAATAAATATGTCCTTACAAACTCTAGTAAATCAGGGTGTCTTCAGGAACTTAAGGAGATGTTATAGTGGGGGTGGGACAGATCCAGATGAGGACTCAGAAGGCTTCTAGGCACAAGAGTCATCTCACGCAATTGGATTCGAGTTACCCTTTGCATGGTCAGGGTGGAGATTTAGCTCTTCTCTTCAGAATGGCTTTCTCATTTGGACACCTAGATTTTTTTGACCAGAAATGTATTTCATTTCACTAGCATGGTATTTTATTCTGCCTTGAACTCAAGCCTGTCTGGTGTGTTGCAGTCACTAGACTGAGCTCCCGGGGAAGGTAATGCATGCTTAGTAGGTCCTCTTTTGGCAGACAGTAGGCATTTAATGGATGTCTTCCTTCTTTCTTTTTTTGTGGGGTGGGGATACTGAGGATGGAATCCAGGGGTGCTTTACCGTTAAGCTACATCCCCAGCCTTTTTTGAGAATTTTTCTTTTTCTTTTTTTTAAATTTTGAGACAGGGTCTTGCAAAGTCGCTAAAGGTCAATTAAATTGCTGAGGCTGGCTTTGACCTTGTGATTCTCCTGCCTCAGCCTCCTGAACTGCTGGGACTACAGGCATGTGCCACCATGCTCAGTCGAAAGCTCTGTTCTCTGTCAGGGATTCCAACCCATACCTTCCAAGATCTATGAAGAACCCTCTGACCTCTGGCCTAGCCCACCCTGTCCCTAGAGAGGTGGTCCTGTTGGGATGAGGAGGGGATGTTGGGAACTTCAGGGGAGGGGCTGGCATCAGATGCCCCATCCACCGAGGCATTCCTGCTCCGCGGGCCTGCCTGCAGGTCTGGAAAAGGAAGGTGCCCTTCTTCCCCTGGGTTGTGCCCTACTGCAGAGTGCCATGCAATTCCTACCCTTCCAGCTCCATGGAACAGAACAGGAGAAAGAAGGGGTTAGCATGCCTGGCTTGGAGGAGAAGAGGGAGGAGGCGAAGTTTATCTGGGAATGACCCTGAACTAGAGACTGCCTCGCCCCACCTGCTTCCCCCTCCCCCACTCAGCCATCTCCACTTCAGAGGGCAGCAGGCAATTTCCCAGGTTTCCCAGTTCTCTGGAGCTTCCCCTGGGAATTTCCCATCAGTGGGGAATCTTGGATCTAAGCAAGGGGTTGAGCCCAGGAAGGTGCCAGGCTGACCTACCCAATCCCAGTCCAGTACCCTTGGGCCAGGTTCTTGCAAGAGATAAACACCCCCTTCAAAAATCCTCTAGTCTGATGGCGAGGGCTCAACCCCTTCCTGAGGGGAACAGGTGCTGGCCCCAGGGTGATCTCCCGGTCTGAGGATGGAGACCCAGCTCCTGTTCTGGGAACATTCCTAGGCTGCCAAGGGACATAGATGAAACCAGGCTACAGACTCTCAGCAGGAAGGTGCCATGCAGACTGCCCCCAGCTCATTCCTTCCCTCAGGGGTGCCGTCTGGTCATCTCTGCACTCTGTCTTGTTGTAGAGGCCAGGACAGCAGTGGTGCTGGCGGTACAGGTGGCATCCGGCAGGTGGTGAGAGCGGGGGAGGAGGAATGTGCCTGGGGCCTGGGCAGGATGCCACTGGACAGTCCCAGCAACCGCACCCCCTACCCATGACCTGCTCACCCTGCCTCCCACCAGCCGTGGTCCTGGTTCCTATGCCAGGGTCACAGCCAGGTCTTGGGTTCCGGGTATCTATTCCCGGGAAGACATCTGCCCTCTAGACGTGAGGGGCATCTTGTGGGATGTTAGTCATGGCTGTAACTGCCATGTTGCATGAGCACTGACCCTGGCTTATTTAATCCTGGCAGTTAAATGTTGTATTACCCCATTTTACAGGTAGGAAGACCAAGGACACTCAGAGAGATGAAGTCACACAATGCGCCTTATGCAGCCTGACTGGTGGAGCAGTGGGTGGGAGTCCTGGGTGGGGGGAGGGGGCGAGGGGAGAACTGCTGCTCCCATGGAATTGAGTCAAAGTTCCCACCTTTTCAGCCCAAGAAGAAATTTGACCCTACAGTGAGAGGGATCACACATGGGCTGGCAGTGGGGACAACAGAGGAACAGGCCCAGAGAACAGGAGTGCTTTAGCCAGCACCCACAGCCTGCCAGGGACCCTGAGTGGGAAAGAGATCCACCCACTCCCCTCTCCCTTCCCCAAGCTACACAGGGAAGCCACCGGGCTGGGGCAGCCCAGGTGTTCCACTGTCCTAGCCCCTGACAAGCATCTGGAGATCACCCCCCCCCCCAGCCACAGTCCTCTCCCGGAGATGGCCCTAGAACACAGGTAGGGACTCAGACCAGTGCTGGGAAAGACTCAGCTTTGCCTGGCAATCCCTCTGCTCCCTCCCCACCCTCAGTCTCCACCAGCTTCCCTCCAAACACTCATTCATTCCCCAGACCACCTACAAACCACCCATTTGCCCAGACCACACAGCTCCTCTGCCCAAGTCAGCTCCCCAGGATAATGGCGGCCCTACCCCCATCCTCCCAGGCTGCACCCCCAAGCCTAATTACCACCGTGGCACCTCCGGGACAGGGATGGGGGGGCACTGACCTTTGTTTATGCTTGGAAGTCTCTTGGGCACAGGCGGCCTGTTGTCCTCTGGACATCAAGGGGCAGGAGCAAATTAGAGACCCTCAACTAGGACCCCTCTGGTCGGTGCCTCCCACCCCACCCTCTGATCTCTGGGTCCAGGCTGCTGGGGCTGGACAGGAAGGCAAGATGGTGGGGACTCCTGTTTGCTCCCCTACTGTCTGGCACAGTGGAGTGATGGAGGGAGGAACGGACCCAGACGGTGTCCTCCAGAAGAGTATCAGGGAGGACTCCTCAGAAAGAACACGCGACCGGGAGATGTCAGTGTCCAATTCTGCTGCCCCTTTCCACCCAGACTCTCCCCACCCCTTGGGCCCCAATTTCCTAGGTGTGAAAGGACAGAGCTCATCCCCACGGTCTCTATTGGCTCTTCCACTTGTGGCCTGAACCCCAGGGAGGTGTCAATCGAGAGCCTCAGCATTGTGGGGGGCTCCCAAAGCAAAGAGGCAGGAGGAGGCTACTGGAGGAGGACAGATTGTCAGACAGGGAGACAGAAATGTCCAGCTGACACCTGTCAATACTGGGGGGTGGGAGGAATGACACTGGGTTCCATGGCAAGGACAAATGGCACAAGTTGCAAAACCCCTGAAAGACTCTGGAGCTGGTGTGCTCTGCTCCCCTGGCATCACAGGCAGCGGAAGTAAGGCCCTCTCTCTCCAGCGCTAGTGATTCCAGAGGAGACCCCTTCTACTCCCCCTGCAGTTCCTACCCTGACCCACATCCTCACAGCCACCCTGAGTCCAGTCTGCATCCAGTGCCCAGGGTGGACCCTAGCACAGAAGATGTGGCCAATAAACATGGAATGAATATTGAAGAGCCGCGTGGAAGACAGAGGCAAACCCAGCTGTGTGGCCATTCCCGTGCTCCAGGGGCAGGGTCTAGGAGGGGGAGGGGGAAGAGTGGGGGCAGGGTGCCAATAGGTTTACCCTCACCAGGCAGAGTTGAGCCAGGCCTAAGCCCTGGGGGCCAGGGCCACCAGGGCTGGGCCAGGGCGGATGAGGTGGTCTCTGTGGGGTCCTTCTCAGGATCCCTCCTTCCCCCATAATTACTTCTGATTAGCTTCACCACAACAGCCAGGCTGCAAAGAGAGGGGTGTTTGGGACTTGGGGGGAGGGGACAAGGTAGAGCAGAGTACTCAGGACAAGCTGGGGCCCCCAGCTGAGTTCCTTCCCCACAGCTCAGTGCACCCACTCGTGAACAAGTACACATTTCACATTCTAGAAAGTTCTGAAAGAGTCCCATCTACACAGGCCAAGAGTGACAGTGTTCCAAGACAATCAGGCCCTTCAGACAACTCACCCGTATGTATTAACTGAAAACACTCCCTCCATAGTTCCCTGGAGGGAGGGGGGCTCAGCTCAGAAAGTTCTTCCCTGTGTCCAGCTGCTGTGTCTGCCTGGACCTGCTGAGGGATCTACAGGCAGATGAACCCCTGTTCACTGATGCACTGTAGGTACCCACGGCTCCTCTTGAAGCAACTCATGCTGGAGCCTTAGGAGCCCAGCTCCGGCCATTCCTCATCCCCTAGACTCACTTTCCAGATGGCCCCTGGGATGGGAAGGGACCCAGGAAGGAAGACAGGTAGAGCTCTGTGCCTTAGCATTTGTGGATTTGGAGAAAAGAGAGGAACAGTGGGACATGACTTCCTGCAGAGCCCCCATCTTCAGAGACTTACCTAATCAACAGTAGTATTAGTTTGCCACTAGAGAAAAATCTTTTTTTTAAAACTTTTTATTTTATTTTATTTTTCAGTTCTCAGCAGACACAACATCTTTGTTTGTATGTGGTGCTGAGGATGGAACCCAGGCCGCACGCATGCCAGGCGAGCGCGCTACCGCCTGAGCCACATCCCCGGCCCCGAGAAAAATCTTAATCAGCCAGGTGCTATGGCATGCCTTGTAATCCCAGCTATTTGGGAGGCTGAAACTGGAGGATTGAGAGTTGGAGGCCAGCCTGGGCAACTCTGGTAGACCCTGTCGCTAGCTTTGAGCACCCAGCTTCCAAGTCTTTTTTTTTTTTTTTTTTTTTTGTACTGGGGATTGAACTCAGGGGCACTCAACCCCTAAGGCACATCCCCAGCCCTATTTTGTATTTTATTTAGAGGCAGGGTCTCACTAAGTTGCTTAGCACCTCGCTCTTGTTGAGGTTGGCTTCGAACTCAGGATCCTCTTGTCTCAGCCTCCTGAGCCGCTGGGATTACAGGCGTTCATCACGGCGCCCTGCGGATTCCGAGTCTTAACAAACATTATTTCACTCCTTTGGTTCCTCCGTGTCTTGAAGGGAGACCCCGCACCCCTGCCATCAGGCAGCTCCCAGTGGGACCCGGGAAGCGCTGCCCGGTACCCGCCCTCACTCGCTCCTAGTTCCAGGAGAACCAACCCTTGACCTCAGGGAGCCTCCAGTCTTCTGAGGGGAGTCACAATACACAACAGAAGGGCACTTACTCACAGCCGGCCTCCTCTCCCCCAGCCTCCTCCCCACGTCGCCCTCCCGAAGTGGGAACGGCGGGGCCTTTACAGGTGGGAGGCACCGCGCGAGGCGAGGGAAAGGCGGGAGGCTTCCCGAGGAGCGGCGCGCTGGCGGCGGAGGCCTGCCTGGAGGAGGCGGTGCGCGGGGCCGGGCGCGGAGGAGGCCGCCCCTGCGGCGCTCCCACGACCCGGGCAAGGCCGTCTGGGCGCCGTCTCCGGTCTCGGGGCCTGCGGTCGGGGCACCGCGGGGCCGCGTTTGAGCCGGTCAGCTCCCCGCGGAAATTACAGGGGCGCTCGGCTCTGCGGTCGCGCCCCCCGGGGCAGCACCCGCTGGTTGGAGGCGTTTAAATTGAAAGCAGCTTTGGGGAGAGGGGGCGGCGCGGGCCGCCGAGAGAGGGGAGGGGGCGGCCGGGTACAGCGACCCCATTGTCTGCGCCCGCCGAGGGGCGGAACCTTGCGGTGAGCGCGGAGCGGAGAGGCGCCCCCTCCCCGAGCTCGGGCCCGAGCTGCTCCCGGCCGTTTCCCACGCCGCCGCCCGGGGCCGCCGGCCACGGCTCTGGTCCCCTTTGCGCTGGGCTCTGTGCTCCTCCGCTGCCCAGCTGCAAGCCCGGCAGCGCACGTGCACGCACATGCGCACACCTCCTCACACCTCCTCCAGGAGGCCTCCCGCACTAAGAAGCGCTGCTTCAGGGGGATCCCCGAGTCACCGACGGTCAGGAGACCTGGGTTCAGTCCACTCGTAGGTTAGGTCACCTGGGACTCTCCGCCCCTCTCTGAATCCCAGTGTCCTTTGTAAAATCGTAGGCACTCAGCCCTCGCTGCCTACCTCTCCCGGGTACTTTGATTGGAGCCAACGCGTGAAAAACTGCAAACATCTAATGAGTAGAACTCAACAAGAATAACCCACTCTCCACTGCGCGGGCCCACCGGACACCACCTGGGGGTCGGTGCTGGCAACTCGCGCTGGCTGGGATGGGTGGGAGCTGGGCAGCCAATCCGGTGGAGATTGGGAGATCAAGGTGGACTTCCAGGAGGAGGGATGTGGAGCAGGCTGGGAGGGCAGGAAGGGCGATTTTGAAAGGGGAGAGAGATCTTCCTATCTTAGGGGAAAGTCAGGAAAAGACCGAGCAGGATCCAGGTAGAAGAGGTCTCTGTAAGATGCACAGGTCCTGCTTCCAGGCTGAGAAGTGGCTTAGCATGGGGGTGGGGGACTGAGTTTGCCCAGTTGCTGGGTGGCATGGCTCCAGGGTAGGCAGATTGATGGCAGGTCCTGCTTCCATCCTTGGGCAGGAGGCGGGGGCTATGCCTGTTGCCCCTAGGGAGCGTGCTGCTCTCCCATAGGAACCTTCCTGGTTCTTTTTCCAAGGGATTCGTGTACCTAGAAGCTGTCCCTGGGCTCAGGGCACCAGGTGCAGGGAGTTTGGTTGTTGTTTCCTGTGCTTCCAGTGGCAGCAGCAGAAGGTTGTTTGCCAGGCCTGGTGCCCAGGGACATGCCCACTTGCTCCACCTCTGGCAGAGCCACATGTTTCTGCTTTACTTCCTGGAGGTCCCCAGTGGGCAGCCAGGCATGGGGGGCAAAGTCTTGGAACCAAGTCCCTGTTATGAGAACCTGAGACACACTTAGTGACAAGAAGAGCTGAGCCTGCCCAATGGATAAAGGGGGCCCGTGGGGGAGGCAGAGGGGCTGGGCCAGGTGTTTCATCAGAGGCGCAGATGCTGTCAGAGTTCCTTCTTGTCTTCTCATCTGTGGACACTCCCTTTCCCTGAGTCCCAGCCTCTCCTCCTCTAGAGCCAGAGTTTTTCCAATGTCTGTAACCAAGAGGCCTCCAATCTGGCTGAGATGCCATCTGGGAGCAGCCTTTGGTGGCCTGACTTGGGGGCTGGGCTTGTGGGCCTGATCTTTCTTCTCTTGCCTCCTCTCCTGGCCTGAGCCCAGTGAAAGGGGTTCCAACCTGGGCAGCTGATGAGCCCTACCTCCTGCCAGTTGGGCTGAGGGCAGAGAAACTGTGGAAAAGAACTAGGGAGCCCAGCAAGGGGTGGGAACTGCTGGGCCACCCATGTCCAGTTCTCTGGCTCAAGGAACCTCCCAAACCCTGGCATAGGACCTACTGAGCACCACTTCTCCCAGGAGTAGGGATCTAGGTGTGCCTTGGTGGGGAAGGCCAGATGAGGCCTGTCCACTCAGCCAGAGGAGCCCTCAGGAAACAGTCTACAGATCTGCATCCTTTCCTTTGGAGGAGCCCAGCCAACTTCCTTGGCCTTCTCCCTGGAAGCCTGTAGGTGGGGAAACATATTCCTTTTTATTGGGGGAAGGGAACTGAGATTCAGAGCACCCAGAGACCTCCAAGATACTCAGAGACTTCCAAGATACTGTATTCTGAGTTACAGCCAAACACAGTATTCTCTTCCCTACTCAAGCCAAGGGCTCCCCAGAAGCTCTCTGAGGATGTTCCTCTTACCCTCCATCTTTCTTTGCTATCTCCCCAGCCACCCCATCTCCACACCTCCACCTTCTCAGAGCCCAGACTGGCTGCTGCACCAACTTCAGAAGGAAGCCTGTCAGAGTGAGCCGGTGAGGAGCCAGACCCACCAGGCCTTGGCCTCCAGCCTCCACCTGATGGTCCAGTCACTGCAAGAGGCAGTGGCCTTTCCTATCCTGGCCCACTTTGCCCAGCCCTGGGACCTGAAGATCAGGACTTTGGATAGTAAGGAAGCCTTTCAGTCCTGAGTCCCAGCGGACTCTTCTGGGTCAACATCTGCAGTAGCCAGGGAGAACTCTGGGAGTGGGCGGAGCTGGATGGAGTAGGAAGAGATTACTCACCCACCCCGGGCCTTCCCTGTTATCAGAATGTCCATACGAAGGGGCCAAGAACTGGGGCCCAGTGCTGCCAGCGGAGCCAGGCTGGAGGAGAAGGAGGCCCAGGGGGTGAGAAAGTGAGTTGCCCCGATGACCTCTAGCCCTTTGGAGCTGAGACTCCATAGTCTCAAGAACCCAAAAGCCTAAGACGTGACCTCAAGTGTTGGGATCATAGTGATGGTCATAATAGTAACATGAGATACTGTGACAAAACTGCATGCCCATCTCACTGACTGCTTCACTATGAGGGACTGAGACACAGAGAGGTTAAGGTTGCTTGTCCCCTGGGAATCATGGAACAGGGGGCCCAGCCTAGATCTGTCCTACTACAGAGCTCACTGAGTTTTTGTGACCTCGACCCTGTCCACCTCAGTGTATCACCAAGTCCAGCACCAGTCATGACTCCGTATCTTTGATGGAAGCGGGAAGAGGTGATTCCCAGCAGGGGAACAAGGAAGAACACAGCCACCTGTCTTCTTCTAGGGCCTGGAGACCCTCCTAGGGGAGAGGTGTCGGTGAGGGAAGGCAGAACAGGACAAGGGGGGGGAAGAGGTTTTCCAAATAATCAGGGAAACTGGTCGTTCCTGGACATTAGCGTGACACTTGGAGGGAAATTACATTATTAGAAAACAGAAGACTGGAAGGCCCCCGAGGGGCGAGGGAGGAGGAAGGGAGTCTGGTTTGGCTGCATTCCCACTGGTCTACACTAGCCCGTGGGTGAGGACTCCCATCCAAAGGGGCAAGCAAGGCTCCTGTGTGGCCCTCCGAGGAAGCCTCCTGTCCTGCACCCCTCCCATCCTGTAGCCTCTGCTCCAGGCCCAGGCCACTTTCAGCCAGTCTCAGGCAGAAACCCAGGGGGAAGCCCCACAGCTCTCTCCCAGGACTGATTACCAGCAAACAGCTGGAGGTGAACATCTGCTCTTCTCCTGAGGGAGGCCTGTCCTTGTTCCCCCAAAGGCATGGAGCTTGCAGATATCTTGTGTCCTTACTAAGAAGACAGTTGCTGGACAGACAGAAGAGGGAAAATAGACACCTATTGGGCACCAGCCTGCAGGCAAGTGGGATATTCTCATTTTGCCAAAGGGGAAACTGCGACACAGCAGTTACCAGAGTTCCACTGAGGTCACCAAGGATGAATGCCCCTCAGTCTGCCTCCAGATGGTCCCTTTCTGGCTTTCAGGTGAGGGGTCTGTGCCCAACAGACCTGTTCCACCTCTGACTACCGTCCATGGTTTGCCCACAAAGGAGCTCCAAATTCCAAGAAGCTATAGTATTAACTGGGTTGTTTCCAGAAGTCAGGGCAGGTACCAAGGCTGGGGCACCCGGCAGCAGCCCCAGGCTGGCCCACTTCCCATTGATGCTGCAGTGCTTCTGCCAGCTGGGTCCTAGCTGCTGTTAGAATAGGGCCCTTCTCTCCCATCCATCCATCCATCCATCCACCCATCCATCCATCCATCCATCCACCCATCCATCCATCCATCCATCCACCCATCCATCCATCCATCCATCCATCCATCCATCCATCCATCCATTCTTGGTAGAGAAGATTGAACTCTGGGCGCTTTACCACTGAGCTACACCTCCAACCCTCTTCATTTTTATTTTGAGATAGGGTCTCATGAGGTTGCCAAGGTTGGCCTCAGACTTTTGCTTCTCCTGCCTCAGCTTCCAAGTGGCTAGAATGACAGATGAACATGGCCACATGCAGCGATATCAGGCATTTTAACAGATGACATGTTTGATCCTTTAAAAAGCCTTATGAGACAGGTCCTATTATTCTCTCCATTTTCTCCTTGAGGAAACTGGGGCTCATGAAGTAATTTGCTCAAAATCACCCAGATGTATACAGAGGGGATGATGAGGTTGATATCCAGAATCCTCTCTTCCTGTTCGCATACTATTCCCTTTGGGGACATAATTGGTGGAATTATGACTCTTTGTCTCCCCTAACCAGGGTCCAGGGAGAACAGACTCTCTCTTGCTTGGCCTCGAATCTCCTCTTGCCTCTTTTGAGAAGGATCAGCCCAGGGCACTGCTTCTTGAGGCCATCTCTCCCAGCCCAGGGTGCTGGGACTGCAGGAGGAAATGGGATGAACAAAGAATTCAGTTTCCCTCTGCTCACCCCTGGCACACAGGGGGGTTTCAACTCCCTCCAGTGTCAGAAGGAAATGACTTGTGGGGTACCTGGTATTTGGAAAGTGGGTACCACACAGCTCACATCCTGACACTTTCTTACTGTGAGGCTTTGGGCAAATGACTTCACTTCTCTGGGCCCTGGTGTTGGCAAATATAAAGTAAGGAAATAAGCAGCATCCAGGCTCACAGGCTAATGATAGGACAGAATTGGGAAGGTTTGCCAGGAGTTTGGAGCAGTTCCTGGCACACTGGAAGTTCTCTTGCTGTTATTATTAGCTGGAGAATCAAGACAGGACTATTTAAAAAGAAAAGAGGCTGGGAATATGGGCAAATCTATTTAAAAAAAAAAAAAGACCTGGTTGATTTGCGGGGTCTAGATTTCCTAACTTTTCAAGGCTGAGGGTCCCTGAGAGGGAAGAAAGCGTGGATGGTTTCCAGGTGGCATTCCTCCCTCTCCACCCCCATCCCCAGGAGGCTAAAAATTCCTCCCAGGTTCCTGTGCACTTTCCTGTGGAGCCCAGGGGTGTGGGCAACGTTCCTCTGCCCCTCCCATCAGTTGGGAGCTGTCCATCTTAGCCGGCACTTGTGCAAAGCAAAAGCTGGTCCCCAGCGGCAGGGCTCTGATGCTGAGGACAAGGGGCAGAAGCCCATCTCCGTGCATGCTCACGGGGTCTTACTTCCCAGCCATCCGCACTTAAGATGCATGTCCATGCTGGTAATGGGGACCCATCCGCTACCGGGAAGGACAGGTCTGCTCATTTCCCCTGCTGACATCCCCACCCTGATGTCCCCTAGAGACAGGGCGCTGTGTGGGGACCAGGGAACATAAGCCCCAGCTCTGCGGCTACTCCTGCAGCTGCCATGCTGCACAGGGAGGACCTAGAGAGATGGCCAAGCCAGCTGGCGAGATGGAGGAGGAAGCCGGATGTGTCGGGATGTAGGGGCAGGCTTCCTGGGTTGGGGGAGCCACCTGGAAGGGGCAATCAGGGCTGGGTGTGGGCGCACAAATTTTTTTTTAAAACTCTGCCTGGATGCTTATGTGGGTCACCCATCTATCCACTGGCCCATTTTGTATTTATTTGTCTAAACAGGACCCCAGAACCCCTTTCCCTGTCTGCTGGAGCTGTACTCTCACTAAATGGGCTTAATCAGCAGGTAGGGGGCTTCTCCCTTCTGAAGGTTGGGGAGCCAGCTGCCTCACTGGGTGGCTTCCTGTCCCCTTCTCCACCATCTTTAACTCTTCTCTCCTCCCTGTGTGGACCCGGCCCCACTAGGACTTTTACATCCTCCTCTTTCCTAGCCTTGCTAACTGCAGGCAGGTCATTTTGCTTCAGCCAGTGCCATCCCTAAAGGATCTTGCTGTCAGTGTGGACTTGACTTGCCCGGAAGCCTTCCATGGCTCCCCATCCCTTGCATAAAAATGTCCAAACTTCTCCATCTGCCTTTCAGTGTTCTCTCTGAGTGGGTCCCAGGCTCCTACCCGCACTGACACATGGCATCTGCTCCTTGCTCCTGGCCAACCATCTCACTTGGGAAACTCCAATTATGATTGCCAGGACAGGCTTCAAAACTACCTTATTATCAAGCACAGTGGTGCACGCCAATAATCCCAGCAGCTTGGGAGGCTGGGGCAGGAGGATGGCAAGTTCAAAGCCAGCCTCAGCAATTTAGTGAGACTCTGTTTCAAAAATAAAAATAAAAAGTGCTGGGGTGGAGGCTCATGGTTAAGCACCCCTGGGTTCAATTCCTGGTACTC
Organism: Spermophilus citellus; assembly: GCF_964194105.1. Lineage (NCBI taxonomy): Eukaryota > Metazoa > Chordata > Mammalia > Rodentia > Sciuridae > Spermophilus > Spermophilus citellus. The sequence continues at coordinate 49,367,397 of NC_138199.1, read as the reverse complement.
ACCCCCCAAAATAACCTGCCTAACTGATGAAGGCTATGGCTGCTGCTCCCACAGATTCAGTGATTGGTATTTTCTTTAAGGCCAGGAGTACATCTTTTCATGTTTGTATTCCCAGTACCCAGTAGCTGGTAAACAGTAGGTGCTCAATAAATGGAAGCTAACAGTTATGTGAGTGCACAAATCCCCACCTTCTGCTTTGAGGACTCCTGTCTTCTCATCACAGCTTGTGGGTCCTGCTCAGCCTCTTCAGTCAGGACAGTGCCTCCCGTCCTTAACACCTTCCCTGGGGCCTCTTCTGGGATATCTGCCCTGGCAGATATTTCTGTCACCCTTGGGTCCTGTGACTTTCCCCATTGCCTTGTGGGCTTCTCAAGGGCAGGAATGGAGTCCTCCTTCATGTTATTGGACTGTTATTAATATTGGTATAGCCTCAATGCTGGGCAGGTCACAGTTATAGTCCTGTGGGGGAGGCAGACCAGAAACAGACTCTTTGAGGTAAAGCTTCTTGGGCCTCGGTCCCTATTTCAGAGCTGAGGTTGCTGAGCCCAGAAAGGGTGAGTTTCCTGCTAGGGTCACCCTGCCAAGGAGTCAGGGAGCCAGGGTAGTTCCTTTCCTCTGTAGTCTGCAGGGAACCCTTTCACCTAGGATGGCTTCAGTCCAGGCCACCCAGCTCACAGTGCCCAAAAAACGGATAAAGATACAGGATTGATTTTTTTTCCCCTTCAAATGAGCAAAAGCCACTTCTTTTATCTGGAGTCTTTTGATTGGCACCCTAACTATTAATGAGCCAATTCTATTTCTGACATGAAAAGACATTTGGAGAGCAACTTGTTACATTCTGGGGAAAATCAGAGCCGGCCACTCTTGGTCTTCCACCTGCTTCTCCCATTGCTTCTGTCCTAAGGGACGAGGTCAGGGTCATCTCTTGGAGCCTTCTTCTGATATTGTCAGTTCCTGTTGTCAGGGGTTGGGTCTTCAGCATTCTGGTTTTCTCCCAGATCAGAGAAGGGCTCCATGGGAACTGAGAAGTGATTCCTGCCCTACCCAGGCGTCTGACCCCAATCCCTTGCTGTGGCACCAGAGGGAGGAGCAGTGTTTGGCTCATGGCCTCCAGTCCCCTCTGCGCTGTGGACCCTTTGCTCCATCTCTGAGGTTCTGCCTCCCTTGAGATAGCGCAGGCTTCCAGCCTTGCCAAGCTCACCTGCTTGGCGTCTGTCCCAGCGGACAGAGATGTTATCCCTGGGGGTGTGGGCCTCAATGGGGACATTGTTCCCACCTTTCCAGAGTAGGATCAGGGAGGGGACAGGGCAGAGACTGGGAATGTCCCAGGTGCTACACAGGCCGGCTTTGTCCTCCTCCTCCTCCTCCCTTCCTGCCTTCCTACCTGGCCGGCCCCCTCCCTCTCACCCTTGCCCTGGCTACCCTCCTGGGTCCCCTCCAGAGGTCCTCCTCCATAGCTTGGGGCTATGCAGCTGTTGCAGGGGTGCGGTTCAGAGTGGCTCTGGGCAGTTGTGTGGGAGCAAGTTGTCCCCTCTACATGACAGTGCTCTTTAGAGCTGGGCCTCTTTCTGGCCAGGTCCAGTGCTGCCTGCCAATTTGCCTGTGTGATAGCCCTGTCCAGGGAGCACTCTGTCGGGTCCTTGCTTGGGGAGCGCCCTCTTTTCCCTATACATCCAGACCTGGTCCAATCTTAGACACCTCATGGAGACTTCCTGGCTGGATCACATGCATGTGCCCCCAGGAGGCAGGATGGATTGAATAGAAAGATCCGTTTGTGCTCTTTGCCTGGTGCTGCCTATGGTTCCAGCAAATCAGAGGGCCAAGGCATGAGGAGGATTGCACCAGCCCAGGAGTTCAAGATCCACTGAGCAACATGGGGGACCCTGATTTCAAAATGAAAAAAAAAAAAAAGGAAAAGAAATAAAAAGAAAAGAAAGAAAGAAAGAAGGGAGACAGAAAGAAAGGGAGAGAGTCAGGCACAGTGGTGCACGCCTGTCATCCCAGCAACCCCGTGAGTCTGAGGCAAGACCATCACAAGTTCAAGGCCAGCCTCAGCAACTAAGTGAGACCCTGTCTCAAAAATAAATAAACAAATAAATGAATAAATAAAAGGGCTGGAAATGTAGCTCAATGGTAGAGTGCCCTGGGTTCAATCCCTAGTACGAGAGAGAGAGAGAGAGAGAGAGAGAGAGAGAGAGAGAGAGTTAGATCAGCTCCTAAGAGCTGACCAGGAGCCAGGGCTCCTAGACCCAGGTCCAGTTCTGCCAGCAGCCGTGTGACTCAGGGAGCCTCTGCACCTGGAGCTTCTCAGTCCCATCTGTCAAGTGGCAGCGCTGGACCATCTACTTGAAGCTCCTGTTGGTCTTTTGACCTCCACTCGCGGTGGCCTCCCGGGAAGTGGAAACGCTGCTGGAGGCTGAGCTGAGAGAAAAGAGACCCCACTCGCAGCCCCCGCCCCTCCTCAACCTCCAGCTTGAGCTTTGTCCCCAGAGCAAGTGACAGCCAAAGAAAGCTAATGGAAGCCCGCCCTGCTGCAGGTGACACTGATCTCCAGCTCCAGCTCCAGTTTCTGCCCCCGCGGCCCCAGGCCTCCCTCGCACCTGCTCTGGTCCCCTTTGTTCCTTTGGCCAGGAGCACTGGCGGCCTTTCATCCGCCTCCTGCCCCATTCATGCCTTAAGCCCCGCGCACCGCCTCCTGCCTCCTGGCCGGGTCGAGGGCTGCAGGCTGGCGGGCAGGCATCCTGGTGGCTCTGCTCAGGTCGCCCACCCCCTCACCTGGAAAAATCAAGGAAGGGAGATGAGGGCAGCAGGGCTGCGCTGTGTCCCACTGGGGTCTCAGGAGGAGGGACAGGTTCTCCCGTGGATCTGGCCCGTGTTTGAACCCAGCGGTGCCTGTGAGCAGGTCCTGCTCTTTTTCTCGGGACTGATCAGAGCCGTTCATTTATTCATGCGTTATTCAGTGAGTATTTATGGATGTCAGCTCTGTGTGTGGCGCTGTTCTAGGTGTGGGTGGGATAGCTGTATGCAAAACAAAGCCCCTTGTCCTTGCAGAGTTGATATTCCTGAGTGTGGGTAGGGGAGAAAGATGTAAACAGACAGGATGCTTATTTTTGCTTAGGAGCAAAATTAAGATGGGTGAGGGGACAGGGAATGACCATTGATATTTTTGATATGGAGCTCAGCAGGCCTGAGAAGGCAATACTTGAACAGAGCCAGTTGGACAGCTGGGGGAAGACAGGCAGGTAGAGGCAACAGTAAATGCAAAGGCCCTGAGGTGAGGACAGGTGGAGCTTTCCATGGTGAGAGAATAGCAAGGGAGTTCCCTAGGACTGCAGTGTGACGCGAATGGACAGGAAGGAAATAAGAACAGTCTGGAATCGGGTCTCATAGGGCCTTGTAGACTGCCACCATGATTTTAGATTTTATTCTGAGTGACATACAGGCAAGGAAAATAGGGAACTATTAGGGACCCTGGAAGACCTAGTACCCCCTTCTAACTACCTCCCAGGCTTAGGGAGAGGTTAAGAATTAAGTTTAGGGATTAGACAGACCTAAGTTCATCCAGCCAGCCAGCCATTTGACAAACACTTATTGCACTCCTACTATTTCCTTGGGGCTGCTACTAACTAGCTGAATGAAGTGAGCATGAGGCTTATTTTCCTTATCTATAAAGTGAGGCCACGCTGGGCACAGTGGTACATGCCTGTAATCCCAGCTACTCAGGAGGCTGTGGCAGGAGGAATTCAAGTTTGAGGCCAGCCTCAGCAATTCAGTGAGAACTTGTCTCTAAATAAAAAAATAAAAAGGGCTGGGAATGTGTGTAGCTCTCTGGTAGAAAGCCCCTGGCTTCAATCCCCAGTACTGGAATTAAAAAAAGAAAAAGAAGAAGAAGAGGGGCCAGCAAACATTCTTCCTTGCTCCAGAGACTTCTTAGGATTAAACAAGACCAATCGCTTGGCACAGCATAGGGCGCATAGTGAGTGAGGGCTTCATTCAGGGCTGCTGATGTGATTCATATTCACAAATCCCCCACTCAACTTTCTCAACCCTCTGGGGCTGTCCAACCTGTACCCACCCCACTCGGGGGGCGGGGGCCTGTCAGAGAGGACATCCCCGTTCTGTGTTCTCAGAGCTCCCCTGAGCTTTTCTCCCTTTTTCCCAAACTGCCCTACCTCTGCCCCCGGCCTCTGCCCCTTGCCCTCTGACACCTGCCCCAAAAAAGGTGTCAAAGCTCAACAGAACCTTCTGTCCGGGCCTCACATTCCAGTTTTCCCTCTTTGCTTATCAGTCTGCCTCAGCCTGGGGCCACCTGCTTACCGCCCTCTCTGGCAGGGCAGGTCTCTATTTGTGCTCTCCCAGTTGGGAGCAGGAAGGCCCAGAACAGCATGTTAACTTCCAGGAGCGAAACTTGGAAAAAGACCAGGCTTTGAACCCCTAAAGACCTTTGCAGTTGGGCATGTTGAGCAGATGCGGCTCCGAGCCTCAGCGACTTTGTCTGTAAAAGGGGACAGAAGCCCGCGCAGGTCTGTCGGTGGGTGGCAGCCACCCACTGACACGCCTGTGTGAGGGGTCTCGGGTGAGGAGCTAGGGTGCACACACATCCCTGAGGCAGGGATTCTGGACCCCACGTGGGGAGGGGTTTCAAATTCCAGAAATTGTATTCAAATGCTCGCCCACTTCTGTCAGGGGGTGGGGAACCCGGGCTTCTTCAGGACCCAGGGGTCTGGAGACAAAAAGATAAGGTTGGGATGAGATGGCATAGCCAGAGGCCTAAGAAGGGTTAAAAGTCAACAGTGGACCATTCAGTTATTCAGGGGCTGGGGCTGGGGCTCAGGGGCAGAGCGCTTGCCTCGAATGTGTGAGGCACTGGGTTCGATTCTCAGCACCGTATACAAATAAGTGAGTAAAATAAGGTCCATCAACAACTAAAAATATATATTTTTTTAAAAAATCAGTTATTCAGAGGATATTTACTCTGTGCCAGGCCCTGTGAAGGAATAAGAAAGACACAGGGACCCCCATGAAGGTGCTCCCCCATGGGGACACTGACTTTTTCAGTTTATGGGTGGTCTTCCCTGGTCCTTGTCACCCCCCTGTGGAAGAGGTAGTGGAAGGCGGTTGGGTAATTTTACATATGATAAACTCGAGTCTCAAAAATACCAGTGATTGTGCAGAGTCACACAGCTGATAAGCCAGGATTGGAACTCAGAGCCCTGTACCAGGGCCTCCCTGCCTTATGCCATCCAGACCACCAGGAGTAGAAAGTCACTGCCTGGGGCTGCAGGGGTCCGTCTCCTTTCTGCCGCTGGCACTGTGTGGCTGCTCACCCTCTCTCTCCTCTTCTTTACCCGTGGAAGCAGCACTGGCTCCCGGGCCTTGGAAGCCCATGCCACCAGCCACCCCTGCTGTCTGCCCTGGGATTCAGCAAGGCCAGGGGTGGGGGTCCCTTCTGGGAGCTCAAATCAACCGCCGATGTCATTTCTTCTTCCCCCGTGTGAGCCATACAGCCTTCACCGGCTGGAAGAGGCAGACTGGCTTTGGAGCCAAAAAAATGGAAGGAAGGGGTGACTTGGGTGTGGGGAGGGACTGGTGGGCCATGAGAGCTGGGGGGCACCTGATGAGGGACCCTCCTCCACAGAGCGCCCCCTGCATGCAGCCCCCTACAACAGCCTTTTTGATGCTGCAGAGGATAAGCCAGGCCTCAGCCCACGCGAAACTCTTCACACACACCTCCAGCTCCAGGCGGTCCCCTCGACCTTGTCAGGAGCTGGCCTGGTGCCTAGGTCCCAGCCCAGGGCGCCAGGCGGCAGTGAGGGGCGGGAGGCCCGCGTGTTCCAGTATTTATTTATTTATTTGAAGGCCAGGCATTTACACATACCTGCCCTGATCCCCCCCCCGGGGCCGGGAGGAGGGGACGCTGCTGTTTGGCCTTTGATGTTTGGGAGAAGAGATGTGGAGATGGTGCTCTGCTGAGTCCTGCTGCTCTGGGGTGTGTGGTGTGTGTGTGTGCAAGAGGGACCTGGTGATATCACCTCATCAGGCCAAGAATGGCAGGTGCAGAGGCCAGGCCCATGGATGACTAAAAGGGTCAGCAGTAGGAAAGCGGAGGGAGGTGCCTCTTGTACCTTTGGTCTACTGGCTGTCCCCACCAGCCATGGCCATGGCCTCATGTTTGGAAGCACGTATACCTTCTCAGGAAGAAGAGCAAAGATGGCAGAACTTCACTCATGGACTGAGGGAGGCAGGAGTCACAAAATCCCCGTGCAACAGGACCCATCACCACCCCACAGAGAGGCCCAGACAGAGATCAATGTCAAGGACTCAGGGACATTGATGTATAGGCCAGAGACCCACTCAGAACCACCAAGACCCACCAAGATGGGGTCTGTGAGAGGTCCTGTGTTCCTGTAGCTCCAGGGTTACCAAGGATGTGCACTGAGCCATGAGAGATGCTCGCTCATACCCAAGTGAGTGAGTGAGGGGAGATGTTGACCCAAATGCAATGGCAGGAAGGTGGGGGGCATCTAGCACAGAACCAACTGTGATGGACAACTCAAGAGCAGGCTCTGGAGCAGGGCCCCAGAAAGAAGGCACAGGGATAAAGCAGAGCGGCCCAAGCTGGGGAGACCCACCAGCCATTCCCTCTAATGCTTTAATTGGGAAGGATTTTAAAAGCTGCAAATATAAAATTAGTAGAAAGAATTGGCCTCACATCACCCAGATTAATCTATTGTTCATATTTTGCCCCAATTATGTTTTTTTTTTTTTGTACTGGGGATTGAACCCAGGGGCAGTTAACCACTGAGCTACATCCCCAGCCCTTTTAATTTTTTATTTTGAAACAGGGTCTCATTAGGTCACTGAGGTTGGCCTTGAACTCATGATCCTCCTGCCTCAGCCTCCTGAGTAGCTAGCGTCACAGGTGCGTACCACTGTGCCCAGTGCCCTTTTAATTTTTTATCATTCTCTCTCTCTCTCTCTCTCTCTTCACATGCATCTGTATGAAGATAAATTGTGTATACCATGGCTCTTTACCCCTAAATATCTCAGTATTTCCCAAGAACAGGGATATTTTCTTTCCTGACCTATTTGTAGCATCAATTTCACAAATTTGCCTTGATGTGCTATTTTAGCTAATTGACTGTCCATGTATCCATATTCCAGTGTTGTCAGTTGGCCTAATAATGTCCTTTATAGGATCCTCCATATTCCCCTACTTGCCATGTTGCTGTGATCAAGAGATCACAGAGGTATCAAGAGAGACAAAGCTGTGACAGAGCTTCCCAGAGACACCAGGACACAAGGATCAGATGCTGAGTGGGATGGAGGTAGGCATATGGGGGTGCTGTCTCCACAAAGTCTCTGACTTGGGATGACTTTGCTTACACTTTGCAGACCTTGACAGGGCAAGGGGACCCTGGGCCTAGACCCTTCAGTGCAGGGTGCCTCCCCCTTTTTGGCCTCCCTCTCCCTTTTGGGGGTACTGAGGATTTAACACAGGTGTCCCCAGCCCTTATTTATTTTATTTTGAGATAGTCTCCCTAATTTGCTGAGGTTGGCCTTGAACTTGCCATCTTCCTGGAAATATAGGCATGAGCCACAGTGCCCGCCTTCGGACCCCGTTTTGAAAGTGACCTGAGGCCCCAATACCCAGTGCTCAGGAACTTGGGCGGCAGCTTCTGATGATCTTAGGAAGCTGCCCCTCGCCCTAGACATCCGAGGGCTGTCTTCTCAGAAGACAGCAACCCTGCATTGCTAGGAGGTTTACAAAGCTGCACAGACTCGCATCCCATAAATCTGGCCTGCCATCCTTCCCAGCACACACTCAGGCGTGGAGGTGGGGGTGTGGGGGGAAGAACACCACTGGTATATAACATCAGTTATTCCAGATGTTCCAACTGCTCAGTCACAGCTCAGCAGGGCCAGTGGTGGCCAGTGGGAAAGTGGTGTCCCAGTCCCAGGGGCCTCTGGGATTTATAATGGGTGGAGTCTCCACTCAGAGCTTCCCTGGACAGTTGAAATCCTTCTCCTCCTTTGAGGGCTCTTCTGGAAACAGCCTCCTGCCCCTCTATGGAGCTCTGGCCCCTTCCTTGTACTCTTGTTCTGGATTGTGATGGAGCCTTGTAGAGCTGGGCTTCTGCCCATCTTCCCTGCCCACACCTAGGTCAGCATCTGGTACCTCATAGATGTCAATATCTATTTGTGGAATGAATGAATAAGTGAATGAATGAACAGTTTTCTCTATTAGGGAGACCAAATTAGCACTTGTATTTATGGTCATAGGGCTCCACCAAACAAGTCCTTTTGGATTGCTAGTCCTGGGGTCTTGGGATTTTGGGGGGGGGGGTCTTGGGAGCACACTGATTTTACCTGTTGGTCAAACCTAGTCACCTCCATGAACCACCCATTGTAAAACAGAAGAGAAAGAAGGCCTGGTGGGAGAGAGAGGGCACTGAACACCAGCCTTCACCTATGACGAAGGTCTAGTGGATGGGGCTTGCAGCAAGAGGACCTTCAATATATTCCAGCGAATCTTGAGAGGCTTCATTGTCAACCTGTCTAGAGGTGGGGGGATGCCAAAGGGAACTTTGTGACCCTCCTGTTTGGCCTCCCAGGCTCATTCGAGCCTTTGCCCACCAGGCGTGGGTGGCTGGACTATATATGGTTGGCTCAGGCCTGCATCCTTGGATTGTGCCAACCAGGCCAAAGGTGCCCCATACACTGCCTGGCCTGGGATAGTATCCAGACCTTGGTCCCCAAGGTCCTCCCACCCCTGCTGGACAGTGGCCTCTCCCAGTGACTCAGCCCTGACGTCGTGGGGCAAGCGGAAAGGCCATGGGCGTGGGAGGTGGTGGCTCCCTCCCTCCTGTCCTCACCTCCCTGGACTCAGTCCCCACAACCTCCTTCCCTCCCAACATCCCTATCCTTTCCCATGAGCCTCTGTGCCAGGAGCTGCTGCCTTTTCCCTTGGAGACATGTCCTTGTGTGTGCCTGGCCAGCATGGGTCACAGGGTACAAGGAACACTGAGAGCGAGGACTCAGATTCTGGGTCCCATTCCTTCCTTCCTTGCTCAGCAGGGCCCCCAGCAGCAGGGGCCATCAACTCCTTCTTGGGCAGCTTGGGGCCTTCTCTGTTTACACTTGGGCCCCTCCGTGCTCCAGGCCCTGAAGACTTGTGCCCCCTGCCCCCAGGCCCTCCCTTAGGTGTGCCATCTCAGCTTTTGATCTCCCCCAGATCGCAGAGGATGCCTGGGTCTCCCACCTTCCCTGCTGCAGGCCAGTGAGCTTAGGTCTCCAATTCTGTCCTACCTGCACCCTGCCCAGCTGGCCCCCTCCTCCGCCCCACTTCAAAGCCCAGAGCTAGCAGGAGCTAATTACATGCCCCCCACCCCCCTCGCTCGTTAAGTGTCATTAGCCCCAGTTTACAGATGAGGAAACTGAGACTGGGGAGGCGGAGGACGTCACCTCTTCCATCCCCACCCTGGCCCCTGAGCCAGGGCTGGCACAAGGTCTGGGGGGCCCTGCCAAGACTCCCCCTTCTTAGAGGACCTGGGGGCCCCAACCCATTCCTGGCTCCCACTTCCTGCCTGCCCCCACCCCCCAGCTCTCGCTTCCTTCCCTCGGAGTCAGTAGGGGCTTTGGGCTGAGCTAGGGAGCACCTGGAATGGAGCGGGCAGGCAGCCTGGCCAAAATCCCACATAGGCAAAATGCAAATGAAGAAAAAATTGGAGAATTACTACCGAGTCAGGGCGGTGGCACTGTAGGTAATAGGACTCGAGGAGTGGAGGACCCCCACCCTCCTGCTCATCAGCTTGTCAGAGGCCCCACCATGGGGAGGGATGGGTGATGCTGTCACCCTGAGTGGGGCTGGGGTAAGGGGGTGGGGGTGGGGCCGTGCTGACACTGGCAGGACTTTGGAGGGTATGAAGCCCTGCGGTCAGTCAGGACAGCCCTGCCCTCGGGGACCAGAGAGAAGCCTGGATCTCAGCCCCTCCTTGGGAAGGTTGCCCTCTGTGGTCTGGCAGCAAGAGGCCAGTTCCTTGACCCTGTTTGACTCAGCCAGCTGGGGCTTAGAGGGCTGCAAGATCTCTGAGACATCCCCCTAACAATGGGTGACAAAGCCTTCCTTTTTACAGGCAGGAAAATTGAGGTCCAGAGCCTGGAGGGACGTGTCCAGTTGGGATCACACAGTGCAGAGGGAAATGCAGAGAATAGGGAGAACTTGGTGAAGGATACTAGAAAGGCTGGGGAGTGGGGAGAGGAGTGATGAGAAGTGGGGAACCTTAGGAAAGGGGTCTTAGGATAAATATCTGCCTTGGCTCCTACAGACGATGGGTTCTGGGGCCCATGACAGAGATCCATATTTATCTACTCTCGAGTTGAGTTTTTTTGTTGGTGCTAATGACTGTGAGTTCCCCGGGGGGGGGGGGGGGGGGGGGTTCAGTTGCAGCAGCAAGAAGGGCCAGGATGTAACTTAGTGGTAGAACTCTGGCCTAGCATGTTAAGGTCTGGGTTCCATCCCCAATACTACAAATAAATAATTAAATTAGTTGCAGTAAGACTGGAAGGCAGACTTGAGGAAGAACTTTGTACTTTTTTTTTTTTTTAAAGAGAGAGTGAGAGAGGAGAGAGAGAGAATTTTTAATATTTATTTTTTAGTTCTCGGCGGACACAACATCTTTGTTTGTATGTGGTGCTGAGGATCGAACCCGGGCCGCACGCATGCCAGGCGAGCGCGCTACCGCTTGAGCCACATCCCCAGCCCAGAACTTTGTACTTTGGAGGATGAGGGCCTGATACAGGAGCAGGCATTCCACCCTGTGCGGTCCCCTCCCTGGGTGGGGGGGTCTCTGGCATCTACCACCCGGGTTTCCCCACTCCCTGCACACTGCCCTCAGCATGGAATGAAAGGCCTGTGGACTTTGTCTATCATCAGAGGAAGGTAACACATCCGGGAAGGCTGGAGGTGGTGTCGCTGCAGCTTTGGGCCAGGTGTGCAGTCTCCGCTTGCCGAGCCTTCGCCCCTGCAGCTGTGAGGGTCTCTCTGAGGTCTGGGGGGGTGGGGAAGCTGCAGGAGGGTGCAGTCAGGAGCAGAGGGAACCTGCATCTAAGAGCCTGGTTCCCTGATTGCCTCTTCTGCCTTTCCAGGCCTTCCCAGGACAGGACACGTCCTTCAGGGGTCCTTTGGAACTGTTGACACCCTGTGAGTGGCCAGTGCCTGTTGAAGTGAAAGGATAGGGATGGCAGGGAGTCTGACTCTGGCAGGACTCAGAGAGGTGTCACTGTCCCTCCCTGAGCCTCCTCTGTTTTCTATACAAAGGGCCTGGATCTGAGCAGTGGTCTCCACAGGGGTGAAGGGCGCCCAGCTGTTGAGACCTGCGTAGAGGGACACGACTAAGCCGACCTGCTGCCGGCAGATAGACACAGGTGGGCTCCAGCAAGGGGTCTCCTCTCTGCTGACAGTCACAGTTCCAAGCTCCACGTCCTCCCCTGGGAAGCCCTCCCTGAGTGCCGGCACCAGAATGAATGTCCTTCCTTGGCCCTGGTCAGCAGTAGACTCACATGTCCTGAGAGGTGTGGCTTTTGCTCCTCCCCATCTAGAGTATGAGACCTCTAAAGTAGGGATGTGTCTCTCCTGGGACCGATTAGCTGCTCAGGTGGCAGAGTTGAGTCTCATGCTGCCTGGACTCCCTTGCCATCTCCACCTTGGAGGAATTTGGAGAATGTCCCTGTCCCCAAGAAGGCTCGGTTCTTCTGTTTGTTCTATTGGACAGCGCTCTGGCCCTGGTCCTGACATGGGACGTATATGCTATGGGCCTTACATGAGGCATTTCCCCTCCCTGGGCCTCAGTTTCCCCAGATCAGCTCAGGAGAGCCTTGCAGTGTGAACACTACGTCAAATCTCTGTCCAGAAACTAATTTGGTCCACAAGCATCCCTATCCCTCTTTAGTTCTTTGGATGCACATCTGCAGAAATCTGCATGGAATATCTAATAGTCTCTATGTTTCTGTGGAGCCATCTTGCTTTGATTTCTGATTTTGTGTCTCACCTAAATGATCTGAACAAGGAGCTAGTGCAAGGGACAGAGTCATGTCTTGTCTCCATGGCCTCTTCACTTGGCTCAGAACCTGTAATGCATTGTGTGCCGAAATGAAGTGATTGGATGAGCAGCATTCAGGAGGAAGGTGAGTCCATTTCTATACCTGCAGACTTATCAAGAGGGTCAAAGAGGGTCCGAAAGAGGTGTGATGGCTGCCCAAGGTCATATGAGGGTTAGTGGCAGAGCTTGAACTTGAACCCTTCTAACTCTTTGATATGGCAGGTTGATGCTGGAGAGGTTTGGAGTTAGAACCTGGAGTGAACCTTGGTTCTGCCCTTCCTTGGGGATTCTAGAGGAATTCTGAGGAAGGGAGTAAAAGCCCCTCCCCTGGAGGCTAGGAAAGGTCCAAGAAGCCTCCTGGGCCATCCTGGGATGGTTATGGCCATCCTATCACCATCACCCCCAGTGGTGGCAGGGGATGGGGCCCCAAGACCTCTCAGAATGTTCCCACCACCCTAACCAGGAGGGAGGCCAGGACTCACAGAGAGGGGCCCCCAGCCCAGGCCATCTCCAACAGCTGTTGTCCAAGGTGGCTGCCTCCCCCATTCTCACCCACTGCAGCTACCCAGGGCTGGCACCTGGAGGATGGGGGGGGGCAGATGACATCAGGTCCTTCACACTCTTCAAAGGAGATTAGAGCATTCCCCCCACTGAGACCCAAGGGGCGGGAACTGAGGTGGGGGTCGGGAGGGATCTGAAATGTTGCTAGGATTCACTGTCAGGGGGCGAGGGCCAGGGCCTGTTTTCTATCCCGTTTCACATTTCATTGGTTGTGCAGGGACATCTCTTCTCCAAGCCCCTCAGAGGGTGGGGAGCCTCCAGATGTGGGTCCTCCTCCTCTTGCCCGGGACTCAGCTACTTTCACATAATGACACTGGCAGAGCCCCTCCTGAGGGGAGATCAGTCAACCCCGAGTTCATCACACTCACGGCACGTGCACTCTGCTTGCAAGAGCTCCCCAGAGTGACGGAGGAGATGGCAACCAATCCAACGAGGAGGCGAGATTCCTATGAACTCAGAACACAGAAGCAGAGAAAGACAATCGAATGCAGACTAAGTAAATATTGAGGGATTGGGGCACAGAGAGAAGGGTAGATAGAATGTGAGTGGCAAGTCTTTGAAGATTGCATGGAAAAGAGGTTCATGAGGAACGGTGCCTCAGATGGGGGCTGCCCCAGGACATGGCCTCAGACAGACTGCGTTTCCCCCCCTTGTGCCCACCCTGGCTTTTCCCACAGCCAGCCTGGCCCATTGTCTCCTAAGCCAGGCCAGCCCAGGCCCCAATTTGGGGCCCAGAGAGTAAGGGTGCCTTGAGTGTTGCCTCGGGATGGGGCTCCGAAGTCCTATCTTCTAGGACTCAATGGTAGCAGTCTGAGAGCCTGGGAGAGGGATAAGTGGAGGAAGGAAGATGGGAAGCCAGAAAGCTGGGGCCTGAGTCCCGGGGCCTGAGGGGCTGAGGGGGTGGAGTGAGGATGCTCAGCCCTCATGGGGCAGAGGGGAGGAGGGCAGTTGTGCAGGGGCCCAGATGCAGGCTGGGGCCGGAGCGCTGACTACATTGCCCACTCCTGTGCCCACCCTGGCTTTGCCCACAGTCAGCCTGGCCCCGTGGCTTTCCCCAAGCTGAGCCAGCCCCAGCCAGCGCCGGGGAGCAGGGTGCCGCAGCTGCTGCGAGGGCTCGGCGCAGAGCCTCAGTGGGGGTTGATGGGAGACGGCCAGGCGCCGCTTAATAGGATTTTAATTATACAGCTCCAGCAAGAATTTTTTCCCCCCTGGGCTTGGGCCCTCACAGATACCTCCATCTCCACCTCAGCATCTTCCCAGCCCTGGCAGCCCGCCGCTCTCCCAGGCCCCCGCTGCTGCCCTCACCCACTGCGGGGGACTCTGGCCTATCTCCTGGGGCTCAGGGAGGGCCTGGCATCTGCCCCTAGCAATCATGGGGCGGACACTGGATCCTGGGGAGCGGTTTGCTCAGGGGGTTCCTCCAAGGTCTGCACCTGGGACTGTACATGGCCAGAACTGACTTTGGCACTGGGCAGAGGGGGTGTGACCATCACTCAGTTCACCTATGGACTCCAACGCTCATTTTTTCAGGGTGATTCTGCCCCATGCCAGGCCCTTTCATGATGCTTGTCTCATGATGCTCACAACTCTGGGAGGCAAGCAGGGCAGATAGAACGATAATCTCTACGGATGAGGAAACTGAGGCCCCAAGAATTTAAGTGACTTACTCAAGGACACGATGAGTAAGGAGTCTGGACTCCCCGGGGGACTCCAAGCTTCGAGTTCTGTCCATGGCCCTGTGAGACTCCAATCCACACCCCAGCCAGGAGCAGCTTGGGTGTGCTGGGCTTCTGGTCCTCCTCTCTGCTCCCCTGTATATCAGATGTGAGCTGCCACATCCCCCCAACTCTAACCGGGGTCCCCGGCCTTCATGTGCTCACAGCTCCTGAATTTGGTCACCATAACCACATCACACCATATATCATTGACTGGTTATCTGCCTGGCCTGCCAATAACCTAGAATGTCCCCAACCCATCAAGGCAAACCCTCCTGGTACCCACTGATCAGGCATTGAGATTCTCCCCATCTGTCTGTGCCCTACAAAATTGTCCCCCTGGGGCTGGTGGTGTAGCTCAGTGGTAGAGTGCTTGCCTAGCACATGGAATCACTGGGTTTAATAGTTTAGTAAATAAGTTTTAATAAATAATGATTTAGTAAATAAAGGTATTTTATTTATTATTTATTGTCCATCTACAACTGAAATAAATAAATAGATAGATAAATAAATAAATAGAATTATCCCCTCTCTTGCAATTGGCTGGTCCCTTCTTACTATCTCTATCAGACAGTGCCAGTTGCCAACATATTAGGATCACAACCTTTCTCAACAGTAAGACTTTGAGTGAGGCACTTTTTTTTCCTGTCTTTATCATATTTTACACCTTTTTTTTTTAAGTTTTAGACATACAGGAAATTTGCAAATATAGAAGAGAATTCTCATACCGCCCCAAGGCAATTTTTCCTATTGTTAACCTCCTATTTCATCCAAGTACATTTGTCACAGCTAAGAAACAAACATTGGTATTTTACTATTAACTAAACTCAACACTTCATTCCAATTTTACTATTTATTATACTTTTAAATACCACAATACATGAATACATTTTTGTGTGAGAGTCAACAGTGCAGTAAATCAAACAGTGAAATATGGACCTCTCTTTACCCCTTCCCCAAGGCTTCTTCCGACCAGGGGGTAATTCTTCTGCCCTTCTCTGCCCATTTATGTTCTTTCTGCCCTTTGGCCCAGACTGTGGGTTTTGGCTCTGGAGGTCAGCACATCCCACTTGCCTTTACTCTCTGTGACTGGAGGACATGGCTGTCCCCTCCCCTCCCTTGGTCCTGGGGATGCTCCCCTTGGAGCCCCTGCCCGTCCTCTACACTTGGCCCCCGCCTGCTTCCCCGTGCATCTTCAAGGTGCTCCCAGCCTCAGGAGTGCCCAGGCATCTCTCCTGTGTTTGCTTCTGTCCCCTTGACCTGCAAACAGCTGGGTGATGGCAGTGCCCCCAGTTCCTTCTTGCCCTGTGTAGCTCCTGGGGTGTAGTAGGAACTCAGTAGTGGGGCTTTGAATGAAGAAGTGAACCAGGGTTTCAGAAAAATCACCTGGCTATCAGTAGCAGCGGGCAGTGCCCTGCAACACTGTGGTAGAGCAACTAGGAAGGTACAGAAGACCCAATGTTTGCCTTCAAGGGACCCTAGCCTGTGTGGGAGATGCCCACACATCCCAACCTGGCTCCTGAATGACCATGGCCAGCAAAGCTCAGGTCAGGCCCAACAGTGTGTTGCCAAGACTGCGAGTCGGGGTTTCTGGACAAAGCCTCTGCCTACCTCTGCTGGATGTGGTTTTGTTCTTTGCCAGAACAGAGACATGGTCAAGCTATGCCGGACCTAGGTAGGCAGAAGAGAAAGCTACCTTCTAGACTTTTCGGCCTCATTTGTACCTTCTTCCCCAGCAAGCCCTGGAGGGTAACTTTGAGGTATCACTCAAGCCTACTGCCCCTTGAGAACCTTGCTATTCTCCCTGGCTTCTCATATGTCACAGAGAGCCTCTCTGGTCTCTCCCTACCAATACCAGTCCATCTCGTCCCACACTTCCCTGAGGCGCTGGGAGTGGGCTAGGGCTGGAAGGGGGAAGATGGCTGCCTGACAACCCATCCACCTGAAGAGCTGGTCATCTTGACCTGCCATTGGCCAGTTCACGTAACCCCTCGTCTGCCTCTGCCAATCCCAGGGGGAAATCTAGGTGAAGAAAATGGTGGCCATCACCCTCAATGTCTGGCCCTCCCATTGTGAAGTTTTTCCTGGGCCTCACAGCCTCTCCCTCTGTGCCTGAGTCTTCAGGTCTGAAGGGACAGGGCAGGAAAAGGGCTCTGGAGACCAGTGGGGTCACCAGGGGGAGTGGTGAAGGGAGGGTGCCCGGGAGGGAAGGCTGGTGGGGTGTGCCTGCCTGTGTGTGTGCATGTGACTGTGAAGGTGTGTGCACATGTGACTCCAAAGTGTGCTTGTGCGTGTGTGTTTACAGGCCAAGGAGAGGCCATGCCCCCCAGACTACACTGGGCAGGTCTACAGCAGAGGGCAAAGCCCTCGGGGACCCAGGTCTCTGGCCGCTCTGGGGCCCCAGCCTGGAGAACTGTGGAGCTGGCCGAGGGGGTTGAGGGGATTGCAGCATCGCGGCCGGCTGCTGTGGCACGAGATGAAAGGCCAGGAGTGGGGCTGTTGGCAGACGGACAGGCGGGCCCGGTGGAAGCGTGGGGTGGGGGAGGGGAGATAACATCTGTGAGGGCTGCCAGGTGTAGACCTGGAGGAGAGGGGAGGACGCGGGTGGAGTTTTAGCCCTTAGGATCAGGGCAAAGAGCCTGAAGTTGGAAGGGTTCCCTGTGAGGTCATCTTGTCCAGCCTGGTGCCTTCAGGCACTAGGCCCCAAACCAAGCAGGAACTGGGCACTCTTTCCTGGCCCCAGCCCCAGCTGGTCCTCCACCTTGCACACCTTGAACTCACTGCCAGGCAGTGCTCCCCAAGTCTAGCTCAGAGCCCTCTCTTGGCACTTTGAGGCCCACCTCTCCACAGGGAGGGGAGGCCAGGGCTCACTTTCTTGAACTCATTCACTAACTCTGGAGTCCAGAAGCCAGCTCAGGAGGGTTCATCTTGGTCATCTTTGGTCCTTGATTCTAAATTTTTCTGACTTTAGCTGTGTGATTATTGGGCTCCAGTCCTGCCTCTAGTTCCAACCTTGGAGAGAAGTTTCCAGAGACCTTAGGAAGGAACTTTCTTCCTTCCTAATTCTCTTAACCTCTCTTTACTCACCTCTATATCCTAGTCCACATTTCCACCTATTGGGTCCCCCCCAAATAATTCCCTGTCTTCTCATTCCCCTCTGACCCATTTCCCAAGTTCCCATGTGGCCTTTTAACAATATTTATTTTTTAGTTGTAGTTGGACACAATACCTTTATTTATTTTTATGTGGTGCTGAGGATCGAACCCAGGACCTTGCACATGCTAGGCGAGCGCTCTACTGCTGAGCCACAACCCCAGCCCCCATGGTGGCCTTTCTAACACCAGAATCTCCCTGCGTCATTTCTCTGTTCAGCATCCTTCTGTGCAGTGTTGCCCTCCCAGACAGAGAATAAGCCGGTGCCCAGGCTCCAGAAGGCAAGGCTGCTACCTTGGATAAAGAACCCTAGGGAGCCGAGGTCTTGCAGGATCTTGTATGTTCTGCACGGGGCAACCCACATCCCTAAAGATCTATGTCTGCTCCAATCAGGGGCTTCTTGTGGTAAGTTGTTCTGGGGGGAAAAAAAAGTACCCTGTGTGCACACCAGTGGAGGGGGAATTATGTATAAGTGCTGGGGTGAAATAAAAAATGACTTAATATATTTGTTAAATCTTTCATTTCAGAGGGCATACATACAACAGTTATTTTCTTCAATATTCAAGAACGATCCAGTGCATTCTTGCATAACAAAATTTCCTAGTAGGATTGATCATCGATATTCTTGTTTCTCTGAGTTCCAAACCACTCAGAAATCAGCAGAATATTTAAAATAGAAATGCATTGCAGGAAAGAAACATTTTGTTATGCTAAATAACCCATATAACTTCGTAAAAAAATATTTTTTAGTTGTCAACAGACCTTCATTTTTTTTTATTTATATGTGCTGCTGAGAATCGAACCTAGGGCCTCACATGTAGAAGACAAGTACTCTACCACTGAGTCACAACCCAAGTCCCCATATAACTCTTTTTTTTATGAATTTTTTTTATTGGTTGTTCACAACATTACAAAGCTCTTGACATATCATATTTCATACATTAGATTGAAGTGGGTTATGAACCCCCAATTTTACCCCAAATGCAGATTGCAGAATCACGTCGGTTACACATCCACAATTTTACATAATGCCCTATTAGTAATTGTTGTATTCTGCTACCTTTCCTATCCCCTACTATCCCCCCTCCCCTCCCCTCCCATCTTCTCTCTCTACCCCATCTACTGTAATTCATTTCTCTCCTTGTTTATTTTCCCATTCCCCTCACAACCTCTTATACGTAATTTTGTATAGCAATGAGGGTCTCCCTTCATTTCCATGCAATTTCCCTTTTCTCTCCCTTTCCCTCCCATCTCATGTCTCTGTTTAATGTTACTCTTTTCTTCCTACTCTTCCTCCCTGCTCTGTTCATAGTTGCTCTCATTATATCAAAGAAGACATTTGGTATTTGTTTTTTAGGGATTGGCTAGCTTCACTAAGCATAATCTGCTCTAGTGCCATCCATTTCCCTGCAAATTCTATGATTTTGTCATTTTTTATTGCTGCATAGTACTCTATTGTGTATAGATGCCACATTTTTTTTATCCATTCATCCATTGAAGGGCATCTGGGTTGGTTCCACAGTCTAGCTATTGTGAATTGTGCTGCTATGAACATCGATGTGGCAGTATCCCTGTACCATATAACTCTTAATTTGTATAAAGGTAGGTCTAAGTGGAACATATGAAATTTGATGGTGAATGTGTATATTTACAATTCAGTGGGCACTGAATATTGGAATTATATTTTATAAAAATATTACATGGTGCTGGGGCTGTGGCACAGTGGTAGAGCGCTTGCCTAGCATGTGTGAGGTACTGAGTTGGATCCTCAACATCACATAAAATAAATTAATAAAATGTATTGTGTCCATCTACAACTAAAAAAAAATTTTTAAATATATTATATGCAGGGCTAGGGGTGGCTCAGTGGTAGAGCGCTCGCCTAGCACATACAAGGCCCTGGGTTCGATCCTCAGCACCACATAAAAATATATGAATAAAATAAAGGTATTGGGTTCAACTACAACTAAAAAATAAATATATTTAAATATATATATATCATATGCATATGCCCGGGCCCAGGGTTCAACCCCCAGCACTGCAAAAAATGAAACAAAACAAGAAGGCATCTCTTTTTAATTAGATTTGCATAACTTTAAGTTAAAAATTTAGAATTAATTAAATAATATTGATTTAATGCTTTGATATTCATTAGTTATAATTTATATTCTACCTTTTAATTTTAATAGTTAAATTAGAATGTTTCATCACATACATATTTGCTTATTAAAAAAAAAAAAGCTTGGGGCTGGGGATGTGGCTCAAGCGGTAGCGCGCTCGCCCGGCATGCCTGCGGCCCGGGTTCGATCCTCAGCACCACATACCAACAAAGATGTTGTGTCCGCCGAGAACTAAAAAATAAATATTAAAAATTCTCTCTCTCTCTCTCTCTTTAAAAAAAAAGCTTGGTTTTATGCAAATTGTTGTGGTGGTAGTTGTGTCAGAAGGTAGAAAGAACATGCTTTATTTGGCAATTTAATGTCTTGACTTGTGGCCTTCCAATTATACTCTTGTCCTGGGCCCCACACGTTTTGGGGGTGGCCTGCTCTATTGCTCTCCATTCCCCGCTGCACCCTCTGTATGGTCACAAAGGCCACCAGAACTCAGCCTCTGCCCACTTCTCCAGGCCTATCCCTGGGGGTCTTCATGCTACCCTAAAACATGGGGGTTCTGGGGGCTGGGACTGTAGCTCAGCGGCAGAGTGCTTGCCTAGCATGCGTGAGGCACTGGGTTTGATCCTCAACACCACATAAGAATAAATAAAACAAAGGCATTGTGTCCATCTACAACTGCAAAAAAAGGGGGGGCGGGTTTCCAGGACACTGACACTTCCTTGTGTCTGCTCTGGTTTGAAAGGGCCTCTCCTTCCCTCATCATTGAATGGAGGACAAATACCAACTCCTGCTTCCAACCTCAGCCCCAGCAGGCAGATGGGTCCCTTCCAGACAGCTGCTCTTTGAAATTATTCTTTGACCATTTGGGGAGACTAGTGGGTTGCCTCCCCGTGGATTAGGACTTTCTAGTGGGCAGGAACTCGGGAGCTCAGTGGACAGGGACAGAGCCTCTATGGTAACCAGAGCTCAGTGCTGGGATGTCGGGTCTTTATCTCTGAAGTCTGTAGGACTTGGGCACTGGAAAAACTCGAATTCTAGGGTCCATGGGGGAGCCTTAGGCTTTGCGCAGCGGGTGTGAACTTCCTAAGTAAGCCCCAGAATGCCACGGCTTATCTGTGAGGAGTTGGTGAGAACCCTCATGGGCCTCCCTGCCAGCCTCCATTTCTGAGGGCTAGGACGGTGACTGGTAACAAAAGGCCCAGAGAGGAGGGCAGAAGGCAAAGGCAGGCCTCTTGAAGAAAATTAGGCTTGGCCTGTAGCTATGGAGTGGGGAGGGGAGAGAGAAGGGAAGAAAGCTTAAAGGAAGGCCGAGTGGGGACAGGACCAAGATGGTTGGGCTGGAAAGAGGCAGAGGCCTGCTGAGGAGGGGAAATCTTAATCATGGTCTCTGGAGGATCCAAGAGAATCCTGGTCAGCAGAGGTGAGGAGCAGGCAGCATGTGAGAGGGGCGTCCTGCTCTCCAGCACCTACTAAGTGCCGGGCACTGTGCTCTATGATTCGACTCACTTTCCTTAGAGAATCATGGCCTGTCCGTCTGTTTGGGGGTCTTCAAACATCATGGCATTAAAGACCACCCAATCCAATTCTCTCGTTTGTCAGGAGAAAACTGAAGCTCAGAGAAGTGAGTTGCCCCTAGAGGCAGAGCCAGGTTAGAGCTTGTGTCTCCTGATTCCTGGTCTAAGATGTTCTTTCATTATCCCTGGGACCTCTGGGACAAGGATATTCTCTACCCAGCTGGTGGACTCCAGAGCAATGAAGACATGCACCAAGCCCTCCATGTGGCAGGCCCTGTGGAAGCCCTTCCTGATACTGCCACCCTGGGTGCTCCCCATGGAGCATGATGCATAGCGGCAAGGTACTAGGAGGGAGACTCATTCAGCCTCCATCTCCTTCTCCCATGGGCTGGAGAGCCTAGCCTCCC
Organism: Spermophilus citellus; assembly: GCF_964194105.1. NCBI lineage: Eukaryota > Metazoa > Chordata > Mammalia > Rodentia > Sciuridae > Spermophilus > Spermophilus citellus. The sequence continues at coordinate 49,345,832 of NC_138199.1, read as the reverse complement.
TGGGTCTTGCCTCCTAGTGGCCCAACCCTTTCCTCTCTGGGTCCTTGAGTCCTCATCCAGCCTCCAGCTCCCCTAAGGCCCAGCTCCCTGGGATCCTGCCTCTTTTCACTCAAAGTCCAGAAGAAGAGACTGAAATGACCACCAGGAATGGGAAATAAGAGGCTGGACTCCTTGGAAAAAATAAACTCCATTTATTTTTTTCCACGGTCACCACCACAGTCATCAACACCCTTACAGATAACATCAAGGGTCCACCTGGGGCCAGCTCTCTGCTTAACAAGCAGGGATTAGTATTTGCCCCGTCTTTCAGCTGGAGAAACTGTAATCATGGAGGCTGACGGAAGCCCAAAGCCACCCCATTAGAAGGATCTGAGAGGGGCTGACTCCTGGTTCTCTGGCATGCCCCAGATGAGCAGTTTTGCTGTCTCCATGTCCTGGGTCTTTGGCATCTCCTCCTCCTCCTGGAACACCTGGGAAGATGCTGTTTCCTACCTCTCTCCTTCACGCCCGAGACCTCAACTTGGTCACCCAGAGGGTCTGTCTGTCCAGGAGCTGGCAATTGTGTGCAAACCCCTTTCAGGGTTCCCACCTCTCTGCCTCTGTCCTCCCACATATCCTGCCCCTGGCAATGCACAGCAGGTGGCTCTGAGTGTGCTGTGGACAGACAGAAACACTGCTGATGACCACTGGTCATCAATATGGACTTGGGCTCTTCTTGTGTGCTGCACAGGGCACTGGGCATTGGGGAGACAGGTCTGGGGCCTGGACTCTGTCCCCCTGGAGTTCATTGGACAGTGTGAGTGCAGAAGGAATCCATTTATCCACAGATAATGGACCCTGGGCACCAGGTGCCGAGGTTGCACTGGGATATAGAAAATGAATGGCACAGCCCTGATCCCTGCCTTCAAAAGCTCACGTTCTACAGGAGGGAGACAGAAAGTGACCAAAAGAAGTAAGAAAGCCTATGGACAGGGACGTGTCCTATGGAGAAGTCACACAGGACACGGAGGGTGCAGTTACACATCATAACAGCAATGATGCTGTGACAGTTCAGCCACTGCAGGAGAGCAGGAAAGGGATCTCCATCCCCTCCTTGGGCTGTGCCCACTCACCTGGAGGGAGTTGGGAACAAAAATTAGGAGCTAGGAGCATCGGAGTCTCAGGTCAGAGATCCCTAAACATCATGGCAAACGGCTGGCACAGTGAGGCCTCCTGATGGGATCTCTTATACCCATCTGTACCCAGAATGCACTGGGACAGACCTGCACACACCTGAATACCCATTCATTGACACCAGTGCTATTCAGTCACCCTGTCCCAAGAGGTTTAGCAATCTCATGGAAACAGGAGCTGGCCTGAAAGTGGGAATGCTGAAGGCAGAACCACAGGCAAGAAGTTCCAGGAGACTTCTGGGAGGCTGCAGAAGTTGAAGCAGGTTGGGTTGCTCCTGTAACTGCAGCTGCCTGTAATGAAATAAAACAAGCTAGCTCAGGAAGTAGTGCATTCTCATTACTGGAACCTCAAAGGCAGGTTTGGCAATAACTTGTGAAGGGTATGCCTCAATAAAGCTGGGGGGAAAGAGGGAAATAAAACATCTAATTATATTTAAAAAAAAACAAAATACAGCTTGTGAAGGGGATTCAAGGACTGGATTGGGGGACAACATTGATGTCCTATAATAAGGTTACTGGGGTCTTATGAAGTTGGGAAAGAACTAGGGAGAAGAACTGTGGGGTGAAGTGCTTGGACTTTATCTTAGAGGTGACGGGGAACCATGTAGAGTGTCAGAGCAGCAGAGAGACAGGAACAAATGAATATGAGAAAGACAAATTAGACAGCACTGTGCGGCATTGGGTTAGGGTCAGGAGGGCCGGGCAGGGAAGAGACCAACGCAGTACCAGCCAAGTATACGTTCAGTGGTCTCCAGTTTTCAAGCAGGGGCTGACCTAGATGATGACTCAGTCCCATTTCTGAAGTGTTGGTCCCATGCCCGAGTGTCTATAGACATGTGTGCCTATTTACCTTTTGCTTTCTGTGCGTCACGGGACAAGTAAAAAAAATTTAAAAATAAAATAAAATTTTAAAAAAGTTTTAAGCTTTCAAAATAAAATCTGATGTGTGGGACAGAGAATGATTTAACAATTAGCATGGTCAAGGTATTTTGCTAGCTGTGAAGCAACGGCACCTACCTGTACAAGTACAGGTATGTACATAATGCACCTATTCATCAGCAGAGCTGTGTGGTTGGTAGGAGTGAACAGTACGGGGTGATCTGGTGTTGGGGTGACTTTGCAGGCCTCTAACTTGGGGTGTCGCTGAGGAGCAAATGTTAAAGATATGAATGATCTTCTGGGTTTCTGGTGTGCCAGGTGTGGCCCAGGTGTGTATGAGTACCTGTGTGTAGGAGGTGGGATTGGGGAGGTCCAAGCAGTGAATGAGGCCTTGTGAGTAGATTTTCGCTCTTGCAGGCTTGTGGAGAAGACTGGCCCCGTGTACGGTTCTGTGTGAAGCTCTGATTTCCATCCAGTCTGGGGATACCTGTACTGAGAGGTGCTAAGAGCCAGGCCATTCCTGTACACCAGCCCATTGAATGGTCCTTTCGATCCTTCATGTCAACAGGGAAGAAGCCAAGAACCTCCCCTGGGGTCTTACTACTAGCCAAAGTAGAACCAGACCCCAGAACCCCTAGCCCAGTGGCTGGAGGTGAGGCGCTAGAACCTGGTTAGAACGGTGGGGATTTATTGCTCCTTTTATGTCCAGGTGGGGTGGGCTGGGATGTAACTCAGTGATGGAGCCCTTGCCTAGCATGCCCAAGTTCCTGGGTTCAATTCCACTATCAAAAAAAAAAAGAACTGGGTAGGGCACTTCCTCAGGGGCACCATGCATCTCTAGGATCCCAGGAAAAAGTCCACCTGCCCAAGTTCTCTGCCACCTCCCACCAACCCCAGGCTCATCTGCTCCCCCAAGCTCCTCTTCCTGCAAACCCACATCCCCGGAGCACCCTCACTGGAAGCGGGAATGGCTCACTCCGTCCCATCCACCCAGCTGGGTGCTCTGGTTGGTTACTGTTCTGGCGCAGGAGTGCGAGGGGGCGGCCTGTGGGCGCAGCGACGCCGGGCTGTCTGCTCTGCTCTCTGCTTGTTATTACCTCTCCTCCGGGCTCCCATTAGCCCGCCAGCCCCAGAGGCCTGCGCAGGCTCCGTGATCCTCGGCACCTTTGTTCCTTAATTATCACTGCGGAGCCCCGCTCACCTGCCTGCCACTTTCTAAGAAGCTGTCTGGCTCCCCTTTGCCGTCCTGCACTCCCAGGACCCAAGCCCCTCCACCCCCTGGGGGGGGGGCGGTGTAACCCAGCAGCTGCCCCAGGCTTCAGTAGGCTCCTGAGCCCCAGGCATGACCCATCCCAGCCCCTCATAGATGCCCTTTCTCTGTGACCCTTCTACGTCCTACGAGGACCCTGCCCAGATTAACCCTCACTTGGATATCAGGGCTGGAAGGGACTTTAAACTGTCATGTGGTTCAACCCCGCCTCCCTACTGATTACCTGGATTGGGCCACTTACCAAGGCACTCAATGAATATTCAGAGAGGATGATTAACCTCTGCAACCTCCACTGAATGCTTCCCTTGATGGACAGCTCCCTCCTTCCCTCCCAAGGCAGCCAGTGCCACCTCGGGATGACTTAAGCTATCATAAAACCATTCTCTCCCCAGCGCCCTCTGATTTTCACGGCCTCAAATCCAGAATCCATGGTGATGCGTTTCCGAATCTGAAGCTCAGTCCGGCCTTCCCTCCTGGGGCTCACAGATGCTCACCTCAGGCAGGAACCCCCACACCCAGGCTCTGTCCACAGGGCACTTGGTTCTTTTGCCAGGCTTGGGGACTCAGCCTCGCCCCAGCCCAACTGTAGCCCCTGGCTTTTCGGCTGTCTCAGGCCTCTGGCTGCAGTTCTTGGGCAGGAAGGCGAGGGGGAGGAGGCACTGGGGTGAGGAGCCTCAGGCCAAACAGGCTCTGACAGCGACAACCACTGCGGAGGAGGAGGAGGGCGCCGGCTGCACTCACAGCCAGGGCTGGGGAGAGCCCCGGGGAGTCAGGGTGGGAGACAGGAATCTCCCCTCCTAGCCAGCCCGGCACCCTGCCTCCTGACCCTTGCACAACCCCCTGCCTCAGTGCACTGTGGGTGCGAGGGGGTCAGAGACTGGGCTTCTAGATAAAGGAGCAGGAAGCGAGCTGGCCCAAGGAGGCACTATGGACACCCTAACCTCAGCTCCTAGGGCATGGTGCTCCTCTCCTGGGGAGGACCACAAGAGTCCACAGCTGTATACGGATCAGCCCTTACCACAGAGGCACAGAGGAGGGGGACATGCCAGATAGAAGGAACCTTGTGTCCTCAGAGATTCAGAGCCTGGGGGAAGCTCAGGGCCTTGTCCTGCTGCTCTCCTTAGAGGTCCTTCCACTCAGTCCTCCCTGACCCCCTACCCCCAAATCTCACCCCCTACTCTAGTCCTGATCCACTTGGGTAGTTTCCTTTTAAAATATCTTTGTGCTCTTGAAATGTGTCTTGGTCTTCTCTCAGACTGGGGACTCTGTGAGGACAGGGCCGGGCCTCTCCCTCAGACTGGAGGCTCCCTGAAAGCAAGGTCACATCTTGCCTCAGCTCAGGCACACAGGAAGGGAGGAGGCTGCAGCCCCGCCACGCCTGCCCTGGGCTCTGAGCATCTGGCACCCCAGCGTTTCCACAGGAGGCCAGGGAGGCGCCTGGCACACGTCGGAGGGCCCTCTGGACAAACACCAGCTGGGGTGGAGGACTGGGGTCGGGAGGCCACCTCTAGCCACCAGACTGTGACCTCAGCCACTGCCTCGGCTGCTCTCCAGATCTGACTCAGTCCCTTCCCAGGACTGCTGTTAGGCATGCATCCCCAGGGTCAGCCCCAGGAGGCCCCCAGCTTCCACATGCCCCCCCAGATGGAGGTCACCCCTCAACCGTGCTTGGATAGCCAGGGGCTCCAGAAGGATGTCAGGAGAGCAGAGGACACAGGTCACCTACCAGGCCACTCGCTCCACTAGCTCCATCCCTTCCTCCTCACCCGAGGATTTCTCCAGACCTGAGGTTTTGGTCTTAGTGTTGGTATACACCCTGGTCAGGCCCCTCTCAGCCAGGCACCCCCTTTCTCACATGACACTGGACATAGAGGCGCCCCCACACCAGGCTGGGGACAGAAGGATCCCCAAAAGACAGTTGTTCCATGATAGCGTCTTCCTTGGAAGTCTCCTGAAGTTACCCCCAGAACCTTTCTCATTAGGAAAAAAATAAATGAAACCAACTCCTCTGGAATGTTCCCTGGAGCCTGTGTGGAGATGTGCTGAGGAGACTGAAAGCTAGCAGGTATCAAGGTCCTGGAGGAGGGGGGGGGGTGACCCTGACAGACCACAGCACCCACCCCCTCAACCAAAGGGGTTTTAGAAACCATATGTCAGAGCAAGTCCTTCTCCTGCCCAAACCCTCCAACGGCTTCTTATCTCACCCAGAATAACGAGGCCTCTAACTTCTGGGCCTGTCCACCTTAGACCCTCGTCTCCCTCTCCTTCCCCCTCACTCATTCCTTTGCACTGGCCCTTCCTTCCAACTAGAATGCCCCCGGCGTCCCCACCCTCTGTCTCCACAGTTCTCACTCTACTGTCCCTCACAACTCTTCTGCAATTCCTCAGTTACTTTTTCCCCTGTACCCCATTGGTATATAAGTCCCATGAGGCCTAGTAAGGGACAGGCACCCCGGGTGCCCCAGGGACATCTGTTGAGGGCATGAGCAGCCTGGGGAGAGCGAGAGACACACAGAATCCTTGGACCCCGGGGTTGGTGACGCAAACACAGTCTTTACAGGGATTTGGCACAAAGAACCAATCTTTTTACTTTGGGGCCTCCAGGGGTGCCAAGGACTGAGGGAAGCAGGGGAGGAAGGCTGAGAAGGGGTCTGGAGGCTACCACCCCAACTCCACTGCAGGACTCTGGGTGCCGGCAGGGAGGCCAGGGGAGGAGACCCCACAGTCTCTATTCTCTCGTGGAGGGGACAGGAAAGAGTGCTTGGAAAGTCCTCGGGTCAGGCCTGTCCTCAGAGCTCTGAGCCTGGGTTTCCAAGGCCGAGGGCTGTTCTGCGTGGCCCACTGCGTCAGGCTCAGCGCGTTCCAGACCCGATGGCTCATCCTTCCTGAGTGGCTCTGCTCCGTCAACAACCCTGCTCCTCCCGGCCGGGTGGCTCCACAGCCAGACCCACCTCTGACGGCCGTCTCACTCACCCCCTGGCTCTCTGCACTCCTACTGGGCAGTGTCCCCATCATCCTTGTCCCCCCATCACAGACGTGCCTGGAAAATGACCTCCGAGGGCCAAGATCACCCCAGCCCCTGAAGCAGACCTTTAAAGTGGCCAGGGGAGAAGGGTCTTGCCCACTGTGACCCACGCCCGCTTTGAGGGAAACCAGGACGTGCTGGCGGGTCCTGGAGTGAGGCTTGACCTGGGTTGTCTCACTTTCTCCTGATTCTGTGACCTCGGGGAACTCGTCTGACTTCTCTTTTTCTCCTTCTGTAAAAATGAGGATAATGATGCATGTTTCACCCAGTTACTGAGAATGAAGTGGGTGAACCTATAATGAGCACCTAGCCAAATTCTGGAAAACAAGCACCATTACCAAATGGGAGGCTCATTCCGTTTCAACCTCAAGAACCTGCCGTGGCTCCCTCTTTCCTACCGCATCTCATCTGAACATGGCTGGCTCTCAGGGGCCTGGCATGAAATCTGACCTTCACCCCCAACACGTCGCACACGCGTTCTTTCTCCACTGAGCACATGGTGGTCATTCCTCTGCTCTTTCCACACTGCCCTTCTTGTCCCCTTTGCCTATCCTGCTTATCTTGCCAGGCCCCCTTCTCCAGGAAGTGCTCCCCAAGTCGCTCCTCCCAAACCCTGCTTCTCAGCCCAGGCATGGCAGCTGAACGTTCCCTTACAAAGCAATGCAGATAAACAGGTGCAGGAGGGACGCCAGGAGGGGTGAGATGCTGAGCCTGTCCTCTGGGACAGGAACCAGACTCAGTGGCCCAAATGTTATCGCTTCATTCGCACCACCCTGGGAGGTAGTATTAACCCCCTTTTACAGATGGGAAAACTGAGGCTCCACAAGATGCTGTGACTTGCCCGGGGTCACGTGGCTCAAAGTTGGCAGGGCAGGGCTTGATTGGGGGGTGGAGGGTGTGGTCAGGGGGAGGACATGCCAGAGGGGGAACAGCCTGTTCAAAGGCTCGGAAGGGGAAGGCCGAGGTGTGTGTGTGGAGGGAGCGAGTGGACGGGTGGGTTGGAGAGGGTGAGGGGTACCTACGGGGAGGCGCTGGTTTGCCAATTTGAAAAAAAATGTGGATTCTTTGACTGTATGGAGAAAGGGGCAGCAAGGTCCCCCGTGAGCTGGTGGTAGCTCTTGAATCTTCTTTACTGGAGAAAGCTACAGCTGGTCCCCTGTCCACACTAGCACAGAGAAGATGGCGTCTCCATCCCCTCCCTGCAGAGGCTGAGAGATGGAAACTGGAGCCCTCAGGTTTCTTGATACCCCATCTCTGAAGAGCAGCTTCTTCAGGGCCACTTGTTTAAGTGACGCTGCAGCTGTCACACACCACGTGTCCCTGATATGGCCTTTGCAGGCCTGATCCATCCTCAGCTCTTGGTGAGGTGCTAGCCTCGGGATTCTGCTGTTTCCAGCACTCAGGGTTTGGGGTGGAGACCCTCATAGTCCCCAAAGCCCCACTGGCCAGGCCTCCCTGTGGGCAGCCAGGCCCAGCTGGAATAACACGGCCTCCCTCCCACAGCCCTGGGCTCTTTACGACTCACCAGGGCCTTCACACCCATGAGCTCACTGGAGCCTCCCCCACCCACCCTGGGAACCCAGCAGAGGGGCCCCACCAGCTCCATTTTTAGGATGGGGAAACCGAGGCTGGGCTCTGCCCCGTGAGCTCCCCAGAGCCAGGCTCCCGACACTGTGACTTGAGGGTCTTCTCCATTTCCGCAGGATGGTGGCTCAGAACCCCCAAGTCCAAGGTGGGGGAGCTTCAGGCCAGGGCCAGGCAGGAGGCAGGGCAGGATCTGCTGAGTTAGCCAGTCCAGGAGCTGGAAGGAGCCTACGAGGCAGCAGGCCAGGACGGCGGGGGCGGAGGGAAGTTTTCATGGCCCCAGCCACTGGCTGGACAAGAGCCTGGCAGGGACACCTTCAGGGTGGATGCGGGGGCAGGAGGGCCTGTAGGGTGGCAGTCTGGCTGGGAGCACAGGTGGGATGTCCTGCTTCCCAGGCTAGGGCAGAGGGAAGGGGGTGACACCACATCCACAGAGCTCCCTCCTGAGCAACTGGACGTGGACAATCGTAAGATGGCTACAGTTGGAGGGACAGTGGGTAGATAACCAGGGGGACTTCCTATCCACAGATTCTCTGCTTAGGTAGAGTTCCTTTGCCACATGAACAGCACCTGACCTAAGCCCTCCCTGGTCATCTTCCCAGAGGATAATGCCCCGAAGTCTTCCCATCTCTCCTTGCCTCCTGAATATCTTTCAAGAATTTGTTCCATGCCTGGGTCCTCGTAGTCTCCCACCCTCCAGGATGCACTCTCCTACTTAGCCAGCACCCAAGTCCTTGAAGCCTCCTCCGAAGCCTCCTCCAATTCTTCCTCAGACTCTGAACATGACTCTTCTCCCGGGAAGCTGAAGTTTGAATTCTCTTTGCTCTTTGTCTTTGGAGGAGTAGTTCTGACTCCCCCATAAGACCAGGGCTTGGGGGATGCCTGGGGACCAGGACCCTGCCTCCCCCATCAAAGCGCACCAGCCTCCTTCCCTCAGCTCAACCTGCTTCCTCCTGGGCGGGCTCGGCCCATAGGGGGCGCCCAAACAGTGCCATTGGGGCCCAGCGCCTCGCTCCAGCCGGGGGCGGGAACTACCTGCAGTGAGATGCATCTGGGGACGTGTCCTTGCGCCTGCAGCTCCAGCTCCCTTTCCCACCTGTGACTAAGGGGACGGAGGACTTTTAGATACAGGACTGGATGAGGACCTCTAAAGAGGCGTCCTTGACCTTCCAGCCTCAGGGAGGGTGCCTAGGGGCTCCCACGGAACGGGCTGGAGCCACCCACCTTCCTTGGCCCTGCTCTGAACAGCCCCGACCAAGCAACCCCTGTTCCTTCCCCAAGTCTCTCGGAAAGAGTGGTGAGTCAGTTGCGGCCATGAACTCATCCGAGGCAGTAAAAATAGGAAAACACGCAGGCTTCTGCTGCAGGCAGGGCAGGGGCAGGGGCAGGGGATGGGTTTTTCCCTTACTGGGCAGAAACGATCACCATCTTTTGAAGTCCTCGAGGGTGAGGCGGACGTCCTTATGGCCCCTAGAAATTCAACCACATCAAAGCCATCAGAGAAAGGTGTTTGAGGGGGATGCTGTGTCACATACTCACAGTCACAGTCACACACGGTGACACAGCCGAGTCCCTTAGAGGAACACACAGTGACACACACAGTTGGGTGGGGGCCGTGGCACCCGGCTACACACACAACCTGCAAAGCCAAAAACCCACCAGGCAATGGCTTAGATGGTCATACAGAAGAAAGCACTGCCAGACACTTGGGGACAGTATTGCAGTTTTCCTGCCCCCCTCCATCCTGTGGCATTTGTCCACAACAGCTGCCTCCACACAGCGTCACACTCAGCTCCAGAGAGAGCCACATCCACACGCCCAGCACCAGGCATCTCAGAAGCAGCCAGGCAGTGCCTGTTTCCACGCACACAGTCACACAAACGCACAACCACACGGGAGGTCACATGCAGCCACCACAGCATAGCTCACACACAATGCCCAGAGCCACACCCAAGCCACAAAGAGTCTCTCACACACAAACACACACACACACTCAGAGAGGCTGTTACACACCCACCACATACACAGTTACACATTAGTCACATGGTCTCAGTTACAAACGCACCATCCACGCAATTATGCACATAGTCACGCAGATGCATATGGTTCATGGAACCTCTGGGGCTGAGTCCTGATGGCGCTTGGCCTTGGGGTGGGAATGGGGGAGTGTGATTCACAGCTGCCTCCTCCTCCCCCCGCTTCCTTGGCAGCACCTCCCAAGCCATCCTCTGCCCTGAGCAGTGTTCTCTGGGCTTGGCTGAGACCCCTCACCCTGGCCTTGGCAATGACTGAGTCCCACCAACATCAGGTATCATCCACATCTCCAGCTTGCTGTCATTGGACCCTGGGTTGAAGGTCCTGCACTTGGGGTTGGTGAATAGAGACGCTTTTCCCCAACCAGATCTAAATATCTACTTGCTCCCAAGCCTTGACCTTGGGGAGGCCCCCCCAATAGGTGTGGCGCTTCAATTTCACTTTGTTTAGCAGCATTTCCAGGAAAGTGAATAGTTCTCTGACTAAGGCATGGGGACAGACTCAGGAAAGACTTCCCTGTGAACTTGGCCTTCCCTTCTCTGAGGGAGTGAGGCTTGAAAGACAGCTGGGTTGAAAAACACCCTGTACTATGTGCAGAGAGTGGGGTTTGCAGCCAATTCCAAGGGCCAATATTGTCCCCTCTAGGGCTCAGCTTCTTTTTATTATTTATTTGTTTGGTACTAGAGATTGAACCCAGGGGCACTTAACTACTGAGCTACATCCCCATCCCTTTTTATTTTTTTAATTTTATTTTGAGACAGGGTCTTGCTGAGTTGCTTAGGGCCTCACTAAGTTGCTGAGGCTGGCTCTGTTTCTCCTGCTTCAGCCTCCCTAGTTGCTGGAATTACAGACACACAGGCCACCATGCCCAGCTCAGCTTTTTTTTTTTTTTTAATGTAACCCAAGAGGCAGGGACACTGAGCCATTTACCTTCAGGTGCTTATTAATAATATGCAGATCCCCAGGCCTACCCCAAACTTTCTTGATCCCAGAATTGGAGACCTACTGGTACTGGGGACCTCTGAGATACCTTCCAGCTATAAGAACAACAAAAGTTGAGCACCCCTGTTAGACACTATGTATGGCACGCGACCATAATCCCATCTACTTTGGAGGCTGAAGGGGTAGGATTGCAAGTTCAAGGCCAGCCTCGGCATCTTACCCAGACTCTGTCTCAAATTTTTCAAAAAGGCCTGGGAATGTAGCTCAGGGGTTTCACATGCATAAACCCCTGGGTTCCATCCCAGCACCACAGAGAAATAAATAAAGAAAAAAACGTGAGGAAAAAAGAAAGCAAGCAAACCCACAAGAGACTGAGGGTTTGTCCTAAGCTGCTGAGGGCCCCTCCCAACCCAGGGCGCCTGGCACACCACCTCCCAGGAGGTGCCACGTCATCTTGCTGATTTAGAGGCTTGAGCCAGTTGAGGGCTTGTGGTTAGAGCAGGTGATGACCAAATCAGAACTCTTGGGGCCTGTTCTTGGCAGAGGCCAGGCTTCCAGAGTGGGTTGGGCTTGGGGACTCCTTTACATTTTTAGGGCTAATGATGCCCAGGGACTCCAGGAATCAGAAGAGACTTTGGTCTCTCCTGGAGGGTCTTGCTTAAGAGGGGCAGGGCAAAGGCAAAAAAAGTCCACACGGGCCGGGCGCGGTGGCACATGCCAGTAATCCCAGGAGGATCACCAGTTCAATGCCAGCCTCAGCAAAAGCAAGGCACAAAGTACCTCAGCGAGACCCTGTCTCTAAATATAATACAAAATAGGGCTGGGGATGTGGCTCAGTGGTCGAGCACCCCTGAGTTCAATCCCTGGTTCTCAAAAAAAAAAAGTCCACTCGGGAGTCTCTAGTCCTAGGGACTTGAATGAAGGTTCTGTTTATTTTTAAAACTCAGTTTCTGATGTTGAGTCCATCTGTTTCCTAGTTTCTACTTGGCTCCTTTCCTGATGCTTATAGAAGAGAATCATATGACATTAGCAGGTACCTAGCTCATCTCTCTAGCCCTTGATATAACCCTCAAGTACATACAGCTCGAAAGAGCTGCCTCATGCTTTCCATATGCAGGTACTCTGCTAATCACATATGTTGCCTCTTTGAGCTTCACAACAATTTTATGTGGTAGCTGCTATTTACTCAATCTTGCAGGTAAGAAAAACGAGGCTCAGAAACTCTAAGCCACCTGTCCAAGGTCCCTGAGCTGATAAACGGCACAATTGGGTTTAAATCTCCTGCATCTGCTACAGAGCCTAGGCTTTTGACCTCACCTCATAGCACCCCCAGCCTCCGCCCAAACACCTCCAGCAAAGGAGATTCACAGACACTTACTGAAAGCCAGGCGTGGTGGCACGTATCTGTAATCCCAGCAGCTCCGGAGGCTGAGGAAGGAGGATCGCGAGTTCAAAGTCAGCCTCAGCAACTTAGTGAGGCGCTAAGCAACTCATTGAGACCCTGTCTCTAAATAAAATGCAAAAAGGTGGGGGGCTGGGGATGTGGCTCAGTGGCTAAGTGCCCGTGAGTTCAATTCCCAATACACACACACACACACACACACACACACACATATTTATTGAGACAGTATGCACATTCATGTGCAGGAGGAAGCAAAGCCCAGGCAGAGGTGAATCTGCCCTCAGAATGTCTCCTTGCAGCAAAGGAAACAAGAAGATCACCCAGTGCCTGGTAGGAGTTGGTGCCTAAGATAAAGGTGGAGAGGGAGCTATTTTTGAAAGCCCTCATTACTTAAAACATCCTCCTTATATTGAACCTAAAGCTCCATTCCTGCCGTTTCCATTTGGTTCTCTGCGTTCTGGCCTCAAAAATCACACAGAATTAGTTTGAAGCCTTTCACGCTTTTGCAGACAGTGCTCTGGCTTCCACTGTCTCCTTTCCATGGGGCCAGTTCTTATCTTCCTCCAAGGCTGAGCCCTGCTGTACTGCCCTCCTGCAAACACTGGGCTTTGTTCAGGTCACCACCAACCCTTTGCAGTGAGACCTTTTTAATTCATGCAAGAGTCAGCTGCTAAAGATGGTGGAATGAGATGGACACCATCACCCTCGGTACATGTATGGCTGCACATATGGTGTGACGCTGCATCGGGTACAACCAGAGAAATTCACAGTTCTGCTACAATCGTGCACAATGCAATCAAAATGCATTCTGCTGTCGTATATATCTAATTAACATAAAAAATTAATTTTTTAAAAAAGAGTTAGTTGCTTATGTTCAGCCCCTGCCTCCCTTTTCACCCATTCAGAGACAAATGGGCTGTTCTGGAAAAACCCAGAAGTCTGGGATTCCAATCCTGGCTCTGCCACCAGCTGGTTGTGCAATACTGGGCAAGGCCCTGGGCTGCTCTGAGCATTGGTTTCCTCATCTGTGAAATGGGGACAGCAATACCTGCCACACCTGACAGGGTGGCAAGGATTAGCTGAGATCCTGAGTGTGAAAGTATTCCATGTGCAACCAGGAAACAGACCTTCACAAGTACCCCGGACTTAAGAGCTGAAGGTGGCCTCAGGATTGACTGGAGGGAGAATGCTGTGCAGGGCACTTCAGGTCCGCAGGGCACAGTGCTTGTTGCCATGGGGATGAGGGCCGAGGACAACAGGGACGCTGCCCTGCAGGAATCTCACATCCTGGGAGTGACGTCTCCAGCCATCACTGAATCCTCTGAGGACAAACGCTTTTTAATAGGGTTGGGTCTGGCACCTCCGGCTGGATTGAGTTGTAGGGACAGCTGTATCCCTGTGGGTGAGTCAAGGGCGCTGAACAAGAGAGAAAGGGGACCTGGGGCATAGCTCAGGGGTAGAGCAGTTGTTAGCATGCACGAGGCCCTGTGTTCCATTCCTAGCACTGAAGAGAGAAAGAGAGAGAGAGAGTTAGTTCATCCATGTGAAACACCTACTGTGTGCAGTTACAGGGTCATTCATTGAATTTCCACAGCGCAGTGAGGCTGGGCTTATTATTGTGTCATTTTACAGATGAAGAAACTGAGACACAGGGAGGTTTTACTTGTCCAAGTCAGTGTGGGGTGGAGGCAGGATTAAAATTCAGATCCTTCTGATTTCCAGGATGGAGAGCTCCACCTGGACAGGAAAAAGGCCAGGATCCATTTACAGCTTCTCATCCTTCAGGAGCAGTGGGAGGGGAGGGAGGGAGCACGGCCCTTTGGCAGGAGCCTGCCTCCTGAATGTCACCCTGTGACCTCAGATAGCACCCTGCCTCTGGGATTTCTGATAATGAGAAGGGGGTACATATCATTTCACTTGTCTTCATTTATTTATTTAGTGCTTATTTACTGAGCATTTATTATGTGCCTGGCCCCATGCTGGGTGCTCTGTTTGCCAAAGTGGAAGACCCCACCCCTGCCCGATGGAGTAAAACAGCCAGGAGCTTCTGATTGAGAAGACAGGAACTGGACAGGTGCTTAGGGAAACTTGAAGGGTGTTTACACCCCTGCATGAGGGGAAGTCAGAGGGGGACATCTTAGAATTGTATTGTGAAGAAAACAATACAATTCCATTCATCTGAAGCTCATAAGCAGGTGTCAATAGCAGATACAGGGGATACTACTATAAGGAAAAGTACAGAATAATTAACACACAGCTGGGGTCCCTAGTGAGGAGCAGATCATGAGCCAGAAGAGTCCCTTCAGGGGTTTCTGGGGAGCTGGCAAAGTTTTGTTTCTTGGCCTGAGAGCTAGTTTAAGTTTTTGTTTGTTTTGTGAGTATGTGAATACCAGGGAGACTGGGGATTGAACCCAGGCTTATGTTACATTCCAGCCTTTTAAAATTTTCTTTTGAGACAGGGCCTCACTAAGTTGCCAAGATTGGCCTCAAACTTGAGATTCTCCTGCCTCAGCCTCCTGAGTTGCTGGGATTACAGGTGTGCACCAACACTCCAGGTTTATAACTTTCTTAATCCAGCATGTATGTATTTTTTTCACAATTTTAATATACACAAATGACCAAATTCACTGTTGTGTGGCCCTAAGTCAATCTCCCATGGCCCCCTACACAGACTCTGTACACAGGAGGTACTTAAAAAGAGAATTTGGAAGAACTAGAAGCAGGACGCGTGGTCCAGCCAGATAGGAAGGCTGTGGCCTCATGTCTAGGGACAAGAGCTCATTTCCTGCCTGAAGTTCTCAAGGTCTAAGAGAACTAAAAATTTTCTCATGATTGTCTGGAAAAAATTGAGCCCCAGACTCCAGAATTTGCTCCCCCTTCCCTCAGCCCGGCACCAAACCACAGAGCAGTGCAGAGCACTGAGTCAGAAGGCCTGGGTTGGAAATCCAGCTCTGTGCGTACCCATCAGGTTTTCCCCAGCAAGGTGCTTCACAACACGGGCCTCAGTGCCTTCATCTGTAAAATGGGGCTGGTGAACCACCCGTCTCACAAACCATGACAAGGCCTCAGTGGAGTAACAGATGTCAAAATGCTTTGAGGCAGCTCAGGAGGCTGGGGCAGGAGGATGGCGAATTCAAAGCCAGCATCAGCAGATTAGCAAGCTACTTGGCAACTCAGTGAGATCCTGTCTCTAAATACAATATTTAAAAAAGGGCTGGGGACCAGGCACTGGCTCAGTGGGTAAGCACCCCTGGGTTCAATCCCCAGTACCAAAAAAAAAAAAAAGGAAAGAAAAAAAGTTTTGGGGAAGGCTATGTACATTGTATAGTTCAAATGTCGTATTACCCAGGCATCCGCCCTGCCGCCCCTGCCCCCTTTTGATTTTGCCAGGAAAGCTCACAATTAATCCTAACTCTGATTTAGAAGACCTCCCAGCCCCAGCCCCAGGTCCTCTGGCTTGCTATATTTTGGGCCCCAGCTTCAGGAACTTCAGGGTGATTCCAAGAGCAAGTTCCCCAAGTTAAAGGAAGCTGGGCTGGGGAGGTGGCATTCCAGGCTGCATGTCAGGGAGTGAGTCAGGGCTGGGTGGCCCTCCCATCCCTGGAGGAGGGGAAGGGCCTGCCTCCCTGGCTGCGGCCCAGGCTGGGTCACTCATTTGCATATATCTGCATATATGCAAGTTTCACCTGTGCACACTGGCAGGGCTGGCACAGACACCTGTGCAGGAGCAGAAAGGAAACCAGTTGGTGTGGCTGGCTGCCTGCTGGGCACCAAACCATGATCTGGGTCCATGGTTCATCCACCTATGGATTTCCTAAATTTCTGAACCAAGCACGTGGCTTCGGCCCTGGACTCCTCTGGCTGTCCGTGCTGGGAGTCTCACTGTCCTGAGGACCCTTTTCTGGCACACTCCAGGTGGGGTCACTCTGCCACCATCCCCTTGGGTGCTCCCTCCTCACCGCACACTTGACCTACTGCAGCTGCCTCCTCCAGGGCTCTGACATCTGACTGTCCCCTTTCAGAGCCACCAAGCCTCAGTGGTAACACAGGACATCCCTGAGAAATCTGTCCATTCTCATTCTGGTCCTCCCCCCCACGCCCACTCCCATGCCCATCTTAAGCCCTGGACAGGTATTTGAGACCCTCCATAATACACAGCCTCCCGACTCTCACTCCCAGCCCATTCCCCACTTTCTTACCTTCCATTCAGGTGAATGTAGGACCTGCACACACCTTTTCTGTGCTTCAGTCTCCTCGTTTGTAAAACAGGGCTAAAACTTAGATCCCCTTGCAGGGTTCTGTAAAGATTTCAATGAGGGGCTGGGGTTGTGGCTCAGCAATAGAGCGTTCACCTAGTGCGTGCAAGGCTCTGGGTTCAATCTTCAGCACCATATAAACATAAATAAATAAATAAACAAACAAACAAATAAACAAATAAATAAAGGTATTGCGTCCAACTACACCTAAAAAAAAAAAAAAAAAGATTTCAATGGGTGCTAGGTGTGGTGGCACATGTCTGTAATCCCAGTGACTCAGGAGGCTGAGGCAGGAGTATTACAAGTTCAAGGCCAGCCTCAGCAATTTAGCAAGGCCCTAAGAAACTTAGTGAGACCTTGTCTCAAAATAAAAAATGAAAAAGGGAGGGGTGCTGGGGATGTAGCTCAGTTGGCAAAGTGCTTGCCTCACATGCACAAGGCCCTGGGTTCAATCCCCAGCACCACACAAAATAAATAAATAATAAATAAATAAATAAATAAATAAATAAATAAATAAATAAATAAAGGGCTGGAGAGACTGGGGTTGTGGCTCAGTGGTAGAGCGTTTGCCTAGCATGTGTCAGGCACTGGGTTTGATTCTCAATATCGCATATAAAAAATTTAAAAATGAAGTCCTTTGAAAACTAAAAAAATAAAATAAAAGGGGACTGGAAATGTAGCCCAGAGGTAAAGTACCCCTGGGTGAAATACCCAGTGCAGCAGGCATGGTGGCACATGCCTGTAATCCCAGCGGCTCGGGAGGCTGAGGCAGGAGGATTGCTGGTTCAAAGCCAACCTCAGCAAAAGCAAGGTACTAAGCAACTCAGTGAGACCCTGTCTCTAAATAAAATACAAAATAGGGCTGGGGATGTGGCTCAGTGGTCGAGTGCCCCTGAGTTCAATCCCTGGTACCAAAATAAACAAAGAAACAAAACCCAATACAAAAAAAAAAAAAAAAGATTTCAATCAAGCAATGCATGAAAGCATGTCTGGTACACAAGCACAATAAATACAAGCTATTGTTAATATCATTTCTTCTCTTACTGTCTTTCTATAGAGAGAATTCCTTTCTCAGAGTTTCCTCCTTCTTCCCAGCCCTTCCTCTTCCCTTGCTGAAAGCTGCTTCTCCAGGTAAGACAATCTAATGATGGCTAAGAATGCCTGCTGGTCTAGGTCTCAATTCTAGCTCAAGAAGTTATTTCTTGATGGGGGTGGTTTATGCACACTTGTAATCCCAGTGGCTCAGGAGGCTGAGGCAGGAGGATGGAGAACTCAGCCTCGGCAACTTAGTGAGGCCCTAATCAACTTAGCAAGACCCTGACAGATAATAAAAAACATAAAAGGGCTGGGGATGTGGCTCAGTGGTTAAATGCCCGTAGGCTCAATCCCTGGTACCGCATCCCCCCACCAAAAAAAATGAGTTATTTCTTCTTTTTATGCCTCCTGTTCCTCATTTGTAAAATGGAGATAATCTTGGTATCTACCACATAGAATTCTTGTTAAATAAAAGGATGCATTTAAGCACTAAGCATATTAATTGGGATACAGACAACACCAAACTGTTATCATCACCCAAGACACACAGCCTCCCATCACCGCCGCTCCCTTTCTCCCCCGCAAAGGTCCTGGGACAGGCTCCTAAAAGTCCCTTAGAGTTGTCAGAAACACTGACAACAGAAACACTGCCTTTCATCTGAATTCTCCAGTGCTTCAGACCTCCCGAGGATCACCAGTTGGCCTTCTGACCCTTCCTGTAGGAAGCAACTGAGCTGGTCAGTGCCCTACTGCACTGACTGGTGGTTGGGAGGGTGGGCTCAGCTCCACTCTCCACTAATTCTGGGGCATAGGCCATGCAGAGTTTGGGCTGCAGAGGGTTTGTGGACCCTTCAACCCCAGCTAGGGGGCTGGGCCTGGGTCAAACTCTGGCCTGGACAAATGCAAATGAGCTCAGAGGCTAGGAGGGGCCCCTGTAGGGGTGGGGTGATGTGGCCTGAGCAGATGGAATTGGGTAACAGTGTTCAAGGCTCTCCTCTCTGAGGCCAGGGGTATTGAGACCCACACCCAGTTAGTGCAAATGTCTCTCCTGGCTTCGCTGCTTCCTACCTCCTCCAGTCTCTTCCAGGCTCCAGGAGCAGTAGGTGAACTTCCAGGGTGTGATCCCTTCCAGGGTGAAAGAGGTGCTTGAGGCACCACCCTGTCCTTGAACAGTGGAGTGGCCCTGGGTTCCTCCCTCATTCAGACCCCTTACCCCCACCCCTGCCTCCCACCACTGCAGTTGAACCCCGTGGAGGAGGGCTTGTAAGGGAGGGAGGGAATGGGGAGCAACCCAGCACCTCTCCTTACCTGCATCTACCCTCCCACCATACCCCCAGGAGCTTGGAGTCCATGGCCCGAACACAGAGGGAAAGCCTGCATTAGGGGTTTTTCATAGTTGTAATTATTTTTCTCACTTCAAGAATAAGGAGTGGGGTGGGTTTGCAATTCCCACTGGGCTCTTTAGCTATCCCCGCCCCCATTCCCCCAGGCCCAAAGTAGCAAAAGTAAGGTTGTTCTCCTCTCCCCCACTTTGCAGCCCAAATTGGGATTAGGGGGTCGACCTACCCTTTCATCATGAAAGAAAAAGTTCAGACCTCCAAAGGGTCTGGTCTGGGCTAGAAACATATAACCCCACCCCCACCCATATAGACACTCAGCGGAAGGGAAGGGTCGGAGGGCAGGCGAGAGCAGTGTATGTATACAAGTAGTGGGCGTGTGCTGTGTGCGCTGTGTATGTTTGATGTGGCTGTGTACTCGCTGCGGTGTCCTGTGTGGTTGCCTACGGAGTGTATACAAAAGCTATGTGGGAGTTCATGTCTGACATGTGTGTGTTCTGGGCTATGTTGTGGGCTCCCGTGCACACACCCGCTTCGTTGTTGGAACAAGATGCATCTATGTCCCACCTCTGGCTTTCACCTAAGGCCCAGCGATGAAGACGACAGCGTAAAGTCCTCATTTTCGTGACCGGGTCTGCGAAGGTCTGAGGATCTGGACCGACCTGCCTCCGTTCAGGGCAGGAAGAATTCGTTGCAGCCGGGTTGGGCTCAGGGCCTGCCGCCAGCTCTCCGCGGGGCGCCTAGGCGCACCTTCTGCGGTGGGTCTACTCGGCTTCGGCGGAGGGCCCCTCCCTCGGGTCTGCGGAATTAAGCGCTGGCTTCGGGACAGAGAATTCCTAAGCCCCAGACCACCCAATCCAACGCCTACGTGTCCTGCACCCGACACCGCGAACCATTCCCGGCTCAGGCGCTGGGTGAAGTTCAGTGCCGCGTGGCTTCCTAGCCGAACAGGGCGCCTCCAACGCACCTCCAAACCCCTCCATTTTTTGGTTAACCATTTTCTTTTTTGTTGTTGGTGGTGCTGGGGTGTCCTAAATTTAAAAAATTTGTTCATAATTTTGCTTTTAACGTGTTTGATGACTTAATATATGTTTTTTTAATATTTATATTTTTGTTTTAGGTGGACACAATATCTTTATTTTCTGCGGTGCCCAGTGCCTCCAGCATGCTAGGAGGCGAGCGCTCTACCACTGAGCCACAACCCCAGCCCATATGCGTGTGTTTTTAAGACTTCCTCCGTCAATTTCAAATAGATTTTTCCTGGAGGGAAAGCTGTAATTTGGATGTCGCAAAAAACGACTCAGGGAGAGCTGAGGGGATGCGAGAGACCCTCGTGGGGAGGGACGGATGCCCTGGAGGGGTTGCGCTGATCCCAGGGCCTTTCTCCTCTGATTCCCCCCGACAGCTTCTCCGAGGTTCTTTGAAAAATGGGGCGGGAACTCCAACCACAGAATATTCTGTCGGCGGAGTGTAGGTGAGGGCAAAGAGAAGCCGCCGGACAGGCAGCGACCGAAGCAACTACCCGGCCACCCCCACCCCGTATGAGCCGGCGCTCATTAAACGCTCCATCAGAAGAAAACCCAAATAATTCCAAATTTCGGGAAAAGTCAAATCGGAGGGATGTAGGCCGGCCTCTACAGGATGGCCCTTCCCCAGGCCTCTCTGAATGTGAGGGCTCTATTCACAGCTCAAAGGGTAAGGTGGAGGGAAGCTGGGCAAAGATTCGATTCTTAACTCCTTCCCCGGCAAAACCGAATTACTTTCCCCAAACCGAATTACTAAGAAAGGTCCCCTCAAATCGAATTTAAACCCACTGAAACAAAACTAAAGTTACGTTTGGCCAGAACGGCCGCCCAGGGCAGGAATCGTGGTCCTGACTCCATTTCCCTGGGCAGATGTGTGCAGGTGCCGATTTCAGGCACACAAAGCGGTACTCTTAGCTCGAGAGCGTGCGGTTGGCACCACATAGAGCCCAGCCACTGCGCGGAAACTCCTGTGCAATCCTACGTGTTCAGAATGCCGCGAAGAACTGCCAGGAAGCGGTGCTGATTCGAATGGAGTTCCTGCTACCAGAAGGGTCGGAACTCCAAGTAACCTCAAGCAAGGAATACATCCGCCCCCACCCCCCGCGCGCCGCCGCGTGGGTTAATAATGCCCGAGCAATCGGTACCCAATTGTGCGTGATGGTTTTCGTCTACCGACCAGCGAAGAGCCCGCGCAGTGCACAGCGCTGATCAGGTCCAGTTGCTCTGCCTAGGGCTGACTCTGGAGGACCCCTCGGAGCTGTATTCCCTATTCTGGACCCCATTGTCTCCGGACCCCAGGACTGTTGCTGGGGACATCTTGTTAAGGACATCTTCTCATCTGACCAGGGAAGCGGGGGGGGGGGCACTTCTGGCTTTCCTAAGCAGCAGAAGCTGTGAGGTATTGGTAGTGAGAGAAGAGTTAGTTGGTCTTGTCTCTCTCCCTCCCTCGCTCCCTTCTTTCCTTTCTTTCAACCTCCTCCCTTCTTTCTTTCCCTTTTCCTCCTTTCCTTCTTTCTTTCTTTCCTTCCTTCTCCTCTTCCTCCTTCTTGGTTTTATTGTTTTTGGATTTGGGGTTTGCAACTCATTATGCAGCAAATAACAAAGCCTTCGAATCTTAATCCAGTTTGCTTCTGTTATCCTTCTGGTAGCCTTCAGACAAGGGAAATGGCTGACCTTTTGTTCATAATTTTGCTTTTAACGTGTTTGATGACTTAATATATGTTTTTTAATATTTATATTTTTGTTTTAGGTGGACACAATATGAACAGCCAGCAGCTTGGAGGCTGAGCTGGGATGGGAACCCAGGCTTGAGGCCTCTCAGGCCAGCCCTCCTTATATTCTGATCAAGCACTTGATAACTGTTCTTTCTAGCTCCCATCCCTATCACCTCCTTGTTTTTTAAGGTTGGGAAGATGTGACTCCTGTCAAAGGAGATCCTACCCTGGGGAGTCTGAAGGTGAGGAGAGCCCCCAGTTTCCCAGCTAGGTGCTCCAATCCTACATCCTTTGGATCTGTGAAGAGAGAGGTGATAATGGAGGGCAAGGTCTCCTCATTTGGGGAATGGGTTAATAATAGTACCTACTTCACAGGGTGGGGAGGGGGGAGGAGAGATGCACAGAGCTTGGTATTGAGTGATAAATTCCAAAGGACTACAGGCTGTTTCTGTCACAGCTGCTGCACAGGATAAGGATCTTACACAAATTCAGAGAAGTCCCTTGAATGCTTAGGGGCTGCATTCGTACCTTTGGGTATCTCCTAGCTTTGGAGGATGTCCAAAGCCAACTGCTGCAGAGGCTGCCAGAAAACCCACCCCTGCCTTTCCTTGCAAGGGCCAGCACAGAAAGCACTCTGGAAACATGATCCTGGGGAAGAAGTGTCTTCCACTGTCCTTTCAATTCCAGCTCACAAGCCTCTCCTCTGTGAACCCTTCCATGGCAGCCAACCCTGCCTCAAAGAGCATTGTCTTCCTCCTGTGCACCTGGAAATGTCATTCCTGGGGCCCCACGATGGTGGCCTCCCTCCAGAGGAAAATTATAGTGCTAGAAAGGAAGGTTAGGAAGGACATAGCATAGCCCCAGCTCTAAAGGAGGAGGTGGTGGCATGACTGAAGTTGGGTACAAAAAGGGGAAAGGTGGTTCCATGTGATAATAGCACTTATCCACTAAACAAACCCTCACAACCCTGTTGGATGAGAGGGGAACCATCCAACCCTGTTGGATGGTTCTCCAGCTGCCCAGAGAAGGCTCTCCTAAAGAGTCCCTTCTTCAGAGTTCCAAGGTTTCAGGGTAGAGAATTCCAAACTAGGGGCCAGAGATGTATTTTCCTAGAAAACATATTTCTGTTTATTCCAGGAGGAGAGTAAAATTTGAAATAGATTTGCTCTCTTCCCTCCAGGATAACTGATTGTGAGCTTCAACCACCCCTACACACCCTGGAATTTTCTGTCTCTCCAAGGAGATCTGAGTCTGGTGCCCCCCTTCCTCCAACAGGCTTCTCCTTTTCTCTGATAGTTTTTTCTCTCATCCCCCAAGACTGCTACCTTTACTCTGAGCCCTGATAATAATAGCATACTTATGTAAAACATGAAGATACCTACCAAGTTGCATACACTGAGAAAAAGGTGTGTGGGTAAGCTGAGGAACCTGAGGACTCCAGTGGGTCTACAGATGGAATTGTCTTCTCCTAACATGAAGCAACTTAGATGTGTGTAGGCAGGTATCTCTTACAGGGTAGATACACAGGCATAAATGCACCTGTGCTTGGATTTTCTATACTTTTAAGTGTGTACACCAGTGATTTGACCTCTAGATTCATGGGTTTGTATAAGGCCCAAGTACAGTGCTTTTACAGTGCTTTTAAATAGGATTTGCTATTTATCTTTGGGTATGCAGATTTGTATACATCACAGCCTAAACTGAAGATCCACAGCCTAAACTGCAGATCTATAAACGAGCCTCTCTTTTCATAGAGGGATGCTAGTGTGAACATTTGTGTAGACACCTGTATATTTCGTACATGTGAATATACGTTGTATTTGAATGGAGTCCTCGTGTAGTTGCACACATGCAGCAATAGATGATTGTACAGGTGGACACATGCCTGTCAAGTCCTTGGGTACTAATGTTTATAGGTACCTTCTGCAAATAGTATGAAAAATGCAGCCAGGGAAACAGGCCTGTTGTTATTTCATGAGCCTTCCTAGGAGCCATCAAACTGGATTCACCCCACTCCCAGACTTTGTCCTGGTTCATGCAAGGCTTCGGTCACATGCGGCGCCAGGTAAGGCGGGGTGCGGTGCAAGCAAAAGCCCAGACGGCAGATCCCTCCCGTAGCCTCGAGGGCCCACAGCAGCCACAGTGTCGCAATCAAGCCGGGGCCCCTGCCGGAAGCGGAAGCCGGCACGGGGGGCGGTGAGGCGCAGTCGCGGCGGTCGCGGCGGTCGCGGCGGTCGCGGCGTGCCAGGCGCAGGGCGCCCCGCGGGGGCGTGCGCGCCGCGCGCGTGCGGGGCAGGCTGGGCGCCGGGCGGTACCATCCCGGCCCCGGCGTCTGTTTACCAACAAACTGCTGGCGCTCTGCAGCGACGCATTCCGACGCGCTGAATAAGCCGCCAGCGCTGGCGGTCTGGTCTCAATTTCCCTGCAGATCCCCGGCAGCGGGAGCCGAATCGCCGTGCGGACCCCGAGAGCTGGACATCACGAAGGCGGGGTTTTAAGCGTCCTGTCAGCCGAGGCCCCTCCGCCCACAGTGCAGCTGCGCTCGCCCCTCGGGCATCCCAAGGCCGCCCGCTGCCTAGTACGTCTGCCATATTACCGAGGCTCTCGGGCGGCGCAACCACCCTGCAACCCCAGCACCCTTTCAGAGAAGACGCCTGGAGAGATGGGCCAGGATCCTGCGCCCCGCAACCCTCCCCTCTTCCTACTCTGGCTGCCCTGGGGGCGGGTCCCGGCTCCAAGCCTCAGTGAAGTCACCACGTGCAGTAGCCAATCCGGGGAATCTACGTGGGCGGGTCCGTCGGGTCCCGGGAACCGAACCTTGTGGATAGGAAGGGGGGCTCCCACAGACTTAGGGGGGAGGGGAAAAGCATGGGGGACACCCCCCCGGAACCCCTTTCCCGGGTGCGAGCTCTCCTCTGGAAGAGCCAGAGAGACATTTTTCACGGGATCTTAAGTGAGGGGCCGCTGGCTGGAGGTTTCGTCCGCCCAACGCCCAAGGCCCTGGAAAAAAGAGTTGGCGGAGGGAGAGGGAGACGTGCTGGGCCATGACCTAGGACCTTCGGCTTGGCCTCGGCCGCAATGACCTCTTTGCCCTGCCCCCTCCCTGGCCGGGATGTCTCCAAAGCTGTCTTTCCGAACCTCGCCCCCATCCCGTCGGTAGTGGCTGCCTACCCGCTTGGCACGTCCCCCGCAACCGCAGCCTCTCCCGATTTGTCCTACTCCGGACCGTATGGTCACCTTCTGTCCTACCCCTACACCGGGCCGGCGACGCCAGGAGACTCCTACCTGCACTGCCAGCAACCCGCGGCGCCATCTCGGCTCCTCAGCGACCCGGCTGAGAGCCCACAGGAACCAGAGACAGGTAAGTCTGGTCGTGGCGGTTCTTCCCACCTCGGGGGTTCAGCTCCCATACGCCCCTAAACTTCTTTACGGCCTGGTTTGCATGCAGCTAGCGGGATTCAAACTTTACTCCGATTCCACGGAATCTGGGGTAGGGGGGGAGGGCGAAGAGATGGGGTGGGAGGTGCAGGGGGGGCGGGGAGAGTGGGGGCAAGTTGATCTAGGTCTCCTTTCAAAACTGACCTGGTTTCGATTTGCAGTTGTATGAAGCAAGGCCGGGAAGTCTCCCTACCCCACCCCCTGGAGCAGCAAAGTTGTGTGTATCTACTGTAACGGAAAACTGCAACAATCCAGATGTGGGGGTGGGGTCCCTAACCTCTTCCTCTGGATTCTCCCCAGGTGCCCTTTTCTGAGTGGTCTAGTCTCAGAAAGCAGTATTCAAGCCAAACCCTGCCAAACAGAAATCAGGTCCTGGCTGGAGGGCTGTAGATGTAGGGGTTCCTTCTTCTCCATTCCTGGGCCCCACCCCCTTTCCCCAGACCATGCCTGACCTTGACTGGAGCCTGACTTGGCAGAATCTGGGACTAAGACCCCATCACCCATCATTCAAAGAATAGATCCAGGCTGATCAGGAAATCCCTAATCTTTCCGTGGCAGCTTCAGCCTTCTAACCAAAGGAGCATGTCATCCCTGTCAGCTCCACCCTTGACTTTGGGTACATTAGGCCCCAGTTCCTGTTGCCTGGAACACCTTTGAGCTTCTGAGAAAGTACTTGCTCACTGAAAGACCTCAACAAAGCCAATGAGCTAGCAGGTCTTCCTGGCCTTGGAGTTGACATACTCACTGACCCTGGAAGTGCCCTGTACATACTCCCATCTGCACTGGCTCCAGCTTAGACTCCAGGTTCCCTGCACTGCTTGCTCTCACCTCATTGTCCCCAAATGTGCCAAAGACAAGTGTCTTTGGCACATTTTTCTCCATGGATGCATGTCCACCATGCAGCTTCTCTGCAATCAGCTCAGGACCAAGACATCTCCTCTCTTCCCTGTTGTTCTGACATGAACACATGAACCATCAGAGCCAGAGTGACCCTAGAATTTGGGCACTCAATTTCTCAAACTGAGGCATGAAAAAAGGGTATTCATGGGTCAAGGATACAGCCTGTTTTCTAGGTTCTTGGCCTTTGCAAATCCATTTTCACCGCATGGGGCCTGAAAAGAGGACTTTAGGAAACTTTCTTAGAACACGGGAAAGTTAACTGTCTTCTGTGGCAAAACTGGGGTTGCCTCTTCCAAGGCTGCTGGGTCAGGTTTATGGAGTGACATTTGGTGGTGGTGATGGCAGGGTCTTACAGATCTAGTTTCTCCCAAATTCCTTGGACTTCTTTTTACCCTAGTACAGTGTGTTCCATGTGCTGCAACATGTATGTTTTGGGAGTAGGGTAAGATTAACCAGACTTTACCCTTGAGGTAACTGTTCAAGTGATGTGGGTGTCCTCAGTTCTGCCTTCCACATTTTCCTGGTCATCTCTTTGCTTGAACTAAAGACAGTGAGTGGAGAGATTCTTTTCTTACAACCTTTACCCGTATCCAACGAAAAGCAGCACACACCACTGTCCTTAAAATAGATTGTAGCATTTCTCTGTTGAAACTGTTGTGTTCAGTTCGCCATAGAGTCAGAGGGGTGTGAGAGCAAGAGGTTCTCCTAACCCCAAACCCCTTAGTGTTCATCCCCGCCCCAGGGAGGGGTTTGGCTCCAAGTGAGCCAGCACTACACACCCCTTAGAGCCGGCGGGTGCGGTGCGGTGGCGCCCGGAGAGAGGCCCTGAGGCTCCATTATCGCGACTAGTGCAGATCCAGTTGTGACTTGCTGCAACTGGCGTGGAGAAGACTGCAGGTCGGGAAGAAACTTGGAGCTGGGTGGGCTCCCAGAGTTGGGGCGCGGTGGGCTCCGAGAGTTCAGCAGCAGCGGCTGCCCTGTCTTAGCCGCTGTCAGTGCGTCACCGCCGGAATTGCGCTGTCCACGCAGCCAGAAAGGCGCGGGTGGTCGCTCGATTGCCAGCCCCGGGTTTCGAGCACTGGGTTCAAGCAGGGGAGGCAGGACAGGCGCGGGCGGGAGCGGAAACCTAACTGTTTTTCTGGGAATTGGCTGAGGCTGGGGTCGAAGGAGGAGGATCTGAGAAGCCCGCAGCGCCCGAGGCCACTGGTGTGGGATGCGGGGGAGGTGAAGGCAACCGATGACCGCGGCCGGCTAAGGGCGGGGACCCTGACGAGGGTGGGGTGAGCCAGACTAGGAGAATACAGGGGAGGGGGAGGGCGAGGGGACCAAAGCCGCACCGGAGCGCCCGGGTCCGCGGGACAGATCCCTATGGAATATGGCCAACGTTGCCCTAAGCCCGCGGGCGCTCCGGCTGCTCCATCCACTCGGCTACCCTCATCTTCCTAGGGTGGTCTCCGTTGTTCGCGTAGAATGGCTCAGGTCGGGAACAATGACCCGGAGGAGTCGAAGCCCCTTGCCCCCACCCGGCGGCATTCTAGGGCCCAGCTGTCCAGCAGCCGAGATTCCTGGAGAGCGAGGAGGACCGGATATCTCGCTGCAGCGGCGTCGCAGAGCGATCCAGGAGCGGCCCTGCCGGCCTGCGCTGCGGGCTCTGCATTCTCCGCAGCCGGGGGAACCTTGCGGGGACCTTCTGTGCCTGCAGTCCAGCTGAGGACAGGGCTTCCCATATCGACCTGGCTTCTGGGGGTTTCTTAAAACGTCTCCCCGGAGCCAGTCGGCCGGGGAAGGAGTGTGTGGGGAGAGAGATGGACACCCTTCTTCAGGAGAGGAGCGGCCCATTACTGTAGGGGAAACATGGCAAACCCCAATGCTGACCTTGACGCCCGCTCAGCCCCGCCTTTCAAGCAGCAAAAGGGTGCCAGGTGGACCCTATCTCTGGTTTCTGAGCATTGTTTTTGAGACCCCTGCGCCTGGAATGCACTTCCCGTCATTTTCAGGCCTCCTCTCAGCCCTAGACTCAGTCTTTTGCCCCGCCCTATCCCATACCGCTGCCTTTCCAACCGCTGAACTCTGACCTCCCACCCCCAGGTGTGGGTGTATTCTCTCTCTGGCCCTTGGGCTTTCTGCACACAAAATCCATGTTTGGGAGCACCCTGAGGGCAAGAGCTGGGTCTTGTATCCCCTGGCGCACATGGAGCAGTGGGGATTGAAAAGAGAAGGACAGGAGAAGGACGTGAGCTGTGCCTTTTACTAATCTTCTGCTGGTATGAAGAAGAGGTACAAGCTAGCCTGTGAAACTGCCTGTCCTACAGTGTTAATTCCCACGCATACCATCTTGTCCCCCAGAATCCGAGAAGCCAGTGCTGTCCCCGGATGCCTCCCAACAGCACCTGCTTGCCCCCACCAAGAAGCAGCGCAAGCCAAGGACCATCTATTCGAGCCTGCAGCTGCAGCACCTAAACCAGCGTTTCCAGCATACGCAGTACCTGGCACTGCCCGAGAGGGCCCAGCTGGCAGCACAGCTGGGCCTCACCCAGACGCAGGTGGGGCCAGTCCCATCCTTCAGGAGTGCAAAACTTCCCCAGTGCCTGCTCGCTGGGAACTCGCCCCCCAGGTGTGAATGAATGACAATTTCCCTGGCCCAGTTGACACAGTTCTCCAGGGAGTATTCATAGCTGGTCCTCATCAAGTGTTGGGGGAATGTATTAGAAAAATGTTGTGGGGTAGGCGGTGGGTGTTGGTTCAAGGGAGGAGAGCACCCCAGGCTGGAGAAATGGATACTAGCTCAGGGGACTTCCTGGACTATGCAGAACTAGAGCAAAATGTTTCCAACCTCAGCTCTTCTTCCTGGACTTGCTCCCTATAGCCAGGGATCTTTTCATACATATTCCTGATCTTTTATTCTGTCCCCTTTTCTCTCCAAAGGTAAAGATCTGGTTTCAGAATAAACGCTCCAAATACAAGAAGCTCCTGAAGCAGAACTCTGGGGGCCAGGAAGCGGACTTCCCTGGGAGACCCGCTTCCCTGTCTCCCTGCTCTCCACCCCTTCCATACCTCTGGGATTTACCCAAGGCAGGTGCCCTGCCCACTGGTGGCTATGGCAACAGCTTTGGAGCCTGGTATCAGCATCATTCCCCAGATGTACTGGCTTCACCTCAAATGATGTGAGTCTGGGAAGGAGGGCAGGTCAGGCCAGTCCTGCCAAGCCCAAGACTGGTGCACCTGCATCCCTTCTGGAACAAGAGGAAACCAGCTCCAGGTGGGTTTTCTTGAAGGATGAGGAGCTAGAAGAGAAAAGGGGACAGGATGGAGTCCTGTTCCCTTAATCCAAACAGCTAACTCAAGGACTTAAGCCTTTGCCACTGTCCCCGAGACTACCACAGATTGGACACCTTTCCTCCAAATGGATAAAGACTCTGCAGAAAGTGTCATTGGCTGGAGTTTAGTCTGTCCCCAGGACCCTTGATTTTGCCACTCCTCTCTTGCTTCAAAGGACTGCAGCCCCACCATTGCCTGGGGTCAAAACCAGGAGGAAACACTGAATATTTGTTCTCCATGTACCTTGGACCCTGCACCACCTGTTTGTGAGCCAGAGCAGAAGTGGATATCCAGAGTCTTCAAAGCTGACCACCATCAGGTCCCACCCTCTGATACTTCCATATCTGGGGGTATAGCTAAGTGACAGAGCTTAGCATGCACGAGGCTCTAGGTTCAATCATCAGTACCCAAACTTAGCAAAACATACAAACATGGAGTTTGTGGACCTGTGGTTAATTTATGCTCCTCTCCTATAAAAGTCCTTTCCCCACATGTCTATGCATTTTAAGTAGATAATATACCCAATTATCCATACAATTCAACAGCTATTTATTAAAAGCCTATTCCCTCCTACTCCCCACCCCTAATATAGAACAACATGCACATATTCTTGGAAACCCAGCAGACTAATACTTAAGGGCAAATGGGGACAAACAGGTTCTTTGGATGGTTGCAGGTATAGACACCCCCAAATAGGTGGGGCAGGCCTGGCAATGCACTCCTTATCCTGCCTCCGTCCAAATGAACTGCTCAGGTTTATAACCAATCTGACTAGCATCCAACTCTTCCCATCCATATACCATGAGCTTCTACAGATTAAAGTTTGTACAAAAACCTGAGTGACGGCTGCGAGGTGTTTGTCTCCTGAGCTATGCTGGGGTGGGGGCTAGTTGCTCAACTCTCCCATCTGACTTGCAGAAGTCAGAGGTACTGGATTCCACTTTTGCCTCTGCCACTGACTGGCTCTGTGGTTCTAGCTGTGGAATGTTCTAATAATATTCATAGTTTTCATATGCTCTGGTGTGAAACTGGAAGATGAGCATGCTGGAAGGAAGAAGGTGGGAATGGCCTTTACCAGGAGATCCTTTCCTGACCCAGTTGCACAGGGAGCAAGGCACCTCACAGCCCCCATGCTCCACCTGCAGCCTGGGCAGTGGCCCTACTCACCCTGGGAGAGGACACGCCAGACCAGTCCTACTGGGAGAAGTGTGCTGCTAGGAGGTGGAATGGCCTCAGCCCAGCTCAGGGAATGAGGAGGCAGGAGGGAAAGAAAACACCAGGGCAAACCAGAATTCTCTTCCAGCCAACACATATTGGGTAAAGCCTCTGCTGAGTGTGAGGTCCTGGGGATACCATGGTGACCAAGCAGACACTTCAGGCTAACAGAGAGCCAGACAAATGACCAGAGATAGTGTGGCAAATGCCAGGTGGAGGGCAGGACTGAGGACAGGGTTGGACGCTGTGCAAGGGCTCCAGTTCAGCCTGGGCCGATGGAGTCAATGCTAGGTGACAATTCTGGACAGCTCAGGGTGCAGCAAGACACAGCTGTGACTCATAGCCACTACACCCCACTGCACACAGCACAGGGCTTAGAGAACTGTGGGAGAAGGGTTGAGGAAAAGCGAGAACCATTTAGGGAATCCAGCCCAGAATGGCCCCCAGGGCTGGGGAGGGGCCTTCAATTCCAAGACTCCCAAGTCAAGCTGCCCTCTTGTTGCCTAAACCTGTTCCCAGGCTCTGCAAGCTCAGGGCTGGCCCCAGGCAAAAAAGCCCACCAGGCTCCTCAGGCCAACCCAGCCCCAGAGAGAAGCTGGCTTGGGATCATATGTAGGGTAGAAGGGGCGTCCCATTAGATTGAAGGCCCATCCCAATGAGCAATTAGTCCTCCCTGTACCACTTCTGGGTCAGTGGCCACTCTCATTCCCCAAAACACACATGGGATGGCAAAGGGCACCGGGTGGGCCAAAGCAGAGGCCTGGAGCAGAGAGGAGTGGGAGTGCTCAGAGGAGAGGCGCTGACTTCTTTCTCAATGCCTTCCCTCATCCAAGGACCCTAGCTCCAAGGCTCTCAGGGGTGGCCCAGCCCCAGATCCCTCCTCTGGGTCTTCTCTAAGGCCACAGGCCCTGAGGGCAGCTGTTCCCTTCCACTTCGGGTTGCACACTCCTCTTTCCACAGAGTGGAGATAAGATCTACCACCCCATCTCGGAAAGCCTCCAAAGGCAGATTAATTGGACAGCCCAACACAAGTCGCATCGTTAAAACAACAGCTCGGTTGTAAAGTTAAGTAGCAGAAGGAGCGTAATTGCTCTCCCAGCCAGCGGCCAGCTGAGCCGACAACATCCCTCTGCCTTACCCGCTCCGCCCTTTCCAGGGGAAACAGGGATCTCTTTTCCACTTGGGATCTGGTCCAGTTTCCCGGGGCTCCTGGGTGGGGATGCACCTGGAGCCCCAGTGGAGGAGGTGCCGGCTCCCATCCCTCAAGCCATCAAGGCTGTAAAAGGGGAACCCTGTGGTCTCTTGGTCTCTTCCCAGGAGGAAGAAGCCCTGCTGGGAGCAATAAAAGAAGGGGAACAAGGAATTCCACAACTCTGCCTCTTGCTAGCTGTGTGACTTCTGGCAAGTTTCTTAACCTCTCTTGGAGGTTTGTTTCTTCCCCTCTAAGATGGGAATGCTAATAGGACATGTTTCAGTGGTGTGGTTGTGATGATCAAATGAGATAGTGCTTGTAACATGCTTGACACAGTGCCTGGAACATAGTAAGCACTTAATAAATGGCATTTATAGCTGCAGTTTTGATCACTGGGGAGGGAGGGGCCACAGTGTGGGCGAGTTCATATTGCCATCCATTCTCCTCTCTCCCCTGGCAGACCTGCCTCCGGAAGGCGGAGAAGAGGAATCAGGCTGGAGACAGAACCCCACACATCTCTGATCATCACCATTTGAGAACAGGACACAGGCAAGGTCCCAAATGCAAAAGGGCCGGCTGCTTGTGCGTCTTGAAGTGGGCTGAGACTGGAAAATGGGAAAGCATGTCCAGGGCACCAGTTATCCCATCTGTGTGTCTGCCTCCGGAAAGCTGACTTGGGGCGTCCCCTCCCTCTGGGTCACTCACCTTCTCTTTCCCCACATGCTATTTTAAGGCTTGCCCCCCATTCTCTCCTCCAGCAAAATGAGATTCAATTAATTCAATTAAAGCAATTTTGGAAGCAGCTCCTGAAGGCTTTCAATGTGAGATAATTACAAGTAATTTGCTTCTGTGAGGAGGAAAAGGTTACACGGGGTCTGGTGGGGAAGGAGGTAGCCCCCTCCTCACCAAATGCACACAGATCTAGAAAGATTCCACACAGCAATCTTAGCTGCCCTCCCATTGGCCAAATTACTTGCAGGTGGGAAGACAGAGCTTGGTGGTGGGAGGGGGTGGGAAGACCCTGAGTGACAGGCGGCCCCTCCTCCACCCCCAAATCCTCTGTGAAGGTGGGGGTGGGGAACTGCTTATTTCCCCGACAAAATGTCTGCATCGCCGAGGCCCATGATTACTCAGCTCCTAGCCTCATTTGAGTTTGAATGCCCGGACTTGCCTCTGGGATTGGATCCAGAGTCAATGGAATGCTATCCGGGTAGCAGAGGCCTGTGTAGACGGGGGGCCTTGGGAGATCAAGGACTTCCCCAGAAGTTATAAGAGATGTGGGTAGAGAGTGGGGAAAGCCTGAGAAGGAAAACAGCAACTTCCTGCTTCCAAGAAATTGAGGAGACACCCCTTCTCTCCCCTCCCGCCTCTCCCCTCTCCAGCACCAATGCTTTCTGGTTCTGCCTGGTGTCTAATCTCAATTCTTTCCATTGTAGTGGTGGCAGATCTCCTCTCAGCTTTCTGTCCTCAGGGGCACTGAAGCCTCTTTTTTCCCAAAAGCATCCTACAGGTGTTCCCGCCCCTACCTCACCTGGAATAACCCTTTCCTTACCAGGCCTCATTTGGCATGGGAGGAGGAAGGAAGGGGGAATATGATGTGAGGGAGGGGACCCAGACCTGGGGGCTGGGAGGCAGGGGCTCCAAGGGTGGAGGTAGCATCAGCCTCCACAAAGACCCTCTCAATCCTGCCCAAAAGGTCTGGGGTCCCCCTTTATCAGGAAGCAAGTAATGTTTAAACAATTATGGTGGAAAAAAAGAAATCACTGAGCCTAAAGAACCTCTCTCATGCCCTCCCCGCCCAGCTTTCTCCTAGCTTTTCTCTCTTTTGGAAGGATTCATTCCTTTGGCTCCCGTTTCTCCCCACTCTGCTCAGTGATCCTTTCTCTGAGATGGGCTTTTGGGCCTGGAGAGTAGGGAAAAATTCCATCGGTGAATTCTTGGTGACTTCTGCTTCTCCAGGATGAATAAGCTCAGCGATGGAAAGTGGCTGTCCCTCCATGCCTCCACTTCCCCTTGCCTGGCCAGCTCAGACTGGGTACAAAGGAGGAATCCAAGACCCATTCACTTCAAACCTCAACATGCAAAGGCCCCAAACAAATCCTTGTAGACAGGCAGACCCAGGTTCCCAAGCACAGGGAGACCATGTGTACACATTTGTACAGAAGATGCACACGTGGGCAGGCAGATATATACTACATGCACTGGCAGAGCTGCAGCCGAAAGACACGCATGTACATCTGCATGAAGCATTCCGTGGTTGTACATGGACAGACACAGAGAAATGCACTCGTGGCTCACATGTTTGCAGAGAGAAGCACAATTTGGAGGGATGATCCAAGGAGGAGATGCCCAAGGGCTTCCATGAAGGCAGACAGAAGCATGCACAGAAATCTACCGACTAGCTTCTGCTTGCGTGCACGTGCGCATGCGCAGGCATGTATGGTGGGAACGTAGGGGGCAGGTCTCTTTCTCTCTCTCTCTCCTTTTGCCCCCTTATCTTTTCCTCTACTGTTCCTGGCTCCTATATTCTAGGAACATTTCAGGGAATGTGTCAGGAGCCAGGCAGAGGCATGTCAGGAAGCTCCATGCAGTCTGGCTTCCCCAGGATCTGTTGGAGCAAAGACAGTTCTGGTGACCCTAGTGATCAGCTGTAAAGGGAGGCTGAATGGCCATAGAAATTTGATTGTGACTTTCTTGGATTCCTGGGTCCTGCTTCTTTTCCAGTTCTCTAGCAAGAACAGCTCCTGTCCCCCTTCATGGCAGGTCCCATGGCTCCCAGACATGGCCATAGTGTCTAGCTCTGCCACAGGAACCCAAAGTTCAGCTAAGAAGGGCTTAGGTGGCCCTTCCCTCAGAGGTCTTACTAGTCCCTCTTCTCCCCTGCCCTGGCTCTGACTCCAGCCTCTGGGAGGGGGGAGGGGGCTTGGTATTCACAGGGTGGCAAGAGGTATGGATGGCTCTTGCAGCCAAAAATCTGGATCTGCTACTACTTGCAGAGTAACCTTGAGCAAGTGACATACCCTGTCTGAGATTCAGATAGTTTCTCTTGCTAAGCTCTGTGTGACCACGGGATACTAATCTATATCTGCTTTGTAATGCAGATCCTGTCTCTCTCATCAGATCGAAGTTTCCTCCCCCATCTGACTGGGTGCATTCTGCAGTTTTTTCCAACACCACAGTTTGATGACGCTAAGGTCCTCATCCCTACTGGCATCCTGGGGGACATGTCTGGCCAGCCCAGGAAGGGGAAAGGAGTTGGCCCACGCTTCCTCCAAACATCAAGCATTCTGATTCAGCTCCTCACAGTGCCAGGCCTTCAGCCTTTCTGGCCCCAAGATGGAGAGATTACTTCATTTCCAGGGGAGGGTGCCGCTCTCTGTGGAATATGTGTGGAATAGATTCCTCTCAGCTCCGTGTGAACCACCCCCTTTGAGAGTTCAGTTTAATCATGGGTCAGACTGAAGGAAGGTCCTTTGCTGGCCCAAGGAGAGTCTATCCTGGCCTGTGGCCCCTGCTGTCTAAGCAATCTCCCCTTCAAGCTGATGCATAACCCCAGGATCTGGGTGACCCCACTTAGATCACGAAGCTCCTTGGGAATCCCCTTCACCCAGAGCCCACCCAAAATCACCTTCTCCGTCCTGTTTTGCACATCAGCCTGACCCGTCAGGACTTGCACGCCTCTCTCAGACTGGGGGTTGCTGGAGAGCAGGACACCCGCTTGCCCTCTCAGACTAGGGGCGCCCTCTCAGCTTGGCTAGGTGGCTCCTTCCTCTGCCAGCTCAACCCTCCCTACCCCTGATGTTCCCACTCTCTTTGGAGGGAGGTGCTCAGCCCATGGGGGTTGGGCAGAGGAGAGAGAGGGGTTGGGGACCTGTGGTCCTCACTCAGATCCTTCCCCTCCCACTGCCCACCAGGCCTGTGCAGGGCCACTAGACCTCTCCTGCCCGCTGGACTTGGGAGCTGCTTTCTCTGTCCCTGCAAGCTAGGGCCTGCCACAAACTCCTCCTCCTAGCCCTGGAGCCGCCAGGAATTCTTTGCTCCAACAGATCCTGGGGGAGCCAGACTGCACCGAGCTTCCTGACATGCCTCTGCCCGGCTCCTGTCACATTCCCTGAGCCCAGGGCGATCAGCTGGATACACTGATACGGGCTTCTTCCACCCTTGTGACCCCAAGTCTTTACCCGACCTCCTCAAAGCCCTCCCCCCCCCCCAAACCCTGAATTCTGAGTTGAGACTCATCTCTGGCTTTCAGTTCCCTCCAATCCCAGCCCTTTGGCAACCCCTCCTGAAAAATAAGAAAACCCCCTTTGCCCCCTTGAAAAATAAAATTTGCAGCTACTCAGAAGGCTGAGGCAGAAGAGTCTCAAGTTCAAGTCCAGCCTGGATTACTTAAAGAGACCCAGCCTCAAAATAAAACTTAAAAAAGGGTACTGGGGGGGGGGCTGGGGATGTGGCTCAAGAGGTAGTGCGCTCGCCCGGCATGCGTGCGGCCCGGGTTCCATCCTCAGCACCACATACAAACAAAGATGTTGTGTCCGCCGAAAACTAAAAAATAAATATTAAACTCTCTCTCCCTCACCCCCTCCTTAATTAAAAAAAAAAAAGGTACTGGGGATACAGCTCAGTGAGTGAGGACCCCTGAGTTCAAATCCTAGTATGGCTAGAAGAAGGAGGAGAAGAAAAAAAAAGGAGGAGGAAAGGAAGAAAGTCTGACTCTGGGATGCAGGTACTCAGCTGAGAGGTCTTGGGCTGGTCATTTTACCTCTCTAGGTATTTATTTCCTCACCTCTGCAGTAGGGATAATGATCAAAATGATGCCTCCAAAAATTTGGAGGAGGGATGGGGTTGTAGCTCAGGGGTAGAGCACTTGCCTAGCTTGGGCAAGAACTTGGGTACCATCCCCAGCTCTGTGGGGTGGGGTAGGGGGAAATAAAATTAAATAAATAAAAATGCAAAAAATGCTACAATACAGTAAGGATTCAGCAAGAATTATTGGTTGCATCTCCAACTACTGAGCTAAAAAATTTTCTCTGTTCATGTGGGACCCTCCCATGTACCCCTTCTCCTGTTATCCTCTTCCTCTGTTATGCTTGATTTTTTAAAACTTGCTACTAGAGATTGAACCCAGGAACACTTTAGCACTGGGCAATTTAGTGAGACTCTGCCTCAAAATAAAACTTAAAAAAGTGTGTTGGGAGCTGGATGCAGTGACGCACACCTGTATACCTGTAATCCCATCGGCTCAGGTGGCTGAGGCAGGAGGATGGCGAGTTCAAAGTCAGCCTCAGCAAAAGCGAGGTGCTAAGCAACTCAATGAGACCCTGTCTCTAAATAAAATACAAAATAGCCCTGGGGATGTGGCTCAGGGGTCACCTGAGTGACCCTGAGTTCAATCCCTGTACCAAAAAAAAAAAA
The DNA here is from genome assembly GCF_964194105.1 of Spermophilus citellus. Lineage (NCBI taxonomy): Eukaryota > Metazoa > Chordata > Mammalia > Rodentia > Sciuridae > Spermophilus > Spermophilus citellus. The sequence goes on along the minus strand of NC_138199.1, from coordinate 49,308,678 downwards.
AAAAAACCAAAACAAATCCCAGTACGGCTAGAAGGAGGAGGAAAAGGAAAAATAATAATTATTGTTATAATTTATTTTGAGACAAGGTCTTGCTAAGTTGCCCAGCCTGGCCTTGAACTTGTGATCCTTCTGTCTCAGCCTCCCAAGTAGCTGGATTACAGGGATTACAAATGTATGCCACTGAACCTGGTTTTCTCTGCTTGGGAGAATCTTTTGGGCTGGGGGCTACTTGTGAGCAGAGCCCTGGTGTTGGCTGTCTCCCCTGGACACCAGCAGTGTGGGTGGTAGGCTAGACAGAAGCTGTTTTGTGATGAGGGGAGGAAGTTGTACAGGCGGTAGTTAAGGGTGAGAGGAGTCTGACTGAACTTTCAGGACAGCCCCATCCACACCCCAGGTAGAAAGACACCCTAAGAGATGCTTGCCTGGTCACAGCTAAGGGAGCAGCAGACAAAGCTCTTAACTTCTTCTTTTTTTTTTTTAATTTTTTTTTTATTTTTTATTTTTTTTTAATTTTTTTTTAGTTTTCGGTGGACACAACATCTTTGTTGGTTTGTGGTGCTGAGGATCAAACCCCGGCCGCACGCATGCCAGGCGAGTGCGCTACCGCTGAGCCACATCTCCAGCCCTAACTTAACTTCTTTATCCATGACCCAGAATCCCTCCAACTAGTAAAAATGCAGAGACAAAATTGTTTCTTTTTACTACTATTGATTGGATAGTGAGAAAACTCAAGAGACTCTGGGGGATGGGAGGTGGGAGAGAAAAAGAAAAAAAGCCTCCCAGAATTAATAGAATTTTGGTATGGTGGCTGGACATCAATAAATATAAGATACCTGTAACTGTTCTCTAGTGTAGCAATAAGGAAAAATGTTCCTCTTGTAATGGAAATAATAAACAATAAAATACTGGAAGCGTATAGATGTGAAGAGTAGCTTTTTAGCTCATCAGTAACTGAAATGTATTAACCTCCACCGTGATCCCTTCTGCTGGTGCTAAGCCCGTGGCTCTGTCCTACAGGACCTTCCTTCCATTATATCTGAGGCATGGTAGACATACGTTGGAATCAAGAAAGCGTTTCCCAGTAGAGGGGGGAATTCTATAGGAGACCTCTCCACAGAGGAGGAAGGGTCAACTCTGGACTATTGAGGGTGCCTAGAACTCCCCCAGACCACCTGAGGAGCATCTTAACTGCCCATAGTTAATTTAATGCCAAACTGGTAGTACAATTTGTTAAGTCAGCATCACCATGCCTAGCCCTTTATGTGTGTTATCTTATTTACTATCCTCAGCAGCCCTATAAGATTATGATTAGCTATATGATTAGCTTAATATGATTATATGATTAGCTTAATTTTATAGGTGAAAGAAAGTAAAGCTCAGAGAGGGCAGGTGACTGACCTTAGGTTACACAGCCTCAGTTATCTCACCTGACCTTGCCACGAAATTGTGAGAATTAAATGAGATAGTGTGTCTAGGAAAGCTATCGGCATAGGACCTGGCACACAGTAGGTCTTCAGTTAGCACCTTTCCTGCCCAGATCTTGGGAGGAGCTGTCTGCTCCAGGGAGCAACTTTCCTCTCTCTCTTTCCCAGCCTGCGGCCTGCTCCCTTCAGGCCTCTGCCTTATGCTCTGCAACCCCTTCAGCCCTGGGCTGAGGACATGTCATCCTCCCCTTCCCTACTGGTGATTCCTGAGCTCAGGGCAGGCCTGACTGGCCCCAGGGGTGGGTGTGGGACAATGCCACACGCATTGCATGACGTGGCCAGGCGCCCTCAGTGCTCAGGGAAGGGCACGTGGCTGCTGCAGTTTGCCAGGTGCGAGGTGAACTGCCTGGGGTGGGGGGCGCCCCCTCCCCGGCTGCACTAATCCTCCAGGGCGGGGCGCTGCTCCAGGCTTACTCAGCACACACTTCCAATCCTGCTCTGCTCGCCCCAGGAGACAACCAAGGTATTTGGGCCTCGGAGCCACATCCCCTCCCTCCCCCTCCCAGGTTTGTCTCCTTCCAGGGTACCTGTCCTGGCTGCCCTGGGCCTTTCAGGCCTCTCTGACTCCCCACCTTGGGCAGAGAGCAGCCATCAGACTCCAGACCCTTCCTTAGAATTCTCTTGGGGCTTCACACACTGATTCTATAGACTCTTCCACCCCTTGGGAGCCTTCTAGACTCATCCCTGAGCCAGGCATTGAAGAAAAGCAATGCTGTCAGTGGGGACAGTCCAGATGGGGCCTGGGATAGTCAGAGGAGCCTCACGCTCAGAGCACAGCCTCTCATCTGCTGTGTGACCCTGGGCAAGTCACACAGTCTTCCTGGTCCTGCTTCCTGATGGTTAGAGGACATGATGCCTAGGGCCGGTGCAATCACGGTCAGCTCCTGCAGGAACAGTGACTAGGTGCCGGGCTTTCCTTTTGCCATCTTGTTTGACCCCCAGTGACCTAGAGAGGACCAGTCACCTTTCCCCTCAGCCTCACAGCTCGCTATCATTTCCTTCATGTATCCGTTGTTCCCAAGCACGCTGACTGCTAGACACTCGGTGGGTCCCTACCCTCAGTTCTGATGAGTTCCTAGTTGAGATTCTATCCTGGCTCTGCCCCAGAGAACTTGGCCACTTGCATCCAGCCCAGCAACCCCCCATCCAGGGTAAACAAAAATACCTGGTGAGGCCCACAGCTGTGCTGGGAACCAGGAACTAAGCAGCCAGGTGGGCGCTCCTCACCCTGCCTGAACAGAGCTTGCAGGGGAGGCCTGGAAAGAGTCATTGACTTGGTGGTGACAAGCATCACCCAAATGAGAAAGGAGAAAGCTGGGCTGGGGACCCAGGTTGGAGTTTCCGGACGGTTTCCCTGAGGACGGGATCTCAAGACATCCTGGGGAGGGGAACGCTGGCCCCTTGAACCTCCTGACTTCCTGGCCCCAGCCTCCTTCTGCAAGCCTCCCTCCACCGAGCCCCACCAGGACCCATCAACCTGGTCCGCCTGCCCCCTTCCCTGGGGCCCAGGAAACTCATCTCCAAGCACTTTTTAGCTTCTAAGTCTCCCAGTCGCAGGCTGCTGGGTGGTTGGTAAACAGCTTATTAAGGTGATTAACGCTGCAATTAAAGCTGGAAAAACAGAGGCCGGGGTGCTGGCTGAAGGTCTCTCCTTCCCCTCCCGGCCCTCTCCCCTTCCTCTCCGTCCCCTCCGGGCTGAGTTGATGCAACTCTGCTGACTTAGCCAACAGGGCTCTCACCTCAGGGTACCTGGAGCCCAGGCTGAGAGGTCGGGCAGCGGGGGCCTTGCTCCGTGCCCAGGACCCCCTCCCCGTCTTCCTCCTATGATCCCAGTCTCTGGAGGCTCTGCTGGAGAAGGGAGTAAGTGGTAGTGGCGGTATGGTCCCAGAGGATGGTGTACAGAGGTGGGGTCTCAGGGACAGCGTGAGCGACCTTCCTCGTCCAACCCCCAGGACAGGAGAGCAGAAGGAGTCTCCTCCCAAAAGACAAGGAGCTTGCTTTTCCAAGCTCAAGGTGTAGGGCAGCTCCTGGCCCACCTGAGGGGCTGAGAGCTGCCAGACCACCATCTTCTGTGACCCAGGATCCAGGAAAGGGTCCAGGGACCCCAGGCTCAGCACCTCCCAGCCTTCAGCGCTGCCCCATCAGGACCATGGGCTGCTGCTTTCAGACCCCCCCTCAAGGCTCCTTCCTCTTACCCCACTCCCTCTTGAAAAGGAAGCCACTCTGCAGGGAGGGTCCCCAGGGAGCATGTCCCCCAGACCCCTACATGTGCCTGGCATGTTTCCATCTTCTTTCAAGACATAATTCAAATGCTACATCTTCCATGAAGCCCTTTCGAGCTTCCTTCCCACCTGCCACCAGTTGCCTCTGCCCTTTCCTCTGACAGTCTTGTCTAACCCTCCCTGACCATGTCTGCTCTGCCCAGCAGTAGAATCCTCCAGACCAAGTCTGTTTCTGGCCCTGAAGCTCCTAGCACAGGGTCTGTGCTCCGCTTCCCCAGGCTTTGGCCATCTGTGCCTGGCATATAGCAGGTGCTTAATAAACATTGTTTGACTTTTTCCTTTTTGAGTGCACCTAGAGATGGTGGACCAATCAATCAATGTGACAAGTACTGCCAGGGGCTGCTTCTAAACTGGGAGTGTGGAGGGTTGGATCATCTGGTCAACGGCCACTTCCATGAACTGAGCAGTACTCACAAAGTGCTGGGTATCCTGTTAAGCATTTACTCAGATTATCCCACTTAAACCTCTCACCAACCCTGCTCGATAGGTAGCATCATCCTTGCATTACAGGAAAGGAAGGTAAGTTTAGAAAGGTGAAGTGACTTGCCCAAGGTCACATAGCCAGCAAAGTAGGGGAAGGCAGGATTCGAATCCAGGTCAGTTGACTCTGTGTGCACATTCCTGACCACAGCATTAAGCTTTTCTTAGGACCTGCCCAGGGGAAGAAGCCCAGGCCCTCTTGCACTAATTCTCCTCCGAAAGAAGAACCCAGGGAGGAGGGCTCGGGGGGAGGGTGGTACAGTGGGTATACCTGCAGTCTCCAGCTCTTTGACACTCTGTCCCAAGGCGTCATAGTAAAGAGTTGCAGAAAAGCAGCATTCTCTGTCCAGACCTGGATTCAAATCCCAACCTTGCCAATATCTGTTGTATTTCTTCTGTGATCTTGGCAGACACTGAACTTCTCTAGTTCTAGGTCCTCCCTCCCTCCCTCCCTCCCTCCCTTCCTTCCTTCCTTCCTTCCTTCCCTTTCCTCCTTGAGGATGGAACCAGGACCTCTTTGCCTGCTACACACCTCTACCACTGTAGCCTCAGTTTTCTCATCTGAAAACTCACCTGCCAAGCTATATGAGGGTCACATGCCAAGCGCCTGGCACAGAGTAGAAGTTTAGCAAATGTCAGCTGTTGCTAAACTTGGACAACGCTGGCCCTCAGGGCAGACTGGGGTTCCCTAGCTCAGTAGCCCATGGGCACACTGCTGGCCCCCTCCAAGCCCCGCCCCCCACCCCAGCTCCCACCAGGTCCGGTAAAGAGGGCACCTGACTGTTGTGGAGGTGAGGAAGAGGAAGGGGAGGTCCGGGGTGGGGCTGACCCCCACAGGAGGTCACCTGGGCAGTTAATCCAGCCTGACGGAGCGGGGATGAGCAGGGAGGAATTAGGGAGCTTACAACATCCTTTCATCCCGAGGCCTCCCGCCCGCCCAGCCTCCCTCCTTCCTTCCTCTCTTTCTGCCCTTTTTCCCCCTCTCCCTCCCTTGCTGGCAGCCCAGCCCTAATAAAATGCAGTGTCTCCAGCGAGTCTGCCCGGCTGCCGCCTTGCTGCTCCTGCCTGCACGCAGCCCTCAAACCAAACTGCTCGGCTTGCCCCGCCTGGCAGCTGCCACCTTAACCCTTGCCAGCCCGCTGGCGTCTGTGGGCTGAGGCCTCTCCCTTCCGCCTCCCTCGGGCATCAGGGGAGGAGAGGGCCTGCTTCCAAGAGGGAGAGGGATGGAGTAGGCGCTGAGGTCCCCCAGCTCTGGAGGCCTGCCAGAGAACCCAGCCCTGTGTGGCTGTGACAGTCAGCCAAGTCCCCTCCGTAAGCCTGGGACCCACTCCTTCTGCCTTCTCATCCTTATTCTGCTTTGTATCTTACAAGATCCCCAGAGGCCAACAGGGTGGGGATTGTTATCCCCATTTGACAGATGAGGACACTGAGGGCCTGCCTGGGAGTGCCAGGCTGAGCTGGGTGGTGGTGCCCATTTTCTAAACAAGACTCTTTCCATTACAGGGAGCCGCCTCTGCCTTGGTGCTCCTGTGCGTGCACGTGTGTGCGTGTGTCTGACATCGGGGTGACCTGAGTGTTTGTGCACCGGTGTGCTCTGGGGTGCCTAGATCTCTCGGGGTGTACGGCTTTGGATTTGCTATGTTCGTGTGATGCTAATGTGTCTCAAGTGTGCTTGTGTCTATGGCGGTGCCTGCAGATGAGCCATTGGCCTCATGTGGGAGTGCATGCAAGTGTGACAGAGAGATGTCACCGTGTATCCTGGTATGTGTGTTTGTGTATCAGACAGTGAAGCAGGTTGGCAGCACGTGTGTGTGTGTGTGTGTGTGTGTGTGTGTGTTCATACTGTCCCCCTCTGCCCAGATGTGGCACTCACACACTCCTCCATTCATTCCTGCCACCCCCAGATCTCATCTCCAAAGCCTCCACCAATTGGGGTCTGGAAGAGGAGGGTGGCAGCAGCCCTGGCCCGGGCAGTCAGCAGCAGCGATTCGGACTGCAGCCTGAGGCCTCCCCAAGAAGGTCAACACAGTGGCCAGGGACCCTGCCAGCTGTGGGAGCAGTGGTGTTCCCCCTGCCTGAAGCTCCACCCTCACCCAAGCTGGGAGGGACAGGAGGCGAGGGGCTGGGAGCGCCTGGGCGTGGAGGCAGGGGGTTTACACGCGTGTGCAAGCATGTCTGCGTGTGAGCTCAAGATCAAAGAGCAGCCCCGAGGTGACCTGGCAGCAGCGGCAGTGGTGGCGGAGGGCAGCTGGCTGACAGGGAACGCCAAGCCACCAGGCAGAGTGGAGTCAGGGAGACCGCAGCTGGCAGCCTCCTCCCCCGACCTACCCAGACTGGGGGCCGACACCAGGTTAGGAGCACCTGTCACCTGGGCCCCGGCCTGGCCCAGCCCTCTAGCAGGGGTTCCCCATGGGCCCTGTCCCCCAGGAGCCTCTTAGCTCCCAGGTTCCTCCCCATCAGACCCCTTCCCCAACTCCCAGGCCTCCCCCCAGGAGCTGCCTGCTTCCAGCCTCCATTCAAAGAGTGCAGTGGTCATTTTCTTCTTTTTTATTAACATTATATATAAAGATGGGTCCAGTAAGAAAGCAGAAATGAGAAGGCTGGGGGGCGGTGAGAGCTGGCTTCGATCCTATGCCCCTGGGGTGGGACTCAGAGACCCCCCATGTCTCTCCTCACTCCTGACCTCCCACAAAACCCCAATCCAGCCGGAGCCCACATCCCTCTTTCTCTCAGCTCGGAACACAGGGAGGTTGGAGAAGGCCACATAAATAGGAAACCACAGTGGGAGGGGGCCGCTTTTCTCCCTCGCTCTTAAAAAAAAATACATACTATATATAAAGCTACAGTCTTTTACCTCTCCGTTTCCTCCATGTTTTACCACATCAGGGGTATAAGAAAGTTAGCTTTGGGGGGCGCCTGGGCTGGGGAGGGGCAGTGCCACCAGCCTTCCAGGGACCCAGTGGCCCTGCCAGCCCTCCCCACTAAGGCACTGAGTATCCCTCTTCCCTTCCTGTCTCCCACACACCTCACCCTGCACTCTCCAGCTCAGCAGGAGCAATCTGTTTCCAAGGCCACGGGAAAGGGGGTGTCTGGGGGCTTGTCTTGCCTGGTATGTCTCCTTGGAGATTTGGAGTTTGGCACCCAAACTGCCAACTTACTGGAGAAGAGGTGAGGTGGGACGGAGGCAGACGGTAGCTGCCCACCCGAGGGGAGACTTGGTCCTATCTGTTAACAATGCCCTTTGTTTTCCTATTTTTCAACAGCTTTTAAAATCGAAGTTGTGCAAAGTCCTGTACACAGAAGAAGAAATGGGAAAACAGGGGAGACCCCCCCATTCCCAACACTGGAGTGGGGAGATGGCTCCTTTCATGCTTCCCTTGAAAGCCCCAGATATTCAGATTCCCTCACTTGGGGGGTTTCTTTGGTTTAACCCTCAAATCCTAACCAAGGGCTAGAAGTGCAGGGTGGGGGGCTAGGTCAGGTCCCCATCCTGAGGCCCAGTCATGATGTCCAATGTCTTTTTTGGCAGAAAGGCCTTGCAGGAGAGGGAGGGCCCAGGTTGCTGAGGAGAAACCAGGTCTGGCAGGGGTTAGGATCCATGACACCTGGTCTCCCAGCTCCTCCACGCCTAAGGTCTCCAGTCAGGGGAGCAAGTACTATTACGTCTTAGAAGGTGGCGGTGATGAGCCATTTAGAGCCAATCCAGGCTCCAGGAGCAGAAGGGGAACCACAGTCCCTCCAGGGGCGGCATGCCCCAATATCTGTAGGGGTATCCCAGTTCTAAGCAGGAGAGGGAAGTTCAGGGGACATCCTTGGTCCATGCAAATTTCACTGGAAGTTCTTGTTTCCTGGAAGAAGGGGCGGGGGAAACAGGAGCTTTGCCCCTAGCTCCTCCATGATTCCTGAGTGTCGGCTAGGACGGAGGCACCTTCTGCCTGGTCCCGGGGGTCCTTCGGTGGGGGTGCAAGCCAGATGGGTGTTCAGTACACAGCCCCAGGGTTGGGCGGGGGCCCGGGGGAAGCATGGTGCAGGGTGGCTGGCTGAGGCGGCTGCTGCTGTAAGTGGGGTCCACTCAGGTTCTGTGCGTGGTACCAGGAGTTGGTAGGGTCGTCCAGGTAGCTGGGGGAGGCACTGTATGGGAGCGGTGGGGGTAGCTGACTGCGGGCAGTGGCCGGAGCTGAGTGGGAAGAGGTGTCCCAGAGGGCTGGCGATGGCGGTGAGTTGCAGGCCATGGAATCGCTGTTGTTGGGACTGTGCTCGAGGGGCACCTCCCCATTCTTGTAGAGCTTCTTGAACTTGGATCGACGGTTCTGGAACCAGATTTTCACCTGGGCAGGACAAGAAAGGGGTAGCTAGTTAGCCTCTCAGAATGCCACAGGAAAACCCCACAGGGAACCCAACCCAGAGAAGGTGAGGCTAGTACCTAAGAAAATCAGGTGAAACCCATCATCCTCAGAATCCAATATTTTTCCCCCCAATCTGTGATAAAATTGTGGCCAGGAACTTTTGACTGCCTGGTCCAGGTTCTATTCTGCCATTAAGTGTGACCTTGGGCAAGTTGCTTAACCTCTCTGGTCTCACCTTCCTCTGCAAAATGGGAGTGACAGCACAATTTCCTACCTCATAGGATCATTATGAGGCTCAAATAAGTTAGGACATATGAAAATTTAGAGCAGCCTGGTATATAGTAAGCACTCAATAAAAGGAAGCCCGAGGGGGACATGGGCAGTTCTCCTTGTTTCCTGGAAGAAGAGGCAAGGAAAACAGGGGCTTTGCCCCTAGCTCCTCCATGATTGCTGAGCTAGGACAGAGGCACCTTCTGCCTGGTCCTTCAGTGGGGGGTGCAAGCCAGATAGGTGTTCAGTTTGTGGCATTTCGTTCACCTTAGATGCCCATAAACAAAGGTGCCCAGATACATAGAGACAAACATACACCCACACATGCATTTCTATACTCACACACACGCCAGACTATAAAGCTACACGCATTCATAGATACACCCAGATAAACACTCCATAGCATGAGCAGCCACATTCACATATCCAGGCTTGAAGTTATTTGGGTTCAGGCTGGGTAGTGGGGGGACCTGGGAACTCAGGAGCAGGTGAGCCATGATTCCCCAAATTTCCCTTGGGGTATCTCCCCCTCCCCCTGCTGCTCCCCACCCCATGACTGGTACAAACAATGAATCAGCTTCTCTACTGGGTGACCCAGATTCCCGGGGACCAGGCCCCACGCAGCCAGCCACAACCAAGGCCCGTCTGTCAACACCTGTAGGGAGCCTGGTGTCCGCCACTCCTCCCCTGAGCAGTGACAGGCTGCTGGGGACTTTAGGGACACACTGAAGATGGGGGTGGGGGTTCCACTTTCCAGTCTCCATCTGCCTTTGGTCAGGAACCTCTCCTCTTGACCCCTGGCAGATGCAGGGTAGAGAATCTGGTTGCTGGGCAGGAATGTGGGGTTTTGATAAAAGCATGCATTTTGGTATTGCCCACTGGTGTGCAGTCACATACTTGTCCTCCATTTTTGTATGCAATGACATTCTTGAAGGATCACGCTCCTCATGTGAGCATTCCCATGTTTGTGCAGACCCTGACACGTGTGCAAACATATACCCTGTACGCATGCACGCCGCACCCTTTGGTGCACCCGCCTAGTATGGAGGAAAAACACAACGTGGACTCCTATGACTTGACCAGCAATGCTGGGGACCTTGGGAACTAGGGATTCTGGGGTGCGCTCATCTCTTTCTGGGATAGATATACACATTTGCACAGGCTCACAACTATTCACACTTACACAGCATGTGCTAACGCCCAACATTGCAACAAAAGTTGAAACTTGGGAGTCCCTCGTCCCAACAGCAAGGGTTTCCCCGAGCATGCAGAGAGCTCTTATTTGTTAGCCAAGCTCGGGGGCCCTCGGGAATCCTGGGATCCCGCATGCTGCCACCGTCCGGAGACCCTCGATCTCCCAGTATCTACCTGTGTCTGCGTGAGGCCCAGCTGCGCGGCCAGTTCTGCGCGCTCGGGCAGCGCCAGGTACTGGGCCTTCTGGAAGCGACGCTGCAGGGCGGCCAGTTGGTAGCTGGAGTAGATGGTGCGCGGCTTTCGGACCTTCTTGGGCTTCCCGTTCACCATGCGCACCTCGGCTTCCGGCTCCTCTTTCACCGACACTGCAGGAAAAGCACCGGGTTGGGGGCGGTTCAGCTTTGGCCTGAGACCCTTGCGTGCTCCAGAGCCCCGCGGGTCGCGGTTCCCTCTGGCCCACCGACTCGCCCCGGGATTTCCGGGCGGCGCTCTCTGCCGCCCGCGCCGGGGGAGGGAGCCTCGGCGACGGAGCCGGACCGGCGGCCGCCCACGACGCGGCGCTCCCAGCTCCGCGCCCGGCCCGGGAGCCCAGCCCCGGCGATAGCAACCGCCTGGACCAGGACCGCCGCGGCTTCGCTCCCGACGCCCTCCCAGCTCGCCCCCCAGCCTCCAGGATCCTGCCGCCCGGCTGCTGGCCGCCCCCTTCAGTCCCACCTGGCCGACGGCTGCTCCTAGCTCTTTTTCCATACTCCTTCCCCGTTTTGATCTTCTATTGTAGAATAGTTTTAGGTTTTCCAAAAAGTTGCAAAAATAATGCACTTCCTTCTTTCCTTTCCCTCTTTTCTTTTTCTTTTCATTCCTTCTTTACTTTCTCCCTCTCCTCCTTTCCACTGTTCTTTCTTCTGTCCTTTCGCTCTTTCTTTCCACATTTCCTTCTTGCTGTCTCCACCTTTTTCACCTTCTCTGCTTCTCTGTCTCTATTTCCCCTTTTGCCAGGAGCCTCCCACTACTCCTGGTCACCCCAGCCCACGACCAAAGAAGGGTCCTTGGAGCTTCTTCCAGTCCCTGCTGTCTAGCCTCAAGTCCTCGACGACCCGATGGAGGGCCGCCTGTTGAAGTGTCCCCGAAATCACCTCGATTCAGAGTTTCCCTGACAAGCCAGAGCTCCTTGTTCTCCCAGCTCACCCGGATCCTGGATCCTCACCCGAGACTGCGACACAGCGGCGCATAGCAGGCTCCGCGTCTCTAACGCTCAGTCTCGGCACTGAGGGTCGTCTGCCCCTCTGGGGGATCATCTAGCCCACCTCCTCTGACTGCAGGCAGTGCAATTTTTACCCTTCAGGTCTAGATTTAAGCTTCCATTCCCCCGCATTTGTCTCCCGCGGGAACCTTCTAGGGTCTCCGACCCTCCCGGCGATCCCCCCCTGGTCCTCACCTGGGTCCTGGGCAGGCAGCGGCTGCTCCCGGTACGGTCCGTATTGCCGGTAGGAGGTTCCATAGGTATATTCCGACTTGGGCGAGTAAGCGCCAGTGCCCGCGAGCCCATTGAGATTGAACTGGTGGTGGTAAGTGTAGGGGTTCACGGTCTGGCCGTAAGGCTGGCCTGAGTAGTAGTCGTGCTGGGGAGCGCTGTAGTAGCCCAGGTCCGTGACGGAAGACTCGGGCAGGGTGGGCGAGTCCTTGGAGCCCGCATGGCAGCTAAGCGAGCTGGAGATATCTGTGAGGATGCTGCTGAGTTTGCGATCGAAGGAGCCACTCATGCTGGCGGGCGCCGCACCTCCCCCGGGCTGGCCTCCGCCGAGGAGCGCCGAAGTGGAGAAGAGCTCTGAGAAGTCGGAGACCAGGCTGGGTGTGTGTGTGTGTGTCCACAAGGCGAGGGGAGGGCCGGGTCGCGTCTCGGGGGAGGGGGTGGCCGAGGGGCGCTCAGACCATCGCCAGTCAGTCGGGCTTTCTCTGCGCGCCTCTCTTCGCGTCCCAAGCCAGAGTCAAATGCTGCCAGCTCCGCCCGGCCAGCCGGTTATAGACTCAATGTTGGAGTCGCAGAGGGAGGCTCCTGCGCGCTGATTGGCTGCAAGTCTTGCCTTGGAGGCAAAACACGCTCTCGCTCTCTTGCTCGCCCCCCCCCATTCTTTGTTGTTACCCAAAACGCAGGCGCGCGCGCGCGCGCACACACACACACACACACACACACACACACACAGAGTTGCTCCTTCTATCTTCTTAGTCCAGATAAACTCTGGGGAAGGGGTGACTTTGCAGAGCCCCCAGTATCCTTCATCTGTTTTCTAGGCTGGGGGTGGGCTTAGATGCAATGGGGAAGGAGGGGAATTTAACCATTGGGTGTTTGTGGAAGGAGGTGGTCCAAGATGAGTGTGTGTGTGTGTGTGTGTGTGTGTGCGCGCGCGCGCGCCCGCTATGCAAGTGTCAGTTGATGAAGTGATAAGGACTCAAGGTCCATGAAAATGTTTTAATCTCTCTTAAGATCAGAAAGAAAAAAGATTACTTCTTTTGGGTTAAAAAGATGTTTGACTATATTCATATGCTATCTTTATAGCCATTCAGTCATAAAATGTAATTTAAAAAAATGTATGGAAGCAGGGACCCACCTTGCAAAAGCACCTTGGGCCTACAAAAGTAATCATTTGGCTTTGGGAGGATCCTATAGGGGCAAGGCTGTATGAATTTAGGGACTGATGGGGAGGATGGGGGGTATGCTAGAGCTATCTCCCAAACTACCTGTGCACAGTTTCAGGGATAGCACAGGTTGAATGGAAGGAAAAAGGGACCTGGTGTCCCCATATGGTTAGTAAGGACACAGGCTGACTCTCTGTGTGCTTCAGGAAGTCTAGGGGCAGATTTTGTGCAGTATGGGATAGCAGTGAGGAGTGTGGGCATTTTTAGGGTTCAAATGTATGGGACAGGAGTGCTTGGGGGTGTGTTCCACAGTGTACAGGGATGTTCAGAGAATGCAGGTGTGTATGTGAGAAAGTTTGGCAGTGGGGGGGGGTAGGGGGGGGCATGGGAAAGGAGAATGAGCTGCCATGCAGATGTGTATAGACTTCTCAGTACCTTCCCAGTCCCCAATAGGGGAAGTCATGATGCTACATTGATCTCTTTTGCACCATGGAGTTCCGGATGAAGGGTTCCCTACCTGAGGATCCCCAGAGCCTGGTCCTCTTTGGTCTACAAAGCCCAGTTCCTAGGTCATCCTAGCTGTTCCAGACACCTAGCCCATTTATTCATTCCACCCCTACTTCTGACCCCCACCTTTCTTTGGAGGGAGGAAGACCTTCTACCAATCTCACTTCTTTTCCTGCCCACTTCTTCCCCCATGCCATGTCTCTATGTCCTGCACTCTCCTGGCCAACGCGTGCCAGCGAGGACACGCGGTGCCAGCGCGCCACCTCGTGGTTACATCTGGGCTTGGCACCTCCCCAAGTCCGGTGTCTATCCCAGCACCCGGGAGGGGTCTCTTGCGTAGACGGAGAAGTGTGCAGAGACCCTGTGCCCCTTTCCAAGGCCAGAGCCCCCGGCATTCTGCTGAGGCTGGAAGAACTTTGAGAGCTGCTGTTGGCGGAGACAGAGGATCGCGGTTGAGGCCCAGGGGCAGGAGCGAGTGCCTTCCTGGCCTGGGCCGCCCCGGAGGCCGCCCTCCGCGTGGGAAAGGTGGGGGCGGGGGCGGGCGCGGGGAGCGCTATCTGTCTGTCTATCTGCGCGTCCCCCCAGCGCCTATCGCCAGCCGCTCTGAGCCCGTGGCGGGGCGAGTTGCCACCCGCTCTGGATGCCCTCTGTTCTGGTGCCAAGAGGGAGCCCAGAGAGCCTGCGGCGTTCCGGGGCAGGAAGGGCACTGGGCGGGCGGGCTCCCCTCTGAGGGAGGATGGGAGCGGGAGAGGCAGCCAGGGCCTGCTTGGAGCCCCCAACTCCCCACAGAGAAGGGACAGCGTCGTCGGGCAAGCCGTGTCTCAGGTTCATTTCATTCATTCAACTGAGAGCAGAAGGAACAGGTGACTCAGAAGCCTCATGCTTTCTGCCTCCGACCCCACCCAACCCGTGGCTCCCCAGTAGTCAATGAGCTCAGCCCTGGAAATCTGGAAGCCTGAAGGTGGTGGTGGTGGTGGGTCGCATGAGGATAATTTCTAAATTCTGGTGTTTTTTTTTTTTTTTTTTTTTTTTTTTTTTTAACTGGGGATTGAACCCAGGGGCAGTTTACCACTGAGCCACATCCCTAGCCTCCTCCTGTTTTTAATTTTTTTTTTTTAACTTTGAGACAGTTCTCCCAAAGCAGCTTAAGGCCTCACTGATTTGCTGAAGTTGGCCTCAAACTTGCAATCCTCCTTCTTCGATCTCCAGAGTCTCCAGAATTACAGGTATGCCCAGCCCATTCAGGAAATTCTAAGAGTTCTAGAAAGGGACTGAAACTGCAACATTAGGGACTTGAAGGAACAATTATTTGGTGAAGTCATGCTGACATCTTGTCCCCCATTGCACTGCATGCCAGGGACTGCTGTTCCTGTTCTCTGCTGCCTTCCAGATCCCTAAGACAGTGCTCAGTAGATATTTGTTGAGTGTCTAAATGAGAATCTCTGACACCAAAGAGGGATTGAACCATCTTGGTGCTGCTCTGGCAAACCCCTGGCTGAGGCTGAGCCATGTCTGTAGGAGGAATGGGCCAGGCAGAAGACTCCAGGGCCAAAAGAGGAGCGACTTCCTAAATGGGGCATCCTGAGTGGGCCCACTGAGGGACCAACCGGAATGGAACCACCAACAGCTGGGTGGGAGAGGTAACTGAAGGATGCAGTGGGACCAGTGCCACCCACTGGACCTCACCTGGGCTAACAAGATGAGCAAGTGTTGGCTGGAGGCCTGCCCTGGGTGGAAAGGTGAAGCAGGGCAGCCAGTGCCTCTGGGAGGCTGGTGGGAGGGAAAGAGGGCAGCACTGGCTGATGTCCAAAACAAGGTCCATTGCCCACCCTGGCTTTGGCACGGAGAAAGGTACCTGTTGAAGCAAGCTGGTCCCTGGAGCCCAGGTATCATGCAGCCTAGGAACCACCACAGGAACTGGGATGGCTCTGTCTGAGGGGAGGAACTCAAAGGAGGAACCAAGCCCAACGAGAACAGGCCAGGCCTTGCTATCTCCCTTGCCCGGGGAGCTGGCGCCATCTAGTGGTCATCATGAGGCAGTGTCCAGCTCCACTAGGCCGACCGGAAGTGGGCCACCTGCAGGGGACAAGGTCATCCCTCACAGAAGGAATGTTATCTATTTACTTATTCAGTTCCATCGTCACCATCAATACCCCCTGGCTTCCCTTACCCCTTCTGACCGCCCATCTTTGTCCAGCCAGTGTTCCTTCCCTGGAGTTTCTCGTTTGTAAATAAAAAAGTGGATTGTTTTTTGGCCTTTCAAGTCCCTTCTAGCTTTAATATTCTCTGATTCTAAATACTAGGACTCTCCTGTAGCTTAAGGGTGACCTCCCCACTATCTTCTCACCAACTCCCTCAGAGATACACCCCAGCACTCTGCAGGCTGGACCTCCTTCCGAAGTCCCTCATCCACAGTAAATCGTCATGGAGCCTCTGTGCTGTGTCAGACTGTGTCAGGGGATGTGATGACCAAGACAGACACGGTGCCACCTCCATGGATCCCGGGTTCCAATAGGAAAAGTGGACACATAGGTGAATAGTTTCACTACTGTGTGATGTGTGCTGGAACAGGGGTAGCACAGACTTCTGTGACCACCCAGCGAGGCCCAACCCTTCTCCAGGTCAGGAGGGGACCTGAAGTGAGACCTGGAGGATGTGTGGGACTTGGCCTGGAAAGGCAGAGGTGGGGGGGAGGGGCTCCCAGCCACTGGAATAGTCGGCTTGAAACCATTGAAGTATTTTCATTTTAGAAGGGTCTCTCTGACCGCAGTGGGGGATAGAGCATTCAGGGGACAGGATTGGAGGCTAAGGGCCCATATAGAAGGCCATTGTATAATTCAAGCAAGAGGGATCCGTGGTCTGGGTTAAGGTAGAGGCAGGTGGTGGAGAGCAGTGATGTGAGAGAGAGCAAGGAGGGGGGGACCACAGAGCTAGAGAGAGGGTTGGGTGTGGATTGTAGGGAGGGTGTTCAGGAGAATATCACCCAAACTTCTGATTTGGACAACTGAGTGGAAAGTTGAGGCTATTCTCTGAAAGAGAGAACCCTAAAAAGAGAGGATACATGATGGGAAAGACGATGTGTCCATTTTTTTAACTTTTCATTGGAGTATAACATGCTTGCAAAAATGTACTCAAGTCATAATCAATGAATTTGCACAAATCAAACATAGCCGTGTACCTGGCATCTGGCAGAGCATTGGTGGAAAAACCTTAGCTGTACTTAGAAGCCCCAGAAGGTAAACATCAACCTTCTCCTAGCAAAGTAGGTCTATTTTGCACCATTTTGACTTTCATGTAAGTATGTATTTTTGGAGGCTGGGATTGTGGCTCAGTGGTAGAATACTCGCCTCGTCTGTGCGAGACCCTGGGTTTGATCCTTAGCACCACATGAAAAAATAAATAAATAAGTGAAATAAAGGTATTGTGTCCAACTGCAACTAAAAAATACATTTAAAAAAAGTATGTACTTTTGTGTCTGTCTTTTTTTTTGGGATGGGGGGTGCTCTGGAGATCAAGCCCAGGACCTTGCACATAATAAGCACATGTCTACCACTGAACTGCACCCTAGCCATGTATCTGGCTTTTTTGGCTCAACAATTGGTTGTAAGATTTACCCATGTTATTGGATATATTTGTAGGTGGTTTATTTTCACCACTGCATGTGAGTATTCTGTCATGTAAATATGTCACCATATTTATCCTGCTGTTGATGGGCATGTGAGTCATTTCCAGTTTGGAATGATCCTGAATGGTACGGCTCTGATTATTCTTCTATCTTTTGGTACACGTGTGTATCATGCTGCTGTTAACTGCCTAAAGGTGGATGTGAGCCATGGAGTGTATGTATAATCAGCTTTCGAAGGTACTGCCAATAGTTCTCTAAAGTGGTTGCTTTATTAGTTTAATTGTGAATCATGTTGAGTTGGAGCATCTTTGAGACAGACACCTAGGAAGAGCTGTCCGGCAGGAGTTGGCTACAGGCTACACAGATCTGAAAAATCTGTAAATAAGCTGGAAATGATTAGACCAGAAACTATGCAACTCCTGGGGGGGGGAACTTAGGGTTTTTTCCCAGCATATAGGCATATGCAATGACTTTCTCTACAGGACCCCTAAAGCTCAGGAAATCATGCCAAGAGTTTATAAATGGGATGGCATCAAATTAAAAAGCTTCTGCACAGGGTTGGAGAGATAGCTTAGAGGTAAAGCAGTTGCCTAGCATGTATGAAGCCCTGGGTTCAATCCCCATCAACACATAAAAAACAAACAAACAAACAAAGAAGATTTTTAAAAAGCTTCTGCACAGCAAAGGAAAACAATAGGAGAGTGAAGAAAGAACCTATGGGATGGGAGAAAATCTTTGCTAGCTACTCTTCTGACAGAGGATTAACATCTAGGATATATAAAGAACACAAAAAAACTTTACACTAAAAAATCAAAATACCCAATTAATAAATGGGCAAATGAATTAAACAGACACTTCTCAAAAGAATACAAATAGTCAACAAAATATGAAAATATGCTCAACATCATTAGCAATTAGGGCAATTGAAACACTGAAATTTCATCTCACACCAGTCAGAATAGCAGTCATCTCGTATACAAATAATAGGGGCTGGGCTTGTGGCTCAGTGGTAGAGCGCTCGCCTAGCATGCATGAGGCACGGGGTTTGATCCTCAGCACCACATTAAAAATAAAGATGTTCGGGCTGGGGATGTGGCTCAAGCGGTAGCGCGCTTGCCTGGCATGCGTGCGGCCCGAATGTGATCCTCAGCACCACATACAAACAAAGATATTGTGTTCGCCAAAAAAAAAAAAAAAAAAAAAAAACTAAAAAATACATATATATATATTAAAAAAAAGATGTTGTGTCCACCTAAAACTAATATATAGAGATTTTGAAGGTTTTTTTAAAACTTTTTTTTAGATGTCAACGGACCTTTATTTTTATTTATTGATATGTGGTGCTGAGAATCGAACCCATGCTTCATACATGCTAGGCAAGCACTCTGCCACTGAGCCATGGCCCCAGCCCCTAAAAACTAATAGTGGCACATACCTGTAATCCAGCAGCTCAGGAGGCCAGGGCAGGAGGATCGTTGAGTTCAAAGCCAGCCTCAGCAAAAGTGAGGTACTAAGCAACTCAGTGAGACCCTGTCTCTAAATAAAATACAAAATAGGGCTGGGGATGTGGCTCAGTGGTTGAGTGCCCCTGAGTTCAATCCCTAGTACCCACCCCCCAAAAGAAGAATACAAATAATAATAAATGCTGGAGAGGACGTGGAGAAAAAGGGACACTTTTACACTGTTGGTGGGACTGTAAATTAGTATAGCCACTATGGAAATCAGTATAGAGGTTCCTTAAAAGATTAGACATGGACCACCAAATGACCCAGCTAACCACTCCTCGGTATCTGTCTTGAAGAATTAAAATCATCTTACTTCAGTGATCCACGCATACCCATGTTTATAGCAGCACAATTCACAACAGCCAAACTATGGAACCAGCCTAGGTGTCCATCAAAGGATGAATGCATAAAGAAAATGTGATACACACACACACACACACACACACACAATGGAATTTTATTCATCCATAAACAAAAATCAAATGATGTCATTTGAAGGAAAATGGATGGAACTGGAGACCATTATATTAAGCAAAATAAGTCTAACTCAGAAAGTCAAGGGTCATATGTTTTCTCTCCTAAGCATCAGCTAGAGAGGAACAAGAAAAAGAAAGATGGGGGTGGATCTTGTGAAAATCAAAGGGAGATGAGTAGAGAAAAGGGATCAAGAGGTGAGGGACGGGGAGTGGGGGGAGTGCTGGTGAGTGACATTGCGAGTTTCATTGTTGCACTGTGTATTGTGCAAGTGTAGGGATAGGTAACGACAAATCCCATCAGTATGTACAACTGTAATGCGGGAGAAAAAAATGTGTCGGGCCTGGGGGAGAAGCTGGAATTGGAGATGCAAGCTGAGTCTTTGGCTTCTTGCAGTAAGTGGATCCACAGGCGCGGTGAGGTGGCCCAGAGAGGCAGGGAGAGAACACAGGGCCAAGGAGGGTCCCAGGCAATAGCTGAGAGTGGTTAGAGCCGATGGCAATAGAGAGGGACGTGGCTGTGCGTGGTAGGGCGCATGGATTGGGGCACAGTCTGCAAGGTCAAATCCTGCATGGCTTGTGGTCTGCTTGGGACAGGATGAGGACTGAAATGTAACTACTGGCTGACATCTCAGGGAAGAGGTTGGTGATGCCAGGGAGGGGGCAACTGGGAGGCTGTTTACAGCCCGCTGAGGGGCAAGTGGAGGGGCGGAAATGGGGTTCAGGCAGCTCGTCCTGGTAGCTCCATCCTGGTGGCTGCGAAAGGCAGGAGGGAGGTGGAGGCGGTAGCTGGAGAGAATCTGGCAAGAAGCAGCTTATGTGTGAGTGTGTGTGTGTGTGTGTGTGTGTGTGTACACGTTTTAAATGGGAGCAAGCTGTTTAGATGTCAGTTACTGCAGCGGGAGAGGGGCTGATCCAGAGTGCCTTCCCTGAGTAGGTAGTTGGGAGGGAAGGATCTGGAACCCCACCATAGGGGCTGACCCGACAGCAGAGGATTTCTTCCCTGGAGTCAAGAGGGAAGATGAAACCAGGTGTCCTGAGCACCAGGCCCTGATGGAAGTATCCTACAGGTGGGAGTTCACTCACTCTTTGAACCACCCTACGAGTTGGGTGCTCTCATTTCTACCTTTCAGTAGAGGGGGAATCGGGGCACAGAGAGTGGACATGTAAATGGAGAATTCAAAACTTGAACTCAGCCGAGCGTGGTGGTGTTGACCTGTAATCCCAGCTCAGTAGGCTGAGGCAGGAGGATCGCGAGTTCAAAGCCAGCCTCAGCAATTTAGCGAGGACCTAAGCAACTCAGAGAGATCTTGTCTCTAAATAAAGTACAAAAGAGGGGAGGAATGGTGGGCTGGGGATATGGCTGAGTGGTTGAGTGCCCTTGGGTTCAATCCTGGGTACAAAAAAAAAAAAAAAAAAAAAACCACCACCCTTGAACCCAGGAAGTTAATAGCTGAGAATAGGGACATGGTGGGACCAGAGGCTGGGAGGGACAAGAACAAGCCAGTGTAGCTGCTGCCACGGGGACAAGAGAGAGGTCTGAGCAGGGGACACAGGAGAATTGACGGGGATGCCAGGACACTGGGTGAGAGCCCATGAGGTTTTAGGGACCTCAGGGGAGGGGGCATGGCAGGGTGCACCCTAGGTGCTCAGCAGCCTGCAGTGGGCTGTGGAGTCCACCAGGGGAGCAGCCAAGGCTGGCAGCAGCTATTCCAGTGGGTTGGGGTGGAGGTGATGGTGGTGGGGGTGTTTAAGTTGAACCAGGAAGGAAGTGAAGAGGGGCTTCTGAAACATGAGGGAGCGGACTAGGCTGGATGTCCTGATGTCCTGCTGAGGTGGCAGGCAGAGGGGGCTGGTAGCAGGAGTGCTCTTAGGGTGGGAGGGCAGGAGGTTGGAATTTAAAGTTTTAGAGGGGGAACAGCTTCAGGTGAGGGGTTGGCTAAAAAGGCGGCTTAACTGTGAAGCTACCAACACTTAATCCTCATATGCATGCAAGAAAGTAGCTTCCTACAGATTAACACTAATTTACGCTATCTCCCACTGGGTATAAGAGAAAGTCAGTGTCCCTCAAGATACCTAGTATCCAGGCAAGCATGGTGTCGCAGTCCTGTAATCCCAGCAACTCAGGAGGCTAAGACAGGAGGATCACAGTTTGTGGCCCACCTGGGCAACTCAGAGGACCTAAGCAACTCAGAGAGATCTTGTCTCTAAATAAAGTACAAAAGAGGGGGGGAATGGTGGGCTGGGGATATGGCTGAGTGGTTGAGTGCCCTTGGGTTCAATCCTGGGTACAAAAAAAAAAAAAAAAAAAAAAAACCCACCACCCTTGAACCCTGTCTGAAAATGAAATAAAATAATAATAATAAGGGGCTGGGGATATAGCTCAGAGGGAGAATGCTCCTGGGTTCAATCCCCAGTAACACACACACACACACACACACACACACACACACACATACTGAAAGAAAATCCCAGAGAATAAACAAGAGCTATGTGGAACTAATAAATTTTCAGGATACAAGGCTAATATATGAAAGTCAATTGTTTTGCTGTATACCAATGAGCAATTGGAATTTAAAATTTATAATTTTTATTTTTTGTTCCTTAAGATAAGGGTTTCACTATGCTGCCCAGTCTATTCTGTTGTTAGTATGGGGAATTTAGCCCAGAGGTGCTTTACTATTGAGCTATATCCCCATGCCTTTCTATTTTTAAAATTTTGAGACATCATCTTACTAGGGCCTTGCTAAGTTACTGAGGCTGGCCTCCAATTTGTGATCCTCCTTCCTCAGCCTCCTAAGTTTCTGAGATTATAGGTATGCTACAAGGCCCAGCTCCCATATGGTTTTGAACACACCATCCGTCAGCCTCAGCATTCAGAGTGGCTGGAATTATAAGTGTGTGCTGCCACACCTTGCTTGGAATACCATTTACATTAGTACCAAAAAAATTTTACACGTAACTCTGGCAAAATGTGTAAAATATTTGTGAGTCAAATTCTGATGAAATACAATTAAAAGTCTAAATAAATGAAAAGATATTCCAAGCTCAAAGAAAGAAAGATTCACATCATTATTCAGATGTCATTTCTTCCCAGTTTGATCTATGGATTCAATGCAATTCCAATCAAAATTCCAGAAAGTTGGTGTGTGGGTATTGGTGAACTGATCCTAAAATTGATATGTGAAGGAAAAAGATCCCAAATAACCAGCAATACTAAAGAAAGAAAAATGGCTGAGGACAGACACTGCCCAATTTCAAGATTTGCTATAAAGCTTCACCAACCAACACAGTGGTATGGTGAAAGAATAGACAAAGGTATCGTAGGAATAGAATAGGAAACCCAGAAATAACCACACAGGGCAGCCAACTGAGCTCTGATAAAGGAACAAAGGCAGTTCAATGGAGAAAGGGAAGATTTTTTTTTTTTTAAACAAAGGGTAACGGAATAGCTGGACATAACATATAAAAAATAAATCCGGACCCAGCTCTGACACCTGTCACAAATATTAACTCCAAGTGGATCATAGTGCTAAATGCAAAATGCAAAACTATACAACCTTAGTAGATGGCCTGGGAGAACACTGAGATGACCTTGAGTTTGACAATGGGTTTTTAGATATGACACCGAAAGCATGGTACCTAAAAGGGGAAAAAAAGAAGTCAGACTTACGTTTTAGTCAGCTGTGACTAAAGGACCTGGTGAGAACAGTTAGAGGGGAGGAAAAGTTAATTTGAGGGCTCACAGTTTCAGAGGTCCTAGAACATCGAAGGCTGGCTCCATTCCTTGGGGCTCAAGGTGAGGCAGAACATCATGGTGGAAGAGTGTAGTGGAGGGAAGCAGCTCACATGATGATCTGAAGCAGAGAGATTCCACTCTCCAGACACAAAATGCATTCCCCATAGCCACGCCCCCGATGAACCACTTCCTCCAGCCACACCTCACCTGCCTCCAGGTGGCACTCAGTTAATCCCTATGAAGGATTAATTCAGTGATGAGGTCAAGACTATACCCCAATTATTTCTTCTCTAAACCTTCTTGCATTGTCTCACATGTGAGCTTTGGGGGGACACTTCGAATCCAAACCATAGCAACTTCATCAAAAGGGAGAACTTGCTCTGTCAGATGCTCTTAAGAGAATGAAGAGACAAGCCAGAGACTGGGATAAAATATACATATTCTTTTACTCCCCGAATAAAATATTTGCAAAATACATATTTGATGAAGGGCTTGTATCCATAATTGCAAAAACCTTTAAGCTCAACAATAAGAAAACAAGCAACCTAATTTTTTTTCCTTTCGTACCAGGATTGAACTCAGGGGCACTCAGCCACTGAGCTACATCCCCAGCCCTATTTTGTATTTTATTTAGAGACAAGGGCTCACTGAGTTGCTTATTGCCTCGCCATTGCTGAGGCTGGCTTTGACCTCAAAATTCTCCTGCCTTAGCCTCCTGAGCTGCTGGGATTACAGGTGTGTGCCACCGTGCCTATAAATAACCTAATTTTGAAAGGGACAATGATCTGGCACAGTGGCACACGCCTGTAAGCAGAAAGCTGAAGCAGGAGGATTGCAGGTTCAAAGCCAGCCTCAGCAACTTATGGAGGCTCTAAGCACGCTCAGCCATGGCCTTTGGTTGACAGTAATTTGTATCAGCATCGGGAAATCATGTAACAATGTCTCGCTAATGCGAGACCCTGTCTCTAAATAAAATATAAAATAGAGCTGGGGATGTGACCCAGTGGGTTAAGCGCCCCTGGATTCAATACCCAGTACCAACAAAACAACAAATGAACACCCATTGGAGTGACTAAAATTCAAAATACCAACGATACCAAATACTGGAGAAGGTTGTGGAACAATATGAACAATCCCTCATTGTTGTGGGATTGCAAAATAGGACAGGCCCTTCCGAAGACAATTTGGAAATTTGTTACAAAGTTAAACCTGGCCTTCCCATACTCTCTAGCAATCACTCCCCTAGGTTTTTACCCAAATAAATGGAAACCTATATCCACACAAAAAAACCCACGTGGATATGTATAGAAGATTTATTCACAATTGTCACATCTAGGAGCAACCAAGACATCCCCTGGTGAGTGAATAGATAAACGGGGACACCGGAATACAAGGAAACATTGCTCAGGGATAAAAGAAATGAACCCCCAAGACACAAGGAGACACAGAATAACCTGAGGTACACGTTGCTAAGTGAAAGAAGCCAGCATCCCACGTGGATTCCAACTATTGGACTCTCTGAAAAAGGAAAAAAAAAAAATCAGGGTTCCCAAAAGTTCAGGGGCAGGGCTGAGTGAGCAGAACATGGAATTTTTAGGGCAGTGGAATTATCCTATGTATACTGTAATGTCAGATTCCTGAAATTATCTATTTGTCAAAATCCATGGAGTTGCACAGTACAAAGAGTGAGCTTGACCCTCAGCCATGGCCTTTGAAATAGTCATTTGTATCAGCATCGGGAAGTCAGGTAACAATGTCTCTGTAATGCAAGATGCTAATGACAGGGAAGCCAGTGTTGGGGGGGTGGGAGGTAGGTGCAAATTCTGCTCTATGGGCTCAGTTGGTCTGTCACCCAGTCCCCTCCTAAAGATGGTCTGTTAACTTCTTAGTTCAAAAGCATGGAGCCCATCTCTTCCGTGGTGGTTTCTTGACAGGACCACCATGACTGCCAAACTGTCCCCCAACTCTCCTGGCTCCTGTCCTTTCCTGAACTTGGTTCCTCAGTCACATACATTTAATGCACGTACCACAGATATCCTGCCCATACATTCCTTCTGCCTTTTTCTTTTTCTTTTTTTTAAGGACAGATAATATTGAATATCTTTTCCCTCCACTTTGGTGCTGGGGATTGAACCCAGGGATGCTCTACCACTAAAGCTACACCCCCAGCTTTTTATTTATTTATTTATTTATTTGAAAAAGTCTTACTAAGTTTCTCAGGCTGGCCTCACACTTGTTATTCTCTTGTCTCATGTGCCACCGCACCCAGTGCCAAAAACTATTTTTTTTTAATATTGATAGATCTTTATTTTGTTCATTTATTTATATACAGTGCTGAGAATCGAACCCAGTGCCTCACACATACTAAACAAGTGCTCAATCACTGAGCCACATCTCCAGCTCCCCAAAACTATTCTTTTTTTTTTTTTTTAAAGAGAGAGAGAGAGAGGAGAGTGAGAGAGAGAGAGAGAATTTTTTAATATTTATTTTTTAGTTCTCAGCGGACACAACATCTTTGTTGGTATGTGGTGCTGAGGATCGAACCCGGGCCGCACGTATGCCAGGCGAGCGCGCTACCGCTTGAGCCACATCCCCAGCCCCCCCAAAACTATTCTTAATGGAGAAATTTTACATGTGTACTGTTAAGATTGAGAAAGAGTGGGACACACCAGGCGTGATGGTGCACGCCTGTCATCCTAGCAGTTTAGGAGGCTGAGGCAGGAGGAACGCAAGTTGGAGGCCAGCCTTAGCAACTTAGTGAGGCCCTAAGCAACTTAGACCCTGTTTTAAAATAATCATAAAAAGGGCTGGGGGTTCTGGGGTTGTAACTCAGTTGGTAGAACATTTACCTTGCATGTGTGAGGCACTAGGTTCTGATCCTCAGCACCACATAAAAACAAATAAATAAAATATTGTGTCTGTTTACAACTAAAAAATATATATTTTAAAAAAAGAGATGGGGCTGTGGATGTGGCTCAGTGGTTAAGTGCCTCTGGGTTCAATCCTCTGGTATGAAAGAAAGAGCAGGACACCCTGTCTCTGCTGTCATTTCACATAGTAAAAATTGGAAGTCATAGACAGGCAGAGCTACACGACAAATAAAAAGAAAGAAGTATATGGTTTTGAAAGAGAAGAGATAAAACTATCATTATTGGGGCTGGGGATGTGGCTCAAGCGGTAGCGCGCTCGCCTGGCATGCGTGCGGCCCGGGTTCGAACCTCAGCACCACATACCAACAAAGATGTTGTGTCCGCCGAGAACTAAAAAATAAATATTAAAAATTCTCTCTCTCTCTCTCTCTCTCTCTCTCTCTCTCTCTCCTCTCTCACTCTCTCTTTAAAAAAAAAAACTATCATTATTTGCAGACAATATAAATACCATCCAAGAAAACCCAGTAGAATGAACAAATCATTAGAATTCATCAGAGTTCAACATGGTCACCACATGCAAGATCAATGTACAAGAGTTTAACAGCAGAATCAAGAAAAAAATTAATGAAATTGCTGAAAAACAGTGACAAATAAAGTATCTTAAAAAGACCCAAGAAACAACACTCTATGTACATGGCACAACTAGCATCTTCTTGTCAGAAACCACGTAGGTCCAAGACAAGAGATCAACATTTTGTTTGCCTGTTTGTTTTGTGACTCTGGGTTTGGAACCCAAGGCCTTGTGCATGGGATGCAAGTGTCCTGTCACTGAGCTGCATCCCAGTCCTCAGGACAGGTTGTAAAAGAGGTGAAAATAAAGAAAACAAAACCGGAGAACATTAAAAACTCAAAAATGAAGTTGGTGGATATAAAGATAACACAACTAATAACCATAGACCTGCACTTTGAGAGGTCCTAAAAAAATCTTCCAGGTGGAAGGAAAATGATACCTAATATCATAAATTCAAATGACCTCTGTGCTTTAAAAGAATTTTCTCTAAGAAAGAAGCATTAAACTTCTGATTACATCCACTGTGTACATCCAATTGCATCCCATGCATTTTAAAACGATGGGCATTTTAGACCTTGGTAGTTTATAAGATGACCCTGGTAGTTTATCAGTGCTTGCTAGGCAAGCGCTCCACCACTGAGCTATAGCCTCAGCCCCTGTTAGTGAATTTCCACAACTCTAAAAACCTGCTATTGTTAGTAGGTTAAATCCTGAGTATTCCAGGCTCATTTTTTTTTAAATTTTAGTTGTAGATGGACACAATATCTTTATTTTATTTATTTATTTTTATGTGGTACTGAGGATGGAACCCAGTTCCTCACACTTGCTAGACAAATTGTCTACCACTGAGCCACAACCACAGCCTGGCTCAGTGGTTTTTGTTGAGAGAATATTTTGTGCAATATAGGAGTGATCAGTACAACCTGGGCCTGCAGTTCACAGGGCACTTTCCACTTGACTGTCTGGATTAAAATGGATTTTACATTTCACTGCTACCTAAAAAGAAAAAAAAAAATTGTCCTAAGGACTGTGAGCAATTCAGAGACATGTCATCAAAGCGGAGGATAGAAAAAGCCACCCTGGCATGGACTGCTAAGAAACATGGCATTGTTTTTCAGTTAAATTTAATGTAAGTAATATCTGTTTAATTTGTCTTATTATTCTCCTTTTTAAAAGACTTATGTTTGTGGCGAGGTGTGGTGTAATCCCTGCAATTCAGGAGGCTGAGGCAAGAGGAATGCAAGTTCCAGGCCAGCCTCAGCAACTTAGTGAGGCCCTAAGCAACTTAGTGAGACCCTGTCTCAAAATAAAAAAAGATAAAAAGGGCTGCAGATGTAGCTCAGTGGTAGAGAGCCCCTGAGTTTAACCCCCAGTACCACAAAAATTTAAAACCAAACCAAACCCAAAAAAAGCAATGGTATATTTTTCTTTTTTCAGTGTTAAATTGTTGAATTGGTTGTATTAATTAGCACTAATGTATAAATAACAGCCTAAAAAACTGTGTTGTTTTTAGCCACAAATGGCAGTAATTTGTTATAGTAGCAATAGGAAACTAATACAGTGATCTTAGGAATTAGTCTTCATCATAATCACCAGAAAATATGCTAGAATCTGTTTCTGAGTGAATCATGTATCCTATGTATTTTCAAAAACCGTTTTTTAGACAGTCAGAAATAAATAAATAAATAATGTCCTTTTTGGATCAGAAAAAATAAATAATATAGAATAATATAGAATTTTAAAAGAACACCTATTTTTAATAGTAAAATAGTAAGATATATATTATATATGATATTATTATGTTCTTTATTTTTTGTCTGGAATGGCTGTGTCCTAGATTGGTTCTCTAAAAAGTTGGTCACCCGTGGCTGGGGATGTGGCTCAAGCGGTGGCGCGCTCACCTGGCATGCGTGCGGCCCGGG
The DNA here is from genome assembly GCF_964194105.1 of Spermophilus citellus. Taxonomy (NCBI): domain Eukaryota; kingdom Metazoa; phylum Chordata; class Mammalia; order Rodentia; family Sciuridae; genus Spermophilus; species Spermophilus citellus. Next base: position 49,280,776 of record NC_138199.1, on the reverse strand, counting down.
TTCGATCCTCAGCACCACATACCAACAAAGATGTTGTGTCCGCCGAGAACTAATAAATAAATATTAAAAAATTCTCTCTCTCTTTTTTTTTTAACAAGCCTTTTTATTGTTGTCTTTTTTTGTTTGTTTTTTGTTTTTTAATTGAAGGTCGCTTACTGATCCTGCTTCCATGAATGGTCAAGACCAAGAGAAAAGGGAGGGGAACCAGCCGGCACAGGGAGGGATCATCTCCACAATATTCCATTTATACACAGAACTAAACAGACAAGCACAGAGTCACTATTGCGGTTAGAAGTTGGCAGCATGGGATGAGGAAGGAACAGGTGTGAAATAGGGGTGTCGTTAAAAAAAATACAGCCCCCCCAAACTGGGTGCCTGGGGGAAGACTTGGTCTGTTTCAACCCAAGAGGAATAGAAGATCAAAAGCAGTTTGGGAAGGCCAGAACCGTCAGGGATGGAGGGAGGAGGAAGGTCCAGGGGGTGGGGGGGCTGTTTGGCAACTGGGGTGAAGAGAATGCCCTCCCCCTGCTGGGATCCCCCCAGCCCCTCCGGTCTGGCAGGAAGGGGGCAGCCTGCAACCCCCTAGGACAGGTCTGGGGCTGCCAGATGCTCCAGGCAGGGGGCTGGAGGGGGCTCACAAAGGCTTGCCCTCCAGAGAGATGACGGCACTGCCCCCCAGTTTTTCAGCCAGGGTGCAGCGGTCCTTGACCTCCTCATAGCAGTTTGCTTGTAATTCGTGCTTGATCCCTGTCAGCTTCTTCTTGATGGCGTCCTTGGAACTAGCATAGATCATTTTGCTCTTAAGGGGTGCGGATTCAGGGGCCCAGAAGATAAACACCAGGTCCTCTTTCTTGCTCTCCTTGGTCTCGTAGGTAGCGTCATAGAGGGCAGAGCGGCAATCCTTGTCTGGCAGCATCTTGACAAAGGTGGTGTAGGGATCATCCACAGTCTGGCCCACATCACCTACCAGGATCTCCTTGCCTTCCTCCAAGATGATGTTCTTCTTGTCCTCACTCAGGCAGAAGAGCACTGCCTTCTTACGCTTCTTCACTTCCTCTGGCGTCGAAGACTTGCGTACCTTCATATCATTGAATACCTTGATGACGCCATCAGAGACAGCCACACCAGAAGCCATGTTTCCAGAAGCGAAAGGAAGACGACAAGAAGAGCCTACGAAGACGAGAGCCGCCGCAGCTGCTGCCGGGATCCGACTGTCTCTCTCTCTCTTAAAAAAAAAAAAAAAAGTTGGTCACCCAAGGGTTAGGGGCCTTACTGCCAGGGCCAGGCAGACCCACTTTGCAGAGCTGGTAGGATGTCACCAGATCTCAGGGATCTGTCTGCTGTCCCTGTCCCCAGCTTGTCCTTGCATTTTCCTCTCCTGGCCATTCAGCACTGAGAGCACCTCCCCTGACATCGTCCTGGGATTGAGCCTCATTGGTGTCTCTGGGAGGCTTGTCCCTGAAGCTCCTGGTTATCTTCAAAGAGGGTGGCTGAGTCTGGGTCCTGTGCAGGCAGTTGCCGTGTCAGGGAAGGAGGCTGGAGGGAGTCAGCCCCTCCAACACAGGCCCAGGGAGCCGGAGTCAGGTCCCTAAAGGGAAGGTGCAGAGCCCTTACCAGAAGAGGGAACAGATGTTGTGCAGCAGGAGCATCCTCTGCTGGCCATTACCCATTGGCAGGGAGCCAAAGTGCTTTCCGCTAAATCATTTTTGGCCAAATCCCTGGAGCCAAACAAACATGCATCCATTTTATCACTTACCGTATTATGTTGAGATGATCTATCGAGTTTCTCGCTGACTGAAGAGTGAGCTCTCAGGATGGGGGCCATGTCTGGTTCCTGCTCCCTTCTCTGCACCTTGCGAGCAGCCAAGCACATAGTAGATGCTCAGTAATGTCTCGGGGTCCTTTCCTGCCTCTGTTCTCAGCTCTCGGTTCCCATGTTCCCTGCACCATCTCTCTACTTAGAGAAACTGCAAGTCTTAGCTCTGAGATTTGCTCAAACCCTTTCCCCTGAGTTCAGATCTGTGTGTCCTAATGTCTTCCGGACACTTGAACGACATTTCTCAAGCCCCTGAACTCCCAGCTCTGCCCAGGGGGAGTCTGCTTAGGAGCACACAACTCCCCGCATCTAGTCCCCCTCTTTGGGTGGCTAAAGCCTTCTTGTCCTTGGAAATGATGCTTTTCACCAAGACGTGCTCCAGGATGCACGGCCCAGCTCCTCCCCACCCACCACCCTGCCGCTGCAAGCTCCCGTTGCCTTCCAGAGCCTTCCATTCATTCATCTTTTTAGGGGTACATCTGGTTGAGAACCTGCTCTTGGACTCCACAGTAATGTGGCTTACTGTGGCAAGGCCTCTGTGGCTTCAGGCCATCTCTATTTACCAACTCTCCCTGCCAAGAGGGCAGAGATGATGTCCCTGGTCTCCCTGACTCCAGCCAGCTGATCCCTGGGATCCTGCAGGTGTTCTTCAATGGCTAAATGAATGGACCAGGGGACCAACTGCCACAGAGGTAGGCACATTTTATAAAGGGCCAGATACAAGCTATTTGGACTGGCAAGCCGTATGTTCTCTGTCACAATAAGAAAGCAGCCACCGACAACACATAAATACAACTGAAGTTACAAAGGCAGCTCCCGGGCTGGATTAGCTTGTGGGCTGGAATTTGCTGACCCCATTCCTAGGACACCCTCTCGCCCTTGCAGGCTCATGGCCGATTGCAGACTGGAATTCAGCCTCCTTCTTACCCTGGGAATCTTCCAGTCCAGCCACCTGTGCTCCCTGTCACCCCATATGGGCACGATGATCAGCCCCATGGACAAAGCAATAAGTAGATGATCACTGCGAATAGTGGCGGAAGCCCTTTCCAGTAAGGGGAGCACATTGACGCACATCATTCTGCTCTTGGGTCAGCCCCAGCCTCACCTACCTTTAGCTGGGCTCCCTCGGGCCTTTCCCCTTGAGGCTGAGCCTTCCTGGTCCCTACCCTGGCTGATATATAGGGTGTCCATCAACAGCCTTGGTCCCCAGGAAGATGGGCACACAGAAGGACTTAGTTGCTATGATGGTTAATTTTACTTGGCAACTTGACTGGGCCACAAGGTCCCCAGATATTTGGTCCAACACGGTTTTGGGTTCTCTGTTTATGGATGAGATTAGCATTTGTACCAGTAGACTGTGTGAGCAGAGTGCCCTTCCCAAAGTAGGTGGGCCTCATGCAATCAGGGAAAGGCCCCAATGAAACAAGCAGGCTGCCTGTCTCCTCCTGCCTGGCTGCCTTCCAACGGGGACATTAGCTTTTCCTGTTTTCAGGCTTGAAAGGAAACACTGGATTTTCCTGGGTGTCAGGCCAGCTGGCTGCTGGGATGGACCCTCACCATCAGTCCCCTGGGTTTCCAACTTGCCAATTGCCCTGAAGAGCTTGGGACTTGCCAGCCTCCATAATCCTGTGAGCCAATTTCTTATAATAAATCTCTTCGTACACATGTAGACATCCTATTGGTTCTGGAGACAAGGGCAGGTGTTTCCCCAGAACACCTGAGAAGAGCGGATGTTTAAAAAGCATAGAGATTCTGTTTGATGATAGGAAGGGGGACAAAGAAGATGACAGCCAAGGCCTGGATTTATGCTCTTGTGGTTAGACAGGTGGTAGAACTGTTTGTGCGCAAGACTTCAAGCCTTGAGGCCCACGCGAACATGCCTGAACGGAGCACTGCTCTGTTGCCAGAGACTGGCGGCATCCGGAGCCTTGGGAGACAGCACCCTGGGGTGGGCACCACATTCTACCTACGGTACTGTCAAGGCCCCTTGGAGTGGCTTTGTGAATGAAGGACCTCAACTGGGACTGGAGCAGGGGAGGAGGAGCCATGCAGATGTCCCTGCACCTGTGGCTGTCACACAGGGTTGCTCATGGCCTCCCCTCTGAGAGCTCCAGAGATTCTAGCTCTGCCCCAAGTAAAAGTGAAATTCTGGGCTGGGATGTAGCTCAGGGATAGAGCACTTGCCTAGCAGCTGTGAGGCCCTGGTCTGACCCCCAGAACTGCAAAAGGAAAAAAAAAAAGCTTAACTCTGATCTAAAGAGAGAGGGAAGGACAGATGTCAGGGGTAGGCTACGGTGGTCCCACCTTCCTGCCTCTGTGTGCTGTACGGCTGGCTCTGGAGGCTGAAGAGCAGGACAGAGCGGAAGGTGGCGGGTGGCTGTGAAATCCCGGCCTGCAGGAGGAGGGAAGGGTGTGGATGGCAGCCAGGTATGGAGAGGCAGAGCCACCGACCAGCAGAGCCAGAGGTGCCTCTGCTTATACAGCTGGGGAAACTGAGGCCCACAGAGGGGCAGAGACATGACCAAAGTCACACAGAGATGCCTCCTGTCTTGGGCCAGCGTATTTCCCTGCATCAAAGCCACTGACCTCACTGCTGACTCGAGTGGCCCTTACCACCCTCCTGCTCTGTGGGGTGAGGGGCTGAGTGTGGCTCTCGGCCCCAGGGAAGACACAGGAGGGCAGTGGGGAGAATTCTGCCAGCCCACGGCCCGGGCCCTTCTTGGGTGGACCCTCCTGTGTGGATGGTGGAGAGAAGCCTTTTCATTCGCTCCCGGCCTAGAGGAAAAGAAGGGGAAGGGGAAATGGCTCAGACTCCCAGGTGGGCTCTTCTAACAGGCAAAGGTGAGGGAGGACTCTTTGCTCAGAAAAATAAAAGAATATTGCCTGGCACGGTGGCACACTCCTGGAATCCCAGATGCTTGGGAGGCTGACACCGGAGGATCGTGAGTTCAAAGTCAGCCTCAGCAAAAGTGAGGTGCTAAGCAACTCAGTGAGACCCTGTCTCTAAATAAAACACAAAATAGGGCTGGGGACAGGGCTCAGTGGTCAAATGCCCCAGAGCTCAATCCCTGGTATAAAAAAAAAAAAAAAGAAAAGAAAAAAGAAGAAAAAAATAATATTGCATGAATGAGCTGGAAGATAAGATGGTGTGGCAAGAAGCAGGAGTGGGAACAAGGTGACCCCTGGACCAGCCCTCATGACTCTAGTCCAGGGTCCTGCTATGTGGGGAAGGGTGAGGCCCGGCCAGACCATGGCTGCAGTTAGCACAGCCACCACCAGGTGGCAGGCCTGCCCATTCCTAAAGGATTGGCGGGGAACCTCCAGGACTTGGTTGGTTGATGGATTTGCTTATTCATTCCTCATTTATTTATTCACTCATCATTCATTCATGGTTTTTATTCCCCAAGCACTTCTGAGTCCTGACACGTGCCAGCAGACATCGTGCAAGGTGTGGCCAAGACCCTGTGGGGGCTCTAGGCACCTAGCGCACCCCTTCTCCCTAGCAGCGCCCCCCCCCGCCCCCCCCCCCCCGCCCCCAGCCAGAGTGGGTAAAGACAGCCAGGTCTCCATGGACCAGGCCTGAAGCCTGGCTGGCTTGATTCCCACGGCAGCCACGTGGCATGGTGGCCCTTCATTCTGTAGCCGAGCCAATGGGCAGTGGGCCCTGAGCAAGGTTTGGATGGCCTCCTGCCCAGTCTCAGGCCGCCCACAGCGGGTCTCAGGTATAGCCACACAGCGGTCCCTGGGGCTGAGGTTTTCCCCATCTCTGTTCTTCTATCAGGCCCAACCTCAAACCGCCAGTCCGCTCCCCACCCCCTTCCTCCCTTCCCTCTGCTCCGTTTGGGCAGCTTTTCTGAAGTGTCCATCCAGAGAGCAGAAAGCAGGTACTTGGAGAAGGCCCGGATCCAGGGCCTCCAGACCCCTCGGAGTTTCCTCCAGCCGTGCTCCTGCCCTGCCCTCTCCTGGTTCCAGGCCACAGTCACCATCAGGGCATTGCTTTTCCATTCACTGGAAGCATCCACCTTTTGGCTATTATCACTGTCCCTACAGGAGGACAGCACCTGAGGGCGGAGACCTTGGCTTGGTCAGCCAGCTCCATGCACAGTGCCCATCACACAGCAGGTCTCTACAAGATGGGCTGCTTCGCTTTGTGAAGGTGGGTGGTGGGTGGGTGCCATGCAGTGGGGAGGCCACTCGGGTCCATAACAAGGCAGGGTAGGGCAGGGTGGACACTGAAGCAAGTGTCCCCGTGTGCTCAAGTAACTGCTCTGTGTTGAAGTGAAGCACCCCTGGATCCCAACAGGGGTCCTAGGAGAGCCAGTCTGCCTCCTAAGGGCTCTCAACCCAGCAAGGGTGGAGGAGTGCCCACTGAGGTCCCCTTTAGACAGAACCCCTGAGGCTTCCCTGCCCGGCAGCCATGGTTCCCAGTCTCCCTGTGGAGTGCCAGCCACTCTGCCTGGCTTCCCTCTGCCCTCTGCCCTCTCCTGCCAGAGCCGCTCCTTCAGCCAGGCCCCAAGCCTCTGACTCACAGCACAGCACAGCTGGAGAGCATCTGGCCCTACCCACAGCCCTGGCATCTGGCCTATCTGCCCCATACGAGGGGCATCCTCCTTAGATCTTTCACACAGTCCCTGCATTAGGGTTGTGGTCCCTGAAATCCCACCAAGAAAATCCATTCTGCTAGGTGGGGATGGCATGGCTCCTCCCCTTGCTCCGTGCCAGGTGGAGTGGGAGCCCTGCTCTTATCAGCTCATCACATTCCGAACATTCCCAGTGGGCAGCGTGGGGGTGGGGTGGCCAGAAAAGGAAGAATGGCATTTGACTATAAAAGCTGCACTGGCTCCAGTTTCTCCCAGGCCCAGGCTCAGCAACCTCATGGGCCTCCCAGGTCCTCAGACCTTGGACCCCAGAGCTGACTTTCTACTCCCAGGGCTTCTTTTCTTTCCTGTCCTGTTCTATCTTCCTTCTCTCAGCCTACTCCTCTCTGTCATTCCTGGAGTTTGTGACCAGGCCAGGATTCGGTGCAGGACATTTGTCCCCCTCTGGCCAGACAGCCAAGGACTCTGGGTTTGGTCTCGTTCTGGCTGGTTACTATCTCCTGTGTGTCTTGGGTTCAGGACTTTCCCTCTTTATCCACGGGATAATCCCACTCCTGGGAGCACTGGGTACTGGGGTCCCCGTCCTGGTCTCTAAGGCTCTCCTGAGCATGTGGGATTATAGATGTGTACCACTACCCCCAGTTGTGCCACATTTTGATAGAAGACACGTTGGGGGATCAATATAAAGGTGCTACCCTTTTTGAGGCAACTCTAATTTGTTTTTAATTGAGCTGGGAGCCAGCCATGGGCTTATGGTTGTAATCCCAGGGACTTGGGAGGCTGAGGCAGGGGGATCAGAAGTTTGAAACCAGCCTCAGCAAGTTAGTGAGACCCTAAGCAACTTAGTAAGACTCTGTCTCAAATAAAAAATAAAAAGAGCTGGGGATGAGTCTCAGTAGTTAAGCACTCCCGGTTCATCCTTGGTACAAAAAAAAAAAAATCAACTGAGCTAGAAGTTCCCTCCCAGGGGCCCTCAGTACTTTTTTGCAGTGTTCCACACCCAGGACCTCAGATCCTACCCTTATCAGAAAGATGTGTTCAAATAAATAGCATTGTGAAGAGTTAAACACACACACACACACACACACACACACACACACATCAGGCTTAAGGTGAAATATTGGAAGTTTTCCTGGGCCTGGGGCTATAGCTCAGTGGTGCTTGCCTCGAACATGTGAGGCACTGGTTTGGTCCTCAGCACTGCATAAAAATAAATAAATAAAATAAAGATATTGTGTCCAGCTACAACTAATACAACTAATACATATATATGTTTTCCTACTAATATCAAAAGCTAGACAAGAATCCCACTATCACCACTTCTGTCCAGCACTACACTGAAAGTCCCAGACAGGGCCATAAGGCATAAAAAAATTATGGGAATTGGAAATGGAGAAATAAAACTACCGACCAGGTGTGGTGGCACATGCCTGTAATCCCAACTACTGGGGAGGCTGAGGCAGGAGGATTGTGAGTTTGAGGCCAGCCTTGTCAACTTTGTCAGACCCTGTCTCAAAATAAAAATTTTAAAAAGGGGGCTAAAGACTGGGCACAGTGACTCATGCCTATAATCCCAGTAATTTGGGATCCTGAGACAAGGAGATCACAAGTTCAAGGATAATCTGGGCAACTTAGTGAGACTCTGCATCAAAATAAAAAATAAAAAGGGCTGTTGATGTAGTTCAGTGGTAGAGCACTCCTAGGTTCAATCCCCAGTACCACCACCAAAAAATTTAAAAAAAAAAAAGGAAAAAGAAATCAAACTGCATAATGGTACATAGAGAAAATCCCCCAATATACAAACTATTAGAATAAATTATAAATAAGTGAATTTAACAAGGTCATTAGATACAAGATTAGCATATGGAATAATGATTCATAATCAATGTACAATTAGAAAAAGAATTAAAAGGACAATATTTATACACCATAAAAATCAATTACTTAAAAATAAATTTAACCAAAAAAGTGTAAGTCCACTCAGTATACAAAAAGACTACAAAATATTATGGTATACTTAAATGCACATAAGTTAATGAAAGGATATACCATGTTCATGGATTGGAATGCTTAATATTGTAAATATGTCAATCTTCTCCAAATCAATCTATATATTTAATGCAATCCCAATCAAAATTATTGCAGAAATTGTGTATGTGCATGTATGTGTAAACTGATGTTGATTTTAAAATTTATAAGGAAATGCAAAGAATAACCAAGAGACCTAAAAGAGAGAGAGAGAGAGAGAGAGAGAGAGAGAGAGAGAGAGAGAGAGAGCGCACACACAAAGCGGAAGACTTCCAATACCAGATATTAAGATAGTGTTGTATTAGTATAAGGAAAGACCTTATGCTAATAGAGGGCCACAAAATACATTCCTGCAAATGTGGTCATTTGATTTTTCTTACAAATAATTCCATACTATATGGGAAAAGGAGGTCTTTTCAATAAACGATGTTTGGTCAATTGGATATTTATTTGGAAAAAAGATATTCATACAAAAAATAAAATTCTGGATGGAATATAGATTCAAATATAAACATAAAACAACTAAAAGAGAACATAGGATCCCAGTGACTCAGGAGGCTGAGGCATGAGGATGGCAAGTTTGAGGCCAGCCTTGGCAACTTAAGGAGATTGTGTCTCAAAATAAAAAATACAAAAAGTTAGGTATGAGGCTCTGAGGTGGAGCACTCCTAGGTTCAATCCCTAATACCACTAAGTCAATTAGTTAATTTAATTAAATAGAACATGGGATATTTTCATGACTTCAGGGTAGAAAGAGATTTCTTTTTCTTTTTTGGTACTGGGGATTGAACCCAGGGGTGCTTAACCATTGAGCCACACCCTTTTTATATTTTATTTAGACACAGGGTCTCCTTCAGTTGCTTAGGGCCTCGCTAAGTTGCTAAGGCTGGCTTTGAACTCACAATCCTCCTGCCTCAGCCTCCTGAGCTGCTAGGATTACAGGCATGCCACTGCGCCTGACAGAAAAAAGAGTTTTTAAACGTGACACTTGCAGTATGAACTACGAAGGGAAAAATATTGATAAAGTGTTCTCCATTAAAATGAAACTCACCTTTAAGACAGTGCAGAGGCGAGCAACAACAGAGAGAAGGTAAAGGTATCTACTACACAGAAAACCTGCAACCAGAACATGCAAAGACCTCTTACAGATCCATAGGAAAGGGACAGTCAGCTCATCAGAGAATGGGCAGGAGATCTGAACAGGCACAGCCCGGTAAGGCTTTCTGAGTTCCCTGGCCTCCTGCGGGGAAGTGTTCAACATCATTAGTCCCTAGGGAAATGCAAAACCCATAGTGAACTAAAAGGAAAAAGACTGACACTACTGAAGCAAGTAAGTATTGGAAAGCAAGTAGCACTCTTCTGCCTGCTGGAGAGTGTACATTGATACATCACTTTGGAAAACTAAATGATAGCACCAGATAAAATTGAAATGTATGGGGGCTGGGGTTGAGGCTCAGTGGTAGAGCACTCATCCAGCACATGCGAGGCCCTGGGTTCCATCCTCAACACCACATAAAAATAAATAAATAAAATAAAGGTATTGTGTCCAACTACAACTAAAAAACATTTTTTAAAAATTGAAACGCATGCCATCCCTAGGACCCAGCAATCTACATTGATACATGTATCCAACAGAAAAGCATAGATCATGCTTCCAAAACATGCATGAGAATTCACCACTATACCAGTGCCACAGCCCCAAACTGAAAAAACAAACAAACAAAATCCCCAAACTCGGATTTCTATCAGCAGTAGAGTGGATACCCAAATGGTGGTATATTTCTGTTATGTATGATGGAATACTATATATCAGTACAAAGGAACAAACTGTAACTGCAAGAAACGAAATGAATTCATCTCACAATCTTAATGTTGAGTGGGAAAAAATGAAGCCAGACACAAAAAAAACAATATTTTCTTTAAAAAACTTCAAAAACAGACAAAACCAATTTATGGTGGTAGAATGAAAAGGGCAGTTACCTGCTAGGAAAATAGAGACTGGAGATGGCATAGAGCAGTTGGGGGATGCTAGAAATACTTTATTTCTCTACCTGGGTTCTGATTACACAGTGTGATCATTTTGTGAAAACCCACCCACTCTTGTCTGTGGGTATTGAAGTATAACAATACCTCAATAAAAACGTTATCATTCAAATAAAATAAAGTGGCCCCAGAGAGACCTATGAACCTTCCCAGATCACACAGCTTTTAGACAGTAAGTTAAAAGTCCTCAGTTCTTTTTCCTGCTTTGTTCCTCACTGTTAGACCCTAAGAAGCTCATTTTCCCTTCTGGCATTCAACTTTCTTTGTCTGTGTAGAGGAGAAAGAAAAAACAAAAACAAAAACAGCACACACTCATTTGCTGTTGAAAGCTGTCGGCAGAACTCCTGGGGGACACAGATCTGCTGGGGAACCACCTTGCTGGGCTCCTGGACATGAAAGAGGAAGTGGGGTGCGAGTGGGTTTGGCCAATAGCCTGGGAAGACGCAGGCTTCAGAAGAACACTTGGGAGAGTTCCTGAGGAGAGACGGGGTAGGAGGACAGAGATGGAAGACCTACAGTGACAGTAGGCCACCAGGGTGGGACAGAAGCACCGCCAGGAGAACTGGTGTGTAATGAGAGTAGAGCAGTCAGCTCCCTCCCTCCTCCATCATTCCGAGGCTCAGGAAGGGCCCTCCACCCCCCTGCCTTGGGTGAAGGGCATCTCATCTCGGGAGGAACCAGGAGAAAGGGGGTGCATTCCTCAGCTCAGAGCCCACAGCCCAGGTGGGAGGCCCCCCGAGGTGAGGCGGAGGGTGCTGCAGAGACTCTGGGAGGCTTTTCCAAAGGGAGGGGGAAGGCTGAGCCTGGCAGTGCGGAGGACCCAAGGCCCCTGGGGTGATGGACCCTGGGGTTGGAGGACCTGCAGGGAGATTGGATGGGTCTGAGCCCCTTCCCTGCTCAGGGCTGCAGAAGCTCCGCCCCTCTGGCCCAGCGGAGGGGGAGGGTGCTGGCGGCCAAAGGCTGCATTGGCTGGAGGAGGCCAGGAGGCCCTGGAGAGTCACCTCACTGGCCTCCCCAGGCCTGAGGAAGAGCTCCCACTCCTGTCTCTGCCACAACCTCGGATGGAAGGACTCTGACCTCCAAACAAGCACAGGGATTAAATGCAGATCCCGTCCCCAAGGAGAGTCAGCTGGCCCTGAGCAGAGAGGAACAAGTGACCAAGCTGCCCGCAGCAATTCAGGGGCAGCTTGGAGGAGCCAAGGCTGAGGGCTACAGAAGTGTAGGGGGAGCAGGAGCTGCACCTACACTGTGCTGTCTGCCCCTCACAGTGTGGAGGTGACCAAGTCTCTGGGGTCGGATGGTGCTGCGTCCCCCATGACCTCAGCTCTCAGGAGGCTGTCACCAGCACAGCCCTGGCCATCCCCAGGGAAGCCATAGGGGTCCTGTTCATCTCTATTGCACAGATGCAGTCTCTGGTGTCTACTGCACAACCCATGGCAGGTGGGATGAGGCCAGCCCCTGCAAGAGCTGCCAGGGACGCTGGGGACTTGCTTTGTTCCAGTGGTTAAGGAGGTGCCAGGTAATATGAGGGTGAAGGACAGCAGAGTGGGCACAGCCCCAGAGAGAGATGGGAGCCTGCCTTGGTGGGACCCTACTGGGCTACACCCATCTCCGAATGCCACCTCCTCCAGCAAGCCTTCCCAGATGCCTTCGTCAGAGACTGTCCCCCTTCTCATTTGATCTCCCCAACACCCCAGAACACGCCAAGCCCCCTACCCTGAGTGGGGGTGTCTCCCTGCCTAGTGCTGACTGGCCTCTGAGCAGGGGTGGAAAGGCTCCTCTGCCCCCCCCCCCCAGGCACTCAGTGAGGCTCTCTTTTCTTTTCTTTTCTTCTTGCCCAGCTGGGGAATAAGCCCAGGGCCTCCTGCAGGTTGGAGGAGACACTCTACCACTGAGCTAACCCTGTCCAGCACTTTTAAAATGAACCAGGGATGAGTCACTCCACCTGGAAGGCTTCCTGAGGGAGGGAGGGAGGGAGGGAGGGTGGCCGAGGGCGGGAGCCAGGGAGAGAGGAAGGGAGCTGCAGGAGCCGGAGGCAGAGAGTGGGTGCTCAGGGCTAGGGAAGGGTGCTCAGGTGGCCCATGACAGTCCCACACTGACTCTAGGTTGGCTCCTTTGCTGCCAGCCTCAGGACTCCCAAAAGGTGTGTAGAGAACAGCCTGCGGCCCCCCGCAGGCACTGGGAGCCTCTCCACCTCCCAGGTCTGACCTTTCCTGTGTCCAGTCCCAGGGAGGGAACCCCAGATCTGGGGGGAGCAGAGACAGTGATGGAGCACAGGTCCCATCCTTTACGGGAGCCCTTGCCCAGGGGCCCAGGAGTCCTGCAGGCCTCTGGCCCTTCCCCACTCTGGCCATGAGGCAGAGGGGGTCTCTCCAGGAGGCAGATGGGGATGCCTGCCCCCTTGTCCTCTGGAGCTTTCCAGGGAAAGGGGAGCAGGTGTTCTCCTGGCCAGGTGAGGGTTTGCTACTTGAACCATGCCAAATGAGGAGATGCCTTTGGTTCCTCCCCACCCCCAACCTCCCAGGACACCGGTGGGGCCTGAGAGAGACAGAGGGTGCTGAGGGTCTGGGTTGTCCACTCTCCAGGAGAATCCACAACCACTTCTCAGGGCTCCGTTCCCCTCCTCCCACCAAGGCTCTTTTGGGTGGGTGGCACCTGGATTCCTGTCCCAGCTTGTCTTGCCGACAGGAGAAACAGAGAGAGGGGGATGGAGACAGAAAGGCAGAAATAGGTGGAAATAGGTGGAAGTGGGGTCATGGAGACAGATGAGGGGTGGCACAGAAGGTGGGCAGGGCCCTGGGAATAGGCCAGGTGCCCAGGTGGACCTGGCCCAGAGGGAGAGGGCAGCGCAGAACTGGCCACTCTGCAAGGCCTAGAACCACCCCCTTCACTTGATGGGGGCTGCCCCAGACTCCATACCTGGGGCTTCTGGGTGTGTCTCGGAGCATGGAGCACGTGTGAGGTGACCCAGTGCTCTGGGAGGTGGCTGCTGTCAGGGCTGCCCTGGGCAGCACCCTCACCCTCAAGCTCCTTGATTATTTTTTCCTGTCGGCTCTGCCTCCAGGGACTGCCTCCCGCCCAGGATGTAAGGCAGGCAGCAGCTTGTCTGACCCAGCCTGGGCCTGGGGGAGCCCCCTCTTGCGGTTGGATGTTCTGAGCTAGGAGCTGAGAAAGATGGCTCCCACCCCCATCCTGGGAGCAGGGGAGGCCCCATCCCTGCCCCCAGCTCCTCCACCTCTCCGGAGAGCAGGCCCTGAGCCTTGGGATGCAGCCAGACTCCTGCCAGGCAGATGGGCTGGGGGAGGGATGGTAGCTACTGTTCCCAGCTCCCCACCCCCAGGCCCAGCAAGCCAGGCTCCTGCTCTTGCCTTCCCCTCCCTGCGTCCAGGGCCTGCTTCAGTGAGACAAGAGTAATGGACTCAGCGCAGGGCCTGACCCGAGGGCCTTGGCTGAGGGCCCAGCGCTAGGAACGCTGTCCGTAAATATTTGGGGAGTGAATAATGCCAGCCCCTCCCCTCGTGCGACGTCAACTCCGCCGCAGGTCCAGAAGCCCTCCTTATGGGAGGACGCCATGGGGTCCATTCCTCTGCCTCCAACTGTGAGAGCATCAAGGATCAGTGGTCCAGACCACTGTGCCCAGGTTTGGCCCCAGACAGAAGCACACTGCCTTTGTCACCTGGGAGCAGCTCCATCTCAGCCATCTCCAAGCCTCTAGGCTGGCTAGCGTCTCTTCCAGCCTGGGGACTCTTTCTCTCTTGGGTACAGAATCCCTTGCTGTGGAGGTTCTTTGTGAAATCTAGCGTCTGCCCTGCCAGCCGGCCTTACTTGGTTCTGGGATGGAAATACCCCATCTGCCCTTTGGGTAGTCCACTGTGGTCCTCACCTGCTCTACAGCGCCCCCTCCTGGAAAGCCGTTTCCCTGCGGGTCACCCCTTAGGAAGGGCTCCACCAGGGCTGGATGCCTGTAAGCTCCTTCGGGGTCCCCTTACCTGCCCCACCAAGAGTGTGTAGCAGGAAACAACCCTCAAACTCAACCTTCCCCCGCCTTTCCCCTCTCCTCTAGCCTCCAATCAAGAAGAGGCTGTCTTTTGAAAGAAATCTCATCGCACCAGGCACCTGAGAATTTGAGGTAAGCACCAGTCACCAGTCACCCAGAGGTGGTGGGGGAGGGGTCGCAGAGGGCTGGGTGGGGGAACAGGAAAGCTGGGAGTGGGCAACTGTATGCTTTCCTAAAGTTGTCCCTATGTACAATTCCATCGCTAACCTACTTTCTTTCTTTCTTTCTTTCTTTTTTTTTTTGGTGCCCAGACTGAACCCAGGGGCGCTCAACCACTAAGCCACATCCTCAGCTCTTACGGCCTGTCTAAGTTGCTGAGGCCTGCTTTGAATTCGTGATCCTCCTGCCTCAGCCTCCTGAGCTGCTGGGATTACAGACAAGTGCCACCATGCCCAGCTTCCAACCTAATTTCATGAGACTCCCTTGTCCTACTTCCTTGTTGTATAATATCAAGATCTTGAAACCCTCCAAGGTCCAGTTTTCTCACCTTATAAAATGGGGATAACAGTTGGGCACAGTGGCACACCCGGTAGTCCAAGCCCTGAGAATTGTGGCACTTGTATGAGCTGTGAGTTTGAGACCAGCCCGGGCAATATAGTGAGATTCTGATCCCCCAATAAATAGATAAATAAAATGGGAATAATAATAATAGGACCTCCACATAGGATTTTTAAAAAATATTAGATGAGATATGCACACAAAGCAATTGGTATAAGATAGAGTATACAGTAAGTGCTCAATAAAAGCTATGATACATAGTTTTTGTTTTTTGGGGGGTACTAGGGATTGAACCCAGGGGCACTCTACCACTGAGCCACATCCCAGCCCTTTTTATTTTTTTATTTTGAGACAGGGTCTCACTAAGATGCTGAGGCTTGCCTTGAGCCTGTGATCCTCCTGCCTCAGCCTCTCAAGTCACTGGGAACAGAAATGTGCCACTGCTCCCAGCATGACTAAGAATTTTCAGATGCCAAGTTCCCTTCTCCAAGTTCCTGCAGCCCTCTGTTCTGCGTCAGAGGGGAGCAGTTCGGGAAGCTGTGCCCGGGACAGGACAAGACCCTCTGCTCCAGCTCACCTGGACCTGGTGAAGCCAGCCTGCTCCCACCCACTGTTGTCCCCATTCTTGAGATTCTCCTGGGCCCCAAATCCAGTGCCTCCCTCCCATACCCACCAGCCTTGCCAAGTGGGGCTGCCCATCCCACTTCTAGGAAGAGGGACATAAACACAGCTGGCGTGGAGCATCCTCTCCGGAAGCCTCAGGCAGCCAGGGGCTGCAGTCAGGGTTGGGGAGGGTCTGGGGAATGCTGGAGCTTGAGTCAGGAGGTGCAGGGTGAGAAGAAGCTCCCTTCCTGGAGCTGGGGGAGGGCAATCCTTCTGGGTACCTGAGGAGGCAGGACAGTCCCCTCTAGGGCTGCCTGTGGCTCCGCAGCCCCGCCTGCACTCCTAGTGGGTGTGATACATGCTCTGGCCTCTCACTGTGGTTGGGTTTGCATTTCTCTGGTGATGAAGGATGCTGAGCATTTTTGATAGGCACACTGGCCCTCTGTATAGCTCCTCTGGAGAAACATCGATTCAGATTACCCACCTCACTGGCACCGCACCACTAGGCTGTCTCCACCGCTTCCAGTCCCCCTACTATACCCTGGTTTCCCTCATGGTGCAAGTCTAGCCAGGCCTCCACCCACGCCCCCCAACCTTCAATGACTCCCCATTGCTTGCAGCCAAACTTGCAAAATTCCATTTTGTGAAAGTATTTTCTGAGAGGTTCCTTTGAAGATGATTTCACTGTTAAACCATGATCAAAGTTTTGGGAAACACTGTACATTCTAACCCACCTTAGGAGTTTACCCAAGTGCAAGGCAATTAGTGCGTGCAAGACTAAAGAAGTCCCAAAATAGATAATTGTCCTCTCCCCCCACCACCTCCACCCCTATCCCTGCTTTCTTTTGGTACTGGGATCTATCTCAGGGGCCCTTTACCACTGAGCCACATCCCCAGCCCTTTTTATTTTTTTTATTTTGAGACAGGGTCTCACTAAGTTGCTGAGGGTCTCATTAAGTGATTGAGGCTGACCTTGAAGTTGCAATCCTCCTGTCTCAGCCTCTTGAGTCACTGGGATGACAGGTGTGCACCACTATGCCCAGCAACAATTCCCACTTTAACCCAGCACTTCCCAAACTAATATAATGATAAATTCACATGCACACTCTTGTATTTTCTTTTTAAGCTTTATTAAGATATAATTCACATGTCATACAACTAATTTAAAATGTACAAGTCAATGGGTTTTTTGTAGCAATCATGTGCCTCATGGTGATGTTTAAGTCAACCAGAGACCATATGTGATGGCATGTACCATGCAGCCCAGGTGGGCAGCAGGTTGTACCACCCGGGTTTCTGTAAGTGCGCTTTGCACCATGATGAAATTGCCTAGAAATGCATTTCTCAAAATATGTCCATGTCATTTTTTAGGTGACACAGGACTGTATACCCAATATGTGTAGATATCACTATAATCAAATTCAGAACATTTGTCAGCCCCAAAGAAATCATCTTCAACTTGCCTCCCTCATTTCTCTGTCCTCTGCCTTAGACAACTACTATTCTCCTACCTGTCTCCATCTTTGCCTGTTCTGGACACGTTTTGTTTATCACTCATCAGTTGAAGGATACTCAAGCTGTTTCCATTGGGGCTATCATGAATAATGCTGCTGTGAATATTTTTTTGGTACTAGGGATTGAGCTCAGGGGCACTCGACCACTGAGCCACATCCCCAGCCCTATTTTGTATTTTATTTAGAGGCAGGGTCTCTCTGAGTTGCTTAACAACTTGCTTTTGCTGAGGCTGGCTTTGAACTTGTGATCTTGCCTCAGCCTCCGGAGCCTCTGGAATTACAGGAGTGCACCACCGCGCCTAGCTTATTGTAGTTTTGACTTGTGTTTCCCTGATGGCTAATGAGTTGAGCATCTTTCCATGGTGCTCACTGACCATTTCTCTATTCTCTTGGGAGGAACATCTATTCAGATCCTTTGCCCATTTTTAAAGCAAGAGTTCTTTATATAGTCTAGATACAAATCCCTCATCAGATATGTGGATACTTTGTTCCATTGTGAGGGTTGTTCTTTAACTTTTTTTGTGTGGGGAGAGTGTTGGAGATTGCACCCACAGGCATTTAACCACAGAGCTACATCTACAGCCCTTTTTTTTATATTTTATTTAGAGACAGGAGCTTGCTGAGTTGCTTAGGGTCTTCCTGAGTTGCTTAAGTCCTCAATAAATTGCTGAGGCTGGCCTTGAATTCATGATCCTCCTGCCTCAGCCTCCGGAGCCCCTGGGATGACAGGTATGCACCACCATGACCAGCTCGTTTACTTCCTTCATGGTATCCTTTGAAGCACAAAAGTTTTAAATTTCAGTGGTGTTCAGTTCATCCATTTTTCTTGTTGTTGATTGTCCTTTGGTGTTATATCAAAAAATTTAATACGAAACCCAAGATCTCCCAGATTTATATTTTCTTCTAAGAGTTGTACAGGTTTATCTCCTCTTTTTATTTCTTTGATCCATTTTGAGTTATTTTGGGGGTATGGTCTGAGGTCGGGGTTCATCTCCATTCTTTTCCATGTGAATAGTCAGTCCCCTCCCCTCTCCTTGTGTGTTTACAAAACTCACAGGACTCTGGTGCCCCAGGAAACACCAGCTGGGAAATGACAATCTGCGAGCTCACAGGCCACCTGACCAGGAAGTCTCCGCTCTTTACAAAACACTGTTTTCCTATCAACTCTGGTTATCACCTCCACTCTGTTCACCACTTCATCGGTATGAAAATGTATTTTCTGAGCTCCGCCATGTATTTTGCTGAAATACCAAGTTAGCCAGTGAGCAAAAGAGTGAGCAGAACTGCACTGTCCCGGCTGGAAGGTGCCATTCTGGGACAGTAAGCTGATTGGAGGGATGGAAGGCCTCTGGGGGTCCCAGCCACTGCTGGACCCAGGTCTCTTCACCTCCTGCCCAATACCTTCCACAACATGCTCTCGGCCCCTCCCCTGCGCTGGGCACACAGGACAAGACCTCAAGGACCCTGCCTTGTCCTCCCCCTCCTCCTAGGACACTGGAGAGGGTTGGACCTAGAGGAGCTGGTCTGGGGCTTCAAGATCCTCCTGCCCCCATTCGGGACCACCCCTGGGGGTTCTGGTCCAGCTTTCTCTGTCTCCTTGGAGGGAGCACCGGGAATAGAAGGTGGCAGGCGGCCAGGGGCACAGGGCGGGCCGGGAGGAAGGGCCCCTGGTCCGGGTCATTTCCTGGCACCCTTGTTTGCCGCGTGCCCCTGACTTCTGGTGGTTGTTTCCGCCCCACTCCACCCACAGCCTCCCTGGCTGAGTGGGCAGCTGGCCTGGGCGGGAGTCCTTCCCCTGTCGGGCAGAGCGAGTTGAGGATCCTGCTCCCTGTGCCGCTGTGTGCATGGGGGCCTCGGGTCCCCTTTCTAAAAAAAGGATAGCATGGTGGACCTCAAGGGCTGGTCATGAAGAATAAAAGATGAATGTACATAAAAAATCTAGCCCAGGTTTTTTCCAGGATGCCTACTTTCCCTTGTGTTGGGGTCTCCATCTGAGCTCTGGGAGAGCTTTTTGGGCACCCTTCCCCATCAGCTAGTGCTAATGTCCCCACTAGCTTTGAGTGTCTTTTTCTTTGACTTTTTTTTTTTTTTTTGGTACTAGTGACAGAACTCAGAGACCCTCAACCACTCAACCACATCCCAGCTCTATTTCATATTTTATTTAGAGACAGGGTCTCACTGAGTTGCTGAGCACCTCAATTTTGCTGAGGCTGGCTTTTAACACAGGATCCTCCTGTCTCAGCCTCCCGAGCTGCTGGGAGTTTTTCCACGGGTCTGGGGAGGCAGTTCTTGATCTCCACTCCAGCGGGGAAGTGCATAGGGGCTACTGGCAGGGTGGAGGGAATGAGGTATGAATTTGCTTTCCTGAAGGTCAAGAATTTTGGGTCTAGACTAGTGCTGCTACCCTCCACCACATTATGCCAATAAATGATAACATTTATTGAGTTATGTGCCAGGCACCTTGCACGTTTTCATTTATTCTCTACAATGATTCTATGGTTAGGATACAATTAGCTCCATTTATATATAAGGGAAGGGAAGTGCCAAGAGCTTCAGCAACTTGAGACAAGCTAATAGGTGACCAAATGTGACAAATACTCTATTGGAGGGAGAGCCAGGGTAAGGGCGGAATGAAAAGCATCCCATGGGCCCCAGGGAAGGTGGTAAGGGAAGATGAAATGCTGAAGGCAAGAGGAAGCCGGAGCCTGATGGGCAGAGGGATCAGGTGAGCGAGGGAAGCAGGGGGTCCACCTCACAGCTGGGACTGTGTGGGGAGCACGGGGAGCAGGGAGGACCAGGACTGCAGGTAGGCAGGGTGGCTGGCCCAGGACCTTGGGCTGTGGCTGGGGAGCTGGGCTTACAGCGTGGTCTGTACCGCATCTGGGTTGGGTTGTGAGTGGGGTCAGATCTGAGGGAGAGAGAGGATCTCTCGGAGCCAGGTGACGATTGTCTTTAAGGAAAGAGAAGGGAAGGTGCAGTGTGCTGGGCCCCGTGCCAGGTGCTTCCCGTGGCTGACCTCACTCAGTCCTCCCTGCAGGCCTGAGAGTCAGGCATGGCTGTCAGCTCTTTGCCAATAAAGGAACTGAGGCTCAGAGGTGAGAGTCCCTTGGGGTGAGGGGACCCCGTGCCTCTGTTTGCACACTGGTGGGGAGGGTGGGTGAGCGTCCCTGTGAGTTCTTCTCAGGGCATCCTGGGTGCAGAGAATGGAATGTCATGGAATGAAATGGGGTCCCTTGGGGCTACAGCCAGAGCCACCAAGAAAGCTGGAACCACAAGAGGGCTGGAAGTAGGGAAGGAAGGAGGGCAGCACTGGGGACAGGGGGTGGAGTCCAGGTGCAAGATGGTTAAAGGCCCATAGGAAGTGGGACCCTGGGAGCTGTCGTGGGTGAGCATCCTGTGGCCCAGCCCAAACACATGGAGCTGGGCTGGCAGGCCCCAGGCAGCCCCAAAAGGAAAAGGCTATAGGAACTTCTTTCTGCTGGTGGATTTGGGGTGGGCCGCTTTGGGGTCTCTTGTGGTCTCTGGTCTCCCTGTCTCCATTCCTGTCCTGGGACCCTAGAAAGATTGCTGGCCGGTCCTGCCTCTCTACCCAGGAGACCCTAGGAATCCCACTAACTCATTGGCCAGCCTTGCTGCTGCCCCTCACCCTGGGTCCCCATCATCCCACCAGCCCCTGTCCTTGCTCATCCTCCTCCAAATGTATTTACGTCCATCCACATCTCTACCTCCCCTGGCCTGCGGGACAGACCCCCATCCCTTCCCCTGTCTATCCCTGCATTGCCCCACATGGTCTTCTTGTGTCCTTACCAGAGGACACTCTGAAATCCACCAAGGCTGTCAGTTTGTTCCCTTGGGTGACACCACCGGCTTCCTTCAGTTCCAGGCCAGCAGGCTGAAGCCCAGTTCCTGGGCCTGGCACAGTGTCCCCCTGAGCATGGCCCTTGGAGGCAAATGTGCTTGTGACTTCTGCCCCACTCTCCTGCCCTCAGACTTCACAGTCCCTTCCCCCTCCTCCTGCATCACACCTGCCTCTGCACCCCCAGGTGCCATTCCCAGATGAAGAGGACTGTGCCCGACTGCTTCTGAGCTACACATGTCAGGGTGGCTGCTCAGAGTGATTCTGCCATTTGAAGGACTAGCCTTGATGTCCCTTCAGCCTTGTATGACTGCTCACTCAGGGGAGTCCCTGAGGTCCAGAGCAGCATGGGGAAGGGGACCCCCAGGAGGAAAGGGCCAAAGCCCTGGGGGATTTTGCAGGACATTGAAATCTCTTTTGCCATTGTCTTCAGGTGCTAACAGTTATCAGAGAGGGGTGCATGTGCATGTGCATGTGAGTGGGGTGCTGTCTGGAACCCTGCCAGGCCCCTCCCCGACAGGCCCCTCTGAGCCTTTCTCTGTCCAGCCTCCTCATGTTCTAGCCTCCCTGCCCTCCCCCACCTTCACAGTTGCCTGACTCATCAGTACTCCAGGGCTTATTCTCTGGCAATGCTGTCACATCCTGCTTCCTCTCTGTCAGGTTGCTGAGGCCACCCTACCAGGTAGGGCACCCTGCGTTTAAAAAATTTACTTATTTATTGTGGTGCTGGAGGTTGAACCCAAGGCCTCGTGCAGGCTAGGCAAGTGTTCTACCACCGATCTTCAGTCCCAGCCATCCCCTCACCCCTTTTTTTGACACAAAGTCTTGCTAAGTAGCCCACGCTGTCCTCAAACTTGCCATCCTCCTGCCTCAGCCTCCCAAGTGGCTTGGGATTACAGGTACAGACCACCTTGTTGGCCGCTCCCTGGATTTTAATAGGCCTTTGCCCTACCCAGCATCCCGGGGTGGCCAGGAAAGGCGAGAGCACTATCCTCAGCAGGAGGTACTTTCCTGATGCCCAAATCAAACTCCATAAAAGCGCCAGGCCTTGCACACCAGCTTGGGCCCCCGGGGGCAAGGCGGGGGCCTCCACCCTCAGTCTGCCCCACAGGGCGAACACCTTAGCTGTGCTTAAACTTGCAAGTAGGTTTTAAACCCACAGCAGCTGGCTCCACGGCCCTCCTGGGGTCACAGGCTAGGATGAGGGACAAGGGCCTGGGGGAGGCTTCCACCTGTATTACTCAGACCTCTGTCGTCCACAGCAGGCAGGGAGGAGGAAGTGAGTCAGTGGTACAGCGATTCACGCCTCAGAATTCTGACTTTCCTTTTCAACCCACTGAGCCAAGACATTTGTCCCAACAGGATCCCAGAGTGGGGGAGGGGCCAGGAACCAGGGGATATTAAAGAGACAGAGCTGGCCTCTTGCTCACCTCCACTGGGTTCCTTAGTTCACCCATAATGACTGTGTGGCCGATTGGATTCAGCTGTACATACAGGGGTTGAAGACCTGCTGAATGTCAGCGTCTGTCATGGAGGTGGGTGTGCTGGTGTCACCACACTAAGTGGGACAGTTACTACCTAGAGAGCAAGGAACATGCTTCTGGGCCCAATTTCTGCTTCTTCAACAAACCTGTGAGTTTGGTGTCTTCAAGTTCAATTTATGGAGGAGGAAACTGAGGTTTAGGGAAGTAAAGGGACTTGTTCAAGGCCACTGTCCCACCAGTCTATGATCATGCTACAAACCCACATTAGCAGTCAGTGCAAGGCCTAGAAGATCCAAGTGACCATGTGTGTGTGTGTGTGTGTGTGTGTGTGTGTGTATTACATGCCGTGTGTGTGGGTGTGAGGAAGAGTGGGAACTCATGAGAGATTTCCAAGAAAAATTGGATATTCTCCTAGAGGACAAGTGGGTTAAGAATGTTCTAGGCAGAGTGACCTGCATGTGCAGAGGTGGGTGGCAGCCATCAGCCCAGTGTGGTGTGTCCATGGAATCCTGGCCCCTCAGCAGGAAGTGCTGAGACAGAGGCTGGCCCAGGGGGAGCAGGTTGTGGGGCAAGGGGGACCCATGGGGAACCTGATGGACATGTGGCATCTGGGAGCCTGCAGCAGCCAGCTGGAGGTGCCTGGCGAGGAATCGAGGTCAGAGCTGGGCGGGTGTCATCAACATGTAAGAGAGTAGTGACAAACAAGGGTCACATGAGGGACCACAAGGAGAAGCCCAGTGGGCTGAGGAGTCCTGTGAGGGACAGCGCTGGGAGGAGAAAGGGAAGAGGACCAGAAGAGGATGGGGGGGTGGAATTTCACCAAAACACAGACCTGAGTTCAACAGATGGCTGCTGCCACCCTAGAGAGGTTGGGACAAAGGACCAAGGACAACCACAGGATTTGCCCATCAGAGAAGGCTGATGCCCAGTTTCTGTGAGCTGTCGGGAGCTGAAGCCAGGCTGGAGAGGTGGACAGGGCCCTGATAACCCAAGGGCAGGATCCCTGCTCCTGTGGTGATGCAGGGAGAGGCTGTGGCTTCTGAGCTGTGGCTTCCTAGAAGAATAGCAGGTGGCCCAGATGACTTGGGGGAGGTGGGACAGTGGGATGCCTGGCAGCAGGAACAGCAGAAGGTGGGGCAGATGCATGGTTCCTTTGAGAACAGCAAGGGACTCCTGTGTGTGGAGTTGGAAGCAAGAAGAGGAAGCAGTGAGGTCATGGACAGATGGAAAGATGAGCCCAGCCCTTTCAAGGAGGGCGCAGTGTCCTGAGGGCAGAGAGGAGCCATGAGTGGTGATAAGGAGGAGAGTGAGGAGGGAATGTGGCTGCAGCTGCCCTGCAGATGTGGGGAGAGCTGGCGGCAGGGCAGCAACAGGAAAGACTGCAGTGATCCAGGGAGAAGGGACGGAAAGGTGGCAAGATACCGAGAAGGTGAACCCCGCCATACACAGGGATTGTCCCGGTTGGGTGGAGAGAGGGGGAAGTCCAGGCTTCCAACTGAAATGAACCCCTGGGAGCTGAGCAGGCTGGGGGGCACATGTGGGTCACTTTGGTGTGCCCCGAGTCACAGCACCTGAGGAAATTCCCACCAGGAACTTGGGTTTAGTGACAACATCCACAGGGGTTGGAACCCTGGAGAAAGCTGGTTCAAGAGTGGGGGGGGGGCTGGGATTGTGGCTCAGGGGTAGAGCGCTTGCCTGGCATGTGTGAGGCACTGGGTTCGATCCTCAGCACCATATAAAAATAAAGAAATAAAATAAAGGTCCATCAACAACTAAAAAAAGGTCGTTACTGCAGGATAACTTTTACCTAAATCTCAGAAAGACACAATGGAGAAAGGATTTCCCACATTTTTAGTCTTTTATTTCTACCTGGGCAAATAACTATGTTACCCATTGTGTGATAGATACACATCCACCATATCACATTTCAAAGAAGGTGACAAAACTCAGCTATTGGTAAGTCATGATGACATTGGACTTCAGTGGGGCAAGTCTTAGGGTGCACAGACCAGAACTATGTACCATGTGCAAGCTGGATGCCACTGTCATTTATTTACCTAGCCTCTCTCTAGGGTCTTACTGACCGTACCCAAGAGCCTCTGGCAGAAGGGTAAATACGGACAGATGCACGTCTTACACCTTGTTCCTGAGGAGTCCACTATGGGGAAAAGGAGCAGACCTTGGAGTCAGGCAGCCCTGGGGGTAGTACCAAGTATATCAGAGGAAGTGCTCCCACCTGATATACCTTGAGTGTCTCAGTATTTTCATCTGTAAACTGGGAGACAACTACCTCAGAGGGTTCTTAGAAGGTAACATACATAAATGGATGGGCTATACATAGTAGGTGTTCCATAAATATCAGCTCCCTTCCCACATTCAAATATACATAAAATATCCAGAGACACGTAGCCACATAGGTGAACAGCTGTGAACACAGAGCCCATGTTCTAGTCAACATTTATGTGAAGCCCTCAGTGGAAAGGAGTGAGGGGTGAGGGCTTCACATGAACCTTGAGAGATGAAGAGATGAAAGATGAAAGATGCCCACTTGTAACACCTGAGTACAGAACACAGCCAGTAAGAAGGCTTCATTTTTCCAGATGCCAAGGCTCCATAGCAGGGACTTGGAAGAGGGCCTCACTCATTTTTGATACACGTGGAGCGAGGGTATAGAGGGGGACTCAGTCCTGCACTGATATATCCCTACTGGTCTTGAGTGGAGGACTGAGGATGAGGAATTCTGAGCCAGAGACTTGGCCTGGGCTAGGCCCACATCTGGGTCAGGGGAAGGAAATCTGATAAACCCATTTATGCTTGGCCACTCCTCCCTCCTCCCACCCTCCCTCCCCAGTAATTTGCATTTTCAATTCAAGTCAGAGATAGAGACCTGAGTCTTAGTTCAATAGCAGAGATTTAGTCTATTTAGTTAAACACATACAAGAAGCCTTGGGACACACTGGACGCTGATTGAAGAATGATAAGGGATTTTTTTTTTCTTTTTTTCCCCAGCCCTTTCATTTTAGCAATGGAGTCCCAGAGCAGGAAGGGAATTTACCCAAGGAGAGATGGCTGGAGAGCATCTGTGCTCAACCCCTTGGCTCCAGCACACAATCCTTACCTCTCCTGGGGCTGTCAGACCAGGGCAAACACAGCAAGCACTGCATGAACAGGATCCACCCTTAAAGAATATTGACATTGTCACTTTTCTGGCTGGGAAACTTCATCTCACACAGGGCCCTCACACTCTTGCTGTTCTTCTCTCCTAAGGATCACCACAGCTGGCGACTCTTTCCCTCTTGTCCAGATACTCCCTGACCCTCCAGCCGAACCTAAAGCTTGCCCGTTGTTGTGGTCACCTGCAGAGACCGAGGGACCTCATCCAAAGTTTCTTTTGGATGTCAAGAGGAGAGGACACCACACACACCCTCGAGGGCTTGAAAGGGTTTATTATTTACCTGCTTGTGGTCTCAGTAGAGCAGGGCCAGCCTCTCAAGCGGGTCCCACAGGGCTTGAGAGCCAGGAGAGGAGGTCGACTCTGGTTTTTATCATGGTTGGGGCCAGTGTTCAGGCAGGAAGGGGCTTGTGAGTCTGCCTCCATTGCCAAAGGAAGCAGTACCAGGTTTTCTTATCCGCTCATCACGTGTAGGATGCTAGGGGAAGCAGGAGGGCTGAGGCTTAAAAGCCACCAGCAACGTGCCTGTGTTTCTCAGTCTGCATTACTAGATGGGTCCCTTCTACCTAGGGAAAAGTTGACCCATGGAGATGACATGATCAACTCAACTGGGGAATGAAATGAGGCTGTGGATGGGAATAAAAACCAAAGGACTTCCGGTCTGTGGCATGAACTTGGGATTTCTTTTTCCCCATCTCTCCAGCCCAGACCCTTCCAGTCTCCTACATCTCCCCTCACGCCAAGTCCATCTCCCCCAGATCTGTCTGACACTCCCCTACATTCCTTAGCCAGGCCCTCCCCTTAGCAGTCGCCCCAGCTCCTGCTCCCACATTCCCTCTGGACACTCCCCTGGAGTGGAAAAGCTATCCCTCATCCCTTTCCTGCTCCCAGGCCCCAGATCGGACATGCTGCTCATTCCTGTTTGGGATGGTCAAAGAGATAAGGCCTGGCGTGGAGCCATCTGTCATCACGGACTCCAAGCTGTTTGGGGCA
This sequence comes from Spermophilus citellus, assembly GCF_964194105.1. NCBI lineage: Eukaryota > Metazoa > Chordata > Mammalia > Rodentia > Sciuridae > Spermophilus > Spermophilus citellus. Next base: position 49,254,114 of record NC_138199.1, on the reverse strand, counting down.
GGACCCCTGCCCACACTGAATGTCCACCCTGAACCCTGCCCTGCTGACCCTGGCCATCTTCCCTTCTTTAGGAACAAGGTGGAGGAGCTAAGAGGCCACTGGAAGAGCAAAGGCAACATTCAGCTTTCGTCCAACTTCCTGTTCCTTGACCCTGGATGTCTCAAGACTGACCATGAGAGAAGCTGGGTCACTGCTTAGGAACAAATGCTATCCTAAGGGCAGACAGGGACAAGTGTCCTCTCCCCAAACACCACAGAGAGGACTGTTATCGCAGCTGCTATTGTTTAGGCACGTCTGCCTGGCTGAACCATATCTGCCTGGAGTTTGTCTCTTAAAGATACAGCTGTGTTCAGCGGTTTCCATCCATAGCCAGGTCTCTCCTGAATCACATGATGCTGTACATCTAGGTAACCTCCTGAGGTTTAGCTCTGACCTAAGGCAAATGAAATGAGAATCTTGATCTCACAAGGATGAAATGATTTGTAAACTGTAAAGTCAGGCTGGGGCCCCTTCCCAGGCTCTGATTCCAATTTTGTATTACTCGTCTTTTCATTCTATTCCTTAAAGAGAGTGCCAAATTATACAAGCTTCAGGTCCCACCAAACCTGGATCTGTCCTAAGGATTGTACAACTGTTAATTATTAGCATAAGTGATTAAGAAGGACTTTAGGTCAGGTATAACACTGGAATCAGAAGTAACAGAGAAATCCTAGCTGTGTGGCCTTAGTCAAATTGTTTAACACCCCTGAGCCTACATTTTCCTGTTTTAAAACATAGTTAACATCTCAGTATGTGAGGGATTGATGATATTTATAAAGAACCTAGTGTATTGCCTACTTTATATGTGCTTAATGTGTGGTATTTTCCTTCTTATTGTAAGAGTATACAGAAAAAAGACTGCTGGGGAAATGGGTCTTCGAGCGACAATAAGGGATTCAAAGTGCAGAGTTACCTTCTGAAATTCCCTTTCAGTTTGAGTCTTCTGTCCATTATGAGATCTTTGGCCTCCTCCACCTACCTCCATCTGGCACCACCTACTACACACCTGTGGGGGTTGGTGTCCCCGCCCAGTCTCCAAACATACAGTTTGAGCTATGGGATGAGGGAGGGGCCATTGGGATTCTGTTAGGTTTGGCCCTGAAGACAGGAGTGGATGAGAAATGGGCTCAGTCTGGACCCAACTCTCTGGCCATGCAGTACGCTCTAAGGAGAAACTCGTTTCCATATCGACAGCCTTATCCCTTGATACCAGAAGGCTTTGCCCAGGAGAAAATGCGTCTTTTTGCTAATTACAATTAGCGATGCTTGGTTATTACCACTGCAAAATATCTGTTTGGCTTTGCTGACGAACCATTCCCAGCTTGGAGCATGATGGGTGGGAGTGGGTGAGCAGGAGAAATAAATCCCGACAGACAGCGAAGGTACTGGGTGCGAGAAGAACGCCCAGAGACCGTCAGTCATCCCTTAGGGATTCACGGCGCTGCGGAAGCCACTTCACCATTCCAACCAGCTGCGCGCAGACGTCGATTCCCAGATATGCCATCGCCTCATCTGTCCAGCCCGGACAGCCGAGGTGGCCGCGCCTGGAATGGCCTTTCCAAGTGGCAGAAACGGCTTCAGCGAAGCGGCCAGACAAATCCCACCCCTGGCCCCGCCCGTTCAATCTGTAGCGCTCTGGAGGAGACGGTTCCTGGGAGAAGCGAGGGGCGGGGAGAGGAAATTCAAGCCTTTAGGGGTTCCTGACAGGTGTCTGGGGAAGAGGGCGGAGCCGGGGTAGGAAGGATGAGAAGGGAGGGGTGGCGCTGCCCCTTTAAGAGGCGGTGGCGGGGCCGGGACCTTTTCTCTTTCCCCGGAAGGAAAGCGGAGCCGGGACTGGGCGCGCAAGGTGGGGAGGTGCGGGGCTGGGCGTGAGGAGGCGGGGCGCACGCCGCGGGGGACCCCTCCCTCGCGTCCTCCCTGTGGTCCACAGGTCTGCTTGGCCAGATCCGCCGCCTGGCCGGGATAGAAGGCGATAGCGCGGTCAAGGGGGCGCGGCCGGGACAAGCTGGGGGCCGGGTGCTCTGGGTGTAGGGACTGTGACCCGGCAGCCGGACAGGCGTGAGAATAGATCCACGGACCTTAGAAGGAGATCCGAGGGCGCAGACCTGGGCAGATGTGAAACTGAGCCGGCTAGGAGCGAGAAACTGATCAGCTCCGGGCGCAACGGCGCGGCGGCTCGAGTGTCCTCTGAAGGCGCCCGGAGCAGGTGAACAGGTCCTCACTCCCCGCACCGCGCCCTCGAGCGCTCTGGTCCCCGCCCCGGCTCGCGCTCAGTCATGGGCCCCGGCCCCAACCGCGCGCCCCGCGCCCCGCGCCGGATGCTCTGCGCGCTCGCTTTGATGGTGGCGGCCGGCGGTCGCGTCGCCTCCGCCTTCAACCTGGACACCCGATTCCTGGTGGTGAAGGAGGCCCAGAACCCGGGGAGCCTCTTTGGCTACTCGGTCGCCCTCCATCGGCAGACAGAGCGGCAGCAGCGATACCTGTAAGTCCGTCTGCGGGGGTGGGGAAGAAGAGAGTATGTGCGGGGGTACGGATCCGGAGCTGGGTGGGAGCCCTGGGCCCTCGGTCTTCCAGACCCGCTGCCACTGGCCACTGTGATCTAGGATTAAGGGGGCGGGTATCCCGGCAGCTCTCAGACTGCCGGGTTTGGCGGGAAGTGAAGGATTGGGGAGCGGTAATCATTGGCGAGTGCTGACTCTGCCAGAACCTGTCTAGACGACACCTTTCCACCCTTCGAGAGCGGAAGTGGGGTCTCTGTTGCTTGAGCCGGCTACCTAGCATTGGTCTTTTCTCTGCGGGACTGGAAGCTGGGGAAAACTGCAAGATAAACACCTATCGGACCCTCATTCCCCTCTGCCTGGGTAGAATCCGCAGCAAATGCATTTAAGCCCCACTTACACCTTGCATTTAGTCTGTGGCCACACCAACCACGCCCTCTGCAGAGTCAGCCTGGACTGCCTTCTCAACTGCTTGGCGTTGCAGTGAGGTGATGGGGAGTCTGGGTGTTTGGAGCTGTCCAGAGGCTCCTTCCGACTCCTAGAGGAAGGGGCAGTAGAAGACAGGCTTGGTCTCTGGAGCCCACCCACAAGCGGAGGGCTCTCCCACCAGACCTCTTCCCTGCATTCCTCAGATTCATGTTGAACCGGCAGCCCTGAGTGTGTTTGTTTTGGTTTGAAGAGGGAAATTGTGTTTTTCTTTTCCTTCTGCCCTCCTTCCCCACAGCTGCAAGGAGAACCCGCCAGCGTGTATGAGCGGGAAGAGCTGGGGGTTTCAGAGGTTTCTCTGCATGGGCTCAGTTTGCTGAGGATGGCAGCTGGGGAAAGAGGGTGGCTGGAGGAGATAATGTTGCCCGGGAAAGGGCAGTGGCTGGGACAAATCAGGCAGGCCCCTTTCACCTAGGTGACCTGCTAGGCATCTTTCTCTACCTGGTCTCTAACTTGGCTAAACTAGAAGACCTGGTCAGCCTAAAACTGAGTTGAAAATGCTCCAGCTATAACTGAGGCCTGCAGAAACTTGAAGTTTGGAGTGTTCAAAGTCCAAACTCTGCTTCAGCTACCTACCTGCCCCTGCCCTGCTGGCCCAGCCCTTGTCCAGCCTACCTACCTGAACTTATCCTCTCCCCCATCTGGCTTTCTTCTCAGAGGGTAGGGCCACCACACCCTTCCCAGCCGGGTTTAGCAACTTCAGTCTGGCTTTGGCCAGCCTTCCATCATTTGAAGGCCCTGAGTGACCACCAGTGAAAGATTCTATAGCAATGTTTTTTTTCTACCCTAGCCCAGAAAATAATTTTCAGTTTTTAAATTTTTTTTTCATATATTTCACATATATATGAAGATGTTGATGGACCTTTATTTTATTGCTTTATTTATATGTGGTACTGAGAATCGAACCTAATGCCTCACACAACCCCAGCCCCGATTTTCAGGTGTTTTGATGCAGAATCTCCATGACATAAAGTAACACAGTGAAAGAGAAGATTGGACTGGAAAGAAAGAATAAAAACTGATTCTTCAGCCCTTCCCTCTCTACTATGTGATCTTGAGCAAGTATTTCCCTGCCAGTGGCCAATTTTTCCTTAAAAAAGCGTTGGACCTGAATCTATGTGTTCCTCCCCACCTCTGTTGGCCTATGAAAGGCAACTTGGCATTGTTGAGGGAGAAGCGGCTCAAAAGTCCTACTGCCAGAGTCTTGTCTTGGATCTGTCACTAACACCTGAGACTTTGTTTGCTCACATATCAGCAGAAGGGGAACGACATGCCTTTTCCACAGGGTTTTAGTGGGACTTTCATGGGATAGTGTGTGTAAAATGCTCTGTATGTGCCTAATTCTCCAAGGACCCTCCAGAGGCTCTCAGACTGAAGCCAGGATGGGGTACACCCACTTTGCCCATGGGCTCCACCCAAGATAGCTCAGCAAAGGGGTTCTTCTTTTTGGAGAAGTTTCAAAGTTGCTGAACCTTTGAGTGGCAGGTGGTTCTAGATAATTTCTGAGTCTCCCCATTGGGTACCCTCAGTCTCACCCAGGGGTCGTTCTTTCTCTATCTTGATTCATCTCATCTTACAGAGTGCAGCCCCCTGGCCCTTTGGAAAAGTCAGCTGGCCCTAGCTGGGCTTAGCTGCAACCAGCTGTGTAGCCAGATGTGAACAGCTGTCTGAGCACCGAGCTAGTAGCTAGTAGGTTAAACTGCAGGTTTCTATTCTTTTAGCCTCAAAGTCCCTTTGGGAGAACCAAAGTGTTCATATGGTTCTGAACAGGCCTTTTGTCTGGAGTTCACAGAAGGTCTCCAGGAGATGCAGGGACCCCTGAAATTATATGCAAATCATGTGTATTTGAACCTCATCCTAGGGACAGGAGGAGGGAAGAACACAGCTTTTGCGTTCTTAAAGAAGGCTTTGTTCCAGAAATGGCTAAAACCCCAAGGTGGACACTCCTTGCTGTGTCATCACCTTCATCTCTGCACTCGGGTTCCCCACCCACAACCAGCCCCAAGCTCCCAGTCTCTGTAAGGGAGGAATGAGGACCAAAGCACTTTTTGTTTGTTTGCTTGTTTGTTTGGTTGGTTGGCTGGTTTTTGTTTTTTTGTTTGTTTGTTTGTTTGTTTTTTGTTTTGGTACTTTGGATTGAACTTAGGGGCACTTAACCACTAAGCCGCAACCCCAGCCCTTTTTTGTTATTTTATTTAGAGACAGGGTCTCACTGAGTTGCTTAGTGCCTTGCTAAGTTGCTGAGGCTGGTTTTGAACTTGCGATTCTCTTGCCTCAGCCTCCCCAGCTGTGATTTAGAGGTGCCTGGCACTTTGGGATTCTTAGCAAGAGGCATGAGGAGTCCTGGGAGGCAGAAGTACTGTTCTTCTGGGAGGTGGTTACTGATCCACCCCAGCACCTGCTTTGCCGTTCCCTGGTCTGGCCTGATCTTAGACTCTAGGGGATCCCTCTGGGCCCCCTCTCCTTTCCTCACTTGCTTGGAAATAAAGATGTCTGGGAGGCCTCAGGTGGGAGTGGCTGCAGCTCCTGGAAATGAGGTCATACTTGGGGCAAGGGGAGCTGGGCAACCTGTTGTGCTTTCCCAACATACATTTCCCTGGGCAGGCGGCCGGCAGCCTCTCCTGCTAGTGCCAGCAGAAGCAGCACGGCAGCTTCAGGCTGAAGGACTTTTCCCTGGACTTTCTCCAATGACCAGTCCAGGCTAGGGGGCTTCAAAGTGGGCAGGAGGTAGGGAAGGCTGATCTTAGAAATAAGAAGCAGCGAAAGGGACTCCATCAGAGCTAAACCAAGGAGGAAGATGATATCCATTGCAGCAAGTGGGATTGAGGCTAGACGACTTGAAGAAGAATGCCCTGCGGGGTCAAATATGGAAAAATCCTGAAGAGCCGGGGAAAGGGAGAAGAAACGGGAAAAATAGTCTGTTGTGCTTATTCCATTACTTGGAGCACCCCCCCCCCAGCCTCTTTCTGCTGTCCTCATTTTCTCCTTCCCTCCAGCGTGTTGCTCTGGTTCTTGGGCTGAGTCACCAGGAGGAGAGGGGGCTGTGTGGGCAGCCTAAGGAGGATGGGAGGGCTGCAGTTTCAGCCTCCATAGGAGCAGCCTCTGGGGAGGTGGCTAATTTGGGCAGCAGGGCTGGCACAGGGCTGGCATCTGAGCATCTAGGAGCTGCCCCTTCCCACCCCAGGGCTTTAGGCCAGAGCAGATCCCCTCCCCCTCCTGCTTCCTGGCCTGGCATGGGAAGGAGCCCAGGGGCTAAGGACCCTAGGAATAAGGCAGGGGACTGAGTGCTAGATCCCCTGGCCTCCTCCTCTTTCCACAGGTTCCACCTACACTCCCGAGATGAAGGAGTCTGTGAGGTTGAATCATAGAGACTGTTTCTTTGAGCATCACCCCAGTGCCCGGGGGGCCTCCTTTTTGAAGTGAGCCAACTTGGTGCCCTGAACTCTCCTGGGCCCCATTCCCCAGCCTTCTCCAATTCTACCACTTTGTGCTGCTCCATTAGCTTCGTGCTGCCCTGGAGTAACACTGGGGCCGGGTGAGGAAGAACTCAGGGCTCAGGGGGTCTCCAGAGGCCAGGAGGTGCCTTCAGAATGGAACAGACTCAAGGGTGAGGAGGCAGCTAGGTGAGAGCCCTTGAGCCATCTTTTCCTCCACACCCCCTCCCTCCCAGCCCAGCTTGACTCCAGGAGAGGCCAGGTCCACCTCCTGTTTTCCTAGAGCTTCATCCGGCCACCCTTCACGGCCTCTGCCTTCTGACTGGCTGGGAGTTGGGTTAAACGCTGATCTGAGAGGGGTGGGTTTTTGGACTGCCTGATCTGGACCAGCCCCAGCAGCAGGTAGCTAGCTGAGGTTTTCATTTGCATAACAATTTGTATCTCATTTGCATATTAGTAAGGTTCCCTGCAGCCTCTGGATTCTCCAGCCCTCACCACGCACACCTGGCTGTGACTGGGGAAGCAGGAACCTGACTCTCTGCAAACCTGCCTTCCCCTATGCACACGCAGGCCTCTGGCTGGAGACCCATTGGATCCTGGGCTGGGAGCCAGAGGGCCTTAAAGGGCCTCTGAGCGGGCCAAGTAGGAGCTAAAAATACTCCAGGGGGTGTGGGGAGGCTCCTGTGGAATCTCTGAGGGGGGGACCTAGGATGTGGGTTTGGGATTAAAGCATTGGTCCTGCCCCCTCCTCCATTTGTGGGCACAAGGCAGCTCTGGCAAGGGGGGTGGGTATAGGTGGTATAGGAATTTGTTTAATCCAGTTGCCATTTATGCCCAGCTCTGCTGGCTCAGTACCTCAGGCAGCTAGAAGGAGGGTTCCCTCAGCTCCTCCTGGCTGAGGTGAGGGAGCTGGGAGGCAGAGAGACCCCACTCCTTGGGCACCTCCTGCTGGCAGCTTGGACAGGGCAGGAGCAGCATGAGGGCAGTATTTCCACTACGTTGCAGTTGCATGTCCTGGAATGCAACCTGGGCCCCTTAGGGTCCCCTTCACTGCTGAAGCCTGTACCCTTTCAAGGTCATCATAGGTGACCTCCACCTCCAGCTGATACTGTTTTTTCCCTAGAATGACTCTAGCCACCAGTGCCCACACCCTCAGTGACTGCCTGGTATCGTCAGGCTGCGGGAGCCCTACTTGTGTCCAGTCCCCTGCTCCCTCTAAAGGATGGCAGTACTCTGTTCCTTTCCCCTCTGCTCCAGGCCCCCTAACCTGGTAGGACTGAAATTCCTGGGGTCCCTGAAGGGAGTCTGGGGTCATGCTAGAGCCAGTCTTGGTGCCACAAGAAATCAGAACAGCAGTGACCACATCAGCCATGGCTTTAGTCAGAAAGCTTTTTACCAAGTGAACCCATTTATTCCTCCAATAACCCCCAAAGGTGGGTAAAATAGCTGCTGTTTCCATTTTACAGATGAGATAATCCAGGCTCTGGGAGAGGAAATTACCCTTGGAGACAGAATAGATCCTAGAACAAGGTCACCAGCTCCCAGGCTGTGATGTTCCTTTCCCACGGGCCCTGGCTTTCTTCATCTGTTAGGAGCCCTGGGGGTGGATGTCCCTGGGTGGTCAGGCAGTGGACTCACTGAGCCACCCTCCCCATCCCAGGCAGAAGGTGACTGACTAGGCCACTGTGGCTCCCTGTCGGCCTCCCTTCGGGGCTCATAATCTCATAATGTTACTCTTCTTGGGGAAGCCCAGCCCTCACTCCCAGGAACACTTCCCCAGGGTGAGGTTTGAGCTGCAGATGTGAGGTGCAGGCAGAGGCCACGCCCCTTCCCAGCACCCCAGGCTGTGCATTCCTGAATCCCAGTGGGAGGAGACACTCCAGGCCCCAGCTTGCCTGGCCCTGCCCTACCCACTCCCTGCCTCCTTCATAAGTAGGTCCTTGGCAGGGGCTGCAGGCACAACCCTTGCTTAGCACTTCCAGAGTCTGATGGGAGCCCTGGAGCCCAGTTCTGAGCCTGGGGCCTCAAGGTGATAATGTTTCTGGGGCCAGTTGGAGGAGCACCTGAAAGGTGCATCATCAGGATCAAGGAGGGGTCCTGGCAGAACATTGAGAGGCTGCAGGGACGCTTCTGGGGAGGAGGCATAGAAGAACTGGGTTCTCCAGCAGGGGTGCCCTGGATTCGAGAAGGTCAGTGGTGGGCTGAGGAATTTGCCTCTTTCACGAGGATGTCTGATGGTCGTGGCCCCATGACTATCCTCAGAGATAATATTTCAGGGCTGATCCCTCTGGTTCCAGCCACCCCTTTGGTGTGGGATGGATTGCCAGGGCTCTAAGCACCCTTGTAAGAGCTCATTGTCAATGTCATGTCCCCAAAGATGGATTCTGGAGGCAAGGAAATAGTCCTTGCCCATCCACCGGAACAGGGCTGCTGGACCACGTCGTTCAAAGTGTCAGGTCATTGGAACCCAGTTCTAGGACTCCTCCCCTCTACCTTCATCTCTGAGGCCAAAACATTCCTTTGAAAACCCAGATCTGACCATGTCATCTGGTTGGGTTGCCCTCTGTGGCTCCTCCAAGGCCCTTCCCACCCTCTCCTCCTGTCCCTCCCCGGATGTTCCTGGGCTCGGGCTCTATGGAGGGCCTGAGCTCTGAATCACCCTGCTTCCTCATGTTTCCTGGCCCTGGCACATGCAGTACCTTTGCCTAAAGTGCCCTTGCTCCCCTTCTTCATCGGGTGACCCCTGGTCATTGTCCTCAGACACCCTCTTCTGCAGGTCTCTCTGTGTCCTTTTCCTGTGGCACTCACTGTCTGTTCCTGCCTGCCTTCCCTTACCCTGGGCTCTTTCCTGGAGGGCAGGGGCTGGGGTCCATTCTTGTCCCAGCCCAGAGCCTGGCACAGAGCCAATACTCAGTAACTGGGTGTTGAATGACAAGTTGGCTTGGGGGGGAGATTGGGAGATCCTGAGCTTGGAACCCCCTGCCTCCCTGCCTGCAGGCTGCTGGCTGGTGCCCCCAGGGAACTCGCTGTGTCTGATGGCTACACCAACCGGACTGGTGCTGTGTACCTGTGTCCCCTCACTGCCCACAAGAATGACTGTGAGCGGATGGATATCACGGAGAAAAGTGAGGAGCAGTGTCTGGTGGGGAGGCACAGCGAGAGGACAAGGCTTGCTTATGTAGTTTCGAGTGATTTCTGATCTAGTGACTAGTAAAACAGCGAGCCTTAGAGCAGATGTGGGATTGGTAGATACCAAAGTTATGATGGACTGAAGAGGGGAGGAGCCGGGGCTGCCCTACTGGGGTTGGGAGTCTAAGAGAACTACTGCCCTCTGGGGGTTCGGAGCACTGGTATATGGGGTGAGGTGCCCTGGTTCATGATCCCTCCCATGCCTTTAGGTGACCCTGACCATCACATTATTGAGGACATGTGGCTCGGGGTGACTGTGGCCAGCCAGGGCCCGGCAGGCAGAGTCCTGGTAAGTGGGCACTCACTGCTGGCCCTGCCCTGCCCCCTCTCTCCTTCCTTCTCCAGGGGTGCATGCATGTGGCCTTTGCAAGTGTCCATTCCAGTGGCTGCATCTCCACAGGCCTCTCTATCCTTGCACTCTGTACTCCAGGGGAGGGGGTGTGTGTCTGGCTGTCTCCCAAGGCCAGGCATGGCCTGGGTCCTGTCTGAATCACCCGCTTCCTCCCCGCACCCACATGGGGTGTTCTTCATTCGTGGGAACTTGCAGGAGCAAAGGGCAGGGAGGGCCCCAGGCGGTTGGGCGCTGGCCTGCCTCCTTCCTGGGAGTCAGGCTGCCGGAAGAGGCGCAGCCCTGCTGACCCCAGCTTACCCAGCTCTGCTTTGGGGGCTACTCCCTGCTGTCAGTTGTCACTTCCTACACACATCCTTTAGTGTTGGCCCCTGGGGGTCTCCATTTCCAAGGCCCAGATGGACATTTTTGTTTTCATTTTAAAATTCATGTAAAATATACATACAGTGAAATGTACAGATTTGAAGTTTCTAAGAGGGTTTTTTTTTTATTTGTTTGTTTTGGGTTTTTTGTTTTGTTTTTGTTTTATAGTACTGGGGATGGAACCCAGGCCCTCACACAGGCTGGGCAAGTGCTGTATCCTTGAACTACACACCCAGCCCATTTCTGTGAGTTTTGAGGGATATGTATATACCTGCGTAATCAACACGCATGAAAGATGGAGCATATGTACATCACCCCAGAAAGTTCTCTGTGCCTTTTTATAGTCAATTGCCACCCCTGTAGCCATCACTGCTGTGATTTCTGTCACCTTTGAACACTATTCCGAGCTCCAGGTTTGCATCAGTTCACTGAAACACGTTTTTGTGACCCCTGTTGCGAACGGTTATAGGTCTACGAGACCATTTAAAGCCATTCTAGATCCTGAGTCCTTAGCAATGAGCTAATCACTCACCCATTCAATCATTCCACAAATATTTAGTGAGTACCTACTGAGTACCAAGCACTGTGCTAGTCCTGGAAACTTAGGACAGGCTCATGTGACATGCTAGTGGCTCTCATAGCTAGAAGGGATCAGGGAAAAGCAAATAAACAAGAATGGGGCAGTTTCTGATTGTGCCTGACCCTAGGCTATTTTAAAACACCCCCCTTTTTCTTCTTTCTGTGTTCTTGCCTGGAGCATGCTTAACACATGCTCTACCACTGAGCTACACCCCCAGCCCTAGAACACACTAATCTGATTCACTGGTTTGTCCAATAAATCTATATTGAGTAGCTGCAGGGGGCCTGGAGCTGTGTGTAGAGTCACCTTTATGAGGCAGCACAGTATCTTGTGTTTGAATATTCTCTGCCTCTATGTAGGTGTGAGATCTTGGAGAGGCTACTAAACTCTCTGCTTTGGTTTCTTTATCTACAATGGGGGAAATAAGTGTCCCCACACTATGGAGTTGTTAATGTCTGGCAAACAGTAAGCACTCAGTAAGTGTTAGCTGCTGCTATTATTATTATTATGAGTATTACTATTATTATTCCAGTTTAATATTGGTCCTTTTATTAAGCAGACAGGGTCATCTGGGGACAGAGAGAAGCAAGTCCCCTAATCTCTCTGGAAATGACCCATTTTGGACTTTAGAATCTAAGCCCCACCTTCCCTCATCCTTTCTCCTAGCTGTCTTAGCTACTCTCAAGTCCATACAAATTTTCCAAAAATTGCTCTTGACCTTCAGAACAGATTTCTGGATATTGGAAAGGGAATGTGAGTTTAATTATCACCATAGAAAGGAAAAGAAACCGGGGGTTCTCCTTCAGTCCCACAAAGCCCGAGGTGCCTGGGCCAGAGGAGATAGCTTTCCCTGGGCCCCTGCTCTGGCTAAGGCCTCATGTGTTGGGGGGTGCTCCCCAGGTCTGTGCCCACCGCTACACCCAGGTGCTGTGGTCAGGGTCGGAGGACCAGCGGCGAATGGTAGGCAAGTGCTACGTGCGGGGCAACGACCTAGAGCTGGACGCCAGCGATGACTGGCAGACCTACCACAACGAGATGTGCAACAGTAACACCGACTACCTGGAGACGGGCATGTGCCAGCTGGGCACCAGTGGCGGCTTTACCCAGAACACCATATACTTTGGAGCCCCTGGTGCCTACAATTGGAAAGGTGGGGACCATGGAAAAAGGGAGGAGGAGCAGAGAGCACTCACCACCCACCCCCACCCCACCCCTTACCCTGTTAGCCACTGGGACTGCCCACCCCAGACCATCCCCACTAGGGGGCAGGAGAGATGGGCAGAAGCCCTTGTGCCAACAGTGGCAACCATGACCTCCACTATTTTAAAGCATTTACTGTGTGCCAGGGACTTTCTTAATTATACTCTTACAAGGCAAGTGTTATTATAATACTAATTTTATAGGATAAAAAAACTGAGCCTTAGAGAAGTGAAATAAATAGCCTCTGGCCAATAGTAAGTTCTGAAACCTGGATTGTCATGTGGGTCCATCTGACTGCAACTTAGCCACTAAAAACTTATTTATATTTATTTATTTTTGTGATGCAGGGGAGTGAACCCAGGGCCTCACACATGCTAGGCAAGTGGTCTACCACTGAGCTACGTACCCAACCCTTTATATTTTTGAGACAGGGTCTTGCTAAGACAAGCTGGCCTCAAACTTGACAACCCTCCTGCCTCAGCTTTCTGAATAGCTGGATTATAGGTGTGTACCACTGTACCTAGATTCAAAACTTACTTTAAAAATAAAACATGCTCCTCCTGGAACAACCACTAAATAGTACAGCAGGATTTGGTAAAATAAAGAGTAAAATTGTCACTGGGCACCGTGGTGCATACTTGTAAACCTAGCAGCTCAGAAGGCTGAGGCAGAAGGATCGAGAGTTCAGAGCCAGCCTCAGCAAAAGTGAGACCCTGTCTTTAAATAAATATAATACAAAATAGGGCTGGGAATGTGGCTCAGTGGTCGAGTGCCCCTGAGTTCAATCCCTGGTACCCCACCCCCCCCAAAAGTAAAAATGTCCCTCCTCTCCCATCCATCTCCTTCAACACATTTCTTTTTTTAAATATCTTTATTTAATTTATTTATTTATATGTGATGCTGAGAATCAAACCCAGTGTCTCACACATGATAGGCAAGTGCTCCACCACTGAGCCGCAACCCCAGCCCTTAAACCATTTCTTTATGCTAATAGTATCTTTTGAATCCTTCCAGACTTATCTTAGAATATAAGATAACTTTTAAAAGAAAAAACCTGAAAACAGAATCCTACTAAACATGCTATCCTGCTACTTTTTTCTTTTCACTTATCCAAAGCCAGGGGTATTTCTTCATGTCACATGCATGGAGGGCCACCCTTTTGGGGACTACAGGACATACTGTCCTACAGGTGTCTGATGACTCAGGCGTCCTCCATCTCTGCCTCTCTCCATCACACAGATTGTAGTGATAGTGACTCTTCATGTATCCTTATTGTCACAGAATCTACAGGCAGGGAACCCTCAGTCTCCTCCTCTTGACCAGCAGGTGGCCCAGCCATAGCCACAGCTCTGGGCTCATGGAACAATGAGGTTCTGCCCCCTCCCCTGGCCCTGCCTCCCTCCCCCTGGTCCTTTAGAACCTTGGCAGGGTCACAGGTACTCTACCTGGGAACAGGTAGGCAGCCCAAAGATAATGGCATGGAGCCTGCCCAAGGAATCTGGAGGGTGGGAAAGTGTCAGCTAGTGTCCACACCCAGGAGCCTGCAGGCAGGAGTCTGGCCATGCCTCTACAGCTAGTTTCCATGGCACTGTGAGGAAGTCAGTTTCCCTCCCAGGGCCTTACTTTTCTCATCTGCAAAATGGGAGTCATCCATCATATGACATCATGACATTTCTAAAGGGGTCACGTTTTGCAAATGACAAAGTGCTCACAAAAGGTGTGATTACAATGGGGTGAGGGGGCTAGACGTGGTGGAAGAGAAAGGGTTGGTGACTCCTACCCCTCCCTTTCCCCAAATCCTTGTGAAGGAAACAGCTACATGATTCAGCGGAAGGACTGGGATTTATCTGAGTATAGTTACAAGGACCCAGAGGACCAAGGAAACCTCTACATTGGTGAGTTCAGTTCTGGGGGCCCATTGGGTGATAAAAAAGAAGGCGGCTCAGTCCCTAATACACTGGCTCTCTTCCTTCAGTGCCTGGTGGAGGAGGAGGCTAGAGTGTAGGTGTGACCAGTGGCATTTAGTTCAACTGGTACACACTTATTAAGCACCACCTATATGCCAGACTCTGCTCCAAGTTCTCACATGCAAAGTCGCTACCCTTACAGAGCTCAGTCCAGAGTGTAGGAGGAGTGGGGCTGGAATGGGGCACAGACACAGGCGCTCAGGGGTCCACTTTCTTGTCCCACTTGGAATTGAACATAATGGGGTTCAGGAAACTAGGGAAATGGACCCAGAGTAGAAGGGGACACAGTTTGCTGGGGGCTTATCGAACACCCTCCCCTCATCCCAGGGTACACGGTGCAGGTAGGCAGTGCCATCCTGCATCCCACGGATATCACTGTTGTGACGGGTGCCCCACGACACCGACATATGGGGGCCGTCTTCTTGCTGAGCCAGGAGGTGGGAGGAGACCTGCGGAGGAGGCAGGTGCTGGAAGGCACGCAGGTGGGCGCTTATTTTGGCAGCGCCATTGCCCTGGCGGACCTGAACAACGATGGGTGAGAATCTAGGGACATCCTCTGGGGCCAGGGTGAGAGGTGTGGGAAGGTGGGCTGGCCAGGCCAGGTCAAGGAAATGGAAACTTTGCAATTGTGCATTTGTTCGCTGCTTGTGGTGAGTTTGCAATCAGAGTGGGTGGGCGGCTCTGTATTTGCATGCCATATGCAGGACACCTGCACTTTCCTGTCTTTACCTGTCTTTGTATGGCTCCAACAGATTTGGGCAGTTTGGGTGTGATCTTTGCTTGCATGGCTTCTCCATGACATGCGTTTCCTATTCAGTGGGCCATGTTGGCCCTTCCTGTGTCCTTCCCATGCACTGGGACCTGAGCTGGCGTTGGCACAGTTGTGTACCCTGCCACCATTCTGCAAGTTATACATCATTTGGGGGGCCAACTCACACTCTCATCTCCCCTGCCCTTTCTCACCTGTGCAGGTGGCAGGACCTCCTGGTGGGTGCTCCCTATTACTTTGAGCGGAAAGAGGAAGTCGGGGGTGCGGTCTACGTCTTCATGAACCAGGCGGGCACCTCCTTCCCTGCCCACCCCTCCCTCCTCCTTCATGGCCCCAGTCGCTCTGCCTTCGGCTTCTCTGTGGCCAGCATTGGTGACATCAACCAGGATGGATTCCAGGGTATGAGCCAGCACCCCTTCCCCAGCACCCCCACTGACTGAGCGCCAACTGCATACCAGGCTTGACAGGGTCTGTGGAGGAGATGGGATGGGGCTCAGGCCCAACTTTCTCAGAGCCATCCTAGTGGGAGGATGTGCAGAGGGTGACAGGTGATCCTGGAGGAGGTGATAAGTGGTTGATAAAGATGGGTTGAGAGTACATAATGGGAAGGAACAGAAGGGGTGCAGTGGGAATGCAGGAACTTATCCATGTGCCAAATCTAGTGGATGTGGAGTGTTCCATCAGAGACAGGCTGGAGAGGAAGTGTGGGATTCGCGGTGGGTGTTTTGAAAGCCAGGCAGAGGAACTGGTGCTTTCTATTGGCTAATTGGGGTTTCAGGGTGTATAGGGGACATCCAGAGAAAGTTTTGGAGCAGAGGTGCAATATGATACAGCTTCATACCTTGAAAGATGATTCTGGCGGAGGTTGTAGGACCAAAGGAGAGATGAGATCAGGATTGTCATGTATCAGGTGTGGGATGATTAGGACTGGACAAGGTGGGGGCCCTAAATATAGGAGTATGACCAGTGCTCTGTAGGACTTGGGTGTCATGGAGAGGGTTAGATCAGGGTGTCAGCCTGGTTGCAATGGGAGCCCTTGGCTTATCCAGAAGTCACTTCTCTGACAACCTCAGTTTTTGAGGACCTAGTTGAGAACTAAAAGGAACCAAAAGCAGAGGGACTTCTGAAGAGACAAAATGTGAGCCAGAAACTTGGGGCGGTAAAGCCCAAGCACTTCCTATGGAAGGCTCGTTTACTTTCTGCCCATGGCTGACATAGTTTGCTAACAAGCTTGGCTTTCCGATCATCCAGACCCTATGAGGTCAAGTGCAGCAAAATGAGAATGAGTTCAATGAAGTTTAAGAATATCATAAAATGTTTTGGGTTCATTTGTGGAAATAATGAATTTTAAGTCTTGACACTTGAAGAAAAGTTCACTGTTGTTACGATTAAAATCCCAGCGCCTGGTGTCAGGTACGGGCTCACACATCCTCTTCTTCCCTCACTCATTGTGTCTCTGGGTTTCCTGAGTCTGTTTCCTCATCCATAAAATGGAGGTAATAGTACCTACCCCACAGCACCCTCATGAGGGGTGTGCGGCAGCCACAGATGGGAACACCTCCTTTTCAGGCCCTGCTGATAAATGGCATTAGAAGAAGAGCCAGGATGCCTAGGGATTAAATTGATGGGGACATGGAAAGGGGAAGTTACTGGGCAGGGCTCAGGAATCTAGGATGTGGCTTTGCCTGTGGCGTTGACTTGCTGCGTGACTGTGGGGAAATCACTTCCCCTCTTCGAAACCCGCCTTCCCACCTGCAAAAGGAAGCACCTGGTCTGCAGATGGTCACCTTTAACCCTGAGCTGCAGACCTCTGCAATGTCCCTGCTGCTGGCACCGCCTGGCAGGGTGAGGTCAATGCCACGTGGGGCTCTGTGGCCTGCAGCACAGGGTTCGGGAGATGTGGGGCCTGGTACCTGGGTGACGCTATCCTGCCTCTCCTCCCAGACATCGCGGTGGGAGCCCCGTTTGAAGGCCTTGGCAAAGTGTACATCTACCACAGCAGCTCCAGGGGGCTCCTCAGACAGCCCCAGCAGGTATGAAAAGCCGGGGACGCCTCTGCTGCCCCTGCCACCCGAAGTAGACCTTCCCTCCTCTCCCTCACCCACCCCTTCCAGATTTCCCCAGGCCTCCCTCCCCAGAACCTGACTCTACCCCTTTCCCTTGTCCCCAGGTAATCCATGGAGAGAAGCTGGGGCTTCCTGGCTTGTCCACCTTTGGCTACTCTCTGAGTGGGCAAATGGACGTGGATGAGAACTTCTACCCAGACCTGCTCGTAGGGAGCCTGTCAGACCATATCGTACTGCTGCGGTGAGCCAGGGGGATGCTGGACAGGGGCCTTTCTCCCCTCATCCCTGTCTGTGTGGAGTCCATTTTCGTCCATCTTCAGCACTAGGTCCACAGAAGGTTGAGCCCCAGCCCTGGCCAGGGGCAGGCGGGAGGCACTGAAATCTCCCTGCTTCTGTTGTCCTTACAGGGCCCGGCCCGTCATCAACATCCTCCACAGGACCTTGGTTGCCAGGCCAGCTGTGCTGGACCCTACGCTGTGCACAGCCACCTCTTGGTGAGACCACCTACTCCTCATCTATGGGCTGGCCAGAAGGGTCCCAGCCCCCAAGCCCTTCCCCTGGCCACTCCAGATATCCCACCTTTAAAGATCTGATACTGGAACTAGCATTTCTGTCCCTATCCAGCCTCATTAAAAAGCAGAATTTCTTACAGGAGATAGTGAGGGAATTGGGGGCAGTAGAGTATAGTGGTTAGGAATAGGAGCTCTGGACTGCAAACCCCAGCTGTGTACTGTGGGAGAGGGGGCAGGCTCTGAGGAGTGAGGACTCTGAGGGAGAGGGAAGAGGAATATACTTAGGTGGATGGATGTGCACAAGAAGGAAGAGTCACCCTGGGCAAATTATTCATTTCTGAGTCTTAGATCCCTCACCTGTAAAAGAGTTAATAAACAATTCACAGGGTTGTTATAATTACATAAGACAATGTATCAAAAAAAAATCCCTAGAACAGCAACTTTATATACCTTAAATGCTTAAAAAATGTTAGTTGCTAAGAAAGTGGTGTTAATGGTGGTGGGTGGACAGAGGAGGTCTGCGCTGGAGATCCAGATACCTGGGCTCAAGACAGGGCAGGGCTCCTAATTCGTACCTTTGGACAAGTCTTGCTCTCTGGGTGTGTTCTCCCAATTGTGATTTTTAACCCTACTTTCTTTGGCCTTAGGGGAGTGGGATGGAATGGGACAGAGACACCACAGACCAGCTTTGTGGATGCCCCAGTTTTGTCCCTGCCTTTCCCCAGAAGGGCCCTGGGTTCCCTTTTGCCTAGTACAGGAGTGAGAGCTAGGGCTTGGCTATCTGTGCCCCACAGTGACGGGTCCTTCCTTGTCCTCCCACCAACAGTGTGCAAGTGGAGCTGTGCTTTGCTTACAACCAGAGTGCTGGGAACCCCAACTACAGGCGAAACATCAGTGAGTGCCAGGCATAGGGCGAGGGGGAGCACGCTCACCTGGCTACTTACTGACTGCCCTGTGTACCTGTAGCCCTGGCCTATACTCTGGAGGCTGATCGGGACCGCCGCCCGCCCCGGCTGCGCTTTGCCAGAAGCCAGTCAGCTGTCTTCCATGGCTTCTTCTCCATGCCTGAGATGCGCTGCCAGACACTGGAGCTGCTCCTGATGGTGAGGAAGGAGCACAGGGAGGAGACCCGTGTTCCCCCAGGTCAAGGGTGAGGGGCAGTCAGCCTGGAATGCCATAGGCGGATGGATTCTAGATGAGGGTACAGTGCACAGTACCAGCACACAGTAGGGGAGAGATAGACCCCCCCGGGTGGGGATGGGGCCAAGGGTCTTTTCACCTCTAAGAAAAGTGAGGGGCTTTGTGGGAGATCTTAGCTCACCTCTGGGAAAAAAGGAGTCCATGATTGAGGGGCAAGTTCAATACCATTCCAGGGAGATTGAAAGTGGAAGGGGAAAATTCCTCCTGGGGAATAGATGAATGGAGGCTCAACCCCCACCTGGAAGGACCTCAGAAGGGAGAGCTAAGTCTCATCTCTTGGGGGTAGGCAAGATGGTAGAAAGTCTGAATCTGATGGTTGGACTAAGGGGTTCAAGGCTAACTTAGGGGGTCTTCAGATTGGAGAGAGCACCAGTTTCTCCCTCAGGCTCAGGGTGATGTGAGGAGAGGGTGACTTGGGAGAGGGCACTGTTGTCTCAGCTTGCCTTCTCTCCCCAGGACAATGTCCGCGACAAACTCCGCCCCATTGTCATCTCCATGAACTACTCTTTACCCTTGAAGATGCCTGAGCGCCCCCGCCTGGGGCCGCGCTCTCTGGACGCCTACCCGGTCCTCAACCAGGCACAGACTCAGGAGAACCACACCGAGGTGGCTGGGGCCCAAGCCAGGAGGGCTGCAGGGTGAGGGCTCGCTCTATGGGGTGTAGCCTCTCACACCTCCGACTGCCCCAGGTCCAGTTCCAGAAGGAGTGTGGGCCTGACAACAAGTGCGACAGCAACTTGCAGATGCAAGCGTACTTCGTGTCTGAGCAGCTGCAGCGGCTGGAAAGGTGGGCTCTTAGCAGCGCTGATTGGCCAAGGGCGCGACGGGCCTCATTGGCTCACTGGGCTTGGGGCGGGGCCACACTGGACAGGGGCGGGGCCTCATAGTTAGATAAGCCTGAAAAGAGGAACTTAGATGGGCCAGGTGTGAAGTCTTCCAGGTGAGACTGTGGGGCATGGTCTGGCTGGCCAGAGAAGGAACTTTCCTCACCTAGGAGACCTGAGGGTCAGGACCTATGACCGGGGGGTTGGGCTTTGGGCTTAATCCAGGGCTGCTCCCCTCAGGCTCCAGTACAGCAGAGATGTCCGGAAACTGCTCCTGAGCATCAATGTGACCAACACCCCAAGCAGGGAGAGGGCTGGGGAAGATGCCCATGAGGCACTGCTCAACCTGGAGGTGCCTCCCGCCCTGCTGCTGTCCTCAGTGCGCCCAGTGAGTGCCCACCACCAGGCCCCGAGCCCAAGTAGGGCTCCCCGCGTATTTGCACCCCCATGTTCATGTTCTTTACATGCGTTATCCTTAATCGTGTCCCCACCTCCTCTGGGCTTGGCCTCCCCAATTGCCTGCTGTGTCTTCTGCTTGGGAGCTTCTAGGGCTTCTGACCCTGCTCTATGTGGGAGGGAAGACAAGCCCAACCTTGACCTTCAGTCTTCTTTCTTCAGTCTGGGACCTGCCAAGCCAATGAGACCATCCTGTGCGAACTGGGGAACCCTTTCAAACGGAACCAGAGGGTGAGCACGGGCCATATCCTCCCACTCCTTGTGGGGCTCAAGCTGTTCCTCCTTCTCACCTGCTTGCACCTACCTTCTCGTCTGCTTGCCCTGGGGGCTTCCTTGAAGCAAAGAACCCGGAGGCGGGGCTGGGGATGTGGCTCAAGCGGTAGCGCGCTCGCCTGGCATGCGTGCGGCCCAGGTTCGATCCTCAGCACCACATACAAACAAAGATGTTGTGTCCGCCGAGAACTAAAAAATAAATATTAAAAATTCTCTCTCTCTCTCTCTCTCTCTCTCTCTCTCTCTCTCTCTCTCTCTCTCCCTCTCCTCTCTCACTCTCTCTTTAAAAAAAAAAAAAAAAAAAAAAAAAAGAATCCGGAGGCCCTGGTGGGTGGTGGTGGTGGAGGGGGGTATGTGTGGGAATGAGGCCCAGCGACCAAGAAAAATTGGGCCACTAGGGAGCTGGGCACAAAGCTAGAGCAGGGGGAAGTAAGAAAACCGATTTTACCAAGTCCTGGGGTGTGCCCGCCCTAAGCTCAACGGTTTCTTTTACGTGATGTTAGTTCTCACAATGTTCTCTGAGGAGGTACGTGCCATTTTAGAGAAGAGAAAGCTCAGCCTTATAGAATTTAGTAATTTGCTCAAGGTCATGTCAAAGTCCAGATATTGCAAGGGAGAAAAGGGGAAAAGTGAACAAATAAGGTAGCGAGGTGGTTTAGGAGAGGAAGAGGCCATTATTGTTTGCTTCTCCTCTTCCCCCATCGCGACCCCTCCTGGGCCCCAATGTCTCTTTCTTCTCTGGCCCTTGTAGATGGAGCTGCTCATTGCCTTTGAGGTCATAGGGGTGACCCTGCACACAAGGGACCTTCAGGTGCAGCTGCAGCTCTCCACGTGAGTGGCCTTGTGAAGGCAGCCTGGGTCAGGGTGAGGTAGTATCAGGGCCTCTTTCAACCCCTGTGTTCCCTTCCTAGATCAAGTCACCAGGATAACCTGCGGCCCGTGACTCTGAAACTATCTGTGGACTACACGCTCCAGGCCTCACTCAGCATGTGGGTACAACCCTGCTCCCCATGTCTCCCTGTCCCCAAGCTCCTCTGACACTTCTCTTGGCCTGCTAACCTCCCCTGGGTATTCCTTTTGCTTCACCAAAAGTCACTGTCATTATTGTTCTATCCTCCTATAGAGCAGGTAGAAGGGGAGTCATGAGCCACCCTAGGGCTAAGATATCAATCCCTACCATTTCTTGAGAGCTCATTGGGCAAAGGATTTTACATATGTCAATGGATCATCTTCTCACAACTGCCCTGTGTTTTTCCAACTATTATTAAGTCCACTGTGCAGATGGGGATACAGAGGTTCAGAGAGGAAAAATAAATTGCTTGAGGCCACACAGCTGGTAGGTACATGGCAGAGCTCAGGTTTATACCAGGTCCGTCTGATGTCAGAGGAGCGATAGTTAACCATCCTTGGTGTCCACCCTCTCTGCCAGGACCCCAGCCTCCCATTCCCCATGACTCGAGAAGCTTTCTTACCCTAGGGTGAATCATCGGCTACAAAGCTTCTTTGGTGGGACTGTGATGGGTGAGGCTGGCATGAAAACTGTGGAGGACGTGGGAAGCCCTCTCAAATATGAATTCCAGGTAAGGGTACCTCTGGGGTTCTGGTTGGGGACTCCTGGGAAAGTTGATGGGGGTTCATTCTGGATTGGGGGTTGGAGGATGGGAACATTGGGATTGATGAGATGGAGTGGTTTGCTAGAAGACTGTAACCAGGACACCTCTTGTGCCCATAGGTGAGCCCAGTAGGGGAGGGATTGGTGGCTCTGGGGGCCCTGGTCCTGGGTCTGGAGTGGCCCTATGAAGTCACCAATGGCAAGTGGCTGCTCTACCCCACGGAGATCACCGTCCATGGCAATGGGTCCTGGCCCTGCTCGCCACCTGGAGATCTTGTTAACCCTCTCAACCTCACTCTCTCTGTAAGTTCATGATGAGGAATGTTTTATTTGCATCTCATTTGCATTGAACCTCATTTGCATGCTGAAGGACCCAAAGGCCCTCCCACCTCATACCCCTTTGGGAACCTGACTCTCCCCCCACCTTTTCCCCTCTCCCATCCCTGCTCCCACATTTCCCTCTGTCTTCCTAGCAAATATCTTACCTCTTCAGGACCCTGGAGACAGGCCACCATCTCCACAGCGCAGGCGGAGAGAGTTGGACCCAGGGGGAGGCCAGGGCCTACCACCTGTTACTCTGGCTGCTGCCAAAAAAGCCAAGTCTGAGACTGTGCTGGTGAGTGGTCAGGGCAGGGATGGGGAGCATCATGCTGACCCTGTCATGGGGTGGCACATGAAGGCAGGGAGGTAGAGACTACTCACTGGAGACCCTTGTCTACAGAGGCGAGGTGGTACATGCCCTCAGGAGCCCCCAGACAGAGCAGGAGAACCACTGTCTGCCCTCAGAGGGTGTTCCATTCTGATAGGGAGCATCCCATACTGTGAACCACGGGAGGAGACACCGCTCTATTCCAAGGGGTCCCTATCTATTGGGGACCACCCGGATGCTCACGGCTTTGGACACTAGGACTGGGGTTTGGGGAGGAGCATGAGGATGTGTGAGGCATCCTCTGTAGGAAGGGAGACAGGAATGGCCTGGGAGCAGCAGAGGTCCAGCTGGGTGGACAGGTTGAAGGTGGTATCCCAAGGCACAGAGCTGAAGGGAAGGAGGCAGGCTCAGGCCAGGAGGGGCTGGGAGGAAGGGGGTTCTGGGGTTGGACCTCATTTATATAAGCAAGGGCTAGAGTTTACATTACTCTTGTTCCTGGCATTTTGTGAGCTTGGCCCAAAGAACACGTCTTAAAGGTATATGTGTGAAGGCCAGGAGTGTGTGTAGCTGAAGAGATGAAGTCAGGTTCCTTCAGCTCCCAGGGGTCGGGGGAAGTCTAGAGGGTGGAAGGAAAGGAGAAGGCACAGAGAAGCCAGAGACCCAGACCATCTCATGTCTCTTGTTCCCTGCCCACCTCAGTCCTGTTCCACTGGCCGTGCCCGCTGCGTGTGGCTGGAGTGCCCCATTCCTGATGCCTCCATTGTCACCAATGTCACAGTAAAGGCTCGGGTATGGAATAGCACCTTCATCGAGGTCAGTGCCCATGCCTGGAGTTTTTCGATGCCACCCACCTGGGGGGGGGGGGACAGCAACAGGGGGAGGGTGAAACCAGGGTCACAGGGACCGTGTGTGTATGCGTGTGTGTGTGTGTGTGTGTGTGTGATAGCAGTGACAGCATTGTGTTTTATGCACAGCAGTACCCTGTCACTGAGGGCCATGCCAGGGTGACATCTGCATGTCTGTGTGTGGACGTGTAATATTTGTCTCCAGCCAAAATGACCTTCTCTCAGCCAGGTGCAGTGGCCCATCCCTATAATCCCGGCAGCTTGGGAGGCTGAGGCAGGAGGATCACGAGTTCAAAGCCAGCCTCAGCAAAAGCAAGGCGCTAAGCAACTCAGTGAGACCCTGTCTGCTGTGTCTGTACCTTTTCTACCCCCAAGCCTTTGGCCCTGTGTTCCTTCCCCCTGAAATGCCATTTCCTGTTTTCCATGTGTCAACTCCTACTCAGCCTTCAGGGTCTCCTTCAGATGCTTCATCTCTTTGCCATCCGTGAGGTCTTTTCTGACTTTAACAGCTGAAGTGACCTCTCTCCCTCGGGACACCCACAGAGCTTTCTGAGAAGCCACACGTGTCTCCTATCATGCCTGACTCAGGGTTGTAGCCTTCTCTTGCCACCTACACCAAACTTTTTTCCATGACTCACTTATAAATCTTTTCAGCTGAACGGGCCACATGGCTCCTGCTGCATCTACTCAGCTCCCTCATCAGAGTACAAAAGCTGCCATGCACAAATGAGTAGGTGTGGCTCTGTGTCCCAAATATTTCATTTACAAAAGCAGGTGCAGGGCCATATTTAGCCCAGAGGCCTGACTGTGACCTTCATTGTCTCTGCTATCCCCAGCATTCTAGCACAGGACCCGATGCACAAATGAAGGAATGAATGATGCGCATTTGTGTTCCGACTGACTGACAGACCCTTTGGGGTTGCTGCTTAAAGATGCTGCCTGGTGGGAGAGTGAGAGATTAGCTGTGCTTGGGGACAAGCAAGGATGCTCAGAGAGCCTTCAGTTTCTGCTTTTGACCCCCTTTCCCCTTCCAGGATTACAGAGACTTTGACCGTGTCAGGGTAGATGGCTCGGCTACTCTGTTCCTACGGACCAGTGTCCCCACCATCAACATGGAGAACAAGACCACGTGGGTGAGTGAGCATGTTGACGAGGACTGCAGACCCTGGCCTGGAGCGTGGAGCACAGGACATCTTTAAGAGCATGCAGACACTCTTGAGCTATGTGGGCCTCAAGCTTGGTAGCATGTGAAGTTCACCTGCAGGACTTGTGGTGTCTGAACCATCCCCTAGAGCACTGGAATCTGATCATGGGGAAGGGACCATGGTATAGGGGTGTTTCAGAGTACCCCTAGGTGGGCTGGGGTTGTGGCTCAGCAGTAGAGCACTCGCCTAGCACATGCAAGGCTCTGGGTTCGATCCTCAGCACCACATGGAGATAAATAAATAAAATAAAGGTATTGTGTTCAACTACAACTAAAAAGTAAATATTAAAAAAAGAGTACCCCTAGGTATTCAGGCATGGTGACGCATGCCAGTAATGCCAATGGCTCCAGAGGCTGAGGCAGGAGGATCACAAATTCAAGAACAGCCTAAGCAACTTAGTGAGACTCTCAGCAATTTAGTAAGACCCTATCACCCTGTCTCAAAATAAGAACAACTGGGGATATAGCACAGTGGTAAAGCACTAAAAATAAAAAGCACTCCTAGGTGATTCTGATATGTAGCCGATAAATAATAAATTGGGCTTAGATGAAAATTTTAAATGTAGTAATTAAACATGTCAGAAAAAATTCAGAACACAACCTTTAATTATGGGGAAAATTACTTTATTAAATCCAAAGTTACAATGGAAAAATTTGACAAATTACATGAAAATGTAAATCTATATATAGCAAAAGAAATGGTAAAGAAACTAAAAGTACACATGACAAACTGCCTTTTAAAAAGTTTATAGCATATATGACAAAATATTGATATATATTTTAATATTTAAAAATATAAGTAGGTAGTATACATGAGGTGAAATACAGATGTTTCTCTCATTTTTTTTTTTTTTTTTTTTGGTACTGGGGATTGAACTCAGGGGTGCTTAACCACTGAGCAACATCTCCAGTTCTTTTTATTTTCTATTTTAGATGGAGTCTTGCTAAGTTGCTTAGGACCTCATTAAGTTGCTGAGGATGGCCTTGAACTTGTGATCCTCCTGCCTCAGTAGGAGTCTCTGAGATTACAGGCATGCACCACCATGCCCAGCACAAATGTTTAATTTACTCATAAGGAGATAAAAATAACAGAAAAAAAAAAAAGAGTTTTTTTCCTATCGGATCAGAAAATACTAAAAAGAGTAATGCTGGCTGATACCGAAAGGAGGAGGGAAATTCTTTTGACTGGAGTATAAATTGGTGGATTCTTTTTGGAGATGAATTTGTCAATATCCATTAAAATTTAAAGCACTAATTTCCTTTGATCCAGCACATGATAATGTATCTTAAGGAGCTAATAGGACAAGTATCGGAGATAAGTGTATGGGGGTATTTTAGAGCACTGTGAATGAGGGCGGAAAATTGGAAATGATCTACATCTTTTGGTAGGAGATTGGGTCAATAAAATGTGGTACATTTCCTACAGTGACTGCATGGCCCTCTGAAGGGATCAGGTTTTACCAACAGACAAGGAAGGATGATGATATTAGAGAAAAAAGGAGCTGGTCACAGAGGAGTGTGTAGTGTGACCCCATCAATGTGGATTATATGTAATAAAAAAAAATGAAGAGATTCACCAGAGATTATAGAAACAGTTGTTTCTAGAGAGTAAAATTACTGGGAGCATTTAATTTTCGTTATATCATTTATACATTATATATATATATATATATATATATATATATATATATATATATATATAGTTTTTGTTTTTTTTAAGTTATAGATGGACACAATACCTTTATTTTATTATTTTATTTTTATGTGGTGCTGAGGATTGAACCCAGTGCCTCTTGCCTGCTAGGTGAGCACTCTACCACTGCCACACCCCAGCCCAATATTTTTTGTTTTAGATAGACACAATACCTTCATTGTATTTATTTTTATGGGGTGCTGAGGATCAAATCCAGTGCCTCACACCTATTAGGCAAGTGCTTTACCACTGAGCTACAACCATATCATATATATATATATATATATATATATATATATATAGAGAGAGAGAGAGAGAGAGAGAGGGAGAATTTTTTAATATTTATTTTTTAGTTTTCGGTCGACACAATATCTTTTTTTAAATATTTTTTAGTTGTAGTTGGGCACAATACCTTTATTTCACTTATTATTTTTATGTGGTGCTGAGGATCGAACCCAGGGTCTCACATATGCGAGACAAGTGCTCTACAGCTGAGCCACAACCCCAGCCCCTGGACACAATATCTTTATTTTATTTTTATGTGGTGCTAAGGATCGAACCCAGCATCCCGCGCATGCCAGGTGAACACGCTACCACTTGAGCCACATCCCCAGCCCATCATTTATATTTTTAAAAATAAAAAAATTTAAAATTCAAAGTCATGTATAATCGGGAAAAATCATATTTATGTATATTTTGAACAGCCCTAACCCCAAAATCCTAAATGCTTCAAAATCTGAACCTTTTTCTAAAAAATATTTTTTTTCAGTTGTAGATGGACACAATGACTTTATTTTATTTATTTATTTCTATGTGATACTGAGGATTGAATCCAATGCCTCACACGTGCTAAGTAAGCCCTTTACCACTGAACCACAACCCCAGACAAATCTAGACTTTTTTTCTTTAGTTGTAGATGGACACAATACCTTTATTTTATTTATTTGTTTTATGTGGTGCTGAGAATCAAACATAATGCTTCACATGTGCAAGGCAAGTGCTCTACCAATGAGCCATAACTCCAGTCTCCCAAAATCTGAACCTTTTTGAACATCATGCTCAACAAGTAAAATCTCTGCAAATATAAATATTCAAAAAAAAATCCAAAATCTTAAACAAAATCTAAAAAAATCTCTGCAAATATAAATATTTTTAAAAAATCCAAAATCTAAAACACCCCAAATACTTTGGATAAGGGGTATTCAATCTGTACATACATATACACACCATTCCATTATAGGGAAAGAAGATGAATACTAGGTGTTATGCATTGTTTGTGGCTTTTTTTTTTTTTTTTTTTTGGTAAATGTTTATGGAGGGCTTGCTGAATAGCAGGTGTTGCTCTAAGCAGTTTATTCACATTTAACGTGTTTAATCCTCCCTAGCAACCTATGCGGTAGGTATTATTATAATTCCCATTTTACAGATAAGCAACAGAGAGGTTAAGCAACTTCCCCAAGGTCATGCAGTTAGTGAATAGCACAGCTGGACTCAAACCTGGGTCGACTGGCTCCAGAACCCATGCTTTTGGTCACTTCACTAAACTGTGAGTTAGGCATTATGATCTCCTTATCAGAGAGCATGAAATGGTGATTCAGAGAGGTGAAATTACTTGTCCCAGGTCACACAGCTCATCAGGGATGGAGCTGGTTCTCAAATCTGAATATGTGGGTCACAGTCTCAGATGTCAGGCTGCCTTCCAGATCTGGGGCTGCTCCTCTGGAGCCAGATCTGTGAAAAGAAGCAGGACAGGTAGACCTGCTGGTGTCAGTGGGGCTGGCAAGGGATTTATCCAGTCCCTGGCTGCCCCCTACTGGCAGCAAGTCAAACAGCAGGGCCCCAGGCCCAGCTAGGATAAAAAAGGGTGAGTCTGGGGTCTAAGTGTGTTGACAGGACAGGGGCTGAGTCCTTTCTCTGCCCTCTCCAGTTCTCTGTGGACATTGATTCTGAGCTGGTGGAGGAGCTACCAGCTGAGATCGAGCTGTGGCTGGTGATTGTGGCCGTGAGTGCCGGTCTGCTGCTCCTGGGGCTGATCATCCTCTTGTTGTGGAAGGTTAGGACCACCAGCCCATCTTGGGGACTCCCACTCTGGGACCTCCTGCCAGCACACGCTCACTAGCCCTCCCTTCATCCCATATTTCCCCATCCCAGTCCTCATTTCCATCTCAGCCCCCACCTTTACCCCACGTCTTCCCCACCTTCTCCCAGCTCTAGTCTCACCCCCTGCCTGGGTTCATGGTGGGAATAGCAAGCTGGAAAGGGGAACACAGGAGCTCCGGCCTCTGGTCACACCACCAGGCTGGGATCGGGTCCCAGGCCTCTAGGATCCCCAGCCCTAAGCCCTAGCCCCGAGAGCTGCTGGCCCGACCCCCAGCGCCCCTGATGGCCACTCCCCACCTCCTCCCCTCCAGTGCGGCTTCTTCAAGCGAGCCCGCACTCGCGCCCTGTATGAAGCTAAGAGGCAGAAGGCGGAGATGAAGAGCCAGCCGTCAGAGACGGAGAGGCTGACGGACGACTACTGAGGGGGGCAGCCCCCCACCCAGGCCCACCCGGGTAACGTGGCCTCCGGGCCCTCCTCCCCGAGTGCCCCAGCTGGCCCGGGCCTCTGTCTCTGTCCTGTCTCTTCCTCTTGGCTTAGGGGCCTGCTCTGACCTCCTCTGTCCCCATTACCACCTCAAGACAGCAGGCTACTCTGTGTGACTTCCCCTCTGTCCCCCAATCTAGCTCTCAGGGACTTAGACCCCAAGAAGGAACCACAAAATCCTCCCCATGATCACTTTGATTTTTTTGGGATTGCAAAAGGGTCAGAGCCAAGGCTAGGCCCATGTTTGTAGATCACGAGGCATGTCCAGATGATTCTACACCCCTGGGAAGGAGGGCACTGGTAGACTCCTGCCTCCGGGGAACCAGCACTTTTCCTACTGAGCAGTACCCACCTCCTTGGGATAAGCAACCGACCCCCCAATGCTGGTCAGGGGAGACCACCCCACTCTCCTGGCCCACCATTCCACCAGTAGTCTCTGCGGCTGCCCTTTGGTCTCCATCAGCTTCTTCCTCTCCTCTCTGCCTTCCTCAGCTCCTCTTTCCCCTGGACCTGGGGTGGGGAAACTAATCCTCCCTGTCCATCTCAGTGCAGGGACACGGGGCATGTTTGAGTCAGGGTCCTGGCTTTGAGGACTGGGAGTCTGCGGGGAGGCTGGCACATCTTACCTCCACTTGAACCCTGGATGCTGACGCATTTTCTCTTCTCGCCTAACTCCAGTGTGACTTCTTTAAGCGGACCCGCTACTACCGGATCATGCCCAAGTACCACGCGGTGCGCATCCGGGAGGAGGAGCGCTACCCAGCTCCAGGGAGCACTCTGCCCACCAAGAAGCACTGGGTGACCAGCTGGCAGACTCGAGACCGATACTACTGACATTCTTCCTGACCCCACTCCCCCCCTCCCCTGGTGTCCCCTTTCTTCCTATTTATCATAAATTATGCCTTTGACAGTCCACAGGGGCCATTGCCTTTGGCTGGCACCAGCAGATCAAGGCACACACTCGTCTTTGGGCGGAGGCATGTGCTTCTGGCTGCGGACACCTCCCAGCGGGACCTTGCATTGCTGAGCACATGGCAGCCCTGTGCCCTAGACACGTGGAGCCTGCTGCTTGTGCCCTGGGCTCGTGCACCATGGGTGGTACATGGACGCACCCCGTCCCAGTCTCTGCCTACGCCAGAACCTAGCCAAGGGGCCTCCATGTGGTGATGCCTCCCCCTTTCACACTGGATCCATCTTGAGCCATAGTCACTGGACCGATTTTGCTGTTGAGAGTAAACTACTGATGGGAAGCAGCCAGCTGGGCCCAGCCACAGAGTTGGGGTTCCATTAAAGGCTGTCCAGGGGCGTCCAGCATGCTGTGATCCAGGAGCAAACAAACTAGAAAGAAGGTCCCAGGTCGGCTTTCTTTCATGGACCTATTTGAAGTATCTCTCCCTGGAACTAGCAGGGCAGACAGCCCAAAGGAACAGAGACAGACGGCAGGACATCCTGGACTGGAGGCTCTGGGCCTGCCCTGGAGCTTGATGGAAGTCTCTAGAGAGCAGGAGACCAGTCCTGGGCCAGGCAGACGGCAGGACACAGAGGAGATACCAATCCTGATCCCCTGCTCAGAAAGGCCTGGAAAGACCAAAGAGGGAGCGACGCTTGAATGTAGGGCAGGGAAGAAGCCTGTCCCTGATCCCACTCCAGGCCAGGCTCCACTCTGGTGCCCCCCCGCCCATGAACTGGGGGCTTAGAGGTGGAGTCCTTGACTGTCCTCAACTTCCAGAGCCAACCTGGCTCTGGCCCCTCCCCAATGGGCTACAGAGGAAGCCAAGGCTTGTTCCCAGGACCTCCCCTGGCCCCTGCCCACCCCCTCCACGGTACTGTAGCAGGGAGCTCCTGCCCTCCTTGTGCCTTCTTTGTACACAGGCTTCTCACTGCAACCAATAAATTGCTCCCAGTTTGTACATGCGGCACCTGCCTCCATCCTCCCCAGCTCAGCCCAAACAAATGACCACATCACCACCCAGGTGGCCCCAGGTAGACAGAGCTGGCTGCTGGGCTCTGAGAGGTTTGAGGGTAAAGATCTGTGGAGGAGACGCCAGCCCCTGCTCTCAGGGCTGCCCCTGCCTAAAGGCTGGTCATAGACACACAAATGAGATTGAGAGGCGAGGATGAGGGAAGAGCCCTGAGCAGACCCCATGGGACACAGACCAGTCTCGTGTGCTGGCCTGGGAAGGCAGGGTGGGATGCAAGGGTGGGAAGAGGCACAAGCTACTGCGTTGTAGGAACAGGTAGTCCTGGCTGTCACAGAACAAAGATGGTACATGGGTAGAGAGACATCCCTCAGCCAGTGACTGAGTTCATGTAAGAGCCTGCTTTTCTGCCTCTGTTTCACCACCACCACCCCTGGGCACCCTGATGCAATCACGGTGAACCAGTTACCCAAGGCTGCAAAGACGAGCAGGTCATAGTATCCATCCCCCAGCCTCTGAGCAGGAGGCCCTGGAGCTCTCGTCTTTTGCAACCTCCCCGGGAGTGTTTGGTACCAAAGCTTAGGTGGCCCACCATTTGGATGAAGCTCCCCCCTTACATCCCGTGTTTCCTGAAGCACTTCCTCCTCTGTACTGAGGCTTGGGAATGGAACAAGGCTGTGTCCCTTGATTTCTTGACTCCAAGTTGCGTATTCATACTGTTCATTTTCCCCAAGGCTAAGCTGGGGATGTAGCCCAGTGATAGAGCCCTTGCCTAGCATCAGGCCCACTAGGTTCCATCCCGGGCACCAAAAACCAACCAAACAAATGAATAAAGAAGGGAGAAAAGGAGAGAATTTTATCTAAAGCTCTGACCCTTAACAAGATTCCAATAACAGCTGGAAATAACTGTCTGAAGAAATCTAGGAGCAGATGCCAGACTGAGCCACTCAGAGCCCTCAGGCCCAAGCTATTCTGGAAGTTCCTCCTGATGTCTACCTGGTGTCTCTCAGCCTTGACCTTGTGGCAGCTCTCTGCCCGCCCCTCTTTCCAGCAGGGTCCAACACCCTTCCTGCACCTCATCCCTTAATTTTCTATGCTGGGGTTTCCCCTGTTTCAGGATGATTGACAGTGGAATGTTCAGTTCCCCCAGGAAAATCCCAGCCCCACCCCTGAGAAGCCAAGTTCTTAGAACCCAGTGATCAAAGACCTTCATTTTCCAGAATCTGGAATTCACTTGTTTGGGAATAACACCATGGTGGGGGTGTCAAATCCCAGCTCATGTTGAGCAAAACTGAGCCCAGATCAGTCCTGTGCTTACAGCCACTTCCTGCTTGAGTCAAAGGAGAGTTTATACACCTCTCTGACTGGTTGCACATGCCCAGTCCGACACTCCCCCCAACATACACACACATAGCGTGCAGAGGCTTGTGAATAGACACTTTTCCTACTAAGCCACTCCTGAGAATAGGACAGTTGCAGGACCAGGGCAGCTACACTTCTAGGCAAGAAACACAGGTGGTAGAGATGCCACCACGGCCACTACAAAAACAGGCTCCACAGTGCCAAGCTTCCTGAGCTCCCGGGAGCCGGGAGCTGCAGCACCTCCAAACTGCATGCCAGAGAAGGTCTTGGCTCTTGCATCTCTAAAAGAACCATCAAGGTGATTCTTTCCTTTTTGGGTAGCAGATGGGATTGCACTTCCAGGTCCCCCCTTCTTGGGTGAGGCCATGTGACTCATTCTGACCAATGAGCTTGAACAGGAGGGAAGCAACTCAATTGTAGGCTGGACCTTTTAATTGCTGGTATAAAACTGCTGCTGTGGAAACCTGTGTTGAGATGAAGTTTCTGTCAGCCTGAGAGTCCCCTACCAACCCATATTGCATGGGATGTGGGATGTTTGAGGACTGGGAGCTTTGGGGAGCTCAGCATCACCTCACCTAGCATGACTGGGTTGCACCCTGCCGCAAGCTCTGCAGAAGGAACTTTTATTCAAGCATAGAGCCCACTGTGTGGAAGTTGAGCTCTAAGGTGAGGGTCATGGGAACTCTCTCCCTCTCTTACACCTAGGCTCAGAGTCATGGGCTTGTCCTTGTTATTTTGACAATAGTAATAGTAACAGATACTGTAATGCCAGATTCGTGGGACCCCAATAGACCTCCAGGAGTTGAATCCGATGCAATCACACAAGAGTCTTTATGGCAAGCTCGAGCCTGGACTCACAACTGTTCCTGATGCAGCGGTCCCCCAGGGACCGGTCCATTGTTCAGTGAGATTTTATAGGTTTTGGGGGATACTCTATGTGTCACAACATCACACAGCAAATTATTCCACACGGCAGGAAAAGTCAAACAACTCTTAACATTGATTTGCACATTCACTGGCAGGAACAAGTTAGTAGGGGTTAGTATAAGAGGTTAGTATAAGAGGGGGATTCCTTTGAACTGATTGGTTTAGGCCACGAGGGGTGTACATGCTAAACTACATGGTTTCCCAACATGTTATCAACCACCATAAACTACTGGGGGGTCATCTGGCATCCCCCGTATTTTCCCTGTCTCATGCTGATTGGTGGTTGCTAGGGGGTTGCTATGGGTCTTCACCTAGCCTAACTGAGTCAGGGATACCTGGCCCCACAGATCTCTCCTGTTATTTGCAGACAAACAACTCAGCAGGGTGGGTATGTGCTTAGGAGTGCTCTGTGGGTTTTTCCAAGGACAAGGGTCACGCCCCCTTCCTTAGGACAGGCCTTGAGGTAGAAGCTGGTTTCTCAAAAATGGAGTCACATCAGTTTCTCAATACCATTTATTGCTAGGCACAGGGCTTGGGTTTTAATGCATAATATCCCATACATTACAGGGCACTTGCAGCCACGATTACCCAGGGCCTCAATTGCCTCCTAATTGCTGGCCCAGTAACATCTGGTAGTGCTCTCCGATATCTCTGGGCATGTCTCCCTGCTGACCGCACTTCCGTTTTCACTCCATCCTCAACCACATGCCAGGCACCGCGCCCCAAGTTGGAGAATAAGATACCAAGATAAACACGTGTCTGTCCTCCAGAGTCCGGTAGGAAAGACAGATGAATCAGCAAAAATTACCACTCATTGTGGCAAACTCTTGCTAAGATTATGAGACTTAAGGAGCCCTTGGAGGAAGCTCTTAACCCAGGCTGGAAATATCAGGGAAGCTTACTGGAGGAAGGAATGACTAAGCAGATGAGATATGAAGAATGGATAGATGAAGTTGAGAAAATTGATCCAGACAGAAAAGACGGAGATTGCAATGACTTGGAGATTAGAAGCCAGTTCAAGGCAGCACAAAGGTGGGGCTGGGAGTTGAGCTGGAACATGTGGAAGAGGAGGCTGGGAGTGAAACCAAAGCACATCATGGGACAACTGAAAAGGCTCCAGTAAGAAGTGGAGAGTTACTGAAAGGCTGTGAGCCGGAAAGCAACAAGGTCAGATCTGTAGTTCAGAATGATCCCCGAGACTCTGTTTTCCTATCTATCAAATGGGGGATAATAATAGTACAATAGAGCTGTCTTGAGGATTAAATGAGGTAATGCAGCAAACAGTGCCTGGCACACAGATTATTATCCATTAAGCCAGGAATGCTTTCCATTGTGAAGCCAGGCTACAATCACATCCTATTATTGATTCATTTCTTTGCAGCCATCTCCCAAACTGAGAAATGAAATGATTGAGGGGAAAGGCTATGTCATGATCCTGTCTGTGTTTCCTGATTTCAACACAAAGCCTAGCATATATAAGACGCTTGGTAAATGCGAGCTCACGATTGATTTGATCAAACCATTGGTGCAAATCCTCAAAGAGTCAGTTCGGGCCCCAGGCCCAGGATGGGACATACTACATTCTTCCACAAGTGGGCGCAAGACGTTTCTCACAAAAGAGGCGGCGCTGGTGGCGAAGGCTGGGCTCCAAAATCCCAGGACTCCCCAACCCCTCGGATCTTACTCTGAGGAAACCCGGTCCAAAGAAGGTTGTTTTCTTAGGTGGTCGCCGCAAGATGTCCAAGGCTTTACGATCAGTCAAATGAACCCGATAATAGAATGAAAGTGTTTCGAAAATGAGCACTGATAGTAGTTGCTTCCTCCACCGCTGCTAATCGTGAGGGTTTTGGGCTCTGGGTGTTTTTCACTTTAGGAAGGCAAACGCCACCTTCTCCTGGGGCACTTGAATCTTTATGGAAGCGAGAGGGTTGCATGTATCTAGGGCAGATTAGTATAGGCTCGTATCCTGGTTCCTAATTTTGCAAATACTCAGTCTCTGTCAATCACCCGGATTGGGAAGCCACAAGACTCCATAAAGGAGGGCTGATCAGGACAGGTAAGACAGGTACCTTTATTTGGAACAGGGATTCGCTGAAAGTTACCTGGATAAGTCAGGGAAGGAAGGGTTAAAAAGGACCCGGCAAGTGAAGAAAAGTGGTGAGGGAGCAAAGCAAGGCAAGAGTGGAAAAGGAAGCAAAGGGCTTGCTGGCCTCGGGGAAGGGAGGGGTTAACGCGGGGCTTGCCTCTGGGAGGCAGCGGAGGTGCAAGCAGATGGGGGCGGGACGTCGACACAGCCGAGGAAAACAACAGACCCACCCCGGCAAAGACAGGGTTAAGGGGGCGGACCCAGAAAAAGCCACGTGCCGGGGCACAAGGCTATTGGTTTTCCCGGAATTGTTTGTGCGCGGCTATTGGCTATGTCGAGAAGCCACGAGTGCCGATTGGCTGAGCGTCGGAGGGGCCGTCAGGGCAGAAGCAGGGAGGAGGCGGCCGAACAGCGTCGCTGGGCTGGACTGGGCCAAGCCAGCGCCAGAGCTGCCCGCTCAGGGACCGCAGCCCAGCTGAGCCCGAGCTGCGGGCGCCGCCGCCGCCATGCGCTGGGTGCGGGCGCTGCTGAAGAATGCGTCCCTGGCAGGAGCGCCCAAGTACATCGAGCACTTCAGCAAGTTCTCCCCGTCGCCCCTGTCCATGAAGCAGTTTCTGGACTTCGGTACGGAGTCCGAAGGGAGGGAGGCGGGAGGCGGAGAGCCGGAGGGCCCGCTAGGTGGGGCACGAAGAAGGGGTCCTGGCAATGAGAGGTTAACCCCCTGGAGCAGAGAGGCCCTCTGTGGCCAGGAAGACTTGCTCTGAAGAGTTGAGGCAGGAAGGGGTTAACAGGGAGGCAGGGCTGAAAGGGTTAAGGGTGCCCCCAGCAGAAGACACAGTCCCCTAAACTGTATGAGGGAATGGGGGGCGCTGAGAAAGAGGGGGGCCAAGGTTTCCTCCTGGGCTGGCTTTGCCAGGGTCTGCGAGAGTAAGGGGCAGTGAGGCCTGATGTCAGCGCAGGGAAGGAAGGAGTGGAGCCCTATCTGGGCACCGAAAGGCCCACCGGGGTTGTCTTCACAACTCTTAAAGAGTGGGTGACAGAGGAACTAGGGGGTATGGTGGTAGCAGCGACAAGGCAGGGTTGAGAGGTGCAGCCATCTGGAAGGAAACTGGGCTGGAGGTGAAGGGTCAGACCCTCCTGAGCAGGCAGGAGCAAAGACCCTGGGCATTTAGGCCAGGAGGCTCCTTCAGAAGTTGCCAGCAGGTGCCAATGCCCCTGACTGGTGTACCTCCACCCATTTCAGCTGCCTCAGTGGGCAAGGACACTTGAAGATCAAACCTGTTTTAGCCTGGCTGCCTGTCCTCAGCTGGACAGAGGCCCAGGTCACCATGAGATGGTCATGCTGCTTGTACCCTCCCTTGACTGCCCCCCCTTTAGGGGCTGCTGGGTCAGGAGATCCCCCAGGATCTTCCCCTACCAATGTCCTAGGGGTGGCTTTGGGGCAGGAGGAGGGCTGTGCTAAGGTGGCAGCCAGATGTGTGGGCCCTGTCTGTCTAAATGGCATTTCCGTGGTGCCAGCTAGAAATTGGGAGGGGGGCCCAGGTCTCTCAAGAGTTGAGTAGATAGTGGCTGGCTTAGGTTACAGCTGCGTCACTGACAGAAAGAGGTCAGGGAGGTGGCAGCCAAGACATACGGCACCTGTTTCTCAGGATATGTCTTCCCACCTACTGCCCTGTTTGAGTGTTGAGCTTCCCTCATGTAGGAAAGCCTGGTGGGCCCACTCTCAGCCCTTAGAAGCCACCCAGCCCATATTGGAGAGAAATGTCACACCTGCAGAGGACTTTGAGTAGTTTGTTCCACTTGTACAGTGGGGAAAGTGAGACTTTCAGAAGGATGGTGACTTGTCCTGGATGACAGATTTGGAGGCAGAACCTGGACCAGAATCCAGGTCTCCTGTCACTGGCTCATAGCCTTCTCCAGTCCTTCACCCAGCTTTTCATCTTTACTGGGGATCAAGGTTCCCATTTGCCTCAAAGATGGGCATTAATACCAGGCATGGTGGCGCATGCCTATAATCCCAGTGGCTTGGGAGACTGAGGCAGGAAGATCACAAGTTCAAAGTCAGCCTCAGCAACGTAGCTAAGTAGGCCCTAAGCAATTCAGTGAGACCCTGTCTCTAAATAAAATAGCAAAAGGGCTGGGGATGAGGCTCAGTGGTAAGTGCCTCTGGGTTTAATCCTGGTACCAAAGAAAAGTAGGGGATCATTAATACAGAGGCAACCTTACAGTGGGCATCCATCCACCTCACCAGCCTGGATAGAGTGGCCAGGGACAATGCTTGGACCCTGCAGCTATGGGAGTCTAGGTATAGCCCCCCTCAACCAGGGTGCAGTTCAGGTGGGCTGGATGTCCTGGGTGCCTCTGCCCCCCTGGATCTACTCCCAGTGCCAAAGCTTACTGGGAGGAAAGGAGAAAGAAGTGAGGTGACTTAGGCCAGAGCAGCTCCAAATGGGTCCCAAAGGGGCCCTGTCCCCATGTTTAAAAGAAAATAAGATGGGAAGGGGATGCAGGTCTTGAAGTACTGGACAGGTGATGGGGAGCCCTGAACACCACAGAGGTTAAGAGAGCTGCCTTATTTTTGTCCTGGGCAGGTCCTTTGTCTTCTAAACCCTGATCAATGCAAGGTTTAGCTCACCTGATCCTGGAGATGTCCTTGGATTCCCAGGGTTTGTGCCTATGGACTCACCCCTCTGTCTTCCACCAGGGTCCAGCAATGCCTGTGAGAAAACCTCGTTCACCTTCCTTCGGCAGGAGCTGCCTGTGCGCTTGGCCAACATCATGAAAGAGATTAACCTGCTTCCGGATCGGGTGCTGAGCACACCCTCTGTGCAGCTGGTACAGAGCTGGTGAGACCTCTCCCATTCCATCACCCTGTGCCCCTCGGCTCAGGGATGGAGTCTCTGTGCTGCCAGCTGCCTTGAGGTGGTGGGGATCAAGGGAAGACACAGGGGCTCTGAGAGGCTGGGGAGTTGCCCAGAATCACATGGGAATCCTAGGCCCTAGCAGGAATAGTTGGCCTCCTCACTTCTGTGTCTGGGATACCCCTCTTCTTACCATCCTGCTTTCTCTGGGAACCCAGGATCCATCCAGAAATCAGTTTTCATAGTCAAAACCTTAATTCAGGCTAATAATGTCAGCAATGGCCACCAGCCCTAGGTCTGGAACCCCAGCCCCTACTAGACACTATTTATTTAGGGTGATTTTTTTTTTTTTTTTTTTTTTTTTGGTACCAGGGATTGAACTCATGGGCATTCAACCACTGAGCCACATCTCCAGCCCTGTTTTGTATTTTATTTAGAGACAGGGTCTCACTGAGTTGCTTAGCACCTCGCTGTTGCTGAGGCTGGCTTTGAATTCATGATTCTCCTGTCTCAGCCTCCCGAGATGCTGGTATTTAGGGTGACTTTTTGAGAAACAGAAACAAAAAGCAAATCTTGGAACAAATTATATAATCCAAGCAACAAGTCTTGATTGTTTTGGATGTTGGAAAATGCTCAAATAGATACAGGGATGATACAGTCTTTTCCCAAAGAGTTTTGGAGGACAAAGTCCATAAGTTTATTGCAGGCAGCCAGAGGAGCAGAGGTGAAGCCTGGGGAAGGCACTCAGGAGGGTGCAGGGTCAGGTAATTAGAGGTCATTAGCCAACAGCCTGTTCCATGAAGCACAAACAGGATGTGTCCTTCACCAGGCATATAGCTGGCTAATCATCAGTGGGCTGTCATGGTGCCTGGGCAGAATCGCTTGGCTGTTGGGACCCGCGGAGTGGAATGGCTGTGGTTTCCTTTTGGACTCCAGAGCATGTGTCCCCCCACCTGAGCCCAGCAGCATGCTGTGTCTAAGAAAACAACAATGGCTGCCCTCAGGGAGCCCATCCTCTCATAGGAAAATACGATTTCTACCAAGACTGGACAAACCAAGTGTATCAGAGATAGAGGGAGGAGCAGTGAGCACTGAAGAGTTAGTTGTTTTTAAATGAAGAATCAAAGGTTATTATTATTTTTTTAAATGTTGTTTAATTGTCAGTGGGTCTTTTATTTATTTATTATTTATTTACACATGGTGTGAGAATTGAACCCAGTTCCTCACACATGCTAGGCAAGCGCTCTACCACTGAGCCACAACCCCAGCCCTAAGGTTATTATTCTAAAAGTATAATCGAGTGTTTTCCCCCTCCATTGAAGAAGGATAACATAATATCATTTTGACACATGGAAAATACAAAAACACAGAAGAAAATGCGAACCCCTACTCTCTTCCCATAACCAGACACTGCTCAGGGTTCAGGGGCTTTTTTGGTGCCCTGCCAGCATTATGTCTGTACAGGAACACGCACACCCCTAAATTATTCTAATGAAATGAGCCACGGTAGATAACGTGTTACACACAACGCCAGGTATACAGTAGATGCACAATGAATGTTGACCAAATCAGAAGTTGTGGGAAGCTGGGCACAGTGGCGCACACCTGTAATCTCAGTGGCTCAGGAGGCTGAGGCATGAGGATCACAAGTTCAAACCCAGCCTCAGCAACTTGGCAAGGCCCTAAGCAACTCAGTGAGACCCCGTCTCTAAATCAAATACAAAATAGAGCTGGGGATGTGGCTTAGTGGTCGAGTGCCCCTGAGTTTAATCCCTGGCACCAAAAAATAAATAAAAATTATATATAAATATATATATATATAAAATCATGGTGGAAGGTAAAATGTACTTCAGAAGAATGTAGGCAATTCATAGCCAGAATGGGAAGGGGCTGGCTTGGTCACCCGGGAACGTGCTCTGAGGGGTTGATTGTGCCCAGTGTGAGCATGAAGGTGGGATAGAGGAATGGAGGGCAGAGTCTGATCTTCCTGTAGCCCAACCAGGCCACCCCTTGCTGAGCCCAGGATCTCCGAGCCAACCAGCGTGTCCCACCACAGGGTGGTGGAGCACTGGGGAGAGACAGAAGGTGCCATCTGTTCTGCCCAGCCTTCCTCCCACTCTGTCCGGCTGACTGGCCTGGCTGCCTCTCAGGACTGACCGACTCAGGCCGACTCCAGGACCAGGCCTTTCAGTTCCCTCCCTGGACACTGTGTTCCGGGGACAGCCAGAGGTGCAGGAGGAGGGCAGGGGACTGCTGGACTGTCCATGACTCCCCAGGATGCTACACAGAGTCCCTTTCTGAAAATCAGTGACCTGGGGGGGCTTGACCTAATTTATTCTTCTATCAAAGCTTGGAAGTAATGTCAAGTAACAGCAGGAGGGAGTGAAGTTAGACGAGAGAGAATACTTCACCAGAGGATGATTCAGCGTAGAGGAGAGCAAGCCAAGGGATTGTTAAGGCCTCCTGGCATGCTGAAGAGACAGCCTGCTGAGAGTTGTTTCCTGAGCCAGTGGGCATCAGCCACAGCAAGAGAGACTGAGGTGTGAGAGCAGAAGGACTTCCTGATGGGGACAAAGTGGTTGCCTATAAGAGTGCAGATCTCCTTTTCTAGAGAAACCTCCAGCTGGCTGAATGATGGATCAGATGTGGTGGGCGTGGGCAGGGTCTGTATGAAAAGAGGCGGTGACTTCCCAGGGAACCTGGCAAGACAGCCACCAGACTAAGTCTGATGAGTAAGAAATAAAACTCCCTGTTGGAGGGGCTGGAGTTGTGGCTCAGCGGTAAAGCGCTCGCCTAGCATGTGCGAGGTGCTGGGTTCGATCCTCAGCACCACATAAAAATAAATGAATAAAATAAAGGTATTATGTCCAACTACAACTAAAAAATATATATTTAAAAAAAAAAACCCTCTCTGTTGGAAACCAAAAGACTACTGTGCAGACGCAGCTGGCAGTAGTGTCATAGTCACTGTGTGGTGATGGTTGGCAGGGTCTCCCCTCAGCTGGGGCAGGGTCTGGGCAGTCCCTGTACCTGAAGAATATTCCTGGTTCTAAATAAACCTGATGTGTTATTTCAGCTGGACAGATTTGGGGTAGCAGGCCATGTTTTAGAGGTGACAGGAAGGTGGGGACGTTCTAGGTATTGCAGACAGTATGGTGGCCCTACACCTCTGTCCCTTGTCTGTAACATGGAGACTCATTCTGTTTCTCAGGGTCAAATGCCATTGCTAAAAGTGACAAGCACGCAGAACTCTGTTAACACCAGCAATGTCCCCAGGCCTCCGGGCAGCACCTCCAGGCCACAGATGCTCCAATAGTGGTGGAGGTTTCTAGACGGTGTGGTATAAGTGACCAGGGGG
The DNA here is from genome assembly GCF_964194105.1 of Spermophilus citellus. Lineage (NCBI taxonomy): Eukaryota > Metazoa > Chordata > Mammalia > Rodentia > Sciuridae > Spermophilus > Spermophilus citellus. The sequence goes on along the minus strand of NC_138199.1, from coordinate 49,212,809 downwards.
ACAAAAGCTGCATAGCTGAGGGCCAGCCTGAGTGCTCACATGCGCCACTCGTCCCCACAACCTTCCGAGTGGACTTTGCTCTCACCCCCCCACTTTGTAGATGAGAAACTGAGGTTCAGGGAGATGAAGAAGTTCTTAGGCCACCCTGGGAATGGGTGGTGGAGCTGGGAGTCGAACCAGGGCTACAGGATCTGGAGGCTGTGTTCTGGAAGCAGCAGGCCACCCCGTGGGCAGTGTCGCGGTGCTGAGAGGTTTTCCAGAGCCGGTGGGCATCCATCACAGCGAGAAAGACTGAGATCTCTAAGCTCACGTGTAAGTCCCCTGCAAAGTAGGGTCCACCAGCAAAGAGTCTGTCAGCTGGTGACCACCCGGCTCCTCTTAGCAGGGGAGGATGGCCGGAGGAGGTGTGGATGGTGGGGACGTGCTTTTAGAAAACGCTCTGGGCTAAGTAGGAGTTAGAGTAGAATCAAATGACTATGAGTCATTCTTGTCATTAAGAGTCTGTGGGGGTTGCTGGAAGGGGGCAGGTGATAGGGTGTGGCCAGCATCCTCTCGCCAGCCTCCCTTGCCCATGAGCAAGGTGTGTGGACCTCAGACCCTGCTGCCACCCCAGGGAACCACCCAGTCCCAGAGAATTCCATGCAGCAGGCCCAGGCGGATCTGGTCCCCCACTGGGCTAGGGCCTGGGCAGAACTGGCTGCCGGATCCCCCAGATCCCCCTGCATAACTAAGGAGCAAATGCTGAGCCCAATAGGAACCAGGGGCCTGGATTATCTCCTTCTATCTGTGCAATCCCACCCCATAGTTCCTGCTGGGAACCCTGTTGTGCAGGGGGGGACTGGGCAGCCAGTGGACTTCAGTGCATAGCCAAGCCTGTCCCCGAACCCCAAGAGAGTGCTCCAGGTGCCTGCCGGCTCTGGTCCTCTTTACTCAGTACAGAGAGCCATCCCCTCACATGGCCCTCATGTGGCTATCTCCTGGTCTACTTTGTCCCCAGCAGCTGTGAACACTAGTGCACCCACACTTGTACCCCCACAGGCACGCTCCTCATGTTCACAGTCTTACACACGCTCCCCCAAGATCTTCAGGCACCCCCTCTCTGCACATCCCTCACTGAGGTGTGCCCACCCCCCACCCCACATGCCACCCTCCTGCCTTCCCTGTCGGGGCTCTGGACTGGTGAGAACCCTGAAGGCAGCCCTGGGGGCACCTCCAGGTGGGAAGCTTACCTAGGAGTAGCAGGCTCCCAGGCCCCAGGCCTCCCCAGTTGTTTGGGTGGGCCCCCACTGCCTGCTCTGCCTGGACATGTCATCTACTTTAGACTCAGCTCTTCCCAGGTGCTGGGAGGATAGGCAGCCCAGGAGCCAGCAGGGCTCCACCCGCTGTGTCTCCTCTGTAGGATCCAGGTCTAGCCCAAGGGGGACATCTGGAGTGCCAGGCCCCTGGGAGCTTCAGGCCAGGGCCAGGCCAAGGATCCTCTGGGAATCTCCTCTCTGTCCTGGGAATACAACCAGGGCTGTCAGGGAGTCTAAAGCCTGTGGCTACTGTGATGTCCCTTATCATACTGTGCTGGCTGGCTGGCGGTGCTGCCCACTGCCAGTTCATCCTGCTGTCCTTTGCTCCACGTTAGTGGCACGTGAGCACCCCATGCTGCCCGCTAAGCTTCACCGAGCAGCCCTACCCTCCGGCACTAGGACTCTGCCCCTGCTGGTGATGCGCAGTCAGGGAGCAGCTCCACCTCCTCCTCTGGCCTCCTCCATCCCCACCTGCCCCTGGGTCTTGAGAGGGGATCCCAGGGCCATGCTCCAGATGGCCCTTCCCCTTTCTCTTTCCCCCTCCCCCGAGCATTGGGGATTCTCCCCCAAATCTCTCTAAGAGTCATCTGAGCATGAGGCTTTATTCTGGACGTGGTAGAGGACAAGGATTTAGAGTCACATGGGCCTGGGAGAGAGCATCCCGGCTCTGCATGTTCACCTCCTCATCTGTCTCGCAGCAGCACCTACCTCATGGGATCCCTGTGGAGGTCAAAGTGAAGCACCAGGGTGTCACAGAGCAGATCCAGAGAGTGCTGCCTACTGTCGCCATCGGCAGCAGCAGAAGCATCACTCTTAGGAGCAGTGTGGATGGGGAGCAGCTGGCCACAGGGTATAGCCAAGTAGACCCGGGTTCAAATCCCAGCCTGCTGCTCACTGTGTGGCTGGGGCACAGTACCTGCCTTCTCTGAGCTGGTCCCTTGTCCTCAAAATGAGGGAAATACTTCGCACTCTGTATCCCAGCTCCAAGCGCCGGTGGAGACAGTGGTCTCTGCGTAAGTGTCAGCTGTTATAATTCTTCAGGAGACTAAAGTGAGGTCTTAGTGCCATCCAATGTCTTCAGACAGGGATGGGGTAACTCTGGGAGGAAGCTGATCTCAACTGTGGCTCCCCGTCCCCACCCTGTCAGCAAGGACACCTCTGTCTGTCAGCTGTATCCTGGGCCCTGGGTGGGGAGGCTGCGGGAGCCCCAGGGGTAAGAACCTCATTCCTGCCCACAGAGGGGAGCTCTTCAGGGCAGTGTGGACCAAAGAATGGTGTGATTTGGGGCCTATAAGAAGTACAGGGGTGTCGGAGGCCACTGGGGCTCAGGGTGCACTCAGATGGAGCGTTTCTGAGCAAGCATTCAGAGAGTGCAATAGGCCCCACACCATGCCAATGATCATTCAGTCCTCACCAGAAAGCAGTAGTAAATGTGTCTAAAGTCCCTATTTTCCTAACGAAGACATTCAGGCCCAGACAGGTTCCTTGACTTACTCAGGGCCACATAGCTTGATGTGGAAGAGCCAGGACGGGGACCGAGCAGAGCCCATTCCAAGCTGGTTCCTTTACCATCTTGTCTGCTGTCTTAGTGAGCGAGGGAAGGGCAGCAGTTGGTGGGTGTAAGTGGAAGGGCACCTGAGCAGAGGAACAGCCTGAGTGGAGGCCTGGAGGTGGGAATCCCGAGCAGTCACAGCCTGATGGGTGACAGGAGAGCTGGAGACCTCTGGGCCTTCATCATCCCCTTCCCAGCTGTGGCACTGCCCCAGGCCTGGGTTGAGGTGACTCGGGCTCATCCCTGCCTTTCTTACCTCTTAGAGGTCGCCATGAAGGTCAGTGCATCCTGGCCTTGGAAGTGGCTCTGAATGTGGTAGGGCCCTTTCCAGACACACCGCCAAGCCTGGGCCCCCTGCCACGGGGCTAAGGATAGCCCCTCCCCCACCCCGCCTCCTGGCTGGAGCGGTTCTGCCAGAGACCCAGTGCTTCCTGCCCTCCCAGGAGAACAGGCTGCAGACTGGGCATGTTAGCAGAGAAACCGGGAACCTTGGGGGGACAGTGGCTCCAGGTTGGCATCATCTGCTAGCCCAAGTGGCTCACATGCAGAAGCTGCCCCCTGCTGGCCCTGTGTTCCTTTTGCATCCTCTGACCTAGCTGCAGGTAGGAGCAGGCACCCTGCACTGCTGCTGGGGCCCTTCAGAGCAAAAGGAGCCTCTCTGGGCTCTTCAGGGACCTAGCCCTCCCTCAGGCCCTGCCTACTCACCATTTTAGGATCCTGTTCCCTAGGCCTAATGTCACTCTGGAAGAGGCCCCTGCTCACCAGTCTCTGTCTGTACCCCAGGGGATGCAGCAGACGCCTATGGGAGAAGTGATAGGATGTGTCCGAGAAAGGGCAGGTGGACCTCAGTGTCTTCTCACTGCTGGGCCCTTGGTCCACTCTCCTGACCTATGAGGCCTCTTGGATCCCCTAAGACTAGTATTCTAGTTTCCAAAGCAGAGGTGCCATAGGGGACCATTGGATTAGAGGTTTGCATAACTTACCAGGCTGTCAGGGAGACGGGCAGATGACAGGGGTTGAGGAAAGCTGTGCTGCAGCCTGTCCCCAGGTCCCACAGTGGGAACAGAGCAAAAGCAAGGTCCAGCTTAGGGGCTGGAGGCGGCCTCGCCAGCTGCAGCTGAAGCCATGTCCCCTCCTTCCCTCTGCACACAGGTATGTCCAGAGTCTACTGGACATCATGGAGTTCCTGGACAAGGACCCTGAGGACCACCGTACCCTGCATCAGTGAGTGAGGGCCCTGAGTGTGGCAGGGAGGCAGGTCCAGGCGAGGGGCATCTGAGGTTGCAACTCCTGGCGGAACACCAGCAGGGCAGAAAGATGCCTAGGCAGGGGTGTCCAGTCTGAGGGGAGAAGCAGACTCCATTCTCAGTGTGGGAGTCAGCTGGGTGAGGGCTGGGCCCTGCCCTTGGGGAGCTGCCCTTCAGAGGATCTGAGAGCTCTGAGCTTTGAGCACGAAGACTGTGGAACAGCAGAAGGAGACTGAGGGTGGGCTTCAGGAGGAAGGGGTGCTGTGTGTCGTGGGGTTGGGAAGGGAAGATGGGGAGGAGTCTGGGTGCCCCAGGGCTGGGGCTGGGTAGGGTGAACATCTGACCTTCCAAAGGTTCACTGATGCCCTGGTTACCATCCGGAACCGGCACAATGACGTGGTACCCACCATGGCCCAGGGCGTGCTGGAGTACAAGGACACCTATGGCGATGACCCAGTCTCCAACCAGAACATCCAGTACTTCCTGGACCGCTTCTACCTCAGCCGCATCTCCATCCGCATGCTCATCAACCAGCACAGTGAGCCCAGCTTCCGGGAAGGTGGGGGTGGGAGGAGGGGGGAGCCCCTGGGCTAGACCCCCAGCACATGAATTAAAATAAACAGATTATTGTTTAGAGTTTCTTTGTCCAGGAAGGTTCACTGTGATTGTTGACAGATCATAGCCATCATAAATTCAACGAGTTTCTCATGCTCAACTAATTTCAAAATCAAGATGGGGAAAGCCGTAAAGGACAGCTGTCAGGTGGGATGGATGTGGGGAGAAACTTCTGGAAAGAAGCATGCTTCAGGCCTGCAGAGGTCCCAGGTGGCCTGAGCCAGGGGTGCAGCCAGGGTTGGGGGCACTTTGGGATCAGAGCCCCTAGGAGGTTGGAGAAGGGTGGATTCTAGGATGGCCCTGGGAAGAGGGGACCCAGGGACAGGCTCTAGGCCCAGCCAGCAGCACCTTCTCTCCCACCCACAGCCCTCATCTTTGATGGCAGCACCAACCCTGCCCACCCCAAACACATCGGCAGCATCGACCCCAACTGCAAGGTGTCTGACGTGGTGAAAGGTGAGCCTCCCTGGGCCTGGCCTACAGGAGACTCGGGAACCACTCTAGGTCCACCTGCCAGGGGTGACCCATTCCCGGTGGGTAGGGGCACATCCCCATGAAGGTAATGTTGGTGATGCCCTGTCCACGCCAGGGGGACTGCCTGCTATGTGAGCCACCCATACCCCAAATGGCCCCATCTTCTTGCAGATGCCTACGACATGGCCAAGCTCCTCTGTGACAAGTATTACATGGCCTCTCCTGACCTGGAGATCCAGGAGGTCAACGGTGAGCAAGTGAGGCTGTGCGTGTGTCTCCGGGAGGGCGGGGCAGGGGAGAGCCAGGTGAGGGGGGCAGCCGGAAGGGGGGTGCTGCTTTCCAGGCAGGGGAGAAGCAGGGCTGCTTTTAGGATTTTTTATTTGATGGCGACTATTTCAATATTTGATAAATATTTATTGCAAGCAAGACAGACAAGGTCCCTGTTCTCATTGGAGAGCTTATATTCTGGGTGCTGGGGAGGTTAGGGGATGGGGCCAACAAACACATAAACAAGATGATTTCAAATGGATAGGAAGGAAATAAGGCGGACTAGCAGGAGGGCGATGGGGGAGCCAAGATGGAGGTGGACCGTCAGTCTGGCTGCCTTTCCAGAATCCAAATCCCAGTGGCTAAATTAAGAGAGAGGTTTCCCTCTGGCCCGCCTCTGGGTGGCAGGGTATTTGGAGCTGGCTCCCCACCCCCAGCTCTCAGGAGGACAGGGAAGGCTGGGCTTCCATGAGTCACTGGCTCCCTCCAGCTCAAGGGAGGCTGGGGATGTCTCTAGCTGGGCAGCCATTGCCCAGTTACAGCTTGGAAGGGGTGGCTGTTACCCAGAGAAGAGGGAGCCAGGAGGGCTGCAGGGCCTGTCTGAAGGAGGGTGGGAAGTTACTCCAGGCTGTGTCCTGACCTTGCTCTCGACTCCCTGCAGCTGCCAACTCCACCCAGCCCATTCACATGGTCTACGTCCCCTCCCACCTCTACCACATGCTCTTTGAACTCTTCAAGGTGAGGAGGCTGGGGACCCCCATTCACAGGGCTCCTATTAGGTCTGGCTTCTCTCACTCAGCTCAGCCCTCATTCCCTCCCCCTCCCCAGAATGCTATGCGAGCCACAGTGGAGAGCCACGAATCCAGCCTCGTTCTCCCCCCTATCAAGGTTATGGTGGCCTTGGGTGAGGAAGATCTGTCCATCAAAGTAGGTGGCCCTTGTGGGTGGGGAAGACCATGGAAAGGTCAGGGTGGTGGTGGGGTGGAAAACTAAGCTTTGGAGGGCTCCTGACATGTCCCCTTGGCCCCAGATGAGTGACCGGGGTGGAGGTGTCCCCTTGAGGAAGATTGAGCGACTCTTCAGCTACATGTATTCCACAGCACCCACCCCCCAGCCCGGCACTGGGGGCACCCCGCTGGTAAGATGGCTTTATCTAGGCCCCTCGCGCTCCTGGGGGATGCCCGCCTCTTTCACCTCTCTCCCTCTTGCTTCCCTGTCTCCCAGTGATGCTGTACCTTCCGTGGCGGTGTGTAGTGACAGTTCCCTCTCCTGAGTCTGGGCCTCCTGGTCCCCTCATCTCTCCCTTTCCTGCACAGGTCCACCTCTGCTGAGGGTCGTCTGCCTGCCTGTCACCTTTCCTCGGTCCTCCCTCCCTCTCCCCACGGTTACTACCTTTCTCGTGACATTGTTCTGTTGTCCAGTGCCTCCCTGCCCCCTCCCAGGGGGAGCCCTGTGACCTGCACAGGCCTCCTGGCTACCTGAGCAGACCTCCTGCCTGCCTGGCCTCCTCCATCCCACACCCCCATCTGGCTTCAGAGGCTTCTCTTTTCCATGCCCCCTCCCCCTCCCAGTTCTGGAGGCCCCTGCATGGCCGCAGCCCAGCAGCCCACTCACCTGTCAGTCCCTGTGGCCCCAGGACCAGCCCCAGCCCCAGCCCCCTCACGGCTGCCTTCTTGCTCTCTGCAGGCTGGCTTTGGCTATGGGCTCCCCATTTCCCGCCTCTATGCCAAGTACTTCCAGGGGGACTTGCAGCTCTTCTCCATGGAAGGCTTTGGGACTGATGCTGTCATCTATCTCAAGGTGAGGCCCTGCCCACTGAGTCCCCTGGATAAGGGTTTTCTGGGCAGGCAGGGCCGCTGAGAGGTTTCCCATCCACCCCTCCCTCCTTTCCTGGTTCTAGACTGAGTCAGCAGAGGTACAGTTCCTCAACCCATAAGCCCCTAGCTTGGGAGGGAATTTCAATCTGTGGCCCACGATTAAGACCCCTCTTTCAGGGACCTTTGACCTTTTAGACCTGGAAAGAAAGGGGACTGTGGAGGTCTTGTTATCCAGCTCAGAGGGTGAGACTGAGGACCCAACCTGGTGACCTTAATCAGGGTCACAGCCCACCCTCCTCCCTCTTTCTCCCTGACCTTTGAGGGAGCAGCTTTCTTGAATAGGCAGGAGCAGGACACAGGAGGGAACAGACCCTTCCATTGCCCTTCTGAGCAGGGTCATGTCTCAACCAGTGGCTGGTGGCTGGGCTGACTTGCGGTGGAACATGCGGCTCAGGGACCAGCACAGCCACCTGGGGAAGGGTGGTTTATTGAGGAGTGGGCAAGTCTCAGGGAGGTGCGAGGCTCACCCTGTGCTCCGCAGGCCCTGTCCACAGACTCAGTGGAGCGCCTGCCCGTCTACAACAAGTCAGCCTGGCGCCACTACCAGACCATCCAGGAGGCCGGCGACTGGTGTGTGCCCAGCACAGAGCCCAAGAACACGTCCACCTACCGGGTCAGCTAGGGGCCGCCCTCCCCTGTAGTCAAGAGGACAGACTGCTGCCTCGGGGTCTGGCCACCGAGGCGACCCTCTCCGTCACCCAGGAAGTGGGGTGGGGGTGGTTCTCCCTGATGACCAGTTTCTATCTCTGTGGAAGTCACTGCAGTGACTGGTTTGTGGTGGTCCTTAAGTGCCAATCTGTCTCCGTGGAGACACCTGGGTGGTCTCCCTGGGTCCCAGTCTCCATGGGTGATGCCTGAGGATTGGGGATGATCCACCCCGATGGGTTGCCCTAGAGACACTTTCCCACGGTGGTCCTGAGACCAAGACTATCACTCTTCTGCCAGGGGTCCTGGGTCCCCCTCATGCCCACCATAGCCCTGGACTTCCTCCTGCCTTACTCCCCACCACTTACAGGCATACTGCCCTGGTCCATCGTCAGTGTTAGGAAGGGGCCAGGTGCCCCCAGGCCTGGTGGGGGGAGTGGAAGGGAGAGGATGCACCTCTGACCCTTGCTCCAGCACCTCTCCCTCCACTCTGGGCATCAAGGTAGAAGTCGGCAGGTGGGGAATAGGGAATGGTTCTCAGCCCAGGTCTATCCCAAAAGTAGAGGAACCTGGGGAAACCTTGAGGTTGCTTGCCCTGCCAGGGAGCTTCAGGTGACCTTGGCAAGGTTGTGCCACCCTCCCCAGCATGTCCTCACGTGCACACCATCTGCCCGCCCCACCCCCACTCAGTCCTGCCTGATCTCAGCCCTGCTGTGCCCAGCGTGTACTCGAGTGGCTTTCTCCCTGGATGCTCTGTACATAGCTAGTTTTATAGCCCTGAGTGCCCCCACCCTTCCCCTTAGCACACAGGGGGTTAAAGCTGTGTGTTCCTCCCAGTGGCTGTGACGGTGACAATGACATTCACAGTAAAGAGGAGATTGAATAAGACTGTGGCCTGGCTGCATTGCTGGGGGCGGGGAGCCACACACACCCACATTTACATAGACTGCCATACCCTGTGTCACACACGATGTCACCAGGACATTGGCATCACCCGAATGTACCAGGAGTAAAATACCAGGCAGCTCCTCCAGAGCTCTTGACAGCCCAGCAACAGTGACAGGCCTGTCAGTCCACCACACACGACACAGCTTCGTCCCTGTGTCCCCACCCACCCCCACAACTGGGACAGACAGAGAGGTCACTGGCACATTGTAAATGTTTATTGAAAGAAACTGAGAACCGCCTCCCCCCTTCACATGCAGGTGGACACCCACTATAGCTCCTGATGGCTTCAAGGACACGCATGCCTTCCCACCTCCCCACCAGCCCCTCTGCCAGGCCCAGGGGTGCCCGTGCCCCCGCTGCTCCCTTTCTCTCTGGAGCCCCACTCCCAGCCCAAATGGCAGAGGGGAGGAAAGTGCTGGTCCCAGGGAGGGGGCCCTGGCCTTGAGCCACAGACCCCGGGCAGGAGTGAGGGGTCAGCATGCACTGGTCCTGTCCACCTCTCCAGGCAGACAGTAGGGGGAGGGGTTTCTAATCCGAAGCCCCTGGCTCCATTGGTAGCTCTAACCAGGGCCCCAGAAGCTGGGCTGGCTGCTGGCCAGCATGTTACCTGGACAACCTGTCTCTGGACATTTTCCAAAAATGACAGACACCACTCCTACCCGGGGGTCGTTCCTGGCCCTCCCTGCAGCCTGTGAGCTGCAGCCTGTGAGCGGCAGCCTGCGCTCCCTGCCTGGTCTAGAGCCCTGAGCTCCTCACAGTGGCCGGGGCTGATGGAGGGAGCCAGTGGGCCCTTCCCATCCAGCAGCTTCCAGGTGAACCCCAGATTTTGCCTCTGCCGGCTGGGGTGAAGTGCCATGGGTTCAGCAGCACCAAGGCACCGGGAGGGCTCTGTCCCCGATGCTTTCAAGTGTGTTCTGCCCCCCAAAAGAGCTCAGGTGCTCTCTGAGGGAGCAGGAGGAGGAGTCCTGGCTAGAGAGCAGGTGAGAGACCTGCTCTTGAATAGGCCTGAAGGGACAGGCTGCCTGGATGCCATCCTTGCCTTGGGACTCACAGGACAGGGCAGGAGAAAGAAGGGGTTTTTGTCCTGTCTTCTCCTATCCTTGCAGAGGCCACACGTATCTCTTCCTGCTCTCTCTGCTCTCCTGTTGAGGAGTTGGCTGGGAGTCTACCCTGAGTGCGACTTGCTGTAATGCTCACTGATCTACCTGGGGAACAGAACAGCTCTCCCCCAACACAGCCTCCTTGAAGAGCTGGAGAGGCACAGCTCTGTCCCCTGCAGAGATGCCCAGACTACCCTCTGAGCCTGAAGACCCTGCCAGGTGCAGGACCTCTGGGAGGCAGGCAGGCACCTTCATGCCCAGCACCACCCTGGCCTGAGGACATAGGGCCAGCCTGACCCCGGCTCCTCTGGGCTTCTGGACTTAACTTCAGCCCTGGCCTCTCTGTCCCTCTCCCCTTCAGCTGCTACCTGCCTCCCCCAGGAACTCTGTGCCAAACAAGTCCTCAGAATCGGATTTATTACTGGGCCCTCTCCCTGGGGTCTCCCTTCCCGGGGACTCTGGGTCCAGACAGAGTGAGAGAGGGCACGTGCCCCCAAGAGTGTGGGGCTAGGCCAGCCCAAGCCTGGCACCCAGGCCCACCCCCCTGGTGAGGCCTGTGCCTGCTGAGCCTGGTGGCTGCCCGCACCCAGGTGCCAGTGCCACCCTGCCCGCCCCTAGCTCTTCTTGGCCTCTTGCTCCCGGCGCCGCAGCTTCTCCCGCTGCCTCGCAGCCTTCTCCTGGGCCTTGCGCTCCTTCTCTGCAGCTGCTGCCAGTTCCTTCAACTTCCGCTTCACTAGCGCCCGGTCATGCGAGTTGTTGAGCCCCAGGCTCTGGGGGGAAAATCCCAGGGTGGAGGAGAGCATCCCAGAACCTTCCAGGTTCAGCTCCAGCCAACACAAGCCCGGGGCTTCCTTCTGTCCCAGCGATACACCCTGAAGGGCAGCCTCTGCCTCCTACTGTGACTTGCCCAGGGATCAGAAGCCTCAGTGAGAGTGTGGAATTGGAGTGGTTGGGAGAGATGAGGCTTGAGGTGGGCCTCCCCATCCGTGTCTTCCCTCCTTCCACTTGGGGTTTCAGCCTCCACACAACCCTGCCCAACCTGCTGAGGCCCAAAGATGGGGAGTGACTTGCTCAAGGTCATAGAGCTGGTCGGTGGCCAAGGCTCCTCCTCACTACCCCCAAGCAACTCAGATGACAGCTGGAGACAGGCTGGGAACCTTCCAGCAGAGTTCAGAGGCCACCCTGCAAACCGTTCCCATGACACATCACTACCGCTAGCCTCTGAGACTGAGAATGGGGCAGAGCTGACCAGGGAAGAGGCTTGGCTTCCCATGATACTGGAAAACTCAAGTTCCAGAGGTCAGATGACCGTCCCAAAGGGAAAGGTCATCTTGGAGGCTTGGGCTGGAGCTAGATGATCAAGTTCAAGTGGTGGGCTTGGATTTCTAGCTGGACTGGGGTCCCTTACCAGACCCCTGTAGGACCATCCTAGAGGTCAGAGGTCTCAGCAGTGGCTGGAGAGTGGAAAGGCAGCTCAGGAAGCTGGGCCAAGGGTCAAAGTAGCATGAGGAGTTCCCCAACCTTGAAGGTTGCCTCAAGCTCTGTCTGGGTCATGACCTTTGCACTCTGACCTACCTTCAGTTTGCTTCCGTCCAGCTGCAGGAGTTGTGGCCCATCCACTTGACGGGCCGCAAACTCAGCGGCGTACTGCTCCAGATTGAGGCTATGCAGCCACTGGCCCACCTGCTGGCTGGTCCAGTGCTGGACAGTAGGGAGGGGCTCATCCAGGAACTGGGACAGAGACGAGGAGAATGTGGGGAGAGGCTCGGCCGCAGCCTGCACACTCAGCAGGACTTCAGCCGGCATGGCGGCCAGCCTCACTCACCTCATCTGAAGACTGGGACAGCGTGTGGTAGGGGTAGGAACACTTGGCCTCCTGCCGGGGACCACTCGGGATCTTGGGGCTGCTGCTGGGGGGCGTGGAGTCGTCACTCAGGGTGGATTCCTACATGGGAAGGGGTGTGTGCTGATGAGGAAGGGAGCCCCCTTGGGCCCACCACCCTGTCTACATGGAGCTGAAGTCCCGGACTAGGCACCCAAAGTTGCTCAGTGCCCTCTGAGCACAAGCTGGGAGCTGGGCAAACACAGGACATGGTAACTTGTGTGACATGTCATGACCTGGGGCCTTTGAGAGGCAGGCAGCCATCTAGGGGGCACAGGGCTAGAACTAAGCCAGACAGAAGAACTGGCAGGAACAGAGGTGTTAGGCTCGGTGCTGCTTCCTACAAGAAGCCCACCAGGACTCCCTCAGGTTGGGTCAGTTGTCCTTGGGACCTGACTCCTGTGTCACCTCGCTGGTAGATGCCCTCACTGGATTATCAGTTCTATAAGGGCCTATGCTGGATCTTGTCTACCACAGTGTCCCCAGGTCTGGGGGTCATGGAGCTTTGCAATGAAATCTGTGCAAGTCAGTGAGCAGGTCCCCTCTGTGGGACCCTTCATTTGTCATCTGTACAATAGAGGAGTGAGCCTCTCTCCCCCACCTCACTGTTAAAGCAAAAAGGTGTGCTTGGGGCGTGGTGACCTGGAGAGTGCCGATGAACATGAGCACACATTCAGTGTGGCTTCTGTCTCTGGGCTTGCTCCTCCTGCAGGGCTGTGAGCTCTCAGAGCACCAGGCTGGGTCCTGTTCACCTCTATATCTCTGAAGCTTCACCCCACAAGCAGGTAGCCCAACTCCTAACAGGGTGTCACATCAGACCTGAGCCAGGCAGAGGGGTTAGCAGGCAGGGAGACCCCAGGCTGGGTGAACAGCAGGGCCCCAGTGTCAGAGATGCGGGAGGCCATGAATGAGTGAGGCAATGAACTACTGAGATGAGTGAATGAACTCAGGTGACGATGGAGTCATGGAACACACAGTGGCTCTGAGGTGGACAAATGGATTCTAGGAAGGCCTGGATCCCCGTCTGACTATGATGTAGTATGTCACCTGAATCCAGGGGCCAGTTTGGGGGCAAGAAAGTCCTGGGATTACCTGTGACGCTGACTTCTTGGGACTGAACCCCTCATGTTTAGGGGAGCAGGCAGGAGAAGTGACGTTGCCTGAGGACGCTGAACCCTTGCCGCTGTCTGTGAACCAGGAAAAGGGCAGGAACGGGGAGGCCCCTGACCGGCCAGACCCTTCCACCGACTCCCTGTGAAGAGAGCACCCAGCATGGGTGTGGGCACCAAGGGGAGGCTGGGAGCTGACGGTGGGCACTGTGGGCACCTCTTACCTGCTGCCCATGGACAGGCGGTTGCTGCCCTTCTCCTTCCGGCTCTTGCCAGTGGATGCTCGGCGGAGGGTGACCCTGTGGGGAGGGCAGGGGAGTGGCAGAGCTGCTCTTACCCCAGCAGCTCCAGCTCTACACCGTGGCCCCTCCTTCACTCACCCCAGGTCCAGAAACTTCCGGCGCGTCTTCTTATCCAGACCGATGGTGGGGCTAGCAGGCTCAGGAGGGCTGGCATCCCGGCTGTCATCTTTCAGGGACAGGGGGAGCAAAGAGCCAGTACAGTGGCTTGTCTATCTTCTCTGGCGGGTTGGCATATTCTTGACTTAGAATCAGCCACCCTGGCTCTGGTGTCCTTCACTAGCTGTGTGACCTAGGATAAGTCACTTTTTCCTCTGAGATTCTGTCATTTCAAATGTGGGGGTAATAATCTCTGATCATGTCATGGCACCTTTGAGATGCATAGGAAAGGCTCTGACAAACCATAAAGCACTTTACAAATTGACAAGGTAGGGACCACTACTATTTTTGGGGGGAGTGTAAGTTCTGGGGATAGAACTCAGGAGCGCTCAACCACTGAGCCACATCCCTAGCCCTATTTTGTATTTTATTTAGAGACAGGGTCTCACTGAGTTGCTTAGTGCCTTGTTTTTTGCCGAGGCTGGCTTTGAACTCGCTATCCTCCTGCCTCAACCTCCCAAGCCTCTGGACTACAGGCGTGTGACATGGCGCCCGGTGGATCACTACTATTTACTGTTAACTTTATCCTGGCCTTCCAATCTTGGCTCAAATGTCACTTCCTCAGAGAAGTCTTTGATGATGCTCTCAAATAGGTCGGATACCCTGATAACAGGCACTTCCACCGCCATGCACATTTCCTGCGTAGCAATCATTACACTTTGTAACTGCACATTTATTAAGGGATGATTCGATTGTTCTCCTCTAAACTACACACCCCAGGAAGACAAGGACTGCCTCTATTTGCCCTATTTGTGCCCCAGGATCCAGCAGTGTCTGGCACATAGTAATTTCTCTGTAAAGGAATGAATGAACCTTGGTGTTCATTCTCCCCAGCTCCCCATGGCCACCCAGTTCCATTGGGCGCAGCCACTGCATCGGTGTTGCGGGGCGCGGCTGGGGAAGCTGCGGTGGCTGTGCGCACCGGCAGGGGGCGCCGTTCGCGCTCACCTTCGCTGTGCGGCTCCGCGCGCGGGTGGCGGCGTACGAAGCTGGGCGAGCTGTCCGAGGAGGGTGCGGAGCGCGGCGGCGAGCTGGAGGCGGCAGCCAGGCCCTCGTGGGAGGCCGCGTTGTGTAGGGGCCGATAGCGTGTTAGCGGCGACGGCGGTGGCTCGTCCTCGTCCAGACTGCGCCGCAAACCAGGAGGCTCCAGGCAGAAAGAGCCCCCGCCCGGGGAGCCAGGGCCCGAGTGCAAAGGCGAGCGCAGCCGGTGCAGGGGACTCCCGCAGCCATCGGTCACCTGGGGGAGGGGACCGCCGTTCATCCTCCCCACTGTGCTGGAGCCCTGGCTCCTGAGTCCTTCTGGGGCCTGGAGGGAAGGTCTCCCCGTGAGCTGCATAGGGAAGGGTTGAGGTCCCCGGCCTTGCTAGCTATTATTGTGACCAATACTGAACCTGTGCTGGCCTCAGCTTCCTGATCTGCAAGCTGCGTCTTGGGGCACAACCAAGGCAAATGGGGCTTCTACTTTAATAGGAGGAGCCGGCCAGAAGTGAAGTGCGCTGACATTTGGTAGCATTATTATTACATCAGCTCTCTGGGAATGAGGCTTCCCCCAAGGGCAGGGAAAGCCCAGGGGAAAGAGAGGTGTGTGGGTGTGGGTGTGGGTGGGTGAGTGTTGCCCCAACCTTGCCTCCAGGCCCATCGGAACCTTCACCATCCTCAGCAGAGCTGGCACTGTCCCGAAGCCTGGAGCGGGATGGCCGGTGTCTTCGGCCCTTGGCCAGCAGCTGGGCCCGGGCCTTGTGTAAACTGCTGTCCAGTCTGGTGGTCTCTGGCACAGCCAAGTCCAGATCTGCAAACCAGGTGAATGGGCAGAGACCAGTCACCTGAAGGTGGAGAGCCCAGAGGTCCACCTTGTTCACACCCCAGGCATTAAGCCAGTACTTCTGAGTGCCAGGCACTGCAAGGCCAGGGGAGATGGAAATCAGGACCCCCCTCCGCAGGCTGGGGGAGACCTAATCATGTCAGCACATAAGTAGAGCCTGCATAGAGACACAGAGCAGCCGTATTTGGAGGGGTCAGAGGGGGAAACGCCAACCCAGCTCCTAAGGTCTGGAGGGGAGTTTCCAAATGACTAGGTGGCATACGGAATGCTGAAAGTAGGGAAGCAGGGATGGCACCTCTAGGGGTGGTGGGAGGGAAGCTCTGTAGGGAGAGGAACTGGGCGAGGCTGCAGACATCATGGTGATCGTGGCTACCACTTAAGAAGCAACTACAATGCACCAGACACTACAAACATCATCTCTCATTCAAAACAACTCTGAGAGCCAGGTGTGAATCCCAGCAATGCCTAGAATCCCAGCAATTGGGGAGGCTGAGGCAGGAGGATCACAAGTTCAAGGCCAGCTTCACAATTTATCAGGGTCCTAAGCAACTCAGTGAGATCCTGTCTCAAAATTTAAAAAATTTAAAGGAAAAAAAGAAAGGGCTGGGGATGTGGCTCAGTGGTTAAGTGCCCCTGGGGTTCAAACCTTGATACAAGGAAAAAAAAAAAAAGAAAAGAAAAACAACAACCCTGGGAGGGGAGGCCCCCACAGCTACTACACACACTGTACAAACTAAGGCTTAAAAAGGTCGAGTCACTTGACTGAGCCATCAGCTAGCAGTCCTCTGGGATTTGAGCCTGACTAGACTGGCTCCAGAAACTGGCCCTGTGGGGACACTTGCTGTGTCACTCTTAGGGTAGTATTCAGAGAGAACACTGGTGAGCATTTGGGGGCCTGCATTTGAAGTGAGGCAGAGGGACTCCCACAAGCCAGTGGCTGTGGCAGGAAGAAAGTCCCCACAGGCCTCTGAAGCCTGTCCTTGCCATCCGGGGGTCTGTGGCCCAGTGCTAGGTCCTGCATGATGACCCCAAGGAGGAGCAGGCAAACGCAGTGGGTCACACACAAAAGCACTTATGGATCAGTTTCACTTTTTGTGTACCTACCTGAGAATGGTGCCCTCACGCTGGACTGGACTTGACCTTGGCATTAAGACTCTTCCTGAGCCTCAGCATGGTTCAACCCTTTCCTCTCCACACCTCCCTTGGGACCTCTGGGACCCCATTCCATTCCTCACACACACCCTTGTCCTCCTTGTTCCTCCCTCTTTTCTGTAAACACCCCAAACACACCTGGCTTAATGGCCACTTATGCCTATTTCTAGCTGACTGCTCCCCTGAATTCCAAGCCCAGGCACTTGGGCCATGTCCAGGGAACTTGCCGTGACAAAGGACCCCAGACACCTCCAACTCAATACATCAACACAAACCCTCTGCCTTGCCTCAGACTGCTCACTTCTCTGACTCCCTGAAAGGTCCCACTGCCCACCCAAGCCGCCCAGGTCAGGCAGCTCTGGGCTACCGTCCTCCCTCAGCCCCACGCCCAGCTGGAAATTCATATGTCCAACTGTCCACTCAGCACTTCCGCTGACATGTCCAGTGGGCTCCTCCTTCTTCCACACCAAAACCCAACCTGTGGCTCTGCCTCCCCATAAGCTGCCCCCCCCCAGGCTCCCCAGTTTGATAGCTCCACCGGTTCCGTTGCTCAAGTCAACCCCCCAGAGTCATCCTTGACTTCTTTCTCTCCCATCCTACAAACTGATCCAGCCAGAATTCCTGTTGGCTCTACTTTCAAAATATATCTAGACATACTGAAATATTTATGGTGAAGTGATATGATGTTTTGGATTCCGTTCAAAATAATCCAGAGCAATGAGGGCAGAGTGTGGGAGGGACAGAGGCAAAACAAGACTGGCTGTGAGTCGGCACTTGTTGAAGTGGGGTGACCTGGACATGAGCACATGGCAGAGTACACTGCACTCTTCTTTACTTCCTCATTTTTTTTTCTTTTTTGGTACAGGGACTGAACAAAGGGGTACTTAACTAATGAGCCACATGCCCAGCCACTTTTTTACATTTTTTTTTGAGACACGGTCTCGCTGAGTTGCTTAGGGCCTCACTAAATTGCTGAGGCTGGCTTTGAACTTGTGATCCTCCTACCTCAGCCTCCTAAGCCTCTGGGATTACAGGTGTGCGCCCGGCACTCTTCTCCACTTCTGGACATGGTTGGGAGCTGGGGATATAACTCAGCAGTAGGGTGCTTGCCTATCATGTGCAAGGCCTCCGTACCACCAAGGAAAACATTATGGTTGAGACTTTTCAAAACATACTGTTTATGATTGAGTCTACACACACTCATCCATGCACACAAGGACAGGAAAGAGAAGAAGAGGGCGGGGAGCAAGCAGGTACCTACTCACAGCGAGGTACCATCATCTCTTGCCTTGTTTATTATAAAAAACAAAACAAAAAACCTTCCCCCTTCTTTTCCCACATACAGTCCTTCTGCAGCACACAGCCTGTGTGATCCTAATGAAACCCGATGTTCTGTCACTCCTCTGCTCAGAGCTTCTGCTCTTCTCCCTCCCTCCAGTAACCCTTCCTCAAGGAAATCCAGCCTGCACCTCAGGGCCTTTGCATGTCTCTCTTCCTACAGAGCCCTTGGCTAGATTTCTACTTGCTTCTCTCCCTCACCTCCTTCAGGTCTTTGCTCAATTTCACACCAAGGCCCTTCAGACCACTCAGTTGATATCACCTTCCCACACACACTCCAAAAGCCCACTCCATTTTTCTTTCCACATCATCTATCACTTTCTGGCATATTGTGTAATTTTATTGTCTCTCTTCATTCATTAGAATGGCAGCTCCACAAGGACATATTTTTCTCTATTTTGTTCACTACCCCAGATGCAGAACAATGCCTGGTACATAGTACACATAGTAGGTGCTTAGTAAATACTTGTTTTTCATTTTGTTTGTTTTTGCAGTAACCAGGTCCTCACACATGCTAGGCAAGTGCTCTATCACGAGCTACACTCCTGCCCCTTTTTATTTTGAGGTAGGTTCCCACTGAATTGCTGAGACTGGCCTCAAACTTGTCATCTTCTTGCCCCAGACTTGTAATTTTTTTATTATTATTTAATTTTAGTCCTGGACATTAGACCCAAGGGTGCTTTGACACCAAACTACATCCCCTGCCTATTTTACTTTTTAATTTGAGACACAATCTCACTAAGTTACCAACGGTCTTGCTAAATTGCTGAGGCTGGCCTCGAACTTGCAAATCTTCTTGCTTCAGCCTCCAGAGTGGCTGGGATTACAGGAGTGTGCCATCATGCCAACATTTTTGTAAGCACTCTTTTAATAAAACAAGGAAGTTCTGTTGACTGGCCTTTCTTGCACACGTCGGGCAGCCTGACCTCCCCATCTAGACTGCACTACCTCAGCTCAGGCCTTCGCCAGTGCCCCCACCTCTGCCAGCGGCTGCCATCCCAGAGCGTGGCTTCTGCATCTGGGTACACTTCCCTTCCCACACCTTCCACAGGTTAGAAGAACTTTCCAAAGCACATTTCTTGCCATGTCCCCTACTCTCCTGCTTTGAAACCCTCTGGGGTCTATGGGGGGTGGTGGGGGGGTGGATCCCAAAGCCAATATAAAGTCCAGCTCCCGAGCCTCAGCCCTGCATCAAGACCTGGAGACCCAGCCCCCCTTTCCGAGTTTCCTGGACTCCTCCTGCGCTAGACTCTTCTATCACACCTCAGGTAAGAGCACAGGCTCTGGAGCTGCATGGCCCAAGCCAAGGGCACTTCTGTCACTTGTTGTCTGGGTGATCCTGGACAAGTTACTTACATTGGGTGCTGGCTCCCTCATCTGTAAAATGGGGCCAAACTAGCAGTGTCTTACTGAGAGCCTTGTCGTGAACATTAAGTAGAATCGTCCATATAAAGTGTTTCATCATAATGCCTGCAACTTGGCATTTGCTGCTGATGGTGTGAGCATGTCACTACCCAGTTTTGTTTTGTACCAGGCCTTGTCCTATGCCTGGGGTGGTGAACAATGCTCACACCATGATGATGTATTTCTGCCTGCCTTTGCCTCTGTCCCCACCTGCCCCAGCCCTCCCTCAGTGCCACAACTCCACCCTTCTTTGTCTGGCTGACTAACACACCCCTCCTCTTCCCACCTCCTCTGGCCTCACAGTATGGTCACCTTTGTTTCCCTCTGGTGCTCTCAGGATATGGGCCCCCACTTGCTCCCATCCGAGAAATCAAGCTCCCTAAGGATAGTGACTTGGTCTGCTTTGTTCTTTGCTGACTCTCCCCAGAGCCTTGTATAGAACCTGGCACCTATTAGGAGCCTGTAGATCTTTCCGGAATGGCTGAAGAGACAAGGATGGCCTGAGGGCTGCTACTCATCTTAGACAGCCAGGCTGAGGCCTGGGTGACAATAAAGAGATGAGGTAATAGAAAGACCCAGAGTTTTCTTTGGAGAGGAATGGTGCAGGCTTGGGCTTGGAGTGTCTGAGGAGCAGCCAGGGGACTGGTGCAGCCTGCAAAGAAGAGCCAGGAGTGGGCTGGCGAAAGGGGATGATGGAACAGAGAGGCTGCTGCAGCTACCAGGGGCAGTGAGCGGCTGAGGACTCCGAGGGGGCAGATGCTAGCTTAAGGACTGATTTTTTAGACCCAGGCTTGGCTCAATTCTCTGGCCCCGCAGCTTCACTTGCTTTGCTTCTGGTGTCCACAGTCCCTGGGCTGAAGTGGGGAGGGGTCCTCCTTTCCAAGCCCTCGGACCCCCTCACCCAGACTCCCCAGGCTGGCCTGGTATCAGCAAGCCCTGAAGACCAAACTGCGGAAGAGGCAGAGCTACTCCCCACTGGGCTCCTCAGTGCCAGGCCCTCCTCTAAGTGCTTCACAATTACTTGCTCATTTTACCTCCCACGACCCAGGAGAAAGGGACACTACCAATCCCCAGGGCAGCCTTAATTTGCCTGAGGGCACAGAGCTGGTAAGATCCTGCCAGGGCTAAAGACAGGCAGTCTGGCATATCTGTAACCACCAAATACACCCTTTCTGAAGCACAAATGGGAGTGACTTTGAGTCAACTCCTGATTTTATGGGCTGGGAAGCTAAAGGTCAAGAAAGAAAGGTTTGGCCTGGGTAGGAAGGAGTTAAGGATGGTGTCCAGGTCTCCTGGCTCCCAGACCTGTACTCTTGCACCCTCTACCCTCCTGTCACTCAGCTGGTGCTCAGCCAACCTGTGCCAAGGAGAAGGGCCCTCTGCTCCCGACTCTGGGCACACAGTCACCCTCCATGGGACAGTTTAGAGGGCAAAGGGAATCCTGGTGGTTTCTAAGTTTTTGTTTTGTTTTGGGCACTGGGGATTGAACTCAGTCAGGGGCACTCCACCACTGAGCCACATCCCCAGGCCTATTTTGTATTTTATTTAGAGACAGGGTCTTACTGAGTTGTTAGCACCTCGCTTTTTACTGAGGCTGGCTTTGAACCTGGGATCCTCCTGTCTCAGCCTCCTGACCTGCTGGGATTACAGGCAGGTGCAACTCTACCCTGACAGTTTAGAAGTTTTGAGGCGAGGTCACCAGCCTCTCCTGGACCCCTTGGTCTACCAGGCCCCTCAACCCCTTCTTCCACCTCTTGCCATTCCCTGCTCCCTCCTCTGTGCCCCCTCTTCTTCCCTCCTGCCCTGGGCAGTGGGAATAATGAATATTTAATTGCCTTTCCCATCAGGAAGCAAGGCCCAGCTATCTCAGTAGAAAAGGGAAACAGGAAAGGCCTGGGTGAGGAGCAGAGGGTGGAGACTGGAGGAGGAGGGGAGGCAGGAAAGCCCAGGGGAGGGACAGCTCACCTGTTAAGCCAAGGGTTAGGCTGGGCCTGTGTGGGGACACAGGGACCCAGAGACTGAGGCCCAGGGGAGCCCCTGGGAGCCTGGGATGGGAAGCAGTGTTCCTCAGAAGCCAAGAGGCAGCAGCCCTGGTGTCACTGTGGCCAGGAGCAGTGACAGGGAAAAGAGAGGAGGAAGATGGATATAGGAAGGCAGGGGAAAGAAGCTGGGAGGCCCTTGATGTTCCGGGTATAGGAGCCCCCCACGCCACACACCTTAATCCAGCTGGGAAACAGCTTCTCCACCCCAGGGCCTGCTAGGAATGCTGCCCCACTGGGGCAGTCAATTTCCAAATGCAGGTACAGGTGACCACGCAGGCACCCCAGTATGTGCTGAGGACAAGGCCATGCAGACCAGCATGTGGGGCCAATGTGGGGGTGTGAGGTTGTATATGTGCTGCATTTGATTCCAGGGCAGAGCCCTGGAGTGAGGTCCCATGCACTATGCAGGTGACTAGGAGGTGATGCGTGTTGTCTGGGCTGGAATAGACAGGGATGGAGCACAGTGAGTCAGGCAGTCTGGGGTTCTAGCCCCAGGCCTCTCACCTAACTTATCACATGATCTTTAGAGCAAGTCACTTTAACACTGCATTCTATGCTCCTTTTCCGTATAGAAATGACACAGCGCATGTGAGACGGAGTATGTGGACTGGTACCAGAGTAAGATAAGTAGATGAGGACCCACTAACATAGTGGTGACAGAGTCAGGCCACAATACACACACACATACACACACACACTGAACACCCGAAGGTCCTCTCTCCCCCATTCCATGCCCAGTAGCCTTGGAAAGAAGTGCTCTTTGGCTGTGTCTATTGGTAGAGATGGAGTCAAATAGAACTTACCAAAAACCTCATCTGCAGGTTCTCGGAGCTTTGAAGAAGCCATGACTCAAGAGAGCTGTGGAGACAAATAGAAAGAAAGAAAAAGAGACCCTGGATAAGAGGTTCAGGTTGGTCAAGTCAGGGGACAGGTCCATGGCTACACCTGCTCCTGGTCTTCTGGCCCTCACTTTCCCTCAAAGCTTTTCTTACAGCCCTGGGAGAGAAGCCATCTGAGTCCTCCTCTACACTGGGGGTGTCGGGGCAGCAGGCACAAGCAGAAGGGGATGGCTGAGCCAACCCTGAGCACAGATGCAGCTGGCCCTGCAGTGGTCCAAGCCAACTGGCTGTTGCCTTCACTCAGGGCTCTTCACTGTCCTGGGCCCTTCCATCACTAGTATCCCCTAAAAAAGCTTTCAATCATCATAAATCATCCAACATCAAGTGTAGAAGAAGTCATGGAGATTATTAAATCTGATCCTCTGATTTTACAAACACAGAAACAGAGGAGGGAGTGGCTAACCCACAATCACATAGCAAGTTAGTGGTAAATACAGAATCAGAGCCCATGGTCTTCCATCCATCTACCTATCTATTTATCTACCCATCTGCTTGGTCTGCTTGATTATCCACCATCCATCCAGTCATTCATCCATTCCTCCCCCCACTCGTCTAATATCCATCCCCCCATCCCATCCATCCAATATCAACCTCAATCCATCCATCCACCCATCTTTGCAACTATCAGTTCTGTGCCCGTCTTCCATCCACCATCCAATCCTGCTTCCCCCCTCCCCACCGTCCACCGGGGCCCTCACCACCTGCCTTTCTGAACATGAATGTTCAGGAAACTGGCACCATCAGCAGGGCCACTGTTCTAGGCAGACTCACAGTTCTCCCTGTTCTTGACAGACGCACAGATGCAGGAGGGTATGAGGAGTACTCACAGCGGAACAGTGGACAGCCAATGCTCAGAGCATCAAGTATGTTCTGGGAAGGAGTGTGGATGGACCGCGTTATTTTGTTCTTGTTTGCTTATTTGGTGGGAAGCAGGAAGGGATGGCAGGAAGGGAAGCCGGATATAGCAGGTGAAAGCATTTGGACAGGCTTTCCTAGCAGATGTAGGGGAATACTGATGAGAAGACAAGGAGGAAGCCTGGGAGTCACTGACAGTTTAAGGCAGGAACACTGTATAGCCAAGACATGATCTTCAGTTACTTCTAACACTCAGGTCCCTTAGAAAAGGGCAGGGCACTGGACTACACCATATCCTTGACAGATGTGCAGAGAAGCTGGAGCACATACCCTCTGCCCCTCCTTCTCTGTTCCTAATGGTCTCACTGTGAGCCAGCCAGGCTTGAGATCTTAGTATCCCCACTTTTCAGATGTGAAAACTTGAGATGCAGAAGATAAGAAGCAGAACTCTGCCTTGACCCATGCCCGGTTCTCAGCGCTATCTTGAGGGATGGCCTGAAATTCCTGGGGTACTCCTGAGGAAAAAACACCCCCTAGGGGAAGGGACAGGGTAGAGACAGGGGAGCTGGGATTAGGGGAAGTATTAAAACCATATTTAAACCACCTCCACCCCAGACACCATGGATACCTGGGGTTGAGCAGGGTAGGGGAGGGGTTGGTGATGCAGAGCCTCCAAGAACCTTCCCAACATTCTTGAACTCTGGGGATTAATAGTAGCCAAGATCTAGAATGGTTCTTCCTGCCCTGAGGGGTCAGTTGAGAAGGGAGGCTACCCCAAAGAATAAACCAAATTCTCACACTGGATCACAAAGCCTTATCTGACACTAGGGCCCAGCTGTCCCCTCTTTCAGAAAGCTGTCATAGTAGTTCTCCTGTCTATTTTTCTACATAGTTTCTAAACTCACCCTTCTCCAATCAGTGGGAAATGAAAATTTTTTCAGACTTCACTGATTCCCTACATGGGTCTTATCTCCCCATATCAGATGGGAGAGAGGCCATGCATTCCCCCATTAGAACAGGGGCTTTCAAGACAGGAGCTTCCCATCAGAATAGGGGTCCTCTGAGGGCAGCAGTGGTGTCTCCTCTTAGACACTGAGAAGGGAAAGCTCATGTGCTCTTTATTCAGGGACCCAGTCCAGGACTGAGACCCTCTTGTGTGTGGAAGCCCCTTTCAGCACCCTCTGGGCTGAGCTAGGGCTTCCAGGTGGCACCCATTCTCAGTCCACCTGATTCAACACAAACTGCTTTTGCTTTTCCCTTCAACAGCCAGCTCCCTAGGGTGTATGAGGGACCCAACCCTCCCTACACCGCCCCATGGAGAATTCTAGGGAAGCTTGATATGTAGAAGGTCACCAGATCCTGCCACCTCTCCTTCCAAAATTGAGTCTTGGAAAATTAGATACTCAACCTCACCCTCTTCCCTGGGTGAGAAGTGTACATGAGCACGTACACACACAGACACACACACAAACATACTCCTAGACAGGTAGCAAGGGTAGAAATGAGCCTGCTCCTCTGGACAGCCACATTACCAGACCATTCTCTTCCCCTACAACTTCCAGTTTCTGGAGGAGCATCAATGACCTCTGACTTTCTTCTGGGAGAAAGGGATGCAGGCGAGTTAAAAAAATAAATCTGGTACCCAAGGGAAGGAGAAAGAGAAAGTAGAGGTGCACAATCTAGGGAGGAAGCAGGAGTAGGAACAAATAAGCATGCCAATAAGAGATTGGCGACATCAAAGGGGGCTGAGAAGAAAGAGCCAAAAGGAGCAGAGTGGGGCCAGAAAAGCAGTGGAGAAGGCAGAGGGCTGGGAGCCCAGAGTGGGGCCCAGGGTGGGGTGCCAGAGAGCCACTGCCTACAGGCTAGAGGAAAGAAAGGGGCCCAGGAAGAGGAGAGAGAGAGAGAGAGAGAGAGAGAGAGAGAGAGAGAGAGACTGACTCAGAGAAAGTGCAACTGGGAAGGCCAGGCAGGATGGACTGTGGATCTAGGGAGGCTGTGCCCCTCCCTATGTGGCCAGTCTTCCACAGGCCCCAGGCTGGGGACAGCCTGCAGGAGTCCCACACCCCTCTTAAGCTCCGCTGGACGGGCGGGTGGAGGTGGGGACGGCTACCTATTTCACTCCCAGGGCCCCTCTCCCTAATCACAGCGGGTGGCCAGTTTCTCTCCAACCCACCAGTCCAACTTCTCGCTGGGCACGAAGGAGTTAAGTCCTCTACCCCTTCCCCCACACCAGTGGGGTTTTTTTTTTTTTTTTATTAATTTCTCTGGGAGAGAGGGAGGGGATTAGGGACACAAATCCTATCTCCGCCCCCTCCCCTGACAGCCCAGCTCCCCAGCCCCGCGGGTCCCCCTAGGGATAGGGGGAAAAGGTCCCTATCCCTTGGACCCATCCAACCCCACTCGGGCCAAGTGGCCGGCCCGGCTTCCCCGTCCACCCCGGGGGCCCGGCCTCTCACCTCTAGCATCGGTCATCTTCAGTGGCTGGCGCCTCGGGAACCCCTCAGGCCCATGGTGCTCAAGGCGGGGGCCGGGCAGGAGAGGGGCGAGGGACCGTCACCCCGGCCGCGGGGGGCTCCGGGCTGGCTCAAGACGCTCCATCCCGGGGTGTGGGGGGGGAGGGTCGGCGCGGAGGGTCCCGCAGCCGGAGAGAAATGGAGAGCGGGGGCAGTTTGGGGGCAGAGGAAGGTTTGCAGGGAGCAGGAGCGCGGGCGGGGCTGGACCTGGAGACCTGACGGAAGGATGCTCCTTGTGTGCGTGCGTGTGCGTGTGTGTGTGAGTGTGTGTGAGTGTGTGAGTGTGAGAGAGCACGAGGGAGCGAGCGCGCGCGCGAGCGGAGGAGCGCCACCTCCCGCCCCGCCCCCGCCGGCCCCGCGGGTCGAGGCCTCGGCCTGGGAGGCGGATTCGCTCGGCGACGCGTCCGCGGGGTCGATGGGGGTTCCCGGGAAGGGGCGTGCGGGGGCGCGTGGCGGGGAGGCCGGGCGCCGGGAGACAAAGAGCGGGCGGCAGGGGGCGGAGGCGGCGGGATCCGAGCGGAAGGAGGCGGCGGGCGCCTTGGCCGGCCCGGCCGGGGTATCCCAGTTGCAGCTACTTCTCGGCCCGCGGGAGACGCCACGCACTGGAGCCGGCGCGGGGGCAGGGGAGCGGCCGGGAGGCGGCCCCACTGGGCTTCCGCCCAGTCTGCAGGGCCCGTGAGGACTCCTGATTGACTCACTCACACACTCATTCAAAACACCCGCCCAGCAGCCAGCCCCGCGCTGAAGCCGGAGGGGACCGCAGTGAACCCAACCGACCCAGTCCAGGCCGAGGGCGCTGGCCGTGCAGCCCCGAGGACTGACGAGTAGAGAGGCCCTCCCGAGCCCCGGGCTGTGGGCCGGGAGGGAGAGAGCACGCGAGGGCGCCTGGTTGGTCTGGGGAGAGTGGTCAGGATTCCTACAGGAGGAGGATTCCTACAGGCCGTTAGGGGAGAAATGCCCATCGCCATAGGGGTTGCGGGTGAAGGGGCCAGAGGGGAAGACCAGCTGATGCTGCAAAGGTGCATGCACGGGGAGGTTTGGCGTTCCATTCTAGTAGCCATGGGGGAGGGAGGTGGAGAACGTTGATGGAGGAGAGAGGGGTGCAGTTCTGCGTTTTGGGAAGAACCCTTGGCTCCTCAGTGGAAAGCTGATTGCAGAGGACATCCTGAGGGCAAGAGCCCCTTCAAAAGAGGCTGTGAAGAAACGACAGTAGGGGGCAAGAAGAGTAAAAATCAAGTTGAGAACAATCCAGGATATAGAAGTGAATCAAGTGGCAGGAATTGGAGGCTGGCTGGACAGAATTGAGGGAGAAGGAGGGATCTTGGATGGCTGTGGGTATTGGCTAGAGGCAGGAAGCCCTAGAGCTGGGTGGGGTAAAGGAGGGATGAGCTCAGACTTGGACCTGGTGAGCCAGCGGGAGGTGGTGGTGGAGGAGAGGTACCCAGGGAGATCATGTAATCAACAACCAGCTGCCATAGGCAGGGATTGAGGTGTGTCAGGCACTCTACTAAGTACTTATCAGATTATTAATGTCATCCTCACAATAAATCCATAAGGTAGGTGTTTGTTACCCCCTACCTTGGAGAAGCTAGAGACTTAAACGGAATAGAGACGTAGAAGGAAAGTGGTTTAGGAGCAGGTGGTGAAGCTGGAGAAGGGTCTAGAATTCATGAGGCCAAAAGGTTAGAGAAGGAAAGCTCCCTCAGGGCCCATCCATATCTGTAGTCTGAGGCCTCCAAGGGTCTGTGGCATGGAACTGTAGGTGAGGGCAGATCCTAGGAGATCTGTGGAAGTCTGGGACTCTCTGGGTATCTACAGGATCTGCTAGCAGCCATGGGTTGCTGAGGGGGTAGGGTCTCTGGAGACAGCCTGTTTGGGCTGTGTCTGGAGTCTTTTAGGAGGATGTGGTTTACAGGCTGAGATCTGGAGTAGGGGGATTGAATATATAACCCATATAGATCCCAAGAGGTTGGGGGGTGGTGGTGATAGAATATAAGGACACTGAGGCATTCTGGGGGAGGATATGTTAGACCTGAGAGGACCCATGTTATTAATGAGGCCTAAGTTGCTGGAAACTGAGACAATTCTCAGCTAGAGTTGTGACAAAAGTGCTCAAGTTCTCAAGATCTAGGTAGGGGATCAGAATGGGGGTAGGGGAGCTAAGGTGGAAAACTTCACACAGGCCTGGCCATGGCCAACTGGCCCAGCCTCAAATATGGAGATAATTCATGGGCAAGTCATATCTCAGGCTTGAGAAACTCACAGCAAAGCCACAATACACCCAGCCATACAAGGGCTTAAACATGAGGTGGCTACTAGGCCCATCTTCTGGAACATATGTATAAGGTCCCTCACATGACCCATGACAGATGGTGATAGCAGGACTCCACCCTGGATGATTAGCCCCAGATAGACCAGCAGAAACCCTCAGTAAACCCCCAGGTTTGCCTCCCCAGCCATGTCACTTCTTGGGACTTATTGGCTAGGTTTCTCCAGTGGCCCTGGGGTTTTGACTTTTAACTATGGAACCGTGACCTATGATCATGGGATGACTTATGATCATGGGATGACCTATGATCATGGGATCATGCTGGATGGATCTGCCTTCAGTATCCCCAGAGCACTCAAGAGTGTTCCCAGGATGATATACTTTGGAGGAGATGCTCTGAGAGAAATGGTCCTTAACCATCAGGTATGGACTGGACTGGTCCTACATGGGCCATAATATAAACTAGAAATTTAGAGGGGTAGTTATGAGATGCCAGAATTTGCCTTGACATGAATGATACCTGGGTGACAGTCATCCACAGGGAGTAGCTGCCTCAGGAGCTGTCATTTGAGTTCAGGGCCCTTCAGGTTGGCACTTCTATTTCTTATGGTAAAGAGTGGGGAGAGTGAGAATCCCACTGGGGCCAAGTCAAAGAACACAAGCACCCAGCTTCGGTTCTCTCCCCATACTTGCACCACAGCATCAAGGGAGGGAAGTTTGCACTGGGAACTGCCACAAGTTCCTGCCCCTCCCTTCTGCCTCCACCTCTGGGACTCAGCAAAGCTTGTTCCTGGAACTCCAGAATCGGACTCATGACCCTTTAGTATCAGATCTGGAGGCTGCAGTCAGATCTGCTGGAAAAGAGCAGGGGACTCAGGCTGTTTAAGACCTCTCAGGCTCACCTCTAGGAGAGAAAACTGGACATTTCTAGGATCAAGACTGCCCTGACATGTCACTTCCCACTCCAATAAATATTTGATCCTTCTAGGACATAAAACAGGGCACCTCTGAAGAGTATCCCTTCCTTCAGTACTCAGGGGAAGGGCTTGGGGTTCACCTTATCATATCTAGCTCATCCTCTGGATTTTTTAGAGACCTTGCAAAAGGGATGCGACAGACTGTCTGGAAACGCCAGGAGGACTGGACAAAAAGCATATATGCTGATAGGGTAATGATGGCAGAAAGGCAGTTTGCAGGGGCTGGGAACTCTGCAGAAAGAGCATCAGGATCCGGGACAACTCCGATGGTCTTGACCCCTCCACCCCCAGTGAATCAAGAAACCAGGCAGCGAGGGTCTGGGGGCTGCTTTTATGGGGACGACCTGACAGAGGGCATGGTCCGTACAAAACCGGGAACAATACATACATATATATATTATATACAGAGACGGGGTCCTCCAAGGACGGGGCAGGGGCGGCCGCTAGCCCGAGAAGCCGGAAGCGCCCCGCGGCCCCGCCCACCGGCTCCGCCCCCTCCATCTGCCGGGTGAAGCACTGGGGCCCGGCACTGAGACAGCCAGCTCTTCCGGGGGTGGGGGCACGTCTGAGGGAAAGAGAGGGGCAAGAAATACTGATAGATGTTAATGGTCTATTTACAGGGAACAAGGAGAGGCCGAAACGGATGGAAAGGGGTTGTTTTTAAAAAATGAACAAAAACCCAGGCTTGGGGCAGGGGCATGAGCAAGTGGCAAAACGAGATGGATTTTGAAAGGGGAGGGGTTTGGGGGGTCTCACCTCCTTGGTCAAAGCCCCAATTTGGGGTTGAAGTGCGGGAAACGGAGTCGATTTCACTTAGAAAGCAGGCTGCCAGCGGGGCAGCCCTGGTCTCCAAAAAGAAGAGTAGTAAAATTTCGCCCTCCAGTCAAAACATTGGAAAACAACGGGGGCGGGGTGGAGGGAGGCTGAATCTCTGCGATGTTAGTACAAGGCTTCCAAGTGTGGCCCTGGGCAGGGCTGCGAAGGGCAGGGCCTGGCTTTTCAGTGAGAAGTGTTGCCCTTGCCTGAGACTGGCGTCTCTGCAACCAGGCCCCCTAAGCTGACCTCCCCTCCTCCCTGACATTCCCAGGCTTGGCCAGGAAACCTGGACCCCAGAGAGGCCACAGAACAGTTCAGGAGGAGGTTATGGCTATTTGGCACCTGGGAGAGGGGAGGCACAAGGAGAAATTGAGGGCTGCTGCTCTTTCCAGGAAAAGGGGAGCTGGGGACCAGGTGTCCTGGACTCTACTTTCCTCTACTCTCACTCCCCTTTCCCTGAAGGATACATGAGAAATCAGTGCAGGGCCAGGCCCAGCTGCTGGGCTCTGGGGTGGGCTCTATCCTTCCCAGGATAGGGAACAGGTACAGGAGGTGTTGAGGCAACCCCCACCCCCAAGCAGGAGGGTCAGAATGCAACAGACAGCACAATGATAAGGGAGAGGGAAGGGCCAAGAAGGTAGAAAGAATCTCAAGTCAAGAGGCCCAGGGGCATCCAGAAGCCCCATGGGTAGGGAGCAGCCTCCAGTTGGCGAGATGCTGGGAGAGCCTCAGCCCCACTCCAGTCCAGAGACAAAGGCTGGAGGTTGTAAAGTCTGGCAGTTTGTTCTGCAGGTCCATGTGTCCATCCACCACCCAGGCCAGCCCTAAGCTTCCCTTGGCCTTTATGCCTCAGCCCTACGGGGCAAGCAGGAGGCCGCCCTTCCAGCCACAGTGTCTGCCTGGGCCACCTTAAGGGGGTCTGTGATATGGGCCCTCTGGTCCCTGAAGCTGGGGGGAGGTGGGGTGGAAGGATAGGGGGAGTCGGGGCACCTGTCCCCAGGCAGAAAGAGGGTGGAGTGGGGTATTGAGGACAGGGGAGGGAGGACAATGGGAGGGGATTATTATTGTCCGGTCAAGGAATGATTCCTGTTAAGTAGAATTGGAATTCCTCAGTGTTTGCAGATTTCCTTCAAGTTCTGAGATCTGTAAAACAAGGATTGGTGGTCAAGCTTGGGCACCAAACATGACCCTGCTCCCTCTGCCACCCCAGTGAGGAAATGACCCTGAGCTCCCAGCCAGCAGCATCCTGGGGTCCACAGGTGCTAGCTGGAGCAATCATGCTGCTCCCTTCACAGAGCCCTGCCCCCAGGTTACCCTTGAGCCTACCTTGTCCAGGAGCTTGTCCATTTCCTCCTTCCGGGCTAGCTCCGACTCCTCCAGTACCCGTCGCTGTGCAGTCTCCTTTTTCAGGAACTCGATCTCCCTGGAGACAGGTGATGGACAGATGGTGGGTAAGGGTATGTGGTCTGGCTTCTGTCCAGGGAAGAATCAGGGTCCGCATCCCTGTCCTCAGATCCACTGCCAGCTCTGCTGTGCTGCTTCTTAGGTCAGGAGGTCCCAGGTTTCCTAATGTCTCCATGGCCTGGCCCTGCGCTGCCTCTGGGCCCTAGTCATTCCAGGCCCAAGTACCCCACCGTGGGGTCCTCCAACCTCTGTGCTCCTTGTCTCCCTGCTCAGGGGAGGGGATAGGGACTACCACTGAAGGCAACTCAATACTCCTGGGCCCAGGACCCACAGCCTCCTACCACGTACTTCTGCTGGTAGTCCTTGATGAGGCGTTTGGCCTTGCTGTACTTGCGCTCCAGGGCCTGGTACTGGGCCTGGGTCTCCCGCAGGTGCTCGTCCACAGCCTGGCACAGGCTCTGGGCCTCGCCCCAGTAGCCCTCCAGTTTCTCCATGCGCTCCTTGTTTTCCTCCACACTCTGCTCCAGCTGTGCCTTCTCCACCCGCCAGCGCCCCTTCTCCTGCTCCAGGCTCTGCAGCTGAGAGGGAGGAGTGGCCCTGGGTTGGTGTGGGCCAGAGGGAGCTCAAGGGCATCCCCATCTGGCACTGGGGCCAGAATCTTCTGAGGATTCCTGCAGATACGGAACCCACTGACCCCCAACTACTTATTCTCCTTGGCTGAGCCTGGGAACTGAAACCCAGAGGGAGAAGACATAGCACCCCAGCCTCAGGGTTCCTAGCCAGAGACCCTGTCACTGCACCACACTCCCAGGGAGGCGGGAGGCCTCTATTAGTCACTGACTAGCTCTTACAGCTCAGTCTCAAGCCTCAGCCCTCCCATCTATAAAACAGGAATGACAACTGCCACCACTGCCCCCCACCACCAGCTTGCAAGGGAGCTTTTAACACAGATGAGATGGAAGATGTGAAAGATGTCACATCAGCAATGGTGAGGGTCATCACTGCTCTCTGTCCTTTCTGCAGTCCTGGCCGCTGAAGCTTCTGGGGCTTCTTGAACAATCTAGTCTCTCCCAGGTCCCAGGTAACTTTTGATCCCCAACAGCTCAGCCTTTGTTCTCTCCACACATACTACCTGGGACAGGGACCCACCTCCCTCACCACCTCTGTGTGCTGAGCCCCAAATCCCAAGCTTCAGCCCAAATTCACTCCCAATTTCCAGCTCTCCAATTACTGGAGATCAGCTCCAGTCCTATCTCCCAGCTCCTCGTAGGCACCATGCCCCAAACCAGAGTCCCCATCTGCATAAACCAATGCCTCCTTTCTAGACTTTCTCACCTGTTTGAAGGCACCACCATTTTAGTCACCTCAGAAGCAGCTACTTTGTTCTCTGTGCCCCAGCCACACAAGACTTTCTATAGACCCTCAGGCTTGCCAAAGGGCCTTTGCACATGCTGTTCCCTCTGTGGGGAATGGCATGTACTCTCTCTGGCTAGTTTTTCCTCACCAGCTTGTCCCATGCTCTCTACTCCATCTGTCACTGCCCCAGAGAAGCTCCCTGTGACTCTAGCAGCAAAACATGGCCCATTCTCACCTGGGCCAAGTTTTTTCTGCTCTAGGAGCTTAGTAGCCCTGTTCACTCCTACAGAGTCCCATGTCAGCTTGTAACAACAGTCACTGGTGTGCAGACTCTAAGCTGCATGAGGACACGGACCAACTCTGCTTTTGCCCATCATGATGAGTGACTGGAATAGTGTCAACCATCTAGAAGTAACTTGATGGATGTTTGTAAATTGGAGGCCCCTTAGGTCAAATACAGATTGTGATCCCAGAGACTCAGGAGGCTGAGGAAGGAGGGTCACAAGTTCAAAGCCAGCCTCAGCAACTTAGTGAGGCCCTAAGCAACTCAGCAAGACCCTGTCTCAAAAATAAAAAAGACTGAGGATGTAGCTCAGTGATAAAATGCCCTTGAGTTCAATCCCCAGTACAAAAACAAAAAAACCTGAAGGCCCTCTTGCTCTCTGTGACCCTGGACAGAACTCTGACTTGCCCGCCCCCCGCCCCCCAAATGCCCTGCATACTCCCAGGAACATGGCCTGTCACCTCAATCCTGGACCCACCTTTCCTTTCCACACCCCTGACTTGTATCTGGGTAGTCTTGGACCACTCTAACAGGTACTGCCCAGGCCTCCAACCAGTTTGCCAGCCTCCAAGTCCTTTCTACCCTCACATCCTCCCACTTTTTGATCAGTGACCTTTTGAAAATCCCCTGTGACTGCACAGCCCCCTGTCATCTGTAGCCAAGGCTAGAGTCCTTAGAGGGAAGACGGCACACTGCCGGGCACAGCCCACTCTAGTCCAGCCTGCCCACATGACTGCCCTGCAGCCTGACAGCCTTCTCCCAGAGCCAGCCTCCAAGTTCCAGCTTGTCTCCCTGTGAGGAATGCCCTTGCTGTGCCTCAGCCACTTACATCCTGCCCACTCCATGCACAAGTGGGAGTGAATGCACACGTGTACCTGGGTGTGTTGGGTCCACGTGGCCCCTGCAGACCCATCTCTCCCAAACTAGAAAACTTGTGGGGGTGCAACTCCTTCAATATGAAGTCTGTGTATCTATGCCTGCAAGAGTGCTGGCACCCAGTGTTCTTGTAAGCATCTGTGCATGGACATATGCATGTTTGTATGTCACATGTCACCAGCTGGTGCTGTCAGCATTAGCATCTGTGATGCTTGCTCAGGTGAAAATATGCATGTCCTGTAACACTTCCCAAGCCAGGTTCTCTAAGTGATGGTCACACCAGTGTGTCTCAGAGCACTCAAGGGCAGTGGGTCCACGTATCTTGCTAATGGCCTTGGGTAGAATGTCATAGGAAGCACAGGTGCGTTGTCCTGTGATTAGGACTCTGCAGAGGGTGTGTGTGTCTAGGTGTCTGGGTCTGTGAGTACCATGTACCTGGGTTAAGGCTGGCACATATCAGTGTGTGTTCCTTTGGTAGTGTGTATTTGGCCTGTACATGGAGGAAGTGTGTTGGACAATGCAAACCAAGACATCTAGAGCTCAACTTAGCTGCTCCACTGTAACAGCTGACACTTGAATTCTGACTGATCACCTCCTGTGTGAGGGACTGTGCATTATCTCATTTAATCCTCACCAGGCTCCTAGGTGCTGCTAGTATTTTTACTCCATCTTTTTTTTTTTTTTTTTTTGTCGATGAACATAATACCTTTATTTTATTTGTTATTTTTATATAGTTCTGGGGATCGAACCCAGTGCCTCATGCATGCTAGGCAAGCACTCTACCACTGAGCCACAACCCTGGCCCCATTCTTAACAGTTGAGGAGATGGAGGCCCAGAGTGGCAAATGAACGGTGCAGCAGATGGGGTCCGAGCTCGCACTCTCAGTCTGCATTCCCTCACCTCACAGCAGTCTGCTCCATGAGCACCTGTGGCCGTGGGTGGAGTACGGGTGTCAACTGCTGCAGGTGTGAGGGGGGATCCTCCCTCCGGCCCTCAGGCCTGCCCCTCAACACACATGCAGATGCACACACGAGCATACCTGCACACACATGCACCCTCACCTTCCTTTTCAGCTGCTGGATCTCTGCCTCGGTTACAGCATGCTTGATCTGGAGCTGCAGGGCAGAGGGGGTGGTACTCAGCTCAGCAGGGCCACCACCCAGGGCCACCACTTTGGGCCCTCCTCCTACCTCTTTGAACTTGTGCACCAGCTTCTCAGGCTCCATGTCCACAGGAGACAATGCATCTTCATTCTCTGCTAGCTCAAACACCTCGATGGCCATCTCGCCACCTGGGAACGTGGGGCTCAGCTCCTCATCCTCGTCAGTGGCATATTCCCCTGTCTGTGAAGGGAGACAGGTGGCCGTGGGCCCTACCCACCCCAGCTGTTCAGCAACCTGTGACCAGAGCTGAGACCAGTAGCTGTCTGCCCATGTCATACTTGGAGCTGGCCAGGGGTGGGTTCATGCCTCCCTCAATAGCCCAGGGAGTCCCCTGAAGGCAGGGGTAGTTTCCCCATAAGACTAGGACCCTGAAAAACAGCCCATACTGTGCCCTTCACAGTATGGGTCCCCTGAGGTCTGCACCTGTCTCCCTCCTTACATTAGGACCCCTGAGGTCAGGGGCTATGTCCTACGCTCAGAGTGGGGACTCTGCGAGGGACCAGGAAGGCTCTCTGAAGACAAAGGGTGTAACTCTTCCATCAGACTAGGGGTTCTCTGAGTGAAGGATCTGCTTTTCCTCCCTCAGACCGGGGCTCCACAAGGGGTTTGGGCTTCTTTACCAGGCCTGGAAAGCCTAGGAGGAGACGTCTGTACTGCTTCATCTGGCCAGCAGAGGGCAACCAAGCCACCAGGCAGGCCCGGAGTCCCTACCTCCTCATCATCCTCCCCATACTGGGCGTATCTCTGCTCCATCATCTCCCGCTGCCATCGCTCTTGTTCCAAGGTCTGCTGAATTAGCTGGGCTACTTCACTCTGCTCTCCCGGCCGCTCCCGGCCAATCATAAACCTGCAGGGGCACCAGTGTCATCCCCTGCCTATCTTCAGCTGATAATGCCAGCATCCTCCCTGCTTGTGCTCCCCTCTCCAGGCCCAGGCCCTCCCAGGGGAGGTGAAATGAGAGGCTGAGTCCAGAGGCTGCAGTGTTAATAATGAATGGAGGAACTGGGGGGCCTTACTGAGTTTCCTTCCCAGAGGAGGCAGGAAGGCCCACTAGCCCTCCTGGCCAGTTAATGGGAGGTGGATATCAGCCAAACTTTGGGCTGGACTGCAGAGGACATAAGCTCAGGAGCTGCCAGCATAGGGGGCTCTCTCACTACCATGTGAGAAAAATGAGGCAGGGGAATGGCAAAGTTGACCCATCCGGGAGGGCTGGGGCTGTGGAGGTGTGTCTTGGGTTGGCTCCAAGTCCCTGAACTTCAGGAAGGGGCGGGATGATGCTAACTGAAGATTAGGATGGAGAGGAAACAGTGGAACTTCCAGGCACCAGCCCCTCCTCCCATGGCTACCCACATCCTGTTTCTCTCCACCACCCTTTCCTGGGGGTAGTGCCCCTCTTGTAGGGGGAAGGGAGTGATCCTTAAATGTTATGCCAGAGATGAAATGGACACAGGGAATTTGGAACCTAATCCCTGGGTTTCTGGGTTCAGGGAGCAGTCTTCCCAGGATTGCTTGGGGCAAGCTGGGAGGGTGGTTTGAAGTGCAGATGAGGGGAGCCCAGTTTGATTGGCATTCACCCTGAACACCTTGGTTCTTTAAAGAGTGAGTCAGAGACAGGCAGGGGAAAGAAGAACAAGCCCAAGCGGACAGTATGGAGGGGCATGGGTGGGGGGCCTAGAAACCTGAGTATTGGTGGCCAGCAGTGGCCAGGGAGCTCAGGGTGTAAGGCAGGCCTGGAGCAGGGGACTATGGACACAGAAATTTTTGCAGATAGGGAGCCAGTGAAACCTTGACTGGAAGTGAGCAGGTGGACAGAGTAGCCACATGAGGGCCCAGCCTCCTGCCTGCTCCCATCCCACCCTTCCCCACCCCTTGGGCTCTCACCGCACTCGGCCCTTGGTGTTCCTGAGCACGGAAGCTGCAAAGCTCTGGGTCACTCCCACCAGACTCGTTCCATCCACCTCCACCAGGAGATCATTCACCTGAATCCTAGGGGAGGTGACATTGGTTAAGGGGATTATAAGGGGAACCGTGACCCTGCGGCAGAGATGAACCCCTCCCATCAGAAACCTGAGGTGTTTTGTCTACCTGCAAAATATTCATGATATCAGGATATTAGGTGTTGACCAGGCCCACCTGGTGAATAGGAAGACCTTGGCAAGCCAACCAGACACAGGTGTCTAGGACTGGGAGAGGCAGCAAGTACACTTCCTGTAACAATCATACTCTTGCCCCCTCTTCCATCACATGCAACAGAGTGGTGTGACATCCTCAGAGTTCACCGCTGCCATGCATACATGCCCCATGCTGCCCTCTTACATGGACATTTCTGCCCAGACCTGAGTCCCCAGACATTTTCTCAAAAGTCTCAGATCTGAGCAGCACCCTGGTGCTCACCCACACTGACAGAGGTACATCCCACAGGCACTCCAGCTCTGCCTCCAGAGGCCCTGTCCTCCACTCAGGGCAGAGATGGCGTGATGGAGCCTGGACTGTCACAGTTGGTGGGGACTTGAGCACCTCCTTCCCCCACTCTCACCTCTGTCTGGAGAACTGCAGGCTTTCTCTCAGAGCTCCCCATGGAAATGGAGACACAGCAAACAGCTGGCCCCACAGGTCCCAAGCCCTCACATGGCATGAGCTTACGGACACACTCATGCACACACACACTCCCCAATCAGCAGGTGACAATGAGTGAGGATCTGGAAAATTCAAATTGGAAGGGAGAGGAGGTAAATAAAAGAGCAGGGGGCCGGGGTTGTGGCTCAGTGGCAGAGAGCTCGTCTAGCACGCGTGAGACACTGGGTTCAATCCTCAGCACCACAGAAAAATAAATAAAATAAAGGTACAAAAAAAAAAAAAGAGCAGAGACTGTCACCCTTTCTGTTCTCTGTCCCTCTCCATGTCACCAGGGCCACAACAGGCAGAAACCCTCTGAATGGGGAACTAGGTTCTACCAACATGACCCCAAGGTCAGCCAGCCCTCACAAAGACACCTGCTCATCTGTCACAGGAGAGGGTCTGGGTTTGGGGGTGCCACCACCGAGGACTCCTGATGCCAAGTTCTCACTTACAGCCTCCCTTGGGGGTGCCAACAGCACTGCTCACCTACACCCCACCTCCCCCCTGCAGCATAAGCACAGGAGAAGAGCTGGCACAGGTGTGACCCTGTTGGCCCAGAGCTCCATGAAACCCTCCCTGGTCCCTCTGGCCCACAGAACTTACCCTCCACCACAGATGCTCAGCACAGGCACACACGACACAGACAAAGAGCAGCCCCACCCCCAGAGCGCACCCCAGCTGGTCTCATCACACCAACACCAGGATCCCCCTGCCTGCCTTCTGCTCCCCTGCCTGGAACTTCCTGCCCTAGCTGGGCCTAGCCAACTCCCATCCAGCCTTCAGCTCTCAGCTCCCATGTCACTTCCTCCAGGAGGCCTTCCCTGACTCCCAGAGAAATCAAGCCTCCTGTGTTCTACCTTTATGTAATGTTCTCCATTCTGCCACTTTCTGTGTGTCCCTTGTCTGGTGTCCCCTTTACTACACTGCCTGCTTCCTGAGGGCAAGGCTCTCGGACAGCCAGGCACACTGTATTTATTTGGTGAAAGAAATGCCCCAACGTACCCAGAAAAACAGCCCATGCTCCCGGTACAATGCCAACACACACAAGAAGACACACAGTCACCATCTTCACCAAGCCTCCTCTAGAATGCCAGCACCATAAGCGAGGGGTTCCCATCTGTTTGTCCACTGCGCATCCCTGGGGCCGGGCACAGCACCCGGCAGCGCAGCGCTCCAAAACATCTGAACCACACAGAGCGCACAAGCTCCCAGGAACAGCCTGTCCCCCCACACAATGGCTTGTTCCACAGATGACGTTGGGGAGGGGGTTTAACAGGAGTGGGGAGGTTGGGGGTGGTACCTGCCATCCCGATGGGCTGCACCACCTTCCGTCACAGTCTTGACGAAGATGCCCAGCTTCTCCAGGCCCATGTCGGCCCCAG
Organism: Spermophilus citellus; assembly: GCF_964194105.1. NCBI lineage: Eukaryota > Metazoa > Chordata > Mammalia > Rodentia > Sciuridae > Spermophilus > Spermophilus citellus. Next base: position 49,174,169 of record NC_138199.1, on the reverse strand, counting down.
CCCCCATGCCGATGATGCTGATGCCCAGACCTTCGGAGTCTGCTGGACAGAGGGGCAAGATGTCAGGGACAGCGGGACATCCTTCAACCTGAACCCTCACTTTAGGGAACAGCTCCCCTCCAGGAGGCAGTCCTCAAGCTTAGAGGACGTCCCCCAACTGGGACAGGGGCATGGTTCTGTCCACCCCTCTTTGCCAGGACACCAAGAATGGCACTTGGCTCATTCCCTCCCCTTTGCCCCTTTTAAAGAGCTCACAGGCAACACAGTGTGCCAAGGGCAGTGGGAGTGAGAGACTACTACACATGCAGATAAGAGCACATGGCCGGATACTACAGTGACGCAGCCACTTCATGCTTATAGCAGCACAACACACAAGAGCTAAGCTATGGAGCTAACCTAGTGCCCTTCAACAGATGAATGGATTGTGATATATACACACAGTGGAGTGTTACTCAACCAGAGAGGACTGGAATTTTGGCATTTGCTGATAAATGGATGGATCTGAAGGCTATGGTGCTAACAAAATAAGCCAAGACCCCAAAAGTCAAAGACTGCATGTTTTCTCTGATATGTGGAAGCTAGTCCAAAGTAAGGGCAGAAAAGAGAGAGACTGGGGGATTCCATTAAAATACAAGAGAGATGGGTGGACTAGATGATGGGGATCGAGTTGGAAGGAGGAGGGACGGGATAAGGGAAGATAATGGAATGAATCTGACCTAACCTTCCTATGTTCCTATATGAATAGACCACAGTGAATCTCACCACTGTGTATACCCACAAGACACTATTTAAAAAACACTAAAATTAAATAGCAGAAAGATTAGTAATGAGAGAGGATAGGGGAAAAAAGGGAAGAGGGAAGGGAAAGGGCAAGTACTGGGGACTTAATAGAACAAATTGTATTCCATGCTTTTACTATTATATCAAAGTGAGTCTTAATGTTATGCATAACTAAAAAGACCCAATGAAAAGGGAGAAAGTGTGTGGCTGGAATGGGGTCTGTGACAGGGCTTGGCCTTAATCCTTTTGGTCCCTCTCCAAGCAGTCTCATCTATACCCAGAGCTTCACTGACCAAAAACCTTGTTTTCTCTTGCCTACTTCCTCAGCCACAGTGGTCTGGTCTACCTCATGGGCCTCTGATATCCAACCTGGTGACCTTCCCTCCCTCAGACACTCCTCCAGGGGCTGGCACCACCACCCTCCTACTGCCAGACCTGGGAAGCACCCCACCCCCTCATAGCCTCTGATGAGCCAAATCCCACCAGGCCCTGTTGATCCCCCACCCCTGCTCTGCCGACACCTGGTCCACACCACAGTGGTCTCTCCATTCACTGCTGATCCTGCATCACAGCCTGATGTGGTCTTCCTTCTAGAATACCTTCCCCATGCCCTGCAATAGCTCCCAGTCCATCCCAGGGAAAAGGCATGGTCTGGGGGCCCTGTCTTCACACCCTTCCTGCTTTCACTGTGAAAATGCATCCAAGCCCCTCTTCTCTCTCCCTCACCCCCTGAGTTCCTTCTCTTCAAGCTCACTCAAGTGTTGCTCCCTTAGGCACTGCCTGCTCTCTGGTCAGGTTCTGTTAAATGCTTTTACAGTAGCAACCCTCTCTTTCCACCTGTTACGACTCCTAAGGACACAGTGGCTGCTCATCTATGTCTACTCTCTGTTGTCTCCCTGAGGGGACACCTCCCTGAGAGAGGGAGCCTGGTTTGGCCCACCACCAACCCTCCAACAGAGCCCAGGGCCTAGCACATGGTGGTTTGTTAACTGGATGAGTGGGGCAGGGAGCGCCCCCACTGGGCTGGAGTGCATGAGCAGCTGTGGGGCACTCGTGAGGGAGGACAGATAGGGCTGCCAAGGGCCCAAGTTGGAGGAGAAGCCCAGCATGCTTGTGAGAGCCCCGGAGTGCTGCTCGGAAGCTGGCACCAGAGAGGAGCCTAGGTGAGCCCAGGTGGCCTAGACCAGGCCTCTCACCCTTCTCCAGCTCCACAGGGAACAGCTCCAACCTCTCCACCCGCTTCTCCAGTTCATATTCTGCAGAGGCCGCCATGGGATCCACATCCTCATTGCGCCGGTCATAGTCCTCATTGGAGTAGGTGCTGAATACCTGGGGAAGGGCAGCTTGTCAGAGGCTCCAAGAGGGCCAGGGCAGAGCTGGCATGAAGAGGCTGAGCCCCACTGATGCCCCCTGCTCCCCTCCTACCACAGGCCTTTCCCTTATCCTCATCCCCCAGTCCCAGGATGACCCCGGCTCTGAGCAAAGTTCTTGAGCCTGAAGCGGGGGCAAAAAGAAAGGCACCCAGCCTGCCTCAGCCACACTGCAGCCAGAGCTAGCGCAGCAGGTCTGTGCAGAGCAGATGGGCACTACTGGAGGGACTGTCAGGCTCAAGAACCTAGACACCAAGAGCAGAGAGAGAGCGAAGGACAAGACCCAAGGGTCAGACAGGTGAGGGTGGACATTAAGACAGAAAGATGGGAATAGCTGAGCAAAGAGGGAGAGGAGCAGGGATAAAGGATGGCGACTGTGCTGGAGGACGCCAGATGTGGGGTGGGGGCAGGAGGAAGTGATGGGAGAGGCAGACAGGACCCCACTCTGCCCTGCACCTGAGGTGGACTGGGGGTAGGGGAGGGAAGCAGGAAGGATCCTTTGTACTCCTATGGAGAAGGTCAGGCCCTCCAACCCCAGGGGCACCTCAGGGGCAACAGCAAAGGCAAAAGCTGGCCCCTATGCCCAGGCCTGTGTCCCTCTGGATTGGCTGCTGAGTTGTGCCTCCTGTGCACTAGGAGACCCAGGGAGAGACCCTAGGACCCATGCCCTGAGAGGACCAGGGATCCTGGGGAAGGGGCAGCCTCTCTGCCTCTGCCATAGCATCCTCTGTGTCTCTCGGCTATCCCCCTCCTCCTGGGTCTCTCTGTCAAGGGGAACTCCCCAGCTCCCCCCTTCCCTCAAAGGACCAGAGAAGATGGGGCAGGAGCTCTGTGGGAGTGCTTGGTTCTGGTCACAGGCAGGGTGCCCCCATGGGAGTGTAATGAGCACTGTTTGGGGTTCCATGACTTGCTTAGCTTCACTGCCTGCATTGACAGGTTGGCACTACTTGGAGCCAAGTAGGGACAGGGGAGGGAAGGAGCAGCTCTAGCAGCTGGCTGGGCCTGAGGAGCTGCAGTGGGACAGCGTCTCCCCCAAGGACCCTGCCAGGGCCCCCTCTGCTCTAGGAGCCGGCCCCATGGGCACTCTTGTGCCCCAGCCTTTGTTTGGGCTTGCTCCATGTCATCCCCACCCCCAACCACAGAGGCTCCCTGGCATGGTGGAAGGGGGAGGGGCACTTATAGGACTAAATAGAAGCATAGCTGGGAGGGGCCTATGTGGTCACTTAGTCCAATGCCCTCAATTTCACAGCCTGAAAGGCACTCAGGATCAGGCCCATGGGGATCACCTGGCACTGTGAGAAAAACTTGGGCAGCTTCAGTGTCCAGGAGTAGTTATGGAAACTGCAAGCAAGTGGTAAGTGGGCTGTTTTCCCAACATCTGTCAGAATCCCAAGCCCCTTGGAGGAAAAGGACACCCATTCCACATTTAATCCAAGACGCTGGGTCCGCTGGCCAAGTCACAAGGGTTAGTCAGTGGCTGGGCAGGGTGGGACCATACCAGCTGGGCTTTGGCAGGTGGGTGACCAGTGACTTTGTTGACCAGTGCTCCAGGCCTTGGGACAGGGGCTGCGGTAAACCTAGACTCTCTTTTGCATCTGAGGTCCCTTCACCTCTGCTCCAGGGGAGAGGGTCTTCCATTCCTTTCCTGGTTACCCCACTACCACCACAGACATCCCACTGAACCCCTAACACAGCTTTCCATCTTGTCATGGGTCTTGCCCTCCCGTCTTTCCTCAGCTCATCAAACCTGTTCATTTTTCTTTTATTCTTTTTTTTTTTTTTAAACTGGGGATTGAACCCAGGAGCATTTTACCACTGAGACATATCTCCAGTCCTTTTTATTTTTTGAGACAGGGTCTCCCTAAATTGCAGACAGTCTCACTAAGTTGTTGAGCCTGGCCTCCAATTTACCATCCTCCTGTCTCAACCTCCCGAGTTGCTGGGATTACAGACATGTGCCACAGTTCCCAGTGCCTGTTCACCTTTCAAATCCTGCCCCCTGCAGGAATTCCAGGCCTCAGGTTCAGAGGCCCCAACCCAATAACCCCTCCTATCAAATGGCCCTGGGGCCAGTCCCACCACCCAGGTGACAGTCTGAAACTACATTCTCTGTCATCCATGGAATACTCTGCTTCCATAAGGGCAACAACTGGGTCACTGGAGGGAGAGGGAACCCTGGACTCAGGATCAATGCAGGGTTGGGGGCAGGGAGAAGGAACCTGCGGCCCCTGCATCAGGGGGGCTAGGAGGAAATCCCCAGCATAGCCAAAAGTCACTCAGCGCCTACATAGTGCCCTGGCTCTCATGCGGGGCGGCCAGTCTCACAGTCACTAGGGAGTCAGGAAGCACTGCTCTAAATCATGTGCTATTTTTTACCAAAAAATCAGGGTAAGGTGTCAGATATAGACAGAGGCCCAGACCTCACTCCATCTCTGAGGGCTTCCAACTGCTGGTGGGGGCAGGGGTGGGGGCCTCCTAACTCCCTCCCAAGAATACCACATCTTTCACTCACTTCAGGATCCCACTGCCTTCAGAGGGGACAGGGGATGGAAAAGGCTCCTAAGGTCCGAGCCAGGGCAAGGGGCAGGCCTGGGAGGAGAATAGCAGCCACTCTCCCTTAACCTTTTACTTAGGCTCTTGCTAGGCTGGGAGGTGAGAGAGGGCAGAGGGTGAGAACCCTGAGCAGGGAGAAAAACTTGGGCAGCTTCAGTGTCCAGGAGTAGTTATGGAAACTGCAAGCAAACAGATGGGTCTTGGCTGGGGAAGGTAAAAACTGGGCAGGGTCCAGGCCAAGGAGAGTCCCAGGACTTGGACACTTCCACTGGGCAGACCTGGGGCCAGGCACAGATGAGTCTGGGGTGGTGAGAAACATCAAGGCTGAATGTGCCAGACAAAAGTGGAGGGCAGTGGGGTGGGGGGCTCGGGTTCTTACTTCTTCCCAAGAGACATCCCCTCCTCACCAGCACTACTTTGAGGACTCAGAGCACAGGCACAGCTCACAAACCAATTACCAACAGTGGTGGTGTGGATGGGAGTGCAAATTGAGACCCCCAAAAGGGGAAGTTCCCGTCCTCTTTCAGGGTACTCAAAGAATGTGGCAAGAGCATTTGGGGCCTGCTAAGGCCACTGGAGTCTGTTCTATGGAGCAGCCAAGAGCAAAGGCTTGTGGGCCTCTGCCAGGCACCCTGGGGATCTCCCAGCCCCACCCCTTCTCCTTCAAGGTCTGCAGAAGGCCTTCCCTGTCAAGGGTAACACGAAGTTTCCCTTCCCTTGCAATGAGGGACCTGGGAAGCCAGCCCAGCACAGACCCCAGGGAGCAGAGCCCCAGTGCCAGGGTCTTTCCCTCAGCCTCAGTCACATGTCCATGGCCCAGTTCACCCTCACGACCTGCTTCCCTCTTTCACTTCTGCAAAGTTGGGGTGGGAGTACAGATGAGGAGGAGGGAGGGAGGGACACCGTCCAGTCCCCTGCATCTTTGTTTTGGAAAGTTTCTGACTCCCTACTCCCTCACCAGACTTAGCTCCCCTACAGGGGACAGCAGCAAGTGTTTCTAAGCCCCCTGACCCCTCTTTCTCCAAATGGAACAAGTCATCTGTGGGGAGTGACTCCTGAGGACACCCACGCCCTTTCACACCATCCAAGTCCCAGCCTCTGGCAGGCTCTGGAGGAAGGAATGTCTGGGAGAGGAAGGGAAAGCAGGTGTCCCAGAGCCCACACGGGGCAGGGCTGGTTCTGCTGGTGCTAGGCGGGGCTGCAGGCAGAGGAACCTGAGGGCAGGTCGGGGCAGGTCGCCAGGTCACAGACCCGAAAATCGAAAATCGCCTCCCTCTGACAAACAGCTGTAACTCCCCCACGCCCCCCTCAGGGTGGGAACTTCTGGGAAGGGGGCTGGGTGGCAGGGGCTGACTCAGCCTGCCAAACCCCCGCAGGCGAGGCGGGGGCGACCGCGTGCACGTGGCAGGGGCGGCGCGGGCAGCAGGGGGTTCACTCACTTGGATCGGCGCGGTGCTGAAATGGATCTTCCGGCTCGGGACCGGGTCCTCCTCCTCCGAGAGCCCCGGAATCTCCACGCACCCCGACTCGGGCTCATAGGGGGGCTCCGCGTCTTCCTCGTCTTCTTCATCGTCCTCCTCCAGGGCACTACCCCCAGAGTCCTCCCCGAGCCCACTGTAGGCGCTCACGTCCACCAAGTCCGCCTCCGAGAAGTCCTCCTTCTTGGACTCGTCTGCCTCCTCTGGGGCCACGTCCGGGACCCGCCCATTGCCCACTCCCCTCTCTGGCGCTGCCACTGTAACCGCCTCCTCCTCGGGGGCTGCTTGGGCCTTGGGTTCCTCGGGTGCCGGGCTGGCTGTGGTTCCCGAGGTGCTGCCATTCTCCAGGGCCGCATGGACCGTCACCTCGGCCTGGATCACTTCCCCGGGCGCTGATTCGGCCTCCGACTCCCCGCTCTCCTCCACCTCCACTGGCTTAATCTTGCGCACCTCCCGGGGCTTTGGGGGCGGCCGGGCGGGGGCCACTCGGTGCTGCGGAGGCTGCTGCCCTCCTGGGCCGCGCTCTTTTTCGGCAGGGGCATCCCCCGACGGGGCGGGCGGCGGCGGCGGTGGCTGGAACACCCGGGACCGCTTACTGACCAGCTTCGAGTTGACCTGGGGAGCCCCTGCGGCCGCGGCCCTGTGGGGCCCGGGCCCACGGTGGAGGCCGGTCCTCGAGTCGGCCTTCTCGAAGACGGCGCTGAGCTGGCTGACAGTCGGCGACACGGCGTCGGCGTCCAGCTTGTCCAGCGCCTCGGTGCTGCCGTTAAAGCGCACCACGACGTCCAGCTTCCGGTCCTGTAGGCCGGCGCGCTCCTGCCTCAGCAGCCGCCGCGCCGCGGCCTCCTTGTCGCCAGCGGCGGCTGCCGGGATGTTCCGTTCGAACAGCTTCCGCGTCTCCTGCAGCCGGGACGGCGGGTGCGGCGGCGGCGCGGGCTGCGCCGAGGGCGCGGGCTTGGAGTCGAAGCGGCTCACGCGCTCGGACACGCTGGTGCCCAGCTTGAGCAGGGCGCTGTGGTCCACGTTCTCGTTCAGGCTGCTGGCCCGCGGCAGCGACAGGCGCACGCCGCGCTCGGGCGCCCGCGGGGCCTCGGCCAGGCCTGCGCCGCCGCCCGCCTCGCCCGGCGGCCCCGCCGTGGTGCCCATCTGCAGGAACATACTTTTGATGCGGTGGACGTTGGAGCCATATTTCTTGTGGTGGGCCGCCTTGGGTGCCTCGTCGGGCCCAGGTGCGTCGGGCGGCTTCAGCGCCTGGATGCCCGCCTCGTAGGCGCTGCGGTGCGGTGAGGCACTCCGGAGGGGACCCCCGGGCCCCCGCGGCTCCGTCTTCATCATGGTGGGGGGAGCCGGGTTAGCATCCCCCCGCTCCCCGCTGCCCCCCTCCAGCAGGCGGCCGGCCAAGTCGGGACCACCGCCCCCTCCCCCGAAGAAAGAAACCCCGAAAGGCCTTTTTCAGGGTCCTCCAGAAACCGAGCTGCCAAAAACAGTTAACCCCGCTCCAAAAAAAAAAAAAAAAAAAAAAAAAAAAAACAGAAAAAAAAAATCTCCGAGCGCCCTGTGTGGGTCGCCTCCCCCAATCAAGCTGCCAAAGACAGCCAGCCCCTCTTTAAAAGCCCAAGCGGCCTGGTGCGGTCGCCCCCACCCAAATTAGAAGAGCGGCGGCCGGGGCCACTGGGACCGCGCGCCCAGCCCGCGAAGCAGCGGCGGCGGCGCCGGTTCACATCGTCCGAGGCGGTGTCAGTGGGGCTGGCGGCGCGGGCGCTCCCCATTCCAGCCGGGGGCCTCGGCTCTCCGGGCGCCCGGCACCCCAGCGCCCATGGCTGCTCGGCCGGCCGGGCCGCTCCGCCGCGCCTCCCTCCCTCCCTCCCTCCCCCCCTCGCCCCGAGCCTCGGTCTTTCTCTGGCTCTGCCGGAGCGGCGGCAGCCGGAGACCGAGCGGCTGCCCTTCTCGCTGCCGCCGCTGGGGGACTGGCACCTCTGGGTCCTAAAGGGATCGGATTTCCGGGGCCGGAGCCTGTGAGCCCTCCCCTTTCCCTCCACCCCAGCGTCTCGCTTCCCCTGCCTATGGTTGGCTGGGAACCTTCCGCTGTCCCCAGACCATGACCAGTTCTCTTTAGCCTTTCCATCCCGATCTCTGCGGCTTATCTCCACCCGCATAGGCGCACTCCCATTTAAATTGGGAAGAGCCAACTCAGCCACCGTGGTCTCAGTGCGGGGCCCCTCTCTTTCCCCAATGGGAGGGAATGGTGGGGAGGGGCAAAGGATCATTTCTTTGAATGTCCTTAGGGCTCCTCGAAGTGCTTCAGGGCTATCAGCATCAAAATCGCTGGGCGACTGGTAAAAATACTGATTTCTAGGCCCTTCTCCAAATCTTGTGAAAGAGAATCTCAGAAACTGGACCCTGGGATCTGTATTTTAACAATTTCCCAAAGAGAATCTTTTTTATCTTCGAAGGTGTAAAACCTTGGCCCACCGTTTTTGACCTTGCAGTGGTGGAGGAGGAATAATAAAAGGGGGTGGCCCCTTTTCCTAAGTGGCAAGGGATCCTTAAACCTGGCCTTTACTCTTGGAAAGTCTGAAGAGAGTGTCCTGTCACCTGCCTGCTCTGCACCGAAATCGAATTCGTGTGTAAATACCCAGACCAGGACACTCTTGTCTCTCAAACAGGAAGAAGGGGTTTGGGAGGAGGAATTCTAGAGGCCTGGGGCCAAAGTTTCCCCAATGAGAGTTCTAACTTGGCTCTGATTTAAAGGATCCTGGCCACTGCCTGCAAAGGGAGGAGGGGTGACAGTGACCTACACATGCCCTGTCCTGGAAACCCAGAAAGGTGCCTTGAAGATCCCCCATTCCTCACATTCACAACTAGTGGCCTAGGGTTGCCTTTTATCTCTCCACAGCTGTCTGAGTCCTGGAGGTGAAGGTCCACCCTCTGGACAAATCCAGATGTGTTGATCCAGTCTGCAGATCCCAGACGAACAGAGTGGACTCTAGGACCCAGAGAACAACCCAGGCACAAAGCCTCCCCCCCCCTCCCAGCTGCTTCCTGCATCTCGGGCCTTCCTGCGGCCTCTGCCTGCCTCCCCCCCCTTCCCTTCCATCCTCTTCCTAATCTCCCACTGGCTCAGTCTTGGCCTGGTAGGGCTGGCGGAGGGAGCTCTGGTACCCCTCCACTATGGGTGTGGGTTTTGTGGGATACTGACCCGTCAGCACGTGCTTAAGAGCTCTGTATGTGGGGGATGGGGTGTGGGGAAGCCGCCTGGGAACCCTGAATATTGGGATGGGAAGGGGCCAGGAACCACAAGAGTGGATCTCAAGGCTGGTGCCAAGGGGGAGGGAAGATGTGGGTTCTGAGCTGGAGCCGGAAATGAACCCAGACTTCAGGCTTTCCAATGCCATCTACATCTTTGTCCCATCATACAGGAGATGATCCCCTCCCCAGTTTTGCACTTCCGGATGGTGCACAGTGAGGATGCCCACCTCAGGCTCCCATCAGTACCACCTTTTTAATGCTTTTTAGAAGGCCTCTTTCAGGAGAAAGCTTTGGGACTTGGGTTTCCAAGCTTAAGTTTGGGACTTGAACCCCTACCTCAAACCAGCTCTGGCAGTTGGGAGAGGACTAAAAGCTTACCCAGGTGGGGGCTGGGAATTTGGGCAGTGTCCTTAGAAGCTCTTTTGTGGATTGGAGGAGGGCGAAGGCCCCTGGGTGTTCTGCCCAGAATCTCCCACACCCTTTGTAGTGAGTCATCTTAACTAGTCCCAGCCCAAGGGGTCTGTGCCCACGCTTCTGGCCAGGTGGGGGAGCCCCCAGCTTCTGAGGGTGGGAGGAGGAAATGAAAACCAACTGTCAGATGCAGGCACCCTGGGACCCCCAACAACATCTCTGCAGCAGCTTGGCGTGAAATAGAATTACTAGGATGCTCGGGTCTTCCTTGTCCAGAGATTTATGAGGGTGAAACCCCTTTAAGGGGTTTGGGATGCAAGAGGGTGGAGCCAGCCCTGACCTTGGGTGACTGAGACTAATGAGCTGGATTCTTATTTCATGGGCTCCTAGTTAGCTGAGCAACCTCCAGCTAGGATTCCTGAAGAAGCTTTTAGGGAGCCTTGAGTGCTTCCCCATCACTCGTCCCAGAGGTCACGCACCAAGCTGCTGGATTATAAGATGGGTGGGGAATGGGTGTCATGATCTCCATCCTCTCTGGGAGCAGTGATCCCACCGTGAGGAGAGGGCTACATTTGGGAGAGTTACCGTCCAACTGAAGGCTTTATACCCTACTTCACTTCTCAGGCTCTGATGCCCACCTATTCCCTCTCACTCAGCACCCCAGGGTAACTCAGCACCCTGTTCTTCCCATGCTCCTCCTAGTGGAGGAGACCTTGATGGTCAGGGTGCCTGGTGGTCTTCTGATGGACATTCTTTCATTTCCTTTGTGCCTTAGGCGTGGCTCCCAAGGTTCTGACTTTGGCTTTACAACTTACTAGCTCTGTGATCTTGGACAAGTCATGTAATCCCTCTGTTCTCTGAGAGGATAAATCAAGTTCCAGGAGAGGTGACAATGACTGCAACCCAGACAACTAAATACATGGGAAAGGTGAAGCTTTCCCAGAGCTTGCTAAAAGGCCAAAGGTAGATATAATTCACCCCAACTCCCTCCCACCTTCCCACACACCCTCATCTGATGAGAGTCTTTGGAAAGATGCTCTTTGAGGACTGTTCCTTGAGGCTTGCTTGCTTTAAACATGGGGTGTAGCTGCAAAAACAGCAATACAGGCAGGGAGAGGCCTGATGTGTGATAAGTCCCGAGACTTCAGCGCCCTGGGCTGAGGCCCAGGTTGGGTGCCAAGACTGGCTTCTCTTCCCAGCCCTGGGGCCTTGAGACAGCCTCCAAAAGTGGTTTTTCCCTGGGCATGGTCATCTGAGCAGGGACAGGTCTAGACTCTGTCCTTCAGATGTTTTGTGGTAAGCCAGTAGTCCTTGCCCCAATTTCTTCCTTTATCTGCCAGGGCACTGGGAAGTATACTTGTATGTGTACACTGATATAGAGCAGAGCTCAACTTCAGCATGTCAGTGTTAGTGGGGCCTTTAGAAGCCCCTGTCTGACCCTTTCACAGGGGAGTGAGGAGGGCTGAGCAGTGGCTTACTCATTTTGAGGAAAGAGACCAGGCTAGGGTTCACAAGGGTCACCCATTTGGTAGGTGACCTTGGATTACTCATTTCCCCTCCCTACGCCTCAATTTCCTCAACTGGCCTAACTTGAATGTCTGATCATCTCCTGAGTATGGGTGATCCTGAGTGTTCCACAATCTGTGTGTGGAACAGAGCAGGACGTGAGATTTGAAGCCACACCATTTTTGTTAAAATCCCCAAGCTGCCACTTTCAAGCTAAGGGACTTAAATGTAATGTACCAAGCTCAGAGAGTTGTTGTGAGGATTAGTGGTGCTAAATGCATAAAGCACAGAGGAGCTGGGGGTGTTCCCTGTTATTGACGGCACATATATCTGGGGGTGTGTGTATGCACACACATGCACACATATGGGCAGGTGTGACTGAGAATGAAAATTGGTATCTGCAGCTCTAAATCTGTTTTCATGGAACTTTGGGCCTCTAATTTCTTTTTTAAGGCCCATTTCGTGAAATTCTGAAATACAAGTACCCCCTGCCTGCAGTTCCTCCAAGTCTCTTGAGATCATTCTTGCATTGAAGGTCTCCTCCCTTCTCTACTTCCCAAAGGGTCTTTCATTCCTGTTTGTCCATGCATCTGCAAGGAGAGGGTTGGTGAGATCCTCCTGTAGCTGAGAGACTCCTCCTGCCTCTTCTTTCTGGTTTGCCCCCTTTCTTTCCATCAGTTTCCCACACTTCAGTCTACTGCCCCTTGGAAAGTTCAGATACATCTTGGAGACTGGCAAGAGGAACTGAGAAGGAGGAGTTAGTGTGTGTGTGTGTGTGTGTGTGTGTGTGTGTGTGTGTGTGGTGTATGTTGGGGGGAGAGGGTGGGACAGAGGAAAGATTTCTCCAAATCATCAGTTGTTTTAAAGGAAAGCCTATATTTAGCTTGGCTTGGAGGGCCTGTAAATATGTATTTTGCAGCACAGACAGCCGTAGCCATGGGAGCTCCAGAGACACGCAGGGAGGTCAAAAAGGAAAAAAAGAAAAAGAACCGGAAAGATTAGGCAATATATTTTGTCATCAGCAGATTCGAAGAACTCTTTCTACTGCCTGCTCCAACTGCTAATAATACACATTTCTATGTTTTGATGGTTTCTATTTTTCATCTGCTCTCTGGATCTTGTGCAGTGGGTGCCTGAGGAGGCGACTGACTCTCAGAGTCACCTTCTTCTTCCAGCTTTTTCTTTCTTTTTTTTTTTAAAATATTTATTTTTTAGTTCTCGGCAGACACAACATCTTTGTTGGTATGTGGTGCTGAGGATCGAACCTGGGCCGCACGCATGCTAGGCGAGCGCGCTACCGCTTGAGCCACATCCCCAGCCCCCAGCTTTTTCATTACCTGCCCTGGATCCTGCCATCTTCCATCTTGACTGGGTTAGTGTGGCATCCAGCACATGTATAGCCTCTGGCACTGTCCAGATATCGGTCCCCCATACCCATCTCCTTGCACTTCAGGGGGCCTCAGTCCCAAGATGAGAGATTCTGACACTTAAGGACAGTTCTACTTCAGAGAGGGAGAGAGAGAGAGGTGTGTGTGTGTGTGGGGGGGAGTTCTGCTTCAGAGAGAGAAAAACTTTCTAATTAAAAAATAACTTATTAGTCCTTATTTTTTAACTTTTAGCTTTAAAAATTTCATATATATATATATATATATATATATATATATATATATATGAAACCATATATATATATGGTTGTAGGTGGACACAATACCTTTTATTTATTTATTTTTAAAAATGTGGTGCCAAGGATCAAACCCAGTGCCTCACATGTATTAGGCAAGGGCTGTACTACTGAGCCACAACACCAGCCCCTGAAAAGTTTCTTTAAAGATAAGAAAAGTGCAGAAAATCAGAATCAGAATTAACAAATGCTAGCGGTGTGACATTTTTTGCTTCAGGTTTTTCCCTGTAATACAAAGTGACCATTCCGGTTTGAGTGAAGTTCCGGTTCCTTTTCCCCTAGCCTTGCTTGCCTGTCCGTTCTACTCTCCCAAACTTGGAACACATCCTTGGTAGATCCCAATTTTGTATTATCACTTTTTAATAGTAGCAAACTAACATAACATAAAATTCGCCATTTTAACCATTTGCAAGTATACAAGTCAGTGGCATTAAATACATTGACATTGTGTAACCATCACTACCATCTCCAACATTTTTTTCATCTTCCCAAACTGTGACTCCACATAGGTCCAACAGTAACTCTCTGCTCCCTCTCCCAGCTGCCCTGGCAACCACCATTCTACTTGCTCTATGAATTTGACCACTATTGGTACCTCATATAAGCAGAATCATACAGAAATTGTCTTTTTGTGACTAGCTCATTTCACTTAGCGTCATGTCTTCAAGATTCATGAATATTACTGCATGTGTCAGAATTTTCTTCTTTTTAAAGAATAGACTTGCTGGTCCTGCTGGTGCACGTCTGTAATTCGAGTGGTTCAGAGGCTGAGACAGGAGGATCACAAATTCAAAGCCAGCCTCAGCAACTTAGCGAGGCCCTAAGCAACTTAGGGAGACCCTATCTCTAAGTAAAATATAAAAAGGTCTGGGGCTGGGCCTGGGGTTGTGGCTCAGCAGTAGAGCACTCGCCTCACATGTGTAAGGCCCTGGGTTAGATCCTTAGCACCACATAAAAAATAAATAAATAAAATAAAGGTATTGTGTCCAACTACAACTACAAAAAAAGGGTGGGGAGCTGGGGGTGTGGCTCAGTGGTTAAGTGACCCCAGGTTCAGTCCCTGGCACCATGAAAATAAAATAGCCCATAATTTCATATTTTTTCTACACATTTAAATTTCATAAAACAGTAGTGCTTTCTGTCATTTCACAATTAAGGTGATAACCATCATACTATGTGTACGAATTTGTGCCTTTTCTGAGATGTTTTTCACAATTCAGCCGTGTTAATGCTTCTGGCTTTGATTTGTCCATTTTAATTTCTGTTTGTTATTTTTTAATGTGAATGAGCCATAATTTCTGTATAAGTTCCTCCACGGATGGTTGTTTAGATCATTTCCATGTTTTGCTGCAATGAACATCCTCAGACAGTTCTCTCAACCGTCTTTAGAGTGTCTCCTAGAAGCAGAACTAGGGCAGGCACGCTCTCCACCTGACTAGTATTGTCAAATATCTCCAGCAGCTGAACCTATTGGTTTTTCCATCACCAGCCTTTGTACAAGATGTCCTGTCTGGCCTCATCCTTGCCAACTTTTGCTCTTGTTAGATTTTTTATCTTTGCCAATCTGATGGATGTGAAGTGGTATCTCATTTGAGTCTGCATTCCCTGCCTATGAGGTCAAGCTTCTTATCATGTTCTTTGGCCCTCTGAATTTCCTCCGGATGAATCACTTATGTTCATATCCTTCTCTGTCTTTTATAGCTTTTGATACAAGTTACAGAAAGCCCAACTAGAAGTGGTTTCAGCAAAAAGGATTCTCTTATATAACAGGAAGTCTTTGAGTTGGTTCATTCTGAGATTCAACTGTGACTTCAAGGACCAGGTTCTCCCATTTCTCCATTTTTCTTTCATGAGGATAATCCCACCCTCATCATGTTTGCTTGTCTCTTAAACCAGCTCCCTCATGATCCCAAAATTGCTGCCTCAGCTCATGTATCTTGTATAGGCAACAATATCCAAGGCAGAAGAAAGTGAACGCTTTTTTCTTAGACTCTTTTCCAGAAGCCCCCCTAAGGAAATCTCCATCTTGTCTTGGTGACCAGAATCACATACATGTCTACACCGAACCCAATCACTGACCAGAAAAATGAAATTTTTGCTGTATTTAGACTAACAGTTTACTGCTGAGACCAGGCAAGGCTCATTCTTCCCCAAAGCCCAAACTCCTGAATCAGACCAAGATTCTAGTGTGGAGAAGGGAAAGTGGCATTCAAAAGGCTTGCCTTTTCCTTATTGGTTTCTGGGAGGTCTTTATATATTCTGAATACTAACCTTTGATCTGTTTCATGTGCTGCCAACATCGCTACCCAGGCTGTTATTTGTCATTTTAATAGCAGAAGGCTTTTCAGGGGGTCCTGTAATAAAATCAGACCATCTTTTATAACTTGTGTCTTTTGTCTAAGAAATGCTGCTTTCCTATCCATGGATCTCCTACATTTTCCCCTAATTACCTTAAAGTTTTGTTTTTCACTAGCAGATATTTAATCCATCTGGAATTAATATTTATGGATGATGTGAAGAGTTTTCATATGAAAAGCCAATTGTCCCAACACTCTTCATTGAATAGTCTGTTCCTCTCTCACTGGGCTGCAATGCCGCTGCCATCATAAATCAAATCCCCACATATGCTTGCATTTGTTTCTGGGCCCTCTATTCTATTGATCCCTTTGTCTAGCCGGGCACCAATACCACACTGTGTTAATTACTATGGCTTTCAAAAAAAATCCTGGTATCTGTTAGGTTTAGGACCCTGTCCTGTTCTTCTTTGGACTTGTTTAGCTCTTTATTAGCCCTTTGCTCTTCCATCTGAATTTTAGAATTTGTCTACCCAGCTCTGGGGAACATCCTGTTGGGGTATTTATTGGACATTCATTGAATCAACAGATTAATGCGGAGAGCACTTTTTTTTTTTTTTTTGTACTAGAGTTTAAACCCAGGGCATTCAACCATTGAGCCACATCCACAGCCCTTTTTTAAAAATTTTCTTTATAGACAGGGTCTCACTGAGTTGCCTAGGGCCTCCCTAAATTGCTAAGGCTGGCTTCAAACCTGTGGTCCTCCTGCTTCCTGCCAGGAAACTCAGTCTGGGGATGGACACTGGGATTAAAAGATTGCGTCTTTATGTAAAATTGTGGATATGTAACCGACGTGATTCTGCAATCTGCATTTGGGGTAAAAATTGGGAGTTCATAACCCACTTCAATCTAATGTATGAAATATGATATGTCAAGAGCTTTGTGAACAACCAATTAAAAAAAAAAAAAAAGATTGCGCCACCCAGACCAGTGAGAGAATCATTGAATGAAAACGACATTGAGGAGTCTGGTCCCTAAACTCAACCATACTCTACTTCTCTCCATTTATTACTTTTATAGGCTACAATAACTTTTTTCCCCCACAAATACTTGAAATTGTGTAAGGTTTTCTTCTGGATTTTCTTTCTTTCTTTTTTCCTTTGGTACCAGGGATTGAACTCAGGGGTATTTGACCCCTGAGCCACATTCCCAGCCCTGTTTTGTATTTTATTTAAAGACAGGGTCTCACTGAGTTGCTTAGTGCCTCTTCATTTCTGAGACTGGCTTTGAACTTGCAATTCTCCTGTCTCAGCCCCCTGAGCTGCTGAGATTACAGGTGTGAGCCACTGCCTCAAGCTTCTTCTGGATTTCCCATCATTTAATTTTTTTGTGAATGATTTATTTTTTTAAAAATGTATAATTTCTAATAAATTATTGCTAGTAGAAACACTAGAGTTTTGTATTTTATTTGTAGCTGGATGCTGATCTTTGTCCAGCAACCCTGCTGAGCTCCCTTAGTAACACTAATAATAATAATCCCTGTAGAAATCCCTTGGGTTTTCTATGTAAATAACCATACCGTCTACAAAAGATGTCAGAGATTGTGTCTCTTTTATGTTCCCAATACTTTTATCAGTGAGTTCTGGCTTCTAAATTTGACCTGCCCCAGCTCTCAGGCCCTGCCAGTGGCCTGGCCCTGGGCAGCTTTGCCTAGCACTGTCCGCTATAAATAAATAAAAGACCCCTTACTTTCTCCAGAGCTTTACAGTTTACAAAGCACTTTGGCTTCTATTATCTCATTGATCCTTCTTATGCCCCTTTACAGAGAGGGAGTGCCTCCGTAGAAATGGCTATGGCACTGACCTCCGAAGGTCTCTCCCCCACTTCATTTCTCCTGGAAGCTAAAAAGTTTGGGCAGGAAGAGTCTCTAGCATTCTCGAACTCAGTGATGATGGCTTGGGTGGAGGGAGCGGGTGTCAGAGATTCAAGAAACCCCTTAGAGGGCTGGAATCCACTGGTAAGAACGGGGAGAAGATTCTGGGTGGATGTAAGTCTTTAGGCTGGTGCTCCAGAGTGCCTGCGGGGTTAGGGGGATATGGAAATGTCTTTGGAAGTCGTCGGATTGACACAGATGATGGGTGGGTGGGGGACAGGTGGGGAAGAGATCGTTCTGCCCAGCCACCTGCTTCCGTGCAGGTTCTCTTCTCCGTAGGGAAGAACATTCTCTGAATTGGGAAGAGGAGGACAACATGGGGCGCGCGGCCTTGGGTGCCCTTCTGCGTCGCCCCTTCAACCATCGCGTTCAGCACGCATGCACCACGACCGCGCATCCTCAACCCGGGGCGGGGCGCCCTGCCGCCCTTCCTCCTCCCTCTCGCCCCCGGGCTCTCCGCTCAACTCTTGGTTCCGCCTCACCAATGCGCAGGCGCAGGACGGGCTGGAGCTGGCGAACGCGCCCTCTCGTGGCGAACTGACGAGTCGCACCCTTTGTTGTTGCGCTGGGGGCGACGAAGAGGATGGGGGAGAAAGATGTGGGTGGAGCCTGGGAAGCAGATGCGAGAATCAGATCACAATGACGAAAATGCCTTTCCTTTGTCCCTCACCACCACGTATAATCCCCTGTTTTAGATGCAGATAAAGAAAATATGGCCCTCAAAGATCAAGAGACTTAGGGAGACAGGCTCATGGATCCTGGAGTGGGATGAGAGTGTTGGGGATATCGCGCATGCATTCATTCATGCAGGATTCCTTGGGAGGGAAGAGACAGGGTAGGAAGCCGGGGAGATGGACGCGGATGGCAAAGATGACAGAAAACCAGCTAGGCCAGGGCAGACTGGGGTCGCAGTAGTGAAGCAGAGGCGAGGGAAGCTCTGGCTGAGCCTGCAGAGACAAGGCTGAGAAACACACAGGCAGAGACCTGACCCTTCTGTACGGTCCCTCCCCTCCTGGCCGGATGCTCCCACTGGTGAGGAGAGCTAATCCGAGAGCTAAAGACCAGCAAAGTGGACACCAGGAGGGACACTAGTCGCAATGGGTTAAAGCAAATATATTTAAAGCATAAATTCACAATTAAACTAATAGTGAAAAGAAAGCTAATTAGTCACAGTTTGGAGGATGCTAGGAAATCAGCCTACTATTTTGAAACTGGTCAATACAGGAAACAAATCAAGCATTTACCCTGTTTTTTTTTTTTCTATATGAACTGTGCCATTCAGGTAACCAAATCATGAGTGAAGGGCAGTATCATGATGATGATGATGATTAATTTAAGTACCCATGGGCACTCTACCACTGAGCTATATCCCCAACCCTTTTTATTTTTTTTATTTTGAGATAGGGTCTCACTAAATTGCTGAGGCTGACCTCGAACTTGAGACCCTCCTGCCTCAGTCTTCCTAGTTGCTGGGATTGTAGGTGTGTGCCACCACACCTGGCCCAGTTTCTCTACCTAGAAGTATTCCAGCTAGTAAAATAAAGAAAGATCAAATTTTAATATCATCATTTTCCAAGGAGGAGGAAAAAACATCTAAACTAAAAAAGCTGATGGTGCATGATCTGCCTCCAGATGGAAGACACTTGCAGCACCTATAAAGTGGTTCTGCAAAAGAAAATTGAACCTAAATCTGATCAGGCCTCTGGATCCAACTACAATGTACAGGAAATACCATTTACAGAAAGTGCAGAGGTCAGAGGAACATGTTAAAGAACACCAGAGAGATGCAATCAGCAAAATCAGAAAACTGCAGAAGAGCTGACTCTTTCAAGGAAGGAGAGAGTGGTAGGGAAAGGAAGGAAGGAAGATGGAGGGAAGGAAGAAGAGAAGCCAGGAGGAAGGAGGAGGGAGGGTGGAGAAGAGAAAGAGATGGACAAGGAATTTATGGATTAGAGGGGTTTTTGTTTTTGAGTATGTATGTATGTATTTATTTATTTATTTTGGTGGTACTGGGGATTGAATCCAGGGCCTCACTCATGCCAGGAATTTGGAGATACTTAAAAGAGACTATCAATCAGTTGTATGTCCATCTTATTTAGGTTCTATTTCAAACAAATACATTGTAAAAAAAAAAAAAAAAAGAAGAAGAAGAACTTAGCTGGGTCCCTAGGCATGTGCCCTTAGTCCCAGCTACTTAGGAGGCTGAGGTAGGAGGATGGCTTGAGCCCAAGAGTTTGAGACCAGCCTGGGCCACATAGTGAGACTTATCTCTTGAAAACAAACACATGAAATTTGTATGAAATTGAACATTGAAAGTTTGATATTAAGGGATTGTTGATTATATTAATAATTGATTATGTTTTGTGATTATGTTAAAAAGGAGCCACTATCTTTTACAGATATGTACTGGAACATTGACAGATGAAATCTGGTGGGAGAGGGCAATCGGAAGGAGCACAGATGACCGTAGATTGGCCACAAGTCAATAAATACATAGACGCTATTATATTATTCTGTATACTTCTTTTTGGGGGGAGGTACTAAGGATGGAACTCAGGGGCACTCGACCACTGAGTCACATCCACAGTCCTATTTTGTATTTTATTTAGAGACAGAGTCTCGCTGAGTTGCTTAGCATCTCACTTTTGTTCAGGCTGGCTTTGAACTTGCCATCCTCCTGTCTCAGCCTCACAAGCCACTGGGATTATAGGCTTCCACCACCCATGCCCAGCTCTGTATACTTTCTAAAAACTCCCCAAATAAAAAGTTTAAAGACCCTATGACTTCGCCCATCCCAGCCCTAGGCTTCAACAGAAAGTGCTATGTGTTACAGCAGCAAGTTGGGATTCAGGCAGCTCTGAGGGTAGGGAATCCATCTGGTAATCTAGGGGACTGAGGAGGCTTCCTAGTTACTTCTAGCTGGCTCCGGAACAGTCTCTGGCTCTTCTGAAAGAGGGCAGTCTTGGGGAGGATCAGAGGGGAGTTGGCTACAGCTTTTCCATTGAGGTAGGGTGACCTCCTCGGGCCTGGTGACCCTGGGTGCAGGCACTTCTGTCTTGAGACAGCTGAGGGTGTGAGTGTGTGGCTCCAAAAATAGCAGGGGAGGCAGCAGGGGGTAGGGAGGAGAGTCACATGGGGAAGCTCAGGGGCTGAGGCTTGGGCAGCTGCCCAGCTCAGGCACCTCCGCCTGCCCCAATGGCCCTCTGCCTCCAGAATCGCTCTTCCTCTCTGCCTTCATCTTTGAGAAGTCAGAGAGATGCCAAGGTGATTCAGGGACAAACATCTGCCTGAGATCCACAGCGGTTGCTGACTCTGGAATTTGGTAGCTCTCCAGAGACAGGTGAGGTGGTCAGGTGGAAAGAGAGAGGACAAAGATGAAGCAACCTACCTGCTAGTCCACACGCCAAGCCCATTTGCAGGCCCACACCTGGAGGCCCAATCCAGGGCAAATCCAGACGTCCTTGCCCGGGTTGCTAGGTTGTGGGGTGAGGTGGGAAACCCCTTTCACTTTGAGGCCTGCAGGCTTGTTTACCCAGAGACCAAGGACAGTGGTACACTGGCAGCCCTGGGGTCTTGCCTCCTTCTCCAGCACCTGGAGAGGGGGCCCCTCAGCCTTCTCTGAATGCAAGGCTTTGGGAGAGAAGAGACCCCTGGACCAAGGTCCTTTGGCAGATACAGGAGGAAGGAAGCATGCCCTGCCAGCAAGTACCTCAATGGCTGCTTTGATGGAGCTGGGCACTGGGCTAAGTACCTACCATGCATTCAACTCATCAGCAGCATGGCTTGGGAAGTCATACAGTCCTGGCCTTAGTGTTACCATCTGTAAAGTGGAGACAATAGTAATGCTGCCTCACAGAACCACCATGGTATGCAACAGGCAGGGTAATAGGTGTAAACCTATGTGAGCCCTCTAGCACAGGGGCAGGCAGTTCAGCTCTCCTGACTTTGTGTGCAAGTGTCACACAGCCTGGACTTTGCTCAGCTCTGCCTCTTCGGCAGCTGGTACCTGGTAGATCCGGTGTCACAGATGTGTTGCAAACATGATCATGCAGAAGTTCCACAATGACGCTGAGAGGTGAGCACTATTCATGCAGGCTTGTACTTGTGGACAGAGGCCTAAGAGGGCAAGTGACTCACTCAAGGCCACATCTTGGGGAGCCTCAAGGTGGGGCATATGCCCAGGCAAGCATGCCTCCAAGCCCATTCAGGTAGCCCCAGCTGCATGAACCAGAGAGGGCACCTCCTGTGCTCAGAGACAGGCTCCATGCAAGGCTTGCTCCTCCCAGACCTCCACACAGGGGATGCTTGGCCAGGAAACCAGCCCGGGGTGAACAGACACTTCCATTTGCTGTTCAGGAAGCTGTCACCCTGTCCCTTACACATACCTGTGTCAGGTTAGGGATAGGAAAGTACAGTGATCATAGTCCCCTAGGAGCCCAGAGCACCCATATCACCCCAGCTGTGACCTTGGATTGGACACAGGGATGCACACAGGAGCTAAGGGGAACCTTGCCTCAGAGAGGAGGGAACTCGTGCATTGAGCCAAAGTTGGCTGGTTTGGATGGTGAGGTGGAGGGAGGGAGGGAATATCAGGCAGAGGAAAGGGCTTATCAGCTAGGGAGAGGCAGAGTGAGGCTGGAGGAGCCTGTGTGCTTGCGTGTGTGTGTCTATAGTGTAGTGGAGAGATTTAGGCAGGATGGACCTGAAAGCCACCAGGAACTCAAGAACAGGATTTTAGAAGATCCCAAGTAGGCAGGTGGGTGGTTTAGAAAACTCTGTGGTCACGGGGAGGAGACGACTGACTGGAGGGACACTGAGGAGGGTGTCCACCCTAGATTCAGTGCCTGCTCTAGGTGGCAATGGGGAAGGCCCCCGTGGCTGAGGCTGGGACCCAGCTGCTCTGGGCCACCTCCCTTCGTCCCTCCCTCCTCCCTCTCTCCCTCCCTCCTCTTCTCCCTGCCCCTGTCTCTGTCACTCACAGGGGCCGGCCAGGCTGGGGCAGCCATGGTAGCAGCACTAATCTGGATTCCTCTCCTTGTGGGCAAGTTGGGGACTTTCTCAGGGGGAGGCCCAGGATGAAGGGTGGGTTTTCGGATGATGAGATGGAAGAATGGGGGTCCTTAGGGGAGGGATCTGTGGAGGGCAAGGTAGGGCCTGAAAGGCTCTGGGGTGCTGGCATCAAGGCAGGCCAGGATCCAGGGGCTGGGAGCTGGCTCCGGGGTGTAGGGCCTGGGAGGTCTGAGGCCTGAAGGTGTCCCGGGGCTGAGGTGGGCCTGAGTGCAGAGGCCGTAGGGTCATGCATGGGCCCTTTAATGGGCTGGCTGGGCTACAGCTTCTTCCAGGCCCAGGCTAAATTTGGCCCTAAGAGGGAGGGTGGGGCCGCTGAGGCACGTCCTCTTTGCTAGATTTCCCATGGCCTCTAGTGTAGGCCCTGGTCTTCTGTGAATATTAGGGAAGGCAGGTGGGGGTTCGGGGTTCCAGATGGCTCCTTTGAAGGCTCCTTTATCCCACTGTCCCCCCCCCCCAAGTCTCCTGGACATTCAGCATGGGGTTCATTTCCAAGTGTCATTAACAGATCCACCCCACACACCCCTCCCAGTCAAACACTAGTCCCTGCCCACTGCGACCCCAACAGGGGCCTCGATTGTTGAGGGGGGAGCCCTCCCGTCAATCCAACACGTCTTCCTTTGCTCAGAGGCAGCAGAGGCAGGGGCTTGGTGGGGAATGGAGCTTATGCTCTGACGGGACTGAGGCCATCTGTGTGTTTGGGGTTTGTGGGGTGCCCTCAGGTCTCCTGGCAGGACTGGGGGGCACCGAGGCCCAGCAGACCACACTTCACCCGCTGGTGGGTCGTGTCTTTGTGCACACACTGGATCATGCCACCTTCCTTCGTCTTCCGGAGCACATCGGTGAGAGGGGCCTGGTGGGCACCTGACGGGCTGGGGGGGTGCCTGGCCCTGGGCTCTGGTCAGGCATCCAATCCCCTCTTCCTTCCTCCACCAGCTGTCCCACCCACCGTCCGCATCACCTACCACGCCCACCTGCAGGGACACCCAGATCTGCCCCGGTGGCTCCGCTACACCCAGCGCAGCCCCTACAACCCTGGCTTCCTCTATGGTACCGCCACCCCAGAAGATCGTGGGCGCCAGGTCATCGAGGTGCCAGCAGGGACCCCCAGAACCTCCTGGGGGCGGGTCACCTTGGCCTCCTAGGGGCAGCCTTACCCACGGGAGTTGAGTGTTCCTTCACGGTCATTGACATAGAATTTCTATTACCTCTAACTGAGTTTCCCTATCAGTCCTCTCTGCCAGGCCCAGCTGTGCCACGGTCCCCGATTAACCCCACATCCCCCTTTCTACCCCCCAGGTCACAGCCTACAACCGGGACAGCTTTGATACCACTCGTCAGAGGCTGGTGCTGCTGATTGGGGACCCGGAAGGTATGGTCAGCTTCCCAGCTAATGCCAGTCTTGAGGAACCTCCTGGGAGGAGTGGTGGTTGTGGAAGGGAGAGGCTTGGACAGTAGGAGAGAGTGGGGTGCCAGGGAGGATGTGACATTGGTAGCTTTCAGGGAATGAGTGTTGGCTGGGGGTCCAGTCTCAGGCAGTGCTATTGTCCACTCTGCCCACAGACGGTGAGGGCTGGGTGAGTCATTGAGGCCACGGGGCAGTGAGTCACGGGGCAGGGCGTTTGGCACCTGTGAGGTTCAGGGTGCTGGGGGCAGGAAGGCGTGTGTGGGGATGTGGGAAGGAGCTTAGAGGAGGCTTGGGAAAGATCTGGGGGTGCAGAACGGGGGCTAGGGCAGCCTAAAGTGTTCACCTGGCTTCCCAGGCCCCCGGCTGCCTTACCAAGCTGAGTTCCTGGTGCGCAACCATGACGTGGAGGAGGTGCTGCCCTCGACGCCTGCCCACCGCTTCCTCACGGCCTTGGCGGGGCTCTGGGAGCCTGGGGAGCTGCAGCTGCTCAACATCACTTCTGCCTTAGACCGTGGGGGCCGTGTCCCTCTTCCCATTGAGGGCCGGAAGGAAGGGTCAGTGTGCAGTCCAGCAGGGCTTCCTAAAGCACAGGCTGTCCACTTGGGATCAGGGTGATGGGCATGAAGCAGGGACTCCCCCTAATTTCCAGATAGGGCTTTGTCCCCACTACACATCCTCGCCATGTCTGTCGATCTCCTCCTGGAGTCACACGGCCATCCACTCCCCTCCAGCCAACCCTTGCTTCCTTCTTGTCCTTCGTGGGCCTAAACCCCAGTTACCCTGAATCCTGCACTTCCTGCAGGTCCATCCAAGAACATCCCTAGGGGAATAGAGTGGGGTGCTCTATGTCCTGTCACCTTTACCCCAGATCTCAGGGAGAGGAGGCTGGGACCTCTCCTGCTGGGCCCCAGCTGCACCATGCTTCTGCCCCACCCCCATCCCATCCCCAGGTCCCAGCCTACAATCAGGTCAGCTTCAACACCCCCAGCAGAGTGGTGCCCAGGCGCCCCCCACCACGACTCTGCTGACTTTGGCTTTCACTTGTGCCCAGGGTGTATATCAAGGTGGGCTCTGCCTCACCCTTTTCTACCTGCCTGAAGATGGTTGCCTCCCCTGACAGCCACGCCCGCTGTGCCCAGGGCCAGCCTCCACTTCTATCCTGCTACGACAACCTGGCACCTCACTTCCGTGTTGACTGGTGCAATGTGTCCCTGGTGAGGAGTGGGTCATTTATTTCTACTTTTATTCAGGTGGTTAAAACCAAGCTTCTGCTAAATCAAGAAGAGTTAGCTCCCTCTTACTGGATTCAGCTGCATGCCAACTCTGTGCCAGGTGTCTTACACTGTCTCTCCTCTTAGACAAATGCAAACTATCCTGGAGTTATCATACTCAAGACACAGAAGCTCAGTTGCTCATTAGCCTGGATGATAGCTTCTTAGGGATTTGAGTACCTATATGGATGAAAGAATAACCCCTTGGATTTGAGGTAAAGAGGAGATCTAGTGTAGAAAAACCAGGGGGCCTAAAGTGTTCACCAATTAACAAGGTTGCACAGGCCTTCCCAAATGTCTGTTAAGAAAGGTGCTCCATTAATCCCAATGATCCTGCACCCGGGTAAGCAGTGAACTAGCTCCAGGCCTGGGGGTGGGGCATGGTCCCCTTAAGTTTCTCCCTCCATTCCTGCTGCTTCTCACTCCAGCCTTTCTGACTTCTCCAGTCCCGTGTGTATTGTGTATCCCTGGTCTCAGTCTCAACTTTAGTTTGTGCTCTGTCTTGTTCACACCACACACACACACACACACCCTGAAGTTCTACCTTCTGCCACAAGAGGGCGACAGAGTCTACGATCCACATCTGGAGTCTCCAGCTCCTAGTGTCCAGATCTGCCCAGCCCAAAAGCTAAATCCAGTAATGACTCCCCACAGGGCAGTCCCCAAAACCTTTGCCCACTGAGAGCTTCTGTGTGACAGCTTTGTCTGCTTCCCTCTGAGGTGCCCCTTTGCATACACACCTGCAACAGAAGCAGAGAGTTTCCAAGTAATAAACCAGGGAGGCTCACTACAGTGCTTTGGCATTTTAAGGGTCCTTAGAGATGCCAATCCAGGCTAGAAACCGCTGGTGCTCTCTGTTCCTGGGAGTGGACCAATAGACAGGGACTCATTCATGGTCCCACAATCAGGGACTTGTCATTGATGACATCCGAGCACTCAGTATGTGCTGGGCATTGTACACTAAGCATGATTCAGCTTATTACCCCGGGAGGCAGGTACACTGTGATCACTCTGAGTTTACAGATGAGGAAACCCAGGCACAAAGGCAAACCTCCCCAGTTAGACACTAGACTGAGTCAGGATTCAAACCCAGGCAGTCAGACCCTAGAACTGGACGCTAACCATTGTATAATCCTACTTCTCCTAGCATTGGCCTCTCGTCTCCTGGTCAAGTGCTTGTCCTGCTAGTCACATGAGCTAGGAGCAGCAGGCTGGAAGAATCCTTGTGGTTGCAGAGGGGCATAGAGTAGAGCCCTGTAACCTCTGATCTGACCCCTGGAGGTCGCTGTGTCCAGCCAGCAGCTCCTGGGTTGGCCGTGGGCTCTCTGTGCAGGTGGATAAGTCAGTGCCAGAGCCGGTAGATGAGGTGACCACCCCAGGCGACGGAATTCTGGAGCATGACCCATTCTTCTGTCCACCGACGGAGGCCACAGCCCAAGACTTCCTGGCAGATTTCCTGGTCACTCTCCTGCTGCCTTTGCTGGTGGCCCTTCTGCTTACCTTGCTGCTGGCCTATGTCATGTGTTGCCGGCGAGAAGGACGGTGAGTGTGGAGAAAAATGGAGGGCAGGGCCCCTGTGGCCCTTGAGCTGTGTGGGACGCTCTCAAAAAGTGAGGTTCTGAGCTAGAGGAAGAGTGAGGGGCCCCTTTCTGGGCAGCTGGGACTCTAGGCCTGCCTAGCCTGGGACCAGATTATGATGAACACCCACATTGCAGCCCTGGGGACACCAGGGGTGAGCTCAGAGCAGGACTAACCCTCTCCCTTACTCTTCCACAGATTGAAGAGAGACCTGGCCACCTCTGAGTAAGTAGGAGAAAGCTGGGGGCTGGGTGGGAACCCCCTTGACTGTCCCATTGGGCTCCCCAACCTCCATAAGCAACAGAGACAAACTAGATTACTCTTGAGATGGAGGGGGCTGCCCTTGACCTTGGAGCCCTGGCCCCAGGCTGAGTGGGTGCTGGGCCTGATCTTGCATTATTTCTGGTCATAGAAGAGTCTGCTGTAACAAAGGGCAGGGGGACCTGTTACTGTCCTGGGGAAAGTGCTTGAGCAGCTCTCAGGTGGGCGCGCACGCATGTGCGCACACACGCACACACACACACACACACACTCTCCAGGCTGCGCTCTGCTACACAATCACTCCATCAGTCTTTCTAGCCTCAGATTCTCCCCGTGCAAGGACCTAGGTGCAACTGTGACAGCTATGGACGCTTTCCGTTCTGTCTTTCCCCAATCCATCTCACTTATTTTGTCCCTGGTCCCCCTACACAGCCTTGCCCCTCCTTCCCAAACCCCAGCCCTCTTCCCCTCTTGCTCCCTGAGCCCCAGAGAGTCCAGGAGGCCAGAGAGGAGTAAGTTGGGATTCCTTTTTATTCTCACTGCCCTGAGCCTGTGGCACCGGGCACTCCTGCCTGCTTGGCTGGCCTGCTCTGTTAATGGCGGCGGCATTTGGCCACCCTGCGAACCCCTTTGAAAAGCCGCTTGTGGCCCTGTTTGGAGCCCAGAAGCGACCTGCGCTGCCCAGACCGGCGCTGCCCAGATCCGCGGTGCCCCGGCCGGCGCCGCCGCCGCTGCTGCCGTCTCTTGGCCTTAAGCTTGGAGGCCCGCTTCTTGCCCAGGCGGAAGGAGCCCGAGGTTCCCCTGCCGGTCACCCGCTGGAGCATGCCGTTGTCCACCAGCTTCTTGAGCACACGCTTGAAACGCCAGATGTTGTGGGCCATGTTGTAGCCGTTGTTGGTGACAGCCTTCTTCAGAGCTGCCAGGGATACGCGGTGGCGTGTCCCCTTTTCTGCCATAGCCCTCATGATCACCTTGGACATGCTGAGCTTCCGGTGGGCTTTGGGGGAGGTGCAGTGTGCGTTCTCACTCTTGTTAGGGGCTCCTGATGCGCTGGCCTGCCGGCCTCCACCCATGGCAGCGTTTGAGGCCGAGGGTACGGATGGGGACTGCAGCAAGGTGTCTTTCTGCATCTCTCCCTGGGATGGCTGAAGGGAGCTAGGTGCAGGGACCTCCAGGGTGGCGGCTGGAAGTCTCCACTGGGCGGCTCTCGATGGTGGGCGAACTGCGTCCTGGCTCCTGTTCTCCTCAGAGGCTTTCTTGAAGGGCTTTGGCCTCGCCTTGCCCTGGGGGGCTAGAAGGAGGACCAAGGATGATCACCCACGGTTGGCCTCAGCAGTCTTGTGCTGTGGGGTCAGGGGGTGGTGGGTTTATCTCTGTGGTGACCTCAGGGAGGCATTGTGAGGCCACCAGAATCCTGCAGAGGTCACAGTGGTCCCATAGTTCCCTCCTGGGCAGAGCAGACAGGAGGGGAGTCTGAAGTGTGGGCATCTGACCTTCCAGGTGCCCTGTGAGGGAGAGCTGTGTCTTGTGGGGGCCACATGGAAGGGTGCAGCCCAGGTGCACGCTTATGTGCACCTGTGCCTGAGAGGACTGCAGGGTGTCCTTAGCCCTCAGCTTTAAACTACCGGCTTGATCTCACCGTCTCTGCTCACTGGGTCTTTGTTCCTCTGAGTCGGGAGAATACAAACATTTAAACATCAGAATTATACCAACATAATTTTTATGGGGAATGTGCTTTCTGGTGTAAGCAGAAATGAAATTCCTTGATCTATGGAAGTCGATTTTATTCCTCAAACAACTTTCTATGCAAAGCAGTCAAAGGGCTTTGCTTTTATTTTCTGTGTTCATTGTTATTTTACAGACTCCCCCCCACCCGGTAGTTGAGATCAATGATTTTCCATATAAATTTCACAGAGAGGATTTCATTCCTCAGTTTTGGTGGCGGGGGTGGTGGTGGTGGTGGTGGTGCCAAATTTGATCAATTGTCTCTGTTGTGATTTTGTCTTGTGACCAGTCTTTGCTTTCTGCTTTGGGTCAATTATGTAGCTTGGATATTGTCGGGGAAATCTGCTTCCCTGGTCAATCTGGAATCAATAACCAATTTTGCCAAGTGTGATATTAGCCTTTATCATCTTGGGTTTTGTGCTGATTTATTTCCACGAAATTCCGTTTTTCTGCTTTGTTCGATGTCTGCCATTTTTCCAAATTATCCAGAAATTGTGATTCTTCGGGCTATTTTTCACCTCTATCAGATTTAACTGGTAACAGACTCCTCCAGGCCCCAAAGACACTGTGCCGGACGCACAGCATACAGGGTCACGTGTCAGCGGGGTGAGACCTGGGGCCACGTGTGTGAATGCCCTCTGTTCTAGTGCTGATGTGGAAGGCCTGGGGGGGGGGGGAAGGCACCGAGGGGCCTGGCATCTGCTTTGGCTCTAAGAAAATATCCCCAGAATATTTTTCCACCCGTGTATTGCCAGAGTGAGGAGCCCGGATGTGGGGCTGGGGTGGGAGGGACCCATGGAGGAGTCCCTCCCTCCTAGGCGTCACTAGGTGGCTCTCTACCTCAGCACCCACACGTCTTGCTCTCTTCCCTCAGCCTCTCCTTGCTCAGGAATGGAAAATTGTGTTTTGGAAAACTCCATTTGCCAAATTCCAGACTTAAAAGCTCACCTTAACCTTCCCCTGGCCTTAGACAGCACTTCTTCCCCTGACTGGGTCCCACTCCCCCTGGGGACTGTGGCCCATTCTGGGTGAGGTGGCACACGTTTCTGTAACCTCTCAGGCTCTAACTGGGGTCCTCACTGAAACTAAGACAGGCCTGGGGATGATTTTCCCTCCCCTACCTGATTAGTAACTCGGTGGCAAGTCACGTCGCTTCAGCCTGCCCAGGACCCCAGCCACCCTTAAGAAAATCAATTCTTATTGTTTGGAATGAGAAGTCCCTGCTCTGACCCAGCAGGAAACCAGGTAGTCCGGGGAAATGTCACCACGCAGGGCCAACAAATATGGATGGGTTTGTGTAAAAAGGGCTTGGACACACCCCTGGGGCAAGTGTCCCATAATCATAGATACTGCTGGCTACAAGCCTGACCAGGGGATGGCCTGGGTGATTTTCCTGGATTAATGCATACAACTATATCTCGGATGAGGAAATAGAGGCACAAAGGGGTTGTCATTGGCCCAAGGTCACTTAGCAGTAAGCAGTGGAACCCAGGTTCCAACCCAAAGCTGCTCCTCCTGTTTAACCGTGGTGCTACCCAGCTCCTCAGAAGAACTGAAACTCGGCCCTGCAGCAGAAAGCAGGCAAGTGAGGGCATCAAATGAAAACAAGGCTGAGTCTTCTGAGGAGGACCTGAAGCTAGAGCTCAGGAAGGACTTCCCCCACAGGCGTGGTCATTCAGTGCTGCTGGGACTTCCAGAGGCTGAGGATGGAGCCTGAGGCTGGGCGTAAAGGAGCCTTGGTCTGAAACAGACAGGGACAAAGGCCAGTGATGGGGTAGGCTGAGCTGGGGCTGGGAGGGGGGGGTCAGGATATAAAGGGGGCAGAGAGCAGCCTGAGGAGCCAAATGATGAGATGCCCGTGTCTCAGCAGGACATGGGGAAGGTGTTCCAGGAAGGGAGACAGGTTGGCAAAAGCTAGGAAGTGAGAGAAGGCCAGGGAGACGGTAGGTTTACCAGGCGGACAAAGAGACAGGAGGGAAAGGAGACGGTTAGATGATCTGTGTTTGGAATGAGTACTGAGAGAAGGAGCTGAGTGCTAGAAGGGACCAGGAGTCATCAGAATACAAGAGCAGAATACAGTCAGGGCCCTAACTGGGAAGAACACACCTGCAATACCAGCAACTCAGGAGGCTGAGGCAGGAGGATTACAAATTTGAGGCCAGTCTCAGCCATGTAACAAGGCCCTAAGCAACTTAGCGAGACTGTCTCAAAAAATAAAAAGGGCTCAGGATGTAGTTCAGTGTCAGAGTTCCCCCAGGTTCAATTTCTAGTATGGAAAATAAAATAAAATAACAACATTAAAAAAAAACTAAAAACCCAAAACAATATAAAGCCTAGAAAACACCGGCCTCTGCAAATATATATCCACTGTGGATGTATTTAAGCCTGTGTCTCATTATCTACCACTGAGACACAATCTCATTTAATCTTCAGAACAATTTAGAGGGTGGGCATTATTATCCCAGTTTACTGTTGGAGAACCTGAGACACAGTGTGGTTAAGCAACTTGACAGGCACACACAGCTTTGAGCTCAGACTGTTGGCACCCAGAGCCTGTGCACCCATCACTGGGCACAAACAGACACCATGGAGTTTCCTGTTTTTGTTCTCTGATCCCACATGCTGTGTAAGCCCCCTCACCAACCCCCACCAAGAAGTAGTGGGGCAGCCTGCAGGGTGGCTGAGAGGCAGTGCCAGGCCCTGGGGGACTAACCCTGACAGTGACTCCTTGCCCGTGTCTCCAGCATCCAGATGGTCCACCATTACACCATCCACGAGAACACAGAGGAGCTGCGGCAGATGGCAGCCGGCCGCGAGGTGCCCCGGCCTCTCTCCACCCTGCCCATGTTCAATGTGCGCACAGGCCAGCGGCTGCCTCCCCGCGTGGACAGCGCCCAGGTGCCCCTCATCCTGGACCAGCACTGAGCGCCCTGTCAGGTAGGTCCAGCCGGGCCTTGTTTCTGGAAACAAGATGGCCCCTGTCTCAAAGCTGGGGTGATGAGGTCAGGGGAAGGCAGCGCCCAGAGACCGGCCAGTTTGTGGCAGGGGGCGCTCAGCAGGGTCAAGGTTATACCTCCCGCTGCACTCAGGGTCAGAGGTCAAGGTGGGGAAGCAGGCCACCCGAACCGGGGTTTGGCTCTGTCTGTCCTCCTGTCTGTCTCCCCTGCTTCCAATTCCAGCCCTGACCTCAGACTCCCTTTTCTCTCCACTCAGAGAGCTGCAGACCCCTCCCACTGGCTGATTCTTGCTCCCGGCCCAGTTGGACCCCAGGCTCTGAACAAGCAGAGGGATGAGGTGGGGAGGGCTAAGGTGTTTGGAGTCAGGACCCCCAGAATAAAATGCCTGCTGCCCTGCTCATCTGATGCTGCCAGCATGCTCTTCCCCACAGCCTCCTCCCAGCAGCCTCCTCCTAACAGCCTCCCGCGGTCCTCACTGTCTACATTTCCCTTTTGACCTTCTGGGAGTCCCCGGAGACTGCCAGCCAACTCTGGGCTCCTAGCATTTTGCTGTTTGCTCAGATTTTCAGGAAGAGGGAAGGATCTGCTATATGCAGCTCTCATATGAACCTGACAATGAGAGAATCCTGGATCATTACATCCGTTTTATAGATAAGAAAAGTGAGAACTATGGAGAGTAAGTGATTGACCCAAGGTCCCAAAGCAAGTGGCTGGAGGACTGAGGGGCTCGCCAAGCAGAAGATCTCGACCCTGACCTGGAAACGTAGTTAACACCTGTCACAGTCCCTTGGAGGGGGTCTCTTTGTAGGTTGTGTCGAGAGAGAAGCCAATCTAGAAATGGAGAGAGGTTAGGAGGCAGGACAGAATGCCCCAGGCTTGAGGGCTCCCCTCCTGGTGGCTCCTCCAGAGAAAGGACAAGAGAATCCGCACAGCTTAGAATACTGAGCTGAGTGCCACAGAGTGCCTTGTCCCCAGGAGCCCGGGAGAGCTCAGCTGGCTGTGCAGGGGCCCGAGGTTATTTTTCCAGGTGGCTACAACCAAAGTGGGCCAGCTCACTGCCATCTGTGCCTTCTCCAGTCTCAAGTTTTACCACTCCCATGTGAGGGCAAGTCTGAGATCAAACCAGAGAGGTGACCCAGATAAAGCAGAGGAGCAGGGACACGTGGCTCAGGCTTCTCGAGGTGGCAACTGCAAGAGAATCCAGCCAGGGCCTGGCACCCAGCACCCTGGCCCGCCTCACCCTTTCTCTGCTGGGGAACGCCAGCATTCCCTCACCCCAACACCTCCCTAAAGGCTGCCGTTCTGGTCTCTGCCCTAACGGCATGTTCTCAAAGAGGCCTCCCAGTCTGCCTTTGGCCTTGGGACCCCCTCGCAGTCCTCCTTGCTCTCTGAGAGATGCCCTGTAGGCTCCCTGCTTCGCTCTGTGTGTGCTCAATGAGTGCTTGCTGAGCGATGGCTCTAGGTGCCCCCTCTACCCACATGGGGGCACACACCGTGCCAGCTCTGTGCCTCTGCCAGCCTCAACGAATGCTTATGGACTCAGTGTTCAGTGCATTCATTAACTAGCTAATGGCCATGGGGCACTGGGGGTGGGGGCAGGAGAGGCTTTAGCAATAGGCTTGCTTAGCCCTTTGCCCAGAGAGGAGGAGCAGCCTCCTTAAGAACTAGGCGCAAACCCAGACAGACCAGGGCGCCTCTGCTTCTCCTGGGCCCATCATCTGATGGAAAGCTCGGGAGTTGCAGGGAATCTGCTCAGACCAGAGGCTTGGAGCAGCCAGCCTGCAGCCTGGGCTGGCTCCCTCCCGCCCTGGCCTCCTGAGGAGGGGGCTGCAGTCTCCCCAGTCACCCTCTGGCCCCAGTGGCAGGCAGACCTTGGGCCTCCTCTGTGCTCTTCCTGTGCTGGCCAGGGATGGGGGAATGCGAGGCCAGCTCCCCGCCCCCTGTTTCCCCGATCCGGTCTTGGGGTCTTGGCAGCACCTTCCTCC
Organism: Spermophilus citellus; assembly: GCF_964194105.1. Taxonomy (NCBI): domain Eukaryota; kingdom Metazoa; phylum Chordata; class Mammalia; order Rodentia; family Sciuridae; genus Spermophilus; species Spermophilus citellus. The sequence goes on along the minus strand of NC_138199.1, from coordinate 49,140,662 downwards.
CCGCTCAGCTCCAAGGAGCACACGGGAGTCTGGCCGCCTGCCTGAGAGGAAGTGGCCCAGACAAGTAGCCGGAGGATGGCGGGATGGCGTGACTGCAGAGGACTGAGAGCCGTGCCCAGGCACACACACGCGACAGCCAGCTGCCCAGCGGCGCACGGGGAAGACTCAGTCACACTCAGTGCTGCGCTGCCAGCCCCTCCCAGAAAGGCAAGAGTCTACTGCAGTCACACCCCGCTCCCCACAAACCCTGGCAGAGGGGCAGCTGCCCCCAAGCCCCACCTCCACCCCCAGACAGCCCCACACTCTGCTCCCCATCTCCAGTCCCACTGTTGGCTGGGCCTGACAACTCGTGGCCTGACTCTCCATATTTCCTCAGCCCTTTCAATGGGCCAGACCTAGGGACACAGGGCCCCACCTACAGTAGGCCTCAGACCCTGGAGGCACACTTCCCCTGAGCAGGACTGGATGGGGCTTTGCCACACCTCAGCTGCTCAGCTGCCGAGAACGAGTTCAATCATCATACCTGCCTTGGGCTGTTGGGGGACTTCATGAGGACAAGGCACTCTCTCGTGGCTCCCAGGAATGGGGACCTGATTATACATAAGCCTTCTGCAGTCTCTCCAAGGCCAGCTGTCCTTGAGGTCTCCCCGCCTCCCTTAAGACCCAGGCTAAATTGACTCCATGTCCACCTAGGCCTTCTGAAGAGTTCAGCTTCTCCCTGTGAGTCAGGGCGGATGCCTAAATTCGCACCCTCCTTGGTACAGAACTGCTATGTGGTGTGGCGCTGTCCTGCCCACTTGAAATGTGCCCGGTCCAAACTAAAGAGGTGCTGTTAAGTAGAGGGATGAAGTTATATTTGGGGAGATACTGGGCTCAATAAAAAACATTATTAAAATTAATGTTTCTTGTTTCTTTTTTAATTTTTTTAATGTGGCCACTAGGAAATTAAAAAAAGACATGTGTGGCTCACATTCTATTTTTAGGGGAAGGTGCAGGTTCCATGACTCCAGATACTTTATCTCTGCTCCAGATGGACTCTGGCTCAGAACTCAGTCCCTTCCGTGCTTTCTACTGAACCTGCTCACTCAGCCCTCCTGCTTGCATCTGGGGAACCCTGGTGGGGAGTGAAAGAGTTTGTCCCACAGAAATGAGTCCCCTAGAACTTGGATGTTAGCCTCCTTACTCTAGAATGTGCTTGCGTCCTGACAATGGCCTTGGTCGTCCTCCTTTTTTTTTATAATTTTTACGTTGTGGATGGACACAGTGCCTTTATTTAATTACTTAATTAATTTATTTTTATGTGGTGCTGAGGCTCGAGCCCAGTGCCTCACCCGTGCTAGACAAGGGCACTCACTACCACTGAGCCCCAACCCCCGCTCACCATTGTCCCCTTCCTTGCTTCTCTGCCCTTCTCTTTCAGCAGCTCTTCTTCTGGGTCCCTCATTGTCCCATGCGAGGAGAATACCAATTTTTCCTGCACCCGTGGGTATCAAACTCATCTCCTCCCTGGCTTAGTCTTGCACAGCCTCTGCTCAGTGTTGAAATTTCCAAGGGTCTAAGGATCTGTCACCCTCCCAGACAAAGGCCAGCCCTCTTCCCAGGTCTTGTCTCTTGGGCCATCCACATGCCACCCAGCCCAACTTGGTAACTTCCAGAGCACACACCCAGAGAGAGGGCCACAGAGACATAGCTTCTCACTAGCACCAGGACTCCCACTGGTGCTGGGACTTCAGGTGATAGTCTGTCCCCACACTCACCCTCTCCTCGTCTCCCCACACCCTCCCTACTCATATCTGGTCCATCCTCCTTCACACAGGCAGACCCTCCTATGCCTATGGACACATATGTCCCAAATGCTATGACCCATGCCTTCCACAGCTCACATGGCATCTCCTCCACTGCCCCACATGTGACAAAGCTGCCCTCATTGTGTACAGACTCCCCCCCGCCCCGCACACCTCTCCATCGCACACCCCTCCACACATGTGCGGGACCTCATGCCATGGATAGGACACCCATGGGTGGGCAGAGCAAGGCACATTCCCATTCATGGGCACCTACCAGGAGACCCAAGTAGGGACCCCCAGAGGCACCTGCCTCACCTCCTCACATCATTGCTCAGGCCTCCCCAAGTGGGTGTTGGTTTTGTGAACAGCCCCACGTTGTCCCACATGCAGCCCCCACCCCCACGCCAAGGCTTCCACACTCCAGCGAGTCAGCCCTCCCCCCGCCCCTCCTCCCCGTCACCAGCTCCAATGTCTAGGAAAGTCAGAGGACCTGGAAAACTGAGGGGTGAGATGCTGGGGGGAAAAAAGAGGGAAAACCCACCAGATTACGGATATAGAAAATCCTGCCAGGAGACGGATGGGATCAGGCCTCCGAAGGGACCCAGGGTTCCAGGACAGTGGTGAAAATTAAAAATTCAAGTGAAGGCTCCTCTTTTTCTAGAGTTTTCCGTCTGGATTTGACTGAAAAGTTAGCATAGGAACTTAGTCTTCCTGCTCACAGAGAGGACCAAGGCAAATCCTGAGGAGCAGAGCTGAGAGCAGCAGGCACCATGCCACCACGCAGGACACAGTGAGGGTCCCCGGACAGGGTCTGGCAGCTGTATTTAGGGCAGCTGTGATGTCAGCGGAAAGGAGGGCTTGAGTTGGCAGTGTGGTACAATGGCTCCATTGTCCCCCTCCCCTTCTGTCCTGAACACACACTGAAACCACACACCATCCCCACACCACGTGACACAGACACGAGGTCACAAGGTGGGGCCTGCCACCTCGACAGCCCACAGATGGGTACACACAGGTACACACACGCAATAACACATCCACAAGCAGATTTTCAGGCATGTAGGCGAGAGGCACGGTCACGCTCTCAGAGCTATGCTGCCTGAGACAGTAGCCACCGACCCACAGAGTTCTTAAATTAATGACAGTTAATAAAAGTAAGAATTGCATCCCTCAGTCACTAGTCACATTTCAAATGCTTGGTAGCCCAGGGATTCACAGCTACTCTATGGCACTGCCCAGGTAGAGGACCCGTCCGTCATTGCCTTCTGCTCCCCTGCCCCAGGCGGTTTTCACTGCTCTTTCTCACACTTAGCACACCTGCACACAGGTAAGGGGCGCCTCTCTCACATTCTTTTTTTTTTTTTTTTTTTTTGATGGTGCTGGGGATTGAACCCAGGGCCTTGTGCATGTAAGGCTAGCACTCTACCCACTGAGCTACATCCCCAGCCTCTCTCACATTCTTACTATTCCTTCTCCCTAATATCTACAGACTGTGCACAGGGACTGGCCTCTGGCCTGGGGAGAACAGGGTGGGATGTGGTGACATGGATGTGGAAGAAGCCTCTGTGAGCTCAGAGGGCCAATCTCAGTCTGGGGTGGACAGGGGAATGAGCAGGGGCAATGGGATATTTGAACCCGGTATGGAGCAAACAGAGAGAAGGAACATCATGTCAGGCAAAGAAAAGCCATAAAGCGGGTAGTGGGTGCATATGTGGGAATCGTGATCACCTTTTCTGGCTTGAGTGACAGATGTGGGCTGGGGAGGGGACAGTGAGCCTGAACAGGTGGGTACTGGCCAGGTAGAGGCTTAGATGTTGAGCTCAGGAAGCTTTCAGATCCCCATGGGGCCAGATGGGGTTGGGGCCTGAACAGCAAGAGTCGTGGGCACCAAAGGTTCAGTTAGGTGGGGTTGCCTGGGCAGCGTGTCAAGCAGACCCACATCACCAAGCAAATGCATCGATAAACTGATCAACAGGACCCATGCAGCTCTGGATATTTTGCATATGAGTAAGGCTTCTTTTATAGGCTGTATTTTTAATTTCGTTTTTCTACTGTTCTACTATAGTAGAGGTGCTAATGATGAATTATTAAAGGCCATCATTAATGGCCATGAATACTCAATGACAGACACAGTATTGGCATTGCCAATGGATGGCCTCTGAGGACTTGTGCCTCTCTCCATAGACCTGAGGGAGGTGCACAGGTCAGCCTTCTTTTTCCTTTGAGGTTTGGGCTCTGGAATGTTGGACAGGGGTGGGGGCAGCTGTCGTCTCCCTGTCTCCCCACCTTTGGACGCCCTGTTTGCTGCAGGTTTCCGACTCTCTGGATTCTCTGCTCCCCACTGATCACACACCACTGTCCCTATTTCCTGAGATGCGGGAGCTAGCCGGCCACCTTCCCTTCAGGTTGTAAGGCAAGGGCAGCCAGGGGCAGGCAGAGGTGAGGGAAAAGAGAAGGGAGGAGGAGAAGGAGGAAGAGAAAGCAAGAATTTGGGAAAAGGAGAGAGAGAGAGAGAGAGAGAGAGAGAGAGAGAGAGAGAGAGAGAGAGAGAGAGAGAGAGAGAGAGAGAGAGAGAGAGAGAGAGAGAGAGAGAGAGAGAGAGAGAGAGAGAGAGAGAGAGAGAGAGAGAGAGAGAGAGAGAGAGAGAGAGAGAGAGAGAGAGAGAGAGAGAGAGAGAGAGAGAATATGAAGAAAAGGGTCAGAGGCAGGCCCGGGCACCTCCACAGGCTGCCGGCTCCCTGCCATCTTGCGCTCTGGGCATACAGAAAACCAAGAGGGCCCTACACTGTCCTGGGGGTAACACCTGCAGGAGTCTTAACTGACACTCTCCAAGACCCCCAGGAGACTCTTGAGATAGTCCCCGAGAGCAAGCAAGTGCCTTCCTTTCCCGCTGTCCCTCCCAGGTGTACTAGCAGGCTCAGCAGACCCCTTCCTGTGCTGAACTGCTGGCTCCTTGGTGTGAAGAGGGGGTAGAGGCCAGATGTCCCTTTTGTGTTTGTCCAAGGAAAGGGTGTGCAGAGGGGCTCCCAGGTCCCCCTCAGCAGTCCCATGTCTCTCCCCCTCCCAGAACCCACAGGCAGCACCTCTTTCAGCCCAGCCCTGCAGCCTGCCCACAGCGTAGAAATCTGATGGGTGTTCATGGGAGGGTAGGCATGAGGCCAGGCGACCCAGGATCTGAAGGGGCGTGTGCTTGTGTGTGTGTGTGTGTGTGTGTGTGTGTGTGCACGCGTGCGCGTGTGTCGTTGACCTATGTAGGCTACCTGTTCAGCATTGCAGGGGAGAAGAGGATTTGGAAACCCACAAAGAGGATTGCAAGAGAGAAAGAAATACAAGAGGAAAGAAAAAGGCTTAAGGCAGGAGAAAGGCAAGAGAGGAGGGTGAAGGGCAGGATGTAGCAGGAGTGGGCGGAGAGTAGGGGCAGGGGATGGGAGATGGGCCCACCCACTCCATCCCCTCCCCCAGGCCACTCCCTCCCCCAGCTCCCAGGGAGGAAATTAGGAGACCACTGCTGAGGTGTTTGGGTCATTTCCACATGCTTTATTCCAGCAATCAAAATAATTAAAAACATCTCAAATTATTATACACATACAAAATAGGTACAGAGTCTCGTTTCCTCCCTTGCTTCCTCCCACCCTAGAGGGAAAAACTGTTTTGTGCTTTGGGAAGTTGTGCTCTGAAACCCGGATGCAGGACAGACCAGTGGAGAGGTGGGGAGGATGGGGCACAGCTGCAGAAGGAGAGGGTTTCAGAGGAGGGACAGGTCAGAGAGCGGCAGACCCAGAAGCCAGTGGAGAGAAGGCGAGAGGGAGCAGGCTGGAGCCCGGCGCTCTCTCCTCCATGTTAAATAGCACCGTCAGAAAAAAAAATTCACATGAGTCCCCATCCACACAAAAAAGAAAAGGAAAAGAAAAAGAATGAAAACAAAGAATTAAAAAAGACTGAGCCAAAGGAATATTTGCTGGTCTAGGAGGCATCTCAACTTCTATAGCACCAGAGATTCCTTCCCCACCCCACCCCATCACATAGATGTAGCACCTTTGATATAAAATGGGGAGCTGCTGCCGCCCTGCCCCCATCCCTGTCCCCACACAGTTGCCCCCGTGACACAAAGACAAGAACGAGGTAGTCTTTCAGCAACACAGTTACAAGGAACAGAACAATCTCTCCCACCCAGCCCTGCGCGCACGCGTGGGGAGATTGGCACGATGTCTCTGTTCTGTTGTGGCCCTGCCTGACTCTCCTCCAAACCCAGTGAGGGGCTAGGGGCTCCCCGCTGCATGGCCCCCTTGAAAACAAAGTGGGGCGTGCTGCAGGGGACAGGGGATGCCAGAGGGTAAGGTTCCTTTGGCAGTCTGAGAACCCCAGGTCCCCCCAGGGTTTGGGGGTGCTGGGTGGGAGAAATGGGCTGGGGGCTCAGGGCCACTTAGATGTTTCCGCATTGCCTTTGGTTGCTGGGTAGACAATGCATTGTTTTCTGTGTCTTTGGGGGAGACCTGGATATGGGGAGCAGTGGAAGAGAGGCCCCAAGATGGGGTGGAGAAAGGAGTAGAAAGGGCAGCATTGGGGTATCATAAGCCCAATGGGCAGAAAAGGACTTACCCCCACATGGGTCTTCAAGCAAGTGGACCAAGCTTCCTTTTTTAAAAACTTATTTATTTATTCTTTTTTTTTTTTTCCCTTTGGTAAGGTTGAATGCATTTTTCGTTTTTGGTCATGTTCAGTTGGTCAAAGATAAAAACTAAGTTTGAGAGATGAATGCAAAGGAAAAAAAATATTTTCCAAAGTCCGTGTGAAATTGTCTCCCATTTTTTGAATTTTGGAGGGATTTCAGTTTGGGTTGTTTGTCTGTTTCCAGAATGGGGAGAAAGTGGGCTGGGTGGGAGGGAGCCAGGTTGGGGTGGAGGGAGTTTACACGAAGCAGGCAGGGCCAATGTCCATGCCGAATTCCTGGTCTGGGGCGCCAATGTCCAAGGGGGCCACATCGATGATGGGCAGGCGGGAGGTCTTGGTGGTTTTGTATTCGATGATTGTCTTGCCCCAGGTTCCGGTGTGACTCTGGAGTGAGGGGAGGTAAAGGGAGAGGGCCATTACACATGGGGATGATGAACAGAGGGGAGCCACCCTGCCCCCAAAGTCAAGGCCCAGAGGGGCGGGGCCCTGCCAGGGCCTGGGGTCTTACCGTGCAGCCGTCATAGATGGTGCTGTAGGTGAAGCGGCTGTTGCCCTCGCCCCGGAGTTCGATCTCATTGGAGCCCTGGAGGAGCAGGGACTTCTTGAGGTTGCCAGTCTGCTGGTCCATGTAGGCCACGCTGTTCTTGCAGTGGTAGGTGATGTTCTGGGAGGCCTCCGTGGACATCAGGCGCAGGAAGGTCAGTTGGATAGCCACATCAGCAGGGTCGGAGCCCTCGCTGCCATACTCGAACTGTGGGGGAGGAGAGAGAGTGAAGAGTGAGTGACCACATGGGGGCCTCTAGTCCCTGGCCTCCCTGCTCCTGAGTCTTTGCACAGAGTATTCCCAACTAACTCCCTCCATCCCCCTACCCTTGAGGACTAGGGATTGAACCCAAGAGTGATACCTCCAGCTCTTTTTAAAAAATTTAATTCTGACTCAGGGTCTTGCTAATTCCCCAGGCTGCTCTCAAACTTAGAATCCTCCTGCCTCAGCCTCCTGAGTCTCTGGGATTATAGGTGTGCAACATGGCACCCAGTCCAACTAACTTTTCTGTCAAGAAGGGTGTCACTTGCCCCTGGGGAAGACCTTGTCCACTCCAGGATTTCTCCCTCCTGACTCAGCTAGCCCATCTCCTGAAAGTGGTTCTAGGGTCCAGCTCACGCACCTGGAATCCACCGGTCATGCTCTCGCCGAACCAGACGTGCCTCTTTTCCTTGTGGTTGTTGCTGACGTACCAGTTCTTCTGGGCCACGGTGGGCTGAGTGGGGTACACACAGGTCTCACCTGTCTCCATGTTGCAGAAGACCTTAATGGCGTCCAGGTTGCAGCCTTGGTTGGGGTCAATCCAGTACTCTCCTGCAGTGGGGCAGGACAAGTAGTTAGGGGAGGTGGGTGGCCAGTAACATATGGGAGGTGGGACACAGATGGCAGGAGACGGAGATAATGGGCAGCTGGGGCTCTCACCGCTCTTCCAGTCAGAGTGGCACATCTTGAGGTCCCGGCAGGTGCGGGCAGGGTTCTTGCGGCTGCCTTCAGGGCTGCGGATGTTCTCGATCTGCTGGCTCAGGCTCTTGAGGGTTGTGTCCACTTCAAGATCACGGTCACGGACCACATTGGCATCATCAGCCCGGTAGTAGCGGCCATCACCAGCCTTCTCTTGAGGTGGCTGGGGCATGAAGCTGAAGTCGAAACCACCGCTGGGAGGACCAGGGGGACCAGGGGGTCCAGGAGGGCCGGGAGGACCCTGCATAGAAACAGAGGAGATCAGCAGTTACCAGTGTCCGGGGACTCTTGGGGCTGGAGAACCATGAGGCAGAGAGGGTGGGGCTACTTACAACAGGACCAGCATCACCAGTGCGACCACGAGGACCAGGGGGACCAATCGGGCCTGGAAGACCGTTGAGTCCATCTTTGCCAGGAGAACCAGCAGAGCCAGGGGGACCCTGGAGGGGGAGAAAACCATTGCAGAAAACCGGCTGGAGAGCCCAGGGCCACCCCACCAAGAAGCCCGCCACTGTCCCTGCTGGCTCTGATTCCCGTGGCTCACAGGACCAGTCTCACCTCTGACCCTAAGAAGCAGCCTCACTGGTTTCCGGGGCTGGGCCGGGAGACAACATGTGGGGGACGGAGTGAGCAGCGGGGAGAAGACTTTCAGGATCCTTTTCCCTCCCCCATTCCTTGTCTCTGGGGAACTCAGGGATGCCTATGTCCCTGGCAAAGGGCCCCAAGGTGAGCCTGGACTGGGGTTCCAGGCAGAGAAAATGAAAATCATGACTTACACGAGGACCAGCAGGACCAGAAGCTCCAGAGGGACCTTGTTCACCAGGGGAGCCCTGAAAGGTAGAAGCAAGGGAGGTTCAGGCCACACGTGGATCACAGGCCACCTGGATGCATGGCTGGGGAGGTGAGGGGCAGTGTGGGCAGCCCCCTCCGTATTCTGGAAGTCTAGCCCCAGGCTGTCCGTGTGTGCTGAGACCTCTCCCACAACCCCTCTCTGTGCACCTCTCTCCCTCTGGGAAGTTACTTGGAAATGCCCCAAATCTTCAAACTTGAGTCCTCACTAGGGAGGTAACAGAATGTCTATCCAGAGGGAGAGAGAGTGGGGCATAGGTTTCCTGCCCCCCATCACTGAGTAGCACAGTCTGGGCAGATGACAGAGGAGGCACAAAGGCAGTGGGGGACTGGGGGTGGGGGCGGTCGTGCATACTCACAGGAGGGCCAGGAGGACCCTGGAGACCGGAGAAGCCACGGTGACCCTTTATGCCTCTGTCGCCCTGTTCACCTGTCTCACCCTTGTCACCACGGGGGCCTTGAGGTCCCTAGGAGAGAGGAGGGGCCAGGCCGTCAGGTGGAAGTTCTGTCGGTGCTCAGTGAGGGCATTGTCCACATCCGGGCGAGGGTACAGGGGCATGGGGGTTGGCATGGTACTTACAGCGGGACCACGGGCACCAGCGGGGCCGATGGGACCAGCAGGACCAGCAGGACCCTGGGGAGAGCAGAGAGATCATTAGATGCTGGCCAGGAGATGCTGAGGCTGCCTCCCCTCAGCTGGGTCCCTCCACTGTGGCTCTCTCTCCTGACTCCCAGACGAACCTCCCCAAAGCCAGGCTTCACGTGAGATGGGGTGAACCCCATTCCTCGGGGGAGATGGGGGCTTGTCTGGAGTAGGGCCTCGAGGTCAGTTTTTCCAGGGAGGCTGGGGGCCTTGACATCTTACAAGACCTCTCTTCCCGCAGCCCAAGGAAGGGAGCTGTCTATCCCCAGGCCTGGAGGGCTCCCAGCCTGAGCTGAGCCCAGCCACTTACAGTCTCACCACGATCGCCACTCTTGCCAGCAGGGCCAACGGGGCCGGGAGCGCCGGGAGCACCAGGAGCACCAGGGGGTCCAGCAGGGCCAGTCTCACCACGGTCACCCTAGGAGGGGAGAGCAGGGGCATGGGGCCAGTCCCAGCTGAAGGGGCCAGGCTGGGCGGGTCAGTGGCAGGGGCGGCAGGCAGGGCTGCAGCTCTCTTACCTTGGGGCCAGGAGAGCCATCTCGACCAGGGGAACCTTCAGCACCAGGAGCTCCCTGAAGAGAAAGGGAGAGAGGTGAGTCCACCAGGAAGAAAGCTCAGGACAGACCCACAGGCCCTGCTGTGGACACTGACTCAGAGGCTAGGGGCTGCTCACCTCACGTCCAGATTCACCAGGGGGTCCAGCTAATCCAGGGGGGCCCATGGGACCAGGGGGGCCACGCTCACCACTTGCTCCAGAAGGACCTTGTTTGCCGGGCTCACCCTAAGAGAAAGGAAAGAGTCAGGCCAGAGACAGGGTGTGGGGGCTGAGACCACCTCTATCAGATCTGTCCTCCTTGGTCCCCACCCCTATCCGGTACCCTTCAAGTCCTAGGATGGTTCTTGGGGATTCCAAGATGAGGGGGCACTTACAGAGGGGCCAGGAAGACCAGGGAAGCCTCTTTCTCCTCGTTGACCGGGCAGACCAACCACACCACGCTGTCCAGCAATACCCTGAGGTCCAGGGGTACCAGGAGCACCCTGTGGGAGGCAGAGGTGGGTGAGGTGCCTCACAGAGACACAGGGTCCACTCCCCAGCTCTGGACACCCCCCAGAGCCTCAGAATTCTTAGCTGGCACTCACAGCAGGTCCGTCAGCACCAGGGGATCCTTTTTCACCAGCAGGGCCAGGGGGACCAGGGGGACCAACTTCACCAGGACGTCCAGCGGGACCAGTCTCACCACGGGGACCTTTGCCGCCTTCTTTGCCAGCAGGGCCAGGAGGACCAGGGGGTCCAGCATTTCCCTGGATGAGGACAGGAGGGGCTGTCAGACTCCTGTGACTTCTGAAGCATCAGAGAGGCCTCCAAGGGGCCCGCCATCCTCCTGACAGAGTGCCCCTGCTGCCCCGGCTCCACACGGATACTCACAGAGGGGCCAGGGGGACCGACTCGGCCAGCAGCACCAGGGAAACCAGTAGCACCCTGGTAAGAAAGAACACAGCACAGTCAGGAGAACTGTCACCTCACCTGGCCCAGCCCCCTCGGAACACTGGCTCTGGGGAGGCTCCGCGGAGAGGCCGGTGATACTCACAGGGGGACCCGCGCTGCCGCGAGCACCTTTGGGTCCAGGAGCACCAACGTTACCCTGCAGGAAAGAGCAGAGGTGTGAGGCCCACGCCAGCCCCGGGTCCAAGGCTGCTGGCAGCTTCACCAGCAGGGGGTAAGGTACTCACAATGGGGCCGGGGGGCCCAGCGGGTCCAGCAGGGCCAGGAGGACCGGCATCGCCTTTAGCACCAGCATCACCAGGTTCACCTTTAGCACCAGGTTGACCATCAGCACCCTGGGGAAGAGAGAGAGCAGTGAGCGGAGAAGATACAGCCACAGCGGGGTGTGTGTGGGGGGTGTCTCTGGGCTGTGGGGGACAGCGACCAGAGCAGGGAGATGTTTGGGCAGGAGACGATCCCTCCCCACCTTTCTCCCCGGACTCTCTGTCCTCATTCTGTCACCCAGGGTCCCATGATCCATGTCCCAGTTGGTGATGGGGAATGAAGGGGATCTTGATACTCACAGGGGGGCCAGCGAAGCCAGCAGGACCAGGGGGACCAGGTTCACCACGATCTCCCTGGAAGGAAAGAAGGCGAATTGGAAAGATGTCACAACGTGGGGAAAGGTGGAAAGTAGAAAAGGGAGGGGACCGTGAAGAGGGACAAAGAGAAGGCAGAGGGCAGAGGGCTGAGCGTGGGTTGTAACAGGTGGTTCTATACTTACAGGGGCGCCACGGGCTCCGGTGGGGCCGGCAGGGCCGCTGGGACCAGTTTCACCCTGAGAAGGAAAGACAAGAGGCTCATGGTCAGGGGCCATACCGAGTGCTCCCGGCAGAGGAGCCCAGGAGAGCCTCCCCCCACTGGTCCCTCCAGCTTCCTAGGCCACTCACTTGGTACAGCAGGACCTGTCTACCCCTCAGAGCCCTGCCCAGGCTTGCTGGGGAAGGTGTGTTAGGAAAGAAGAGGAAGGGGTGGCCACTCACCTTGTCACCAGGAGCACCAGCGGGACCAGGAGGACCAATGGGGCCAGTCAGACCACGGATGCCATCTTTGCCAGGAGAACCATCAGCACCTTTGGGACCAGCATCACCCTAAAGACAGGGGAAAGCCTGAGACTTCCAGTGTGGGGCCAGGAGCTGACCTGTAGCATTCTGCTTTTGTCCAGGAGCCCCGAGAGGCCCTGGCCAGCTCTGCACCACTCTGCCCATGCTGAGGATACAAGATTCATTCTGGGGGGGAGGGAAGGGCCTGTCTGGGGATGTGGGCAGAATGTAGGTGAAGAGGCCCCTGACTCGCGCAGGGGATGAATAAGGAGGCCTCCATCAGGGACATGTCCCACCTGTCATCACTATAGTGACTCATGGGGAAAAGGGACAGGATCGAAGTCAGAGGATTTGCCAGTAAAGGAGAGAGAGGGGAAGAAGGGAAAATTAAGGGCAAGAGGGAAGGACCCCAGGAGAAGGAGAGATGCTGAGGGATCCAAAGCAACGGGAGAGACGGGAGCCAGGAGGCTCATGGGAAGCGGAAGTTGAACTTACTCTGTCTCCCTTGGGGCCTGGAAGACCAGCTGCACCACGTTCGCCAGGCATTCCCTGAAGACCAGGGGCACCCTGGCTTCCAGGAGCTCCAGGAGCACCAGCATCACCCTAAATGACAACCAAGAAGACTGGAGTGAGACCCAGGGCCCCAAAGTGGGTCACAAGCCCTGAGCCCCTCTTGACATCTCCCAGACTTGGTCCTAAGGCCAAAGACAGGTGTCAGCTAAGAGGAAAGACTCAGAGCTGAGGCTGGAGGCTGAGTGCAGCACCCCCACCCCCATATCCCAGTGTCACCCTTCCCTCACCTTGGCACCGTCGTTGCCAGGAGCACCGTTGGACCCACGAGGACCAGCAGGACCAGGGGGACCTTGCACACCACGCTCACCAGGGAAACCTCTCTCGCCCTAGAGGGGAAGGAAGGCCATGAGATGGCTGCTCCAGAGACAGGCCCAGCCCAGGCCCAACGCATGGAGGCGGGAGCAGGGAGAGAGAGTCTACTTACTCTTGCTCCAGAGGGACCAGGGGCACCAAGATCTCCAGGAACACCCTGAGGGAGAGAGGGAGAGTGACGGTGAGCACAACCCACTAGGGTCCTCCCCACAAGAAAGAACTCCTGTCCCTGTTCCTGGAGGCTGGCCCTTAGGGCCCTTGAGTAGAGATGAACTTCTCAGCATGGAACTGGGAGCTTCCCCAAACAGCCCCTCAACTCCCCAAGATTTGTCAAAGAGCTCCCTTCTTCCCAGAATGGCAATCAGAAGGCTTGAGGGAAAGCCAGAGTGTTCCAGCAACTCATTAAAAATGTCACCCAGCCTAGGAGCCATGCGGCTCCTTACAGATTATATCATATAGCACCCGCATCCCTCTGTGTAGCTCCCTTCAAGATAGGAAGTCCTTCTAGGTATTTACCCTTAATTCCTCTAGCTGCTGGTCATCTACTTTAGCTAGGGGCTGTGGCCTATTCCTCTGTATTTCCTGCATTCCTCAGACCTCTGGCCAGTTGCTACTACTTACCTGTTCACCAGGTTTGCCTGCTTCACCGGGAGGACCAGCGGGGCCAGGGAGACCCTGTAAGTGGGAAATAGAGAGGGAAGAAGAAGGTTTAGAATCTGGAAAAGAACAAGGAGGCCCCTCACCAAATCCCTTTTACCACCATGTGGCCTCACCTGGAATCCAGGGGAGCCAGCAGGACCTTGTTCACCTCTCTCACCAGCGGGACCCTGTCATGGAGGGAACACTGTGGTCATGGGAAGGCCGAGAAGAGGACGGGTCTTCTTTCCCTATCCCTAGGCCTCCCAGTCTGGGACACTTACAGCAGGGCCGGGGGGTCCCTGAGCTCCTGCTTCTCCATCTTTGCCAGCAGGACCCTGTGGGGAGAAGGTGAAGAACTCAGGTGGCAGCAGCCGGAAAGGGTGTAGTGGGCAGTGGGCAGTGGGCAGTGGGCAGGGCCTGGGGCTCCCAGACACAGCAGTCTCCCTAAGGGCTCATAAGGCCAGGAGACTGGCTGCGGGTACAGACGTCTGTGTCCCTCCTGTGGGGAGGAGCAGGGATGGGAAGGAGCTAGAGACTGAAAGGAGAGACTTACAACAGCGCCAGGAGGTCCGGGAACACCACGCTCTCCAGCTTTGCCAGGCTCTCCCTGTGCAGAAGGGGGTCAGAGTTGAGGCCCAAGGAGGGGAAACTTTTTGTATCAGGGATTGAACCCAGGGGTGCTTAACCACTGAGCCACATCCCCAGCCCTTTTTATCTTTTATTTAGAGACAGGGTCTTGCTAAGTTGCTTAGGGCCGTACTAAATTGCTGAGGCTGGCTTTGAACTTGTGATCCTCCTGCCTCAGCCTCTAGAGTCACTAGGATTATAGACATGCATCTATAATCCTTTTCTAAGGGGTTTTCTTTTTGAAAAGGCCAACGGGCAGGCTCTGTTCACAAGTGGCGGTCCCCTGGGGAGTGCTTTGCTGGTTTTTAGTGCTTGGTCCCTTAGCTCCCTGCCACCCCCCAAGATGCCCTCTCAGTCCCCCCCCTTTTCCCCCTTGCTTTCCTTCTCCCTGTTATATGCTTGCCGTGATCTGAACTGCAAAGGGCTTTTATCTCCTCTGGGATCTCCTTATGAAGCCCCCAAAAGATCAAATTTGGGGGCCACTATCATAGAAGGACCATGCTTTCTGTGGAGCGAAGGCACCAGTGATATTTATTTCCAGGGGCAGAGCAACGCTCGAGGTGCCAGGAGGGGCAATGAGTCACTGTAGGTCACACAGCAAGTCATCAGAGCTGGGCCTAGAGTCCAAGGCTCTTGCCTCTGGGGTGTATCTGTCCCTGGCACTGAATACTTACAGCAGCACCTTTGGGTCCAGGGAATCCCATCACACCAGCCTGACCACGGGCACCAGGGGGACCTGGGGGTCCAGGACGACCATCTTGACCAGCGGGACCCTGAGGGTGGGAAACATGGTGGTGGTGAGGGCAGAACAGAGGCAGACGGGAGGCTGGAGATGGGTAGAGGCCTCAGGGGTGGCATACTTACAGGGGGGCCAGTTTTGCCATCAGGACCAGGGCTGCCAGGGCTTCCAGTCAGACCCTAGTGGGAAAGCAGAGGTGTGAATGGTGGGAGGAAGGACTCCAAGGGCCGGCCAGGGGGGCTGTTCCAGAGTGCTCCTCCCAGACCCTACAGAAGGCTGGGTCCCGGCTGAGCTGGGCTGGAGGGCTGGGGTCTCACCTTGGCACCAGGCAGGCCAGCTTCACCAGGGCGACCAGCTTCACCAGGAGAACCTTTGGGACCAGCAGGGCCAGGAGAACCACGTTCACCAGCAGGACCCTGGTGGGGAGGAAGTCACAGGAAGCATGAGGTCTTGAGCTGGGCCTGGTTCTATGGGCCAGTGGGTGCTTCCTCCCAGCAGGGGCGGGCAGCTGGTTCAGGTGGGCTTTGAGGGGCATTGCTTGGGAGGGGGCAGCAGCCACAGGGGGGAGCTCATGACCATGGGGTGGCGCTGGGAGGGAGGTGATGGCCAGGGGGTGGTGGGCCAGCCTCCCAGCAGTGAAGAGAGGTTACCTTGGGACCAGCGACACCATCTGCACCAGGGAAACCACGGCTACCAGGTCCACCCTGCAGAAGGAGAAGAGGCTGGTGAGCCCAGAGTCACAGTCCAGGGCAGCTGGGGGCAGAGAAGGGGAAAGCACTTACACGCTCGCCAGGGGGTCCAGGCAGGCCAGCAGGTCCAGGTTCACCTCGGGCTCCTCGCTTTCCTTCTTCCCCAGCAGGGCCAGGGGGTCCTTGAACACCAGTGGGGCCCTGGAGCAGGCAGGGAAGGTGACGTTGATGAGGAGCCATCCTGGTGCCAGCCCTGGAGCCTGTCGGAGGCTGGGCCTCCAGCACCAGGGCCTCCCCAACAGACAAGGGGCACCCACCCTGCCCGGATCTCCCTCAAGGGGTCACAGGGCGGGAGTGTTGGTGTGGGACTTACGGGTTCTCCTTTGGCACCAGTGTCTCCTTTGTTGCCGGGAGCACCAGGTTCACCCTGTGTGGGAGAAGGAGAGGATGAGCTGAGGGCCAGGTGGCGTTCGTTTTCATGCTCCCCACAGGGGGCGCTCTGGAGTCAGTGCTCTGGAGAGGTGTGGACTTACGCTGTTACCCTTGGGACCAGGAGGACCGCTGGGGCCCTGGGGTCCAGAGGGGCCTCGGGCACCAGGGAAGCCAGGAGCGCCAGCAATACCAGGAGCACCCTGTGAGAGGCAAGATACACAGTTGAGTAAAGGATTGGAGGACAGAGGGGGGAGGCAGGTGGGCGCCAGGGGAGCACTGAGACCTGGCAGGATACTTACGTTGGCACCTTTAGCACCAGGTTGTCCATCAGCACCAGGGTTTCCCTGTGGCACAGAGAAAGGAGGGTGAGCAAGAGGAAATGTCTCTAAGGTTGGAAAATGGCTCAGGGGACACTAAGAGATGACACTTACAGCGGGACCAGCAGCACCAGCAGGGCCAGGGGGGCCGGGCTCACCACGAACACCCTGGGGACCTTCAGAGCCTCGGGCTCCTTGGGGACCAGCTTCACCCTGGATCAGAAGGAAGGTCACATCAGAGACCATACAGGGGAACCCAACCTTACCTCTGGATGGTGAGGGGCAGGGGGCAGGGCAGGGGGAGGAGAGACAGGGACAGGAGACCAAGAATGAGGACTCTAGGATCTGGGAAGTGGACATCAGGACAAAGGTGTTGATATTAAGTTTCCCTCTTGCCTCTCTGGATTCCTCTGGTTTGGGGAGCAGGGAGACAGCCATCCCTTGGCCAGTGAGAATAGTGTTCAGAGGAGGGCAGGGGTCTCACCTTAGCACCAACAGCACCAGGGAAACCAGGAGGACCAGCAGGGCCAGTGGGACCCTGTGAATGAAATGGAGACATTAGCAAGCAGAAAGAGTCAATTGCAAGGCACGTGCTGGGACAGAGGAGGTGTCAGACCCTCATAGCCCACTGCTGGTTCCAGAACCAAGAGCCAACACCGAGACCCTCCCTGTTCCCAGGCCTTAAGTCCAAGGGCCATACTCACAGGAGGACCAGCAGCACCAGTAGCACCATCATTTCCACGTGCACCCTGCAAGAGAGAGGGGAAGCCCCAATTATGTCCACTGAGTGCTGGCTAGTCCCTGCAGATGTGGGGGAGCACTGTCCAGAGCCTAGGGATCCCCCAAGGATCCAGGAATACTTACAGCAGGGCCAGGGGCTCCAGGGCGACCTCTCTCACCAGGCAGACCACGGGGGCCCTAACAACCAAACCAAGAGAAGCCGAGTGAGATGGAAGTCAACCTCCTGGTCCCCCAAGCCGCCATCTTGCCCCAGTACCCAGCTCCTCTTCCCTCGAGAACTGTACGCATTCACTCACCATCTGGCCAGGGGCTCCATTTTCACCAGGGCTACCAGGCTCACCCTACAGGACAGAGAATAGAGTGAGGAATTCATGCATGGTGGGACTGGATAGGGGAGGCAGGGGACCTGGACATTCCCACAGCCTCTTACCTTGGGACCAGCAGGACCAGCATCTCCCTTGGCACCATCCAAACCACTGAAACCCTAATATAGGAAAGAGGCCCAAAGTGAGATCCTGTGGAGGAGGTAGACCACCTAGACACCCACCCAGATCTGAGAAGGAGCTTCAGGAGGCCACCAGAGCCATTCCTCTGTCTCTGAGCTAGACTAAACCCCAAATGGCCCAATATCCCTCCAGTTTCTTTACTGGGATTTCATGCCCATGGAAGGAAATTCTTTCACATATCTCCCCCCACACCCCTTGGGATTTCTGTAGCTGCCACCCACCAAGATGCATACCAGGATCTGTTGGGGAAGGGGCAGGAATGATAGAAGGTTCAGGACTTTGGGAGCTTAGATGACCCAAAGGGGACTTACTCTGTGTCCCTTCATTCCAGGGAGGCCAGCTGTTCCAGGCAATCCACGAGCACCCTGGAGAGAAAAGCAAAGGAGACAAGGAAAAGCCATTAGAATAACTTTCATAACACTGAAAGTTTTCTAAAGGCAGAGATGCAGTGATGTGGAGGGGTCTGGCCTCAACCCCTTACTCACTCACCTGAGGCCCAGGAGGTCCACGCTCACCAGGACGACCAGGTTTGCCAGTTTCACCCTGGAGGGAGAGAAGAGACCGTCATGCCCAGGTCCCGGGGCTGAGAAAGTGTGGAAGGTCTCAGTCTTCTTGAGATTGCTGAAGGTCAGGTCAGGGGTCCCAAATCTTTCTTTGAATCTAGAGCTCAGTTTAGATCTACCGTGAACACCTTTCTTTGGTGACATTTGAGTCCCTCCAGAACTTTTTTTTTTCTGAAACCAGCATTTTAATCTCATCTTCTTTGCCCCCAGATCACTTAAACCTGAGAAAGTCAGAGAGATATGGGGATCCATTTAAAATGATTGGGGGAGAGGAGGAAGAGTCACCCATTCTAGGAAAAGCATCATTAAAATGTAAATCATTGTTCAAGAGCAATCTTGGGCATGACAGTGGAGGGTGGCAGGGGACTTGTCTTTCTTCCTCTGGGCATTAGCCCCAAAGGTAATGGGGGGCACCCTGGTAGAGATTACAGGACCCAACCCATGGAGGCCATGGGGTCAGATGGCATCTTCTCACTAGGGCTACTTACATCATCTCCGTTCTTGCCAGGGGGGCCAGGGGGACCTCGGGGACCCATGGGACCCTAGAAGAGATAGAAGGAGAGGTGGTTAGAATCTCCAGGACAAGGAAAAAAAAGAAGGGGAAGGTTCAGATTAGAAGGAGGTGATGAGGTGGTCCCCAGGTGAGGGTCATTTCAAGGGAGAAGTCCGTGTTCGCAGAGGAGGGTGTGTAGGTGGGGAGAGTGCTTACTGAAGCTCCAGGCTCGCCGGGCTCACCAGGGGGGCCTTGGAAACCTTGGGGACCCTGGAGAATAAGGAGAGAGGGGTGAGGTCAGAAGGGCAGGTGTCTGCCAAGCTGTCCCCATGTCACCAATAAATCTCTGAGCCCCTTCTCTGCCCTCATCCAAATCTCCCCACCAACAGTTCAAAGCCCAAGATGGAATATGAAGATCTCTTGGATACTCACAGGTGCACCAGGGGGGCCAGGGAGACCACGAGGACCAGAGGGACCCTAGAAGAAAGGAGGCTGTGGTGAGACTTCTGTAGGAAAACAAAATGTGGAAGAAGTCTTGCTATCCCCCTTTTGCCCCTTTGGGAGTATAGTTGTCATGTAGCCTTTCTAGACGCTGAGGCCCCAAAGGTGGTAGCCTTTACTTCCCAAGCCTTCTTGCCACCCCCATATGCCTATATCTCTGGCCCATCTCCTCTGGATCCCAATCCTCTTCTGTCATCTCTGCTCCCCCTGGTGGCTCACCATGGGGCCAGGCACCGACACTCCAGCTGATTTTTCATCATAGCCATAAGACATTTGGGAAGCAAAGTTCTGGAAAAAATAAAAGAGAGAGAGAGAATGCATGAGAAATCAGCACAGGACAGGAAATTGAAAAGCAGAAAACACATCCAATAATGGGACAAACTGGCAACATGTGCTTCCCCTTGTGATGTTCTGTCAGACAACAACATTGCTTATGAGATTTTCCTACCCAAAATGCATCGCCGGAATCTAATATAATCATACAAATTAGGAGGACAGATTAACAAAATGACTGGCCTTAAGAAAACTTTCAGTGCTTATGAAAGACTCAGGAAATAGTCTCAGGAATAGTCTACATTCATGGGAATTAAAGAGATATGGTGATTAAATGCAACTCATGATCCTGGATCAGAAAAAAAATGCTATAAAAGACATTATTGGGATATTGGTAAAAATTGGACTGTATATGAGATAATCATTTTGGATGGATGTTAAATTTAATCATTGTGCTATGGTCACATAAGAAAATGTTCTTGTTGAGAAAATAGCTCTGGAATATTTAGAAGCAAAGGGACATCATGTCAGCAACCTCTATCCTCAAATGGTTCAGAAAAAAATACTGATATTGTATATATGGAAATTGATAAAGCAGATGTGACTAAGTGTGATAGTTATATGAAAATTCTCTGCACTAATCTTGCAATTCTTCTGTTAAGTTTGAGACTATCTCAAAATACAAAGTTATGTCATCTGCCAACAACAACAGCAAAAAAATAATAGGCTAGGGGGGCACATGTGGCCTTTGGGGAGAGACTTGATTCTCCACTTACTCCTCCAAGGCCAGCGGGTCCAGGGGGTCCAGGGGGTCCGGGAGGCCCGGGAAGTCCAGGATTTCCAGGGATCCCATCTCGTCCAGGGGGGCCTGCGGGTCCCTGTAAGGGGACAAGGGCGGGGCCGGGGTGAGCGCAGGCAGAAGCCACGCCCACTCTAGCCTCCCGAAGCCCAGGGAATCCACCAGCTTACCCTTGGGCCGCGGGGGCCAGTGTCTCCCTTGGGTCCCTATGGGGTTGGGAGAGAAGAAACAAGAGGCCGGTTAGAAAGGAGAGGACAGCGAGGATGGACAGATGGACTTGACGGCAACAGTAAAGAGCCCAGGATTACCTCAACTCCTGTGAGGTCTTGGTCCGTGGGTGATGCTGGGGGGGAGAAGAGGCACAGTTAGAGGTGGTTTGCTAACGATGCTCCCGGTGGCAAAGGCCTCCGAGAAGCAGAGCGCGGGAGTGGCCCAGACCTCCCCTAGGCCAAAGCCTGAATCATACCGGCGTCGTCGGGGCAGACAGGACAGCACTCGCCAGGGGGGATTTGGCCTCCCGGACACTTGGCGTCATTAGGACAGACCACTTCATCGCACATCACTTCGCCGTTGTGGCACAAGCAGATCTGGCAGGGCGTGGGTTTCCAGACATCGTTATGAGCGCGCCTGAGGCCGTTCTGTATGCAGTCGACTCCTGGGACTGGACAAGGGGGAGAAGACGCGGGCTGTCAACGGCACCCGAGACCCTTGCCTCTCATCTCGGGGCACCAGGGACCCCAGATCTACACACCCTTTCCCTCTACGAAGCATATTTCGATTTTCCCTTCCCGCCTCCTTCCCCCTTCCCCACTGTCTCCCAAGTTCTTAAAAACTCCGCATCCGCGTCAGTGACAGCGCGAGGCCCCTGGCCAGGGCGGCGGTAACTCTTTCCAGTTCTCAGGAATTTAAACAAAGCTCGAGGCCGGGTTGTTTCCAACTCCAACCTCAGCCCACGGGTGCTGAAGCCAAGTAAAATAAAAAGCCATGGCGGGGGGCGGGGGCGGGTAGTTGGGGCCGCATCCAGAGGGCAGGCTGTGGGGAGTGGTTTGGCGTGGAGACCAGAGGAGCTGGTGGGAGGAGAGAAGGGAGGTCCAGCCCTCATTCCGCCCCCATTCCTTGGGCAGGTGGGATGGCGTAGGCGGAGTCAGAGTAGGGTGGGGCGACTTTTAGCGGCGTCCCACCCAGAGACTTGAAATGTTCCTCTAAAAGTAGGATACATCCTAACCCCCGGCTCTCAAATATCTTAAAATCTTGTTTTCGGAGCTAACATCACCCCCCCCCCCAAACCAACCAGTGCTTCCGGGTCACTCTTTAGCCAAAGAACCCAAAGACCTCAAATAATGAAATTAGCCAGGCCCATCGCTCTAGCATCTACTTAGACGGTCACTAGGTGGCGGGCAACGCTAAGCAAAGGGAAAGGGGAGGGACTAATTTCCCTGGACTGGCTACTTGTTTTAGGAGCAGGGGTTGCCCATCACTAAATTGATTTTCCAGTTCTAGAACTGGGGTCTACGCCTGGCAATAACCCAGTTTCTTCCAACTCCCTCTCCCGTGCGGGAAAGTGCGCGACCAAGAAGCGCAGCATTTAGTATTAATCAGCAGGGGGCGCAAGGACGCCGCCCTGCCAAGTCCGCGCCAAACTTTCTGTCCTCCAACCCGCCCACTCCGCACATCCCATCCCCCAGCAGCCCAGCACCCCCGCGGTCCCAGGAAAACTGTCTAGCCCGTGCAGAAGGCAAACAATCTTTCCTTATGAATCATCCCACCGCCTTCCCGATCGCTTTTACATCTTGGGCTCCAAACCTTAGTTCGGCATCCCTATCTCATCTTCCCCATCTTCGACGTGATCTGCCCGTACCCGCGCCCAGATCCCCACTTTCCCGGTTGTGCTCCATAGTGCACGCTCGGGATTTCCTCCTGTACCATCTCAAAACGCGCTCTATTCTCACGTTCCACTCCTGGGAAGTGTTCATCCCAACCTCCACACCAGGGTAAAGTCCCTCTTCTCCCAGAGTGCTGAAGAAGAGCCCCCACCCCCCCGCCATGTCCCTTTTTATCTCTGAGTTTCCAAAGCATCCCGAGTCTCTGTTTAAGCCCTGGATCAGGCTTAGGGCGCGGTACCAAGTAGCCTTGGACTCCCAAAAGTTTGGAACTTACTGTCTCCCTCTTGGTCATTGACCTCGCCTTCCGTTTGGCCGTGCGTCAGGAGGGCGGTGGCCGCTAAGAGGAGCAGGAGCCGGAGGTCCACAAAGCTGAACATGTCTAGACCCTAGACATGTAGACTCTTTGCGGCTGGGGTGGGGGGTTAGCGACGGCTCATGCGTGGCCTCACACTCCGCGTGCCTCCTGCTCCGACCCCGAGGAGAAACTCCCGTCTGCTCCGACAACTGGCCCGGGCCCCTTTTATATGGTCCTGATGGAGTGCTGGGAGGAACCCTGCCCCTTAGAGAGGGGGAGCGGGCCGCCCGTCCCCCAGCCAATCAGAGCCTCCTGGCCCGGCCCCCAATTTGGAACGAAGAGGGGGAGGAGGAGGGAAAGGAAAGGAAGGGAGTCCACCCGACGTCTCCCCCCTTTGCAGTTCTGCCTCCCCAGCCCCCCAGCCCAGCCTGGGCCAGAGGTGCTGCTGCTGGAGTGTTGCTGGGTCCTCAGTAGAGTGTGGGCTAAAGAGTGGATAGGGATGCCCCTTGCCTTTCTTCCCAGGACCTACAATCTGGAGGACGTAGAACTGGAAAGCTGAGTGGGGAGCCTTCCAAAGATGGAGGGGTTGGGGGTGGTTAGGAGAGGGTCTTCCTGACCATACCTCATTAACTCCCCTCCTAGCCTTGACAAGAGCTAAGGAATGGGTCTAGAGTGGCTAGCCAGGAGCCTCTACAGAACAGAAGAAACAGGGAATACAAAATATGGGCCCGTTGTGGGGGTACCTCCTGGTGTGTCTGAGGGTATGGAGGTTGGGAATATTTGAGGACCAAATTAGATATTCCTTTATAGACATTAGGAATCAGATACTTGGAGGGGATGCTGGCAAGGTATTTTAAAAAATGTTTTTTACCATTTATTTATTATTTATTTATTTATAGGGTGTCAGTTCTTCCTCCATGTTTGAAGTTCCAAGACAGCCTCAGATGACCGTCCTTCTTTCCCCAGGCATGATGGAGTGGGTTGGGGTGGAGAGGCTGAGGTGCAGGGTGAGAAACTTGGCTGTGTCTCTCCAGAAGGAAGTTTGGTGTTGGGTGATGGGGCAGGGCAGCTGGGTAGGGGTGGGGGAGTACTTGGGACTCAGAGGTGTGGAGAAGGCTTTGCAGTCCCTTACAGCTCGCTCCCCAGGCTGGAACTGGGGGAAGAGTATGTAGGGAAACGGGGCCTATGATCATTGATAACTTAGAAAAGGGTCTTGTGTCTGCCATGACTGTGGCCAGAGGCTAGTAAGCGACCCTTCCCCTCTGTACAGTCAATTCAGAGAGTTTGAGTGGAGGGCACTTGGCCAGGGAATGTGTCCTGGTAGCTGCGTAAAGCCTCTTCTCTGGAAGTACCTGACGTACTCGGGGATTGGGGACACAGAAGAATTTGGGTGCCTGGGGAACCCTGCCTTTAGGGCTTGAGATGGAGGTACAGGGAAAGTTGAGTGATCTTATTTTAGAGGTTACTTCTCACTGCCTCACCGCTTTCCTGAAAGCTCTGACCATTGCTCTCTGCCCCTAGGAAGCAGGGACCCTGGGAACAAGGGCAAATATTTGGAAATTAGCATCCTTCCTTCCCCTACATCTCCAACTCCCAACAGTACTCCGCCTCAACCCAATCTATCAGGGCCCTCATCTGCCAAAATCTCTGGGTCTGAAAGGAGGCAACGGGGTCTCCTCATTGTGCCCCAAAAGCTCCCCTCCCTCCTATACCACTCCCCCACCCTCGTTGGTCTAGAGCTGCAAACGTGGAAGCAGGGAGTCCCTCCTCCCCCAAACCATCCAAGATTCCATTGCCTCCCCCCCGCCCCTCTCCACGCCCTCCCCCAGCTGGTTTTGTGCAACGAAGGCAAAGGAAAAAAAATAAAATAAAGACCAAGGGAACAGAAGGGGAGGGAGCCACGTCGGCCTGCCGTGGGCAGCTAGGAGCAGTGCGGGTGGGGCAGCGGAGGGAGACAGCAGGGGCTATAATTAAAGGGAAAATATAGAGTTTCCAGAGAGGCAGGGCTGGAGACAGCAATGGAGGGACGGGACTTCATCAATTATCCCAACCATGTGGCACTAACTTGTGGCCCAGGATCTGCCCCCGCCTAGTGCCAGCAACTGCAGGACAGACTGAGGGCTGAGGTGCTGAGATGGCAATTCCTAGACCCACCAAAGTTCTGAGCTCCACTTGGTCAATTCTAAGCCCCCTCCTCAACAGAGGTCAAGGGCCCCATTCCCAGAAGGAACATTTGAAGTAGTTGTCCAGGGCAGGGTATGGCAGGACTCAAAGTAAGGGTTGGTGTGACCTGCCCACCTCCCTGCTTGGTGAGTTTACTTCCTGGAAAGGGCTTCTGCCCACAGCCCCCTCCCCACTTACTTCCTGTCTAGCCTCCTGTCCCAGGTACACCTTGGAGGAGAGGTGAAGCCTCACAGGTGTGGATGGGAGTTGCTGTACCATGCACCTGGGGTTCTGCCAGATATTCAGGGACTCCTGGCATTGGGGCTTTGTGTGTGTGGTGGATGACAGCAGCTACCCCCAGTGTCCAGGGTTTCCAAGCATCCTTTACACGTGGCACAGAGCTGAGGCCCAGGTCCTCCTCTGCCACTTCTTGACTTGAAACGCTTGGCGGGCACCCAGCCCAAAGATGTGTCTTTAATTTCTGCAGCATGACAGTGAGAGGAAGAATGTGCTTGGGGTCTCCTCCCAGCCTGGCTGGGCCTCCCTGGCCAGGGCTGAGGGCTGGAGACTGGGGGAGGGGGAGCTTGGGCTATGAGGGGAGGAGACGCCACCTCATCTTTAGGAAACTCTGAAGCTCTGGCTTCGTGTGGAATGTAGGATTTTTGTCCGGCACTTGGAGTTGGGGGGGGGAGCAAAAGCCAGAATCTCCACCACCCCCCCGCCCCCAAGAATGGTAAAGTCATCAGCAGTTGGGGAAAAAAAATCCTCAAGAAGAAAAACAGAAAGAGGAAAGTGCTGAGCTCTTGAGTTCTCTCCCTCTCCAAATTTTCCCAAGTGCCCCCCCAAAAGGGAGGGGAAGGCCTCCGGAGCTCCTCAGACCCCTGTCTGGACTCCAGTGATGTGGGACAGTGGGTGGAGCATGTCTGAAAAGGCAACGTCAAGGCACCTAGTGGGACACACCCCGGCCTCAGCACACCTCTCCAGCTGCTCTGGCCCCCATTTGAGGTTTTGTTGTCTTTCTTCCCCATTCTGTCCCTCCACTGTCCCCAGACTAGTGATGGAGAGAGGGTACCTAGGAGAGGAAAGAGGAGGCTGCAGCGAAGACCCCGGGCACGAAGCTCTCCAGAATCCCCACGTGAAGTTCTACACAGTTGAGGGGCCCTGAGCAGAGTCTGGGGACAGACCCCCAGGTGTGTGGGTGCCCCTCTTCTTCCCTCTCTTCAACATGGCCTCATCTGAGCCCCTCATTATGTTCCTTTGCTCCCAGTACAGCTCTGCTCTTCCTATACCTCCAGCCCAAGGGCCTCAGGCTCCAGAGATTTCCCTCCCCTTTCTCCCTCTTTTCTAGGTTTAGGGGAAGATAATGAATTAAGTTTTGCTCATGTTGATTGTTCAACGCCTGTGAGACCTCCCGTGTGAAATGTGGGGGAAATACTGGCACCTGGGCCTGGGGTTCAGAGGAGAGAGAGAGATGTGGGACTCCCAGGACCACGGTCATGGAAGAGATGGTGTGGATGGAGGTATCTCCAGAGAGAGAGCATGGACGGGGAGAGCCAGGGCTGGACTGAGCTTGGAGGACCCTCAGGTTAAAGGGTTGGGTAGAAAAGAAGGCCACACAGAAGACAGGACAAGAGTGGCCAGAGAAGAAGGACGGGGAGGCAAACCCTGCAGGGAGAGCTCGCTTGATGGGGACTGCAATGTTCCCTGGACTCAGCCACATGGAGGTGACCCGTGCCCCTAGTGCGAGCTGCTTTGGTGAAGAGATGGGCTAGGAAGCCAACTTCAGTAGGTCGAGGGTGTGTGGGGCACCAGGAAATGGTCAGAGGACACACAGATCAGAGGAGGAGCTGGGTGAAGGGAGCAGACAGAGGGGAATCTCGCCCTCCCTCCCTCTTGTTCTTCCTTATACTCTCCCCTACCCCAGTCTTCCATTTTGGTCCCCTGTCACCCACTCTCTCTCTCCCCTGTGAATTTGTCCTTCTCCATGCTTACCCTCTCTGGACCTCTTTTTCTGGGTCTCTTTGTCTTTTTGCTTCACCTCCTCCTTTCCTTTTCTTCCAGGTGACCTGAGCCCTCAGCTGTCCACAGGGAGGCCTGGCAGCCACCTCTCCTCCTGAGCAAGCCTTCAGTCCAGGCTCCTGAAGAGAAGGCTTGATTTCCCACCCTGCTCTCTGGAAGCACCCATTCAAGAGGGACAACTTGGGACTGAGGAAGCAGGGAAGGATTTGGGACAGCTGAGAGAGTAGGGCTGCAGTGTGACCCCTGGGTGACACCAGGACAGTGCTTCCCAAGCTCACTCCAGCCCCCCCTCAAGTCCCAGCTGAGAGGGTGCTGGGTGGAGGATGTTGTCCAGCTTGGGGACCCCAGTCCCTGTTGCTCCTCTCTAGTCACCAAAACTGAGGGCCAGCCCCTATCCTTCCTGCTGGAGTGAGAATCCACAGGGACAAGAGTCCTGTCCGCCTCTCAGTCTGAAGGCAGAATGGGGTCTCCTTAAGGCTAGGATGAGCATGTGCGTTTTCTCCTTTCTGGTTTGGGTCAGTTCTGGGTTTGTTTTATTCCATTTCTGCTTAACTACTCCCTGTCTTTCTTTTTTTCTATGCTTTTGCCTTTTCTCGTCTCTCCCCACCCTCAACCTTAACCGTTGTCTTCTTCGTGTAGTTTTCTTCCCTTTTTCTGTTTTTCTCTCTCTCCGCTTCTGCCCATGGTCCCACCCCTCCACCCACACACTCCTTTTTCTCCCTCCTTCTTTTCCTCTCATGTTCTCTTCCGGCGTCTGTCTGTGTTTCCGTGGCGGGCTCTGATTCTCTGGTGCTTCTATCCAGTCCTGGGGGGTGGTGCAAGGCCTGCAGCCTCCCCACGTAGGATGCAGGATGCCGGGCGGGCGGACAGCTGCCTCCACCAGCAGCAAACTCAGAGGCAGGGCTGAGGGAAGGGTGGGGCAAGCCAGGAGGCCTGCATCACCACCAGATGTCCAGCTGAAGTGTAGGGGAATAAATGCAAAGGTTCCTTTGAAATCTAAATTGGAAAAATTTTTAAAAAGGGGAATAATGGGGTTGCCTCTGGGGCAGAGGTTCCAGTCCAGATATTGACCTCTTTCCTTCACCTGTGTCCTTCTCCCAAGCCCCCCAGAAGTCTCCTGTAGTTTACTTCTGCACCAGCTCAAAGGCTTCTTCCAGACAAAGTTGGAATTGGGGAGTTTCTGGTGGGAGGGGTTAGGCTGGGGGTGGTGAGAAGTGGGGATCTTAGTCTGCTGACCTGCACCAGCCCTGAGCAGAGGCCCCTTTGGACAGACTCTGGTTTGGAAACAGAAAGAATCTAATGTGGATAAGATGGTCCTGCCTTCTCCCCCAAAGCCTCCCCAACCCTTATCCATTTTACATGAGCATTTACTCATGAAGTCAACTCAACACTGCTTACAGTCCTGAGCACTGAGTGAGCCACAAGGACCATGGGTGCCCTCGTGGACCTCTGCCTGGTAAAGAGGTAGCCAGGAATGAAATCCCATAGATAAACATGAAGTTGCAATCACAAAATTGCAAAGCAGGGACTATCCTAGTCCTGGGGACTTTGGATAGGTTGATGGCTAAGAGGAGATAACTTAGATAATGGAGGAGAGGACAGGGTGGGGAAGTGAGCTGACAAGAGTGGTTCTATATATGCAGAGGTTCTAGCAGGGTGGGGGGGCATGGAAGGTTCTGGATGCCCAAGGAATTCAGAGAAGACCAATGTGGCTAAAGCACAGAAAGCAGACTGGGCAGGCCATAGAAGCCTGATCAGGAGTCTTTGTCTGTCCTAGGAGCTATGCACTGTCCCCTCCCTGTAGAGGGTTGGAGGCAAGGGAGGTCACAGTCAGGTCTGCAAATGTGAGAGTTCACCGTGGTCCCTGGGTGGAATAGGTGCTGCAAGGAGGAGGCTGAGAGGGAGGTGGAGGACCAGCGGAGGCTGAAGGGCAATGCAATGCACAAGAAAAATGCTCCTTAGCCAAGGCAGCCCTGGGGTGTGAGCAAATTGCTTCATCTCTCTGAACCTTGTTTCCCTAATCTGTGAAATGGGGTAGTGGTCATTCACCTTGCTGGCCTATGTCTTGCTTGGTAAAAGGAAGCCTCCAGAGAGATCCAGGGCAGAAGGAGAAGGCTGGCAGGAGATAAGGCAGGCTTCAGAGAGGAGGTGTTTTTGAACTGAGCCTGGAGAGAAGGCAAAAGGTGTTAAAGGCAGGGTTCAAATAGCGGTGGGGGTGGAGGGCACTGCCAGGCCTGGAAGCCTGACACAGGTTCAGACAGAACCGGGCAGAGGAAACATGGAAGGCTGGAAAAGTAGGCTGGGGCCAATTTCTAGAGGCCTGGGATTCTCAGTCTGGTGTCCATAAGGAGATGGAGACTGCTCTTGAGCAGCTATGCCTGGTTCTGATTCTTCTTCCAAGGACTTGTGCTGAGGATCTCTAATTTAGTGAAAAACAGAAAGATCCAAGTAAAAAGCTGGGGCTCTTGTGGGCAGAGGAAATTTTAAGAAAAGTGGTTGGGATTTGTGGACCTGGGGATCAATAAGAAAACGGAATGGGGGAAGGCTAAGGGGTGGAGACCAGATGACGCCTCCAAAGTAAAGTGCTCAGTTTCTGTTAGGTTCCGGAATTTTAGGGTCTCAAGGTGGAAATATCATAGATGAAGAGATGTCCTGTTGGAAGGAAGTGTTGAGCTCATTCTACTCTTCCCTCCTTCTACGGATGAGAACATCATGGTCCAGAGAAGGCAAGAGATTGTCTAAGGTCACACCGCTGGGACTAAGGGCTCAGAGGAAAGATTCCTGCTTCAGTCTCTCGAATCTCGGACACTGAGTGGCAGGGGGTGAAGAGCTGGCAGGCCAGGAAAGCAATCGGCCATGGTGGCCAGTATGAAACAGGGTCCCCATATCATGCTAATCCAAGCCTGCAGGGACAGTCCAAGAGAGCGTTGCCCCAACTCTCTAAGCTAAGCCATGTGGCCAGAGGGGGAAGGGAGCCTGGTGGGCAGGGAGGAACTGCCACATGGAAAAGGCTTGATGCGAACCATCTGGCCTGGGAGGGAGTGTGGGTTTCGGGGAGGGAGGGGCAGGAGGCCACGGTGGGCGGGCGGACGGCGGGTTGGAGCTGGGCGTGGCCACCCACAGGCCCCTACCTTCCAGCCTGCTGCAACCCAGATGCCTTCCCTGTCGGCTGGGCTCAACCAACCCGCTGACCTCATTCCCAGCTCCCCTCCCTCGCAGGCCCCGTCGCCTGCCTGCCACGTAGACTGCAGGCTGAGCGGCATCCTTGGCTGGAGAGGAAGGGCAGGACATAGGCACCCTGAGCCCCAAGCCCTGCCCTGGCCAGAAGGGGCTGGGGAGTGGGCAGCCGCCACCACTCTGGGCCTCAGTCTCCCCTCCACAGTTAGAAGCCCAGTAAATGGAGAGGACTAGGGTTCTGGGAGGAGGCAGACTTGAAACAGCTTGGGATGGGCAAGAGTCAGGCTCCCTAGAGGTCATCACAGCCATCCACCTGCCTCCTCAGGGTAGGAGGGTATTAGTCTCAGACCCAGGAACGGGCAGAGGGAGGCTATTCCTCCTTTTCTCAGCCATTCACAAGAAAGGGAGTTCTGGGAAGGCTGGGCTGGGGTTCCTCTGGGAGATCTAGCTTTCCTTTCTCTGGCCACGTCACAATTGCAATTTGCAGCTAAGATACAGTGACCAGGCACATTGTGTCCCCTCCCTCAGACACCTCAGAAACCTTCCCTTCAGTCTCGTCCCTAAACTAGAGGTTGGTTGGCTCTGCCTCTGACCTCTGCCTCCCTCTTCTCTCCCTACCCCCCAGGTCCGGGTCTGCAGCTGCCCCAACTGGACAGGGGGCTGTCCCTGCAGGCTCTCAAGGCGTTCCGGGCCTGTGAGTCATCGGGAATGTCTGCTCTGGCTGCAGCTTCCCACCCCTGGCCATGGACCCTCTTTCCCCTCCTCCCCCAAACTAAGGGCAGAAGGCTCTGGAGGGGGGAGGAGGCCAAATGTAAGACTGTGCTGAGGCCTCCCCTCACCCCACACCATCAGGAGGGATTGAGGGGACCTACCTCCCGGCCCCCAGACTCCACCTCCCCATCACAGAAGGAATTCCTGCCCCGTCTCCCATTTCCCAGGAGGGGCATGTAGGGGAAGGCCGGGGCTTTGATGGGTTCAGGCTTCCCCCTCTTGTTTTAGGGCTCAACTTTGTGGAACTGGGAGCCCACCCAAGCCTCTTCGGAAGGGCCCTCCCCGCATTCAAGGCTGGGTCTGGCAGGAACACCGGAGAGGCCACAGCAGCTCCAAGGATGACACGTCCTGGCTGGGGTGGGGAGTCCACGTCTGCAGAAGAGGGGGAGGCCCTGGGCTGAGCCTCCTCCCACCGACCCCCTGTGCCCGGCAAGCTGCCCCTCACCTCTTCCTCACCTGGGTCTTCTCAGCAGCCCTCCAGCCTGAAGCTGGAGGGTGGAGGGGACATCATGGGGAAGGACAGGCCTGGGGGAAAGTTCCTGGTCCTCCATGGGTCACCTCACCCCTCACTTCCCTCTCCCTCTCCCTCCTTCCCAACCTAACCCCAGCCCTGGATTAGTTCTCTAGAGACTAAAGGTCTGGGGCCTGACTTGCCCAGTGACCTTGGGCGTTTCGATCCCAGCACTGTGTCTCAGTTTCCTCATCTGTAAAATAAAGAGGGTGAACAGAAAGAGTTACCGGTGCTGGGTTGGCCAATGATTTCACGTCTTTGCAGTAAGATAAACAGATTCTCTGGGCCCTCACAAGCTCACTCATACCCAGGGGCACTCCCTCCCCACCATGCGCGCACACACACACACTCGTGGATGCACTCTTTCACACACACATTTGCACGTGCACACAGCTCTCTGTCTATTTTGGGTGCAGCAGGCCCTCACAATTCTCCTCTCGCTCTTTCTGAGAGCCGATGCCAGTTCTTCTCTCACTGCAATCACACCCACCCACACTTTGCTATCCTTTTACATCTTCTCCTTCGGAGGTCACTGGCAGGGCAAGTACAAGGAAGGACAGAAAGCTCTGAGGTTTGAACTTCAGAGACCACTGCCCTCCCCACTCGGGGCACTTGGCTCTTCTGAGGCTTTGGGTCGGAGGGGGCATGGGGGGAATGGAAGAACAGAGCAGAGAAAGGCTCGCTCTTTCCGACTCCTCTGGGGACCCGTAGAAGCGATGCCCTTCACTTCTCTTCCCTGGACACCACTAGCATTCACTTTCAAAAAACCTGATCCTGCAGACATCCTGGGACTTCCTCTCAAGTGTGATCATTTTAGCAGCCTGCCCTGGCTGTAGCCCCAGGCTGCACCCTTCTAGGAACTTCCGCCTAAGGGAGACTGGTCAGAGCTCAGAAAGACCGTTCCAGGGGATGAGATAGCTGCTGGCCAGGAAAGGCGTGGGAATCGGGCAGCTGCAGAGGAGAGAAAATGAACATCTGTACCAGGCTCTGCTGGGAGCTCTTCACACGTCTGTACGCCTCACAAAGCCACCCCACAGGTGGGTGCTGTCGTCAACTGCAATTTCACAGAAGGGAAGACAGACACAGAGAGGTTAATTCAGCTGACCCAAGTCACAAAGCTAACAAGTGGCTGAGTTGGGATTCAAACCCTGACTCTGAGCCTTCATGCTTGACTGCTGCCCCAGACAGGTCCCCTCGACCCAGGATGGATGCCAAGGGATGCCACTCCTCCTCTTCTTAATAAGTGGCTGTTTGTACACATGTCCATCTGTGCACACACATGGGAAGAAGCGCAGTACAACGTGGCTGGAGACCAACCCGGCCAGTCTCAGCAATCTGCCTCCCGCCCATCCCCTGAGGCCTGTTGTGAGAGGACCTCACTGTGCACGCATCTCTCTCAGTTGAACTTTTCGCAGTTCTGGGAGCGCATCTTAGCACTCGCAGATGGAGGTCTTAAGACCCAGGAGAGTGGAGACTTTGCCCAGGACCCCCTCCCCAGAGCTGAGACAGGACCTAGGTGCCCGGCAGCCAGATCAACCTTCTTTCCCTTTCCCCAAGTGGCCCCTCTTGATAGACACATGCAGACCACGTTCATCCTGGAGAGACCCACAGCTCTCCATGGTGCGTCCAGCAGCGCTTTGTTCCTCCTCATTGCCAACCGTCTGAGGAAGATGTTCTGCATGTTCTCTCCACCAGGGCACGGTGAAACTGTGACTAGAGCCCACGCCTGCCTCACGGTGCCCTTCCCACTCTGCCACACCACCTGCTGCCCTCACCACCATCCAGGCCAGAAGCACCCTCTGCACACACCACAGCCCCATGAGCACATGTGCATGGAACAGTCACAGGAAAACCACACCCCTGGAGGAGCACCCCCGAAATACAAGCTGAGGGATACAGGGTGTTTTCTGTATGCCCAGCACTGTTGTAAGTGATGCTTACAATGGCTACAACAGTCGAATGATGTAGGTTCCCCTATGTTACAGATGTAGAGACGGAGGCTCAGAGAGGTTAAGTAACATGTCCAAGTTCACACAGCTAGGAAGCTGTAGAACTGAGATTGGAATGCAGGCTCTAGCCACTGGGATGCTGCCTGTTTTCTAATGTTGTGTGGGTATTACTGTTCACTGACTGCCCTGCCGGGCCCACACTGCAGGCCCTTGGCACAGAGATGAACAGGCACAGGGCCTCCCTGCCCTCCCTGCCCTCCTCTGCCTGCCCCTGCCTGGCCACAGCACAGTGTATAAAGCTTTGCTCACTCTTGCTCCTCTTCTTCCCATGGAGCCTCCTCCCCATCACGCTGGGACTTGTGAATCTTGGCTCTGGCTCCCTCTGACACCCAGTGAGGGAAAATCCTGGATGGGGAGTTTGGGGACAGGGTGATGCAAAGCAGGGGGAGTGGACCTTCTGGGGCCAAGGGGTGGGGCATGCTGAGGTGAGAACTCTCTGCTTCTGCCTTCATTTTTGTCTTATGCTGTCACCCATTCTGGATCTCTCCATCTCAGACCATCTCTCTCAATCTGTCTCTGTGTGTCTGTCTCTCTCCAGCCTTTCCATGTCCCCTCACTGCTTGTCAGCTGCTCTTAGCCCCTGTGGGGATAATGGATCAGGGCCTTGGTCACCCTTACCCTGAGTAGACATCCATGTCTGAGCAGGACTCACTCCCCTGGGGCCCATCAGCTCTGCCCTGGGACCCTTCCTGCAGGTCTTCCTGGTCCCTGAGCATTAATGTCTGAAGGTCAGGGAGATGTCATCAGTCTGTCGTCTGGGACATGAAGTCTGCTCTACTTTAATGTCCACCCCCAACTGCTTGGGAGCCCAACTTTCTCAAGTCTCTCTTTGCAAAATGGGTCCTTATTTTCCTGGGGTAGCTGGAAATAAGGACAGGTATATAATATAACTGTCCAGCATTCCCCAAAGAAATGTGTGGGCAGGGAGACTGGGCTACCAGGGTTCACTCTCTCCAGTGTCCCAACATCCCAGTCCTACCCAAGATCAAATCATGGCCTTCTCCAGGAAGCCAATCTTGGACTAGCACAGTCTGCCTGGATATATTCAGGGCTCATTTGTTTTATGGTTCTCTGATGCTATTTTTTTAAGATAACCTTTTTATTTTGAAATGACTTTTTTTGGGGTGCTGGGGAATGAACCTAGGGGCCCCCAGCCCTGGAATGATTTTTAATTTACAGAAAAGTTGCAAAGAGAGTAGAGAAAGTTCCTGCACAACCCATTGTCCCACTACCCTACCTTTAACATCCTACACGATCCAGTGCATTGACCAAAACTGAGACACCAACACTCTGACATTTACTCTGAGTTAAATTCCAGGCACTATACAAACTTCACAAGTTTTTCTACTAATGTTCCTTTTCTGTTCCAGGATCCCACCCAGGATCTGACATTACATTTGGTATTTAAGTCTCCTTGATCTCCTTTGGTTTGTGACCATATCTCTGTCTTTACCTGTTTTTCATGACTGTGATGGTTTTGAGAACTGGTCTGATATTCTATTGAAGGTCCTACTGCTATTTTGTAGCAGTAAACATTTTCCTCAAATGAAACCTTCCTCAGAGCCTTAAGACATGAATAGATTATATAAATAGAGTTTCCCTTGTCATAGCAGTGATGGAAGAGGGTACCATTCAAGCCAGATCACCTGAATATGATCACCATGGGGGCCTCCTGAGAATGCTAAGAAACCTCATATTTGGTATGGAACCAAACTTGAAAACCATTAATTTAGGTCAAGCTCTGCTTGGTGCATGATTTTGTGCTATAAAAGCCTGACAGTTCATTATATACTAAGTTTCATATATATTCAGTGACAGGGCCATGATTACATGGTGTGCCATGCAGGCCCCCCGACCTAGGCAGGAGTAGGCATTCATTGTCCCAGGTGATATTAAGGCTGAGGGCTGCTGGCTCTCTTCCTTCCCAAATATCAGCCAAAGGAAATCACTTTGCCCACAGTCATGCTCCCTCCTGCAGTCAACCCTTGATTGGATGATGTAAAGGAACAAGAGTTCTGACCCATTGTCTCAAGGGGAAATGACCCCAGGAGAGTTTTCTCAGCTCCAGAGGTCTTGACAGATAGTTGAGGCCTTTCCTGAGAGCACCCTGCAGTTAAATGCCTCCCTCTGCCCAGCTCTATTTCATTCATTCTTCAACAAATTCCTGCACATAAATCTCTATCTCAGAGTCTGTTTCCTGGGACCTGACCCAAGACACTGGGTGCCAGAAGTGGTCAAAAGAAGCAGATACTCTACTAGGATTTTTGACCTGGATGACCCCCCCTCACCACCACCAGTTAGTTTCACACTCAGTCAACTACAAATGTTAGAATTGTCCTAGCAGATGGTAGAAAGCAGGATCATTAGCTCAAAGAAGCAGCTGTGGAGCTAGAGCAGCTATATTATCTCAAGCCAAATGTCCACCAGACTGCTCCTACTGGATGACTATTGCAACCTCAGCCAGGGACTAGCCACATGGCAGCTGCTGAGCCAGGTGCAGTTTCTTTGCTGATAGATGAACATGCTCAGGTGTTGTAAGTGGCCATTCATCTGGAAAATGCATTCTGTTCCATCCCTACCAGGGGAGAAGCAGAAACAAATTTACATGCATTTGGGATGGACACCAGTGTACAGGTAAAGTCTTGTATTAACACTTTCACCCCTTTCATAATGTAGTCTGAAGGGACCTGGCTTACCTGAACATTCTGCAGAATAAATAGTGCATTGGTGTGCTCTTTTGATGACATTGCATTATTTGGACCAGAAGAGCAAGAATTGGCAAGTGCCTTAGCAAGACATGCATTCCAGAAGGTGGAATGAAAAAAAATGTACCGAGATTTGGAGGCTTATAACTTCTGTGGAATCTCTAGGAATTAAATAATCTGGGGCATGCCTGGACATCCCTTCCACAGAAAAGAGAGCTTACTGCATCTAACACTTCTTGTCACAAATAAGAAACCACATCTGTCCAGCCTCCTCTAACTCTGGAGAAAGAATGTTCTACACTCAGAAATATATTTACAGGTGATATGATGCCAAATTTGAGCAATACCCAGAGCAGGAAAGAGCTCTATGACAGTTCCAGGTGTGGCACAAGTGGCTCTGCCACTTGGACCGTAAGACTTGCAGACCCTATGATAGTAGAGGTATGATGGCATCAAAAAACACTTTGACACTCCAGTGGAGAATCACACGGTAGACCACTAGGGTTTTGAAGAAAGGTCAGATGCAATGCAGAATAATATACTATTCCCCAAATGGCTTTTTGCATGCTACAGCACCCTGGTAGTCAGAACGCGTCATCAGGGGACATCAGGTAATCAATCATGTGACCAGAGCTCCCCATCACGAGCTAGCTACCCATCACCCTCATGTTTCCATGAGTCTCCTCCAAACTGCTGCCCAGGTTTCTGGTCATCATTATTGTCCTGGATCTTTCTTTGTTGTTCCCTTATATGTCTATCAATGTTTCTCCCACATAATATGTCACTTGACCAAGAACATGAGCTTCCAGCTGTTGGTGGCCAAAGCTAAGGGTAACAGAACACCCCCACCACCCAACAATTTCATGACTCAAATAGCAAACTTAATGGCTATAGTGTTTTCCTAAAGTGTCGTCCATGGGCAGTAGGGTGGGGGGGGTCCCTCAAATAGTCCTCAGGTGTTGGATGTTTCCAAGGAGGGGAAAGAGGTGGAATTACTTTACTCATAAATTTGAAATTCAAAATTTATTAAGATTTTTCACAGCTGTTCCATTATGTTCTTAATAACTGTCATATCATTTAACATTGTGCATGCACTAATTTGAATTTGGTTGATTTATCTTGGCAGTTTGTCACAGGCTATATATTTTCATGTCACTTATGAGCTTTTGGTTATTATTTTGGTGATGTATAATATCCTCAACCCAAATAATAAGTCAATGATTCAAAAGTGGTTCGTTAAGGCTTAAGAGGAGCAATGAAAATAGCAACCCCAAATCCTACGACTGAGAAGAGTATTATAAAAGTAAATAGTGAATGAGGCTCTATTCCCCCCAAAAATATAAATCTCTAAGAACTGGGGCATGTCAGATGATTTCACACAAGTGGCTAAAAAAGAAAAGTGTAAATAGTGAATATGATGTTGGATATCTGAAACCACATTTCATTGGACTGAGGATCCATTCCATTTTAATCCCCAGTGTGTTGTATGTTATGAAACTTTGTCACACAATGGCATAAATCCATTAAGATTTTCACATAATTTTCAAACAAAGCACCGTGACCTTTCTGGTAAACCATCAGAACCTTTTATTTTTTTTTTCCAGAACAAGAGTAAAATAAGCTTTCCAGGACAAAATTAATGGATTTTCCCCCCACTAACAGGCAGGAAGAAAAACAAACAAGAGAGACAGCATTTAAAATTGCTTTCCTCTTAGTTAGGCATAGATACAAAGTAATACTATCTGGAAAAACTTGTAACACAGCTGTGTCACTCATGACACACATTCTCTCTAAGAGAATGAGGAACAAACTTTTGGCAAATCTCCTTTATCAAATGACAGTGTTAAACATTACACAATATCAATTGCATACGTCATAAGAAAATAAATTTTCCTATCTTATACTCCTCATTAAAAAATTGTAAATTTGGGGGCTGGAGTTGTGCACTTGCCTGGCATGTAGAGGCCCTGGGTTTGATCCTCAGCACCACATATGAATAAATAAATAAATAAATAAATGAATGTTTTTTTTTTAAATTGACAACTAAAAAATATTTTAAAAAATTGTAAACTTTTGTTCTTCTGACGTTAGATTTGGACTATCGAAGATATTGAACATATTGTCATTAGAGAGAGCTGTTTAAGATCTTAGAAGGTCTTCAGTAGCTTAATTCATGAACTGAAGAAATGGTTTTATCTCACCTCTTTTCAAACTTCCTGTGGGCACATGTGTGTGAAGTTGATTAAAAATCTATGTGCAGGTCGGGCGGGCGCCATGACGCACGCCTATAATTCCAGTGGCTTGGGAGGCTGAGGAAGGAGGATCTCGAGTTCAAAGCCAGACTCTGCAACTTAGTGAGGCCCTAAGAAACTCAGGGAGACCCTGTTTCTAAATAAAATACTTTTAAAAAGGGCTGGAGATGTCGCTCAGTGGTTAAGCATCCCTGGGTTCAAAAAAAAAAAAAAATCAATGTGTAAAATCCAAGCACACATGGCATATATATGATTTCACATGAGAGAAAAATATCTAACAACTTAATTCTAGTTCTAAAAACCCATGCTACAAGAAAAAAAAAAAGGTTATTTGTTCGGTGATTACTTTGTGAATCACAATATGAATTCATGGTTTGGTGACCATGACCAAGAGACAGCTGTGTTTGGAGCCAGGAAGGTTTCTCCTCCAGGATTGAAGAGGTTATGCCTGAATGCCAATTCATATCTGTTTCCTGATATCTATCTCTCTCTCTCTCTCTCTCTCTCTCTCTCTCTCTCTCTCTCTCTCTTTTTAGCATTTTGGCAATATTAACACAATATTCTTAAGCTACTTTATCTCCTCTTGCATAGTAATAGTTTCCCCAATTTCAGTGGGACAGATGACCATGTAGAATAGAAACTACATTTCCCATCTACTTTCAGCTAAATGTGGTCATGTGATTATGTTCTGACCAATGGGTCAACTCATACCACAGTATGAGTATCAGGAAGAGGGCATGCCATTCCTCCCCAATTTCTTTCAAGTACTGCTTAAACCCTCAGGTAGTATGAGCCACCTTGGAACATACAGATGAAAGCAAGACCTACAGGTAGGAGAATAATAAGATGGAAGAAGTCTCCGGACAAATTAATGGGAAATCACTTTTCCAGCTTTGGACCACCTATCTCTGGACTGTTAGATGAGAGAGAAATAAATTAATGTCTTTTCAAAGTTTTTAAAGTCATTGTTACTTTAGATCTCTGTAATGAAGAGCCAAACCTAAATCTTACCCAATACAGAATTAAAAGAAATAGTGAAAATAGTAATTGTGCTATAATCTTATGCACTGAGCATCCCTCTTTTCAGTACCCTTTGCAAAGACATGAGTGACAAGTTCCAGATTCTACATATTCTCCCATCTGAGATATTCTAGCTATGGAGGAAAAAGTTTCCACAATAGGTTTTGAAAATGTCATTGATAAGGCTTCTCAAGACCACTTCTACAATCTGGAGTGGCCTGAGTGGATAACAATATATTCAACATCTGAATTTCTAGATTCGCCAAACTCCCATAACATTTTTTGTTTTATCTTTTGGTTGTGTGTGTGTGTGTGTGTGTGTGTGTTGGGATTGAACCCAGGGCTTCCCACATGCTAGGTAAACACTCTACCATTGACCTGTATGCCCAGTCTATGTTTACTGTTGAGAATCAAGTTAGCAGATTTTTTTTTTTTATTCGTTTTTGTGCTGAGGATCAAACCCAGGGCCTTGTGCATGCTGAGAGTGCCTCAGGCCCAGCAGAATTTCTTGAAGTCAAACTGCAGTGTGGCTGCTCCATTATGAAAGTTTGATTCTTACGTCTTAACACTTGGAGATCTTGTTTCTGAGCAGAAGAAAGGATCAATGACATATTATTAAGACTATTTAAAAACCACATCCAAACATTACATCAGAACTTAAAGAATTCTTTCCAGACTCACATTCCACCAAAGAACAAATGGTAGATCTGTTTGCCACTCTCTTTCAGGTGGAATATTCACTCTTTCACCTTTTGGAAGTCTTGTACCTGTTGAGTTGGTATGTAAGAGAGAAGACAGTGGACTTCAAGAAGAAATAGCTCTGTGATTTCTGGATTCTTGTTTTTCTCTGGATTCAGTACCATCTGACAGAGTGACCAAATATTTACTGCCTTTCTAATGACCTATAATTGTGGTTTAGGATTTTAGTACAAATAAGAGTAAGAAGAGAAACTGACAGGATATGAAAACGGCTCACAGCTCATTTCGGAACATATCTTCTCCCTCACTCACATGAAACAATCATTCTTCAAATTACTTTCTATAAAGTTGCACTTTTTATTATTTTAGAAATACATTCTTTTAAAAATTGGTTTAAACTTGATGGTTGGTGTGTGAGCTCAATGCCCATTACGGGGTGGCTGGTGTCAGAGGGTGGAGAGCACTTCCCTACAGTCTGGCCTGCATTCCACAGATAAGGAAATCCCTGCAGGGAATCTAGGGAGGCCCCTGCAATCCCTCAGCCCTGCTTGACCGTGGGGGCCCCACTGCGGGGCAGCTAGGCTGATCCTCATCACAGCCTGTACAAGATCCCAACTGTTCCACTCAAAATTCCACTGAGGGAGGTGCTAGTGTTCCCATTTAACAGATGAGGACCCAGAAGCCCAGGAGCTACTTCCCAAAGCTCCCCAACTTGTAGAGGAAGGGTTATGAAAGCAACCCAAGACTTTTTGTGTACCTTCAAAGGCTGTTTCCTTTGCACTGACAATGTTGCAAAACAACATCAACTGCAGAATAATAAGGCTGTGGTTTATGAGTACTTAATAAGAGATTCCAATCTTCCAACAAAGCCCCATGAGGAAGACGGACAGACGGGGCCATCCTTCACTGTACTTTGCAGATAAGCAAACAGAGGTTCAGTGAGCTTAAGCAACTTGCCCTTTGTCACATTGCTAGTGAATGGAAACCCAGAATTCACACTGAGGTCTGACAGCTAAACGTGGGCTTCTAGCTCCTACCACAAACTTCCAACAGATAGGCTTGGGAGTTCTGCCCCTACAACCTCTCATCCCCGGGCCCCATTCCAGCCCAGTCGGGGTCACCACTGCCCCCGCCCTGTCCCTGCCCCTCTTTTTCTTGAAAAGGCAGCTGCCAGGTGTTTTCCAGGAGCTTCCAGCTCCCACTCTGTATCTGTGCAGTGGCCCTGGGTGGGACTAGGTCCCACAGCCGCCCCGGGCCCTGCTCTTGCACTCCGGCCTTTGAGAGTGAGGGGTGCGACCTCCCCGTGGCGCATTAGGAACCTGGACCCCTCGCCTGCCCACCCTCCTTTCCCCAGCTCCAGATCCAGGTCCGTCCAGCCCCACCCCGCCCCACCCTAGTTCTCCTCCCAAAGCAAGAGTCCTGCTCCTCTGACTCCTCTGGTTCTTTAGAGACTGGCCTTGGGC
Source organism: Spermophilus citellus (assembly GCF_964194105.1). Taxonomy (NCBI): domain Eukaryota; kingdom Metazoa; phylum Chordata; class Mammalia; order Rodentia; family Sciuridae; genus Spermophilus; species Spermophilus citellus. The sequence continues at coordinate 49,099,451 of NC_138199.1, read as the reverse complement.
TGGGGATGTGGCTCAAGCGGTAGCGCGCTCGCCTGGCATGCATGCGGCCCAGGTTCGATCCTCAGCACCACATACCAACAAAGATGTTGTGTCCGCTGAGAACTAAAAAATAAATATTAAAAATTCTCTCTCTCTCTCTCTCTCTCTCTCTCTCTCTCTCTCTCTCTCTCTCCCCCTTTCCTCTCTCTTTAAAAAAAAAAAAAAGAGAGACTGGCCTTAGGTCCCACCTCTGCTCACCCCCCCACCAAGGGTATCCCACAGGACACGCACTGCCCTCCCGGAGCTGCCCACTCCATCCCACCCTTCAGCAGATCGGCTCCTAAAGCCCTGGGAGTGTCTGTCCCCGGTGCCAGGAGGTAAGGCATGCCCGGGGACACCGGTGGGAGCAGTGTGACGGAGCTCGCCAGGGCTTGGACCGAGGGCTCAGACTTCCAGTTCAAATTCCAGCTCCTCCTTTTCCCTGGGGTGTGATGTTGGGCAAGTTGTTTCTCTTCTCTGGGCCTCCGTTGCCTCCTCTCTAAAGTGGGGTAATAGATCCTTTTTATGAGGTTTTAGTGAGAGTTTAAAGCATCTCAGGCCCTGTCCTTGCATGATGTGGAGCTGTCTGTGTCCTTCCTTGGAATTGGAGTCTTCTCTTGCGAGGCTCCCCTGCCCTGCCCCAATCACCTGGCCCCTGACTCCTGTCCTCACCCACTCCCCTCTTGGAGGTGCTTAATGCCTCTGAAAGTCTGGCCCGGCCACACTCACTCAAGGGCAGTCTCAAAATCCAAGGAGAGAATCCTGTCTTCCACCATGTTCCACATCAGTGAAGATGTGCTCTCTCCCAGGCCTGTCTCAGAAATGTCAAATCTCAGAGAGCCCTGGAGTGAGCTTTGGACTTAGAGAGAGGAGTCCTGTCCCCCAGTCCTGCTTCTGCCACCAAATAGCTGTGTGACTTTAGAAAGCTTGCTCTACCTCCCTGAGCCTTACTTCCTATAAAATGGGAATAATCCCAGTCCTGCCTCCCTCCTGATGTTCTGATGTACAGACTGGAGACAGGGTGCTTCCTAAACCGAGACTGGGTGGAGAAGGGCAAAAACTGGTACCATTAGGTTGGCAAGGAGGACCTGGGCCAGGCCTGCAGGCATCTCTGGTCAAGGAGGTGCCAAGGGTGTAGCCACTGGGCTCTGGGCTGGGCAGAATGTTAGGAGGTGGGGTTGACTGGGAATCATCCTGGGCCAAAATCACTCAAGGACTTTTGCCTGGTCATGGTCTCTCTGCTCCTGCTCTCACCAATTCTCAGAAGCACCCTCAGGTGCCCCTGCTTGCCCTGAATCCCGATGCCCAGACGCCCTGCCAAGTCTGGCTGTGGCTATAACTCTCCCCGCCCTGTCCCCATCCTCTGAACTCCAGGCCAGCAGAATTAGGAATTTCCTAATATTAGTCATAATTCTTTTGGTTGCAAGTGCCAACAGCCTAATTCAAAGTGGCTTAAATAGAAAATTAAAGGTATTTGGCTTATTTAACCAAAAAGGCCAATATAGCTGGATCTGTGGGCTAATATGTCATGAAAATCTGGCTTCTCTGCCTCTCATTTTGACTTTTCTCAGAAATGACTTGCTTTTTTTTTTTTTTTTCCCCCTGAACAGTTTGACTCCATGTGGTGGTCTCAGGCAGTCACTCTGGCCTATTTTCTAAAAGCTAAACAACGCTTAGGAAAAAAAAAAAAAAAAAACAGAACCTCTTTCACAATAGTTTCAGAAACGAAGGGGGAAAAAAAATCCTAAGACTGACCCATAGTGAGCTGACTGAAGTCATATGGCCTTCCCTCAACCAATGACCACAGCTAGGCGGGTGAAGCAGGCTGGTTGACTTGGGTACATGCCCACACCAGCAACACGAGGACCCAGAGTCGGGGAGGGAAAGTTCTCCAAAACAAAATCTGGATGCTGTTTCTGGAAGGGGGAATGAATGCTAGGGCAGGCAGAAATGATGGATGTCCAGAACATTCCACCCCTTGGCTGCTAGCATGTATGCACACCCATACTTTTCTCCTACACATAATTTTTATGAGTTTTATTGTCACCATGTTTTCTTTTTATTTGGAAATAATTTCACATTTATAGGAAAGTTCCAAGAATAGTGAAGAGAACTTCTTCTTTTTCTTTTTTTCGGAAACATTTGAGAGTAAACTGGCACCATGATGTCTCATCACCCTTGCATACTTTAATCTGTAAATCCTGCAACTGCATTCTCCTAAATAACCCCAAACAACCATAAAAACACAGATACGGTACTATTACTTATTCATATTGTGCCATTTGTCACAATAATGTCCTTTGTAGTAAAAAGATCCAATCCAGGATCATGCACCGCTCTTATCCTCAGTCTTTCTTTTTTGTTTGTGATCTTGTAAAATTTTGAAGATTACAGGTCATGATTTGGCAGATTGTTCCTCAATTTGGGTTTGTCTAATATTTCCTCATGTTTAGATTCAAGTTATGAATTTTAGAAAGGAATATTACTGAAACAATGCCGAATTCTTCTCATGGCATCATTTTTTTTTTACAAGTTTTATTTGTTTTGTAAAATAGTGAGCTCACTATTTATTTATCGCCTCTGGGAATTGAACCCAGAGGTGCTCTTTTACTGAGCCACACCCCCAGCTCTCTTTATCTTTTATTTAGAGACAGGGTCTCTCTGAGTTGCTTAAGGCCTTGCTAAGTTGCTGAGGCTGACTTTGAACTTGCAATTCTCCTGCCTCGGCCTCCTGAGTTGCTGGGATTACAGGTGTGTGCCACCACACCCAACTTCTTGGTGTATCTTGTTGGGTGGTGTATGATTTCAGTTTGTCCCATTACTGATGATATACACTTCGCTTGACTAAGGTGTGGCCTACCAGGCTGATCTACTGTAAAGCTACTCCTTTCCCCGTTGTAATTAAATTTCAGCTTTGAGACTATGCAAAATTCTTCATCAAAATTGTGCCTATGAATTTTAGCCTCTACTGTTGTCTCTTAGCCAAAGTGTTTTTCATTCTGAGGGTGGCTATTTTAGTTTGGGCCGCAGTAACAATGTGCCACAGACTGGGTGGCTTATCAACAACAGAAATTGGCTTCTCACGGTTCCGGAAGCTGGAAGTCCAAGATCAGGGTGCCAGCCCGTCAAGTTCTGATAAGGGTCCCCTTCCTGGTTACAGAGGGCCACCTCTCATTGTGTCCTCACAGGGCAGAAGGAAAGCTGGTGAGCTCTCTGAGGTCCCTTTAGAAGGGCATCAGTTCCATCCATGAGGACTCCACTCATGACCTAATCACCTCCGGAAGTCCCCGCCTCTTAATATCACCACATGGGGGCTCCGGTTCCAACATGTGAATTTGTGAAGGGTTGGCACCAGTGTTCAGTCCCTGACAGTTGTCAAGTGGTGATGATCATATACCATCATTTCTTCAGTCATTTTACAAAATGGAAAAGGCTTATTTTTTTTACGCATTTATTTCTTCATTTATTTATATTCATATTAAGTCATTTTTAAAAAATTTAGATGTTCAAATGTCCACACGCAGCTGGTGGGAACCTCTTCGGGCTGGTTTCTGTGTCACTTTTTCCATATTTTTTATTGGTGCGTTATAATTGTACACACTGCTGGGATGCGTTGTTACATATTCAGACATGCACACCATATACCAGTATGATTTGGCCAATGTCAGATCATTTCCCATTATTTCCCCTTTCTCTCTCCTCCTCCCTCCCCTGGTCCCTTTCCTCTGTTCTACTGATTTTCCTTCAATTTTCACCCTCTGACCTTCTTTTCATTTTTCCTCTCTTCCTTCCATGTATGAGAGAAAACATACGGCCCTTGACATTCTGAGTTTTGCTTATTTTGCTCACCATAATGATCTCAAGTTCCATCCATTTTTCCTGAAAATGACATAATTTCATTTTCCTTTATAGCAGAATAAAACTCCATTGTGTTCCTATGCCACATTCTGTGTCTTTTTGATTTGTTCCTCTACCCCTGCCCCCAAATTCATATACTGAAGCCCTAAACCCTGAAGTGACGGTATTTGGAGACAGGGCCTTTTACAGGTAACTAGGGTTGAATGAGGTCAACCCTCCCATAGGACCCATGTGCTCACAGGAGGAAGAGACACCAGAAGAAAGTGCACACAGAGGAAAGGCCAAGTGCAGACACAGTGGGAAGGCTGCCATCTGCACACCAAGGAGAGAGGCCCAGAAAGCACCACCCTGTTAACACCTTAATTGTGGACTTCCATCTTCCAGAGCTGTGAGAAGATACATGTCTGTCATTTGAGCTATTCAGTCTGAAGAGTTATGTTTCGACTGCCCCAGTCGACTAAAATAGTTCCCATCGATCTTTGAATGGTTCTTTACTTTCTGGCCCAAGGTGCTCTGAGCTCATGTTATACCTTCCTTGCCCTACCTTCCAAACTAGCCATTTCACCAAGGATTCCTTTCAGTGGAAAATAATGCTTAGAAGCCAAGATGTGGGCATGGGTGCTCCCTGCTATTGGAGTGTCACTGATCCTAAGCAATCTCAGTGGGCAGAGCCAGGGGATGCACACACCCTGGATGTGCATGGTCACACATATCTCTCTCTATTTATCTGTGTGTATAGGAAACTGTGGATTCATACAGATTCCTCAATTCTGATTCAACACCACAGGTTTGTTCTGGTTTTCTCCTTCTTCCTACTTTTAACTTTATTCTCCAACTATGAGAAACCTGGCTTTCATTATCCTGAATATATTTGCTTATTTGATCAACCTCCCTGTTTATAACCAATTTCTGTGTCTGCTGCCACCCTTCCCCATGTGGATGTCCTCATGACTTTTCTAGGTCTCTGACAACCCACACCTAGCCACACCTACACATAAAATCCTTCCTAATCCCCTTTTGGGCTCCAACATCCCATGCCAGCTCATCTCAATGGAGGGATGCCCTCCTCTGATAGGGTCTAAATAAACTGTCTGGGACCACTGCAAAGCATATACACCCTCACCCAGAAAGGCTGACCAACCCATTCCAGCTGCCCCTCACTCAGCGTGGGTGCCCTGCTTGTCCTGCTCTGGATACTGCAGCTCCCACCACCACTACCATGGCTGCCTACCTTGCTCTAGCTCACCTAATGACTGGAGGGCTGAATTGCTCAGGGAAGGGAAAATAGGAAAGGAAAGGAAGGGAAGAGAAGGAAAGAGACAAAGAGGTATTTAATAAATTCAATTACTGTAGTGCATGCCTCAATGAATTTTCAAAGTGAGTGCACCCATGTGGCAACCAACCAGATAAGGTAGAACATTACCAGCACCTTAGACATCTCCCTCACCTGCCTCCAACTACTGCCCTCCTCAAGACAACCAACTTCCATTACTGTGGAATGATTGGGTTCATTTTAAACTTCATATAAATAGGACATGATATTCTTTTGTTTGCTTTGTTTACTCAATATTGGATCTTTGAGATTTGTGCATGTTGTTGCATGCAGAAGTGGACTTCAGCATCATTGTATCATATTTCATTGAGTGAAGAGCCTGCAATTTATTGACCCATTCTATTGCCAATAGCCCATTGAGATTCTTTCATTTTTTACCATTAGGAGTCACATGGCTACAAACAAGTTTGCACTTGCTCCTGTGGTGCATACATATGTGCACTTTGGTTGGATGTCTACTCAAAAGTAGAACTTCTAGGATATAGTGAATGCAGATGTCCAGCTTTAGTGGTAATTGTTGGAGTGTTTTCTAAAATGGTTGGACAAATTTACACTCCTCCCAGCTGTATAAGAGTTTCAACCATCTTCATCTTGTCAATACTTGACACTGTCAGCCTTTTGTATTTTAGCCATTTTAGAATGGCTAAAATACAGAGTTTCATTTTTTTTTGCAATAATTTGCATTTCTCTGCTAACTGTATTGAATAGCTTTTTAAACATTCACTAACTACTTGAATATCTTATTTTATGAAAAGAATACTAAATCCTTGCCTATTTTTTTAAAAATTGGATTATGTGTCTTTTTGTCTTATTTTGTAGGGTTTATTTTTTGTGTGTAAGTGGTGCTGTGCATGGAGCCAAGAGCTTTGTGCATGCTAAGAAAGTGCTGTACCCCGAGCTACATGCTTATCCCCTTGTATATTTTAATATATTCTGTATACAAGTCCCTTGTCAGATGCATATATGAAAATATCTCCCTCTCCAGCTTGTCTTTTTTGCTCAGTAATGTCTTTTGATGAATAGAAGTCTTTAATTTTACTGAAATCCAATTTATTTATCTTTTTCTGTGGTTAGTTTTGTTTATGTATTTGTCTTGTTTAAGAATTCTTTTAATAATTTCAAATCATGAATATGTTCTCCTTTGCTATTGTCCATTATTTGTTTAAAGAAATCTTTTTCTTTTTTCTTCTGTTCTTAACATATACTTTTTAAAATATAGTTTTAAGGGATGGGGCTGTAGCTCAGTGGTAGAATGCTTGCCCTGGGTTCGATCCTCAGCACCACATAAAAATAAATAAACAAATATTGTGTCCAAAAAAAAAGAAAGAAAGAAAATATAGTTTTAAGGTGGGCATGGCATGCACCTATAATCCCAGCTATTTGGGAGACTGAGGCAAGGGGATCACTTAAGCCCATGAGTTCAAGGTCAGCTGGGGCAACACAGTGGGTGAGACCTGGTCTCATAAAACAAAAAATGCAGTTTAATTTTTATTAAAACCAAAGTGTATATTTTTATTAAAATTATATATGTACATGGTTTAAGAAGTCAAGAATCTACAAGGCAAATAAAGAAAAACCTCAGTCCTACATTTTGTATTTATTTCCTGCTCCTCAGCACCAGTGACTTTCAACTCAATTAGCTGATTTTTTTGGTTGTTTTTTTTTTTTTTTTTAGATATTGTCCATGTTTCTAAATGACATGTTTTGTTGCCATTTAAAAAAAAAAATTTTTTTTTTGTAGTTTTTGGGAAAAGCTCTTGACTTCCCAGTATGGAAGATGAGGATTTAATTCTTTTCAACTCCTCCCCTCTCTACTCAGTCACTTCCAGTCCCACCAAACTCTCAGGTGCTTACATGATAATTTTGGTTTGTTCACCTTACTATGACTATGTAATTGTTATTCTTGTCTGAGTTGGGCAGTGTGTTATGATCACTTTTGCTTTTTTGTTATCCTGGAGTGAATAGCTACCTGGTTTTGTTGTTGCTGATGTTCATTTAGTTTTCTATATAATTACCACTCTTAAAGCCCAGTTGCTCAAACACCCCATCAGAATGTTCAGATGGATCAGGTGCGTGGTTGGTTTCTTCTTCTTGGAACGATCTCTTCTGACAGCATTTGACCCCACGGGCATTTCCTACATCATCTTCCTGAATTCCCATTGCTTCCTCTTTCCCAGAGGTGATTCCTTCATTTCCTAAAGCCTATGTCTTCCTCTTTCTTGTTTACTCTCTTGTTTTATAGGAGCTCATCCTCCAATAGAGTCTTGAGAAGGTGTGCAAAGGTGGTATAATTTCTGAAACTTTAAATGTTCAATAACATCTTTTGACACATCCTCATACTTTATGGATGATTTTACTGAGAAAACAAACCTAGGTGACAAATACTTTTCTTTGAGGATTTTAAGGATTTTAAAAGCGTATTTCCATTTTCCCCTTACATTTGGATTCATGATCCATCTAGGAATAAAAATTATTTTTCTTTATATTATGTGTTAGTAGTTAGAGATCATTTTCCCCACATGAATATTAAATTTATCCAGTATCAGCTCAGTGCTGCAATACTTGCCCACCATGCTGGAGGTCCTGGGTTTGATCCCTAGCACTGTCAAAAATAGAATAAAATTATTCAGTATCATATATTGAAAAGCTCTTTCTCCAACATCTTTGCATTGGACTGTATAGACATAGCTCTGTTTCTAGACTCTGTGTCCCATCCATCTCTGTGTCTAAAGGTTTGTCAGTACTAACTTTTAATTGCTGCAGTTTTAAGTCTTACTAACAGATAGTTTAAGTCTTCTAGTTATCCTTGCCTTTTGCATTTCCCTGTAAACTTTAGAGCCAACTTGTAGATTTCCACCAAAAGAAAATTTCAGGATTTTTAAAAAAACTGATTTGAGATATAATTGACCCACTTAGATAAGTATGTAATTCAGTGGATTTTAGTACACTCAGAGTTGTGCAACCATCATCACAACAATGTTAGAACATTTTCAACACCCTCCAAGAAAAACCCCTGCCTGTTAGCAGTTCACTCCTTTTCTTCCCCACTCTACCTCCAACCCTACACAACCACTAATTCTATTTCATCTTTATAGATAAACCTATTGGGGCATCATGTATAAATTGGACCATGTTATGTGGTCTTACGTGACTGGCTTCTTTCATGCAGCACATTGTTTGCAAGGTTTATCCATATTGTAGCATGTATCAGTACTTCATTTTTATGGCTGAATAAGATTTTGTTGTATGGACATGCCACTTTTATCTATTCATTGGTTATTTGTACATTTCAGCTGTTGTGAATAATGCCACTGTGAACATTCATGTACAAGTTTTTGTGCGGACATGTTTTGATTCCTCTTGGGTATATATATATATACATACATACATACATACATACATACATATACACTTAAGGCTGGAATTGCTGCATCCCATAGTAACATTGTTTATGCTCTAGAGGAAATTAAAATTGGCTTCCAAAGAGGTTGCACACTTTACATTCCCACCAGCAATGGATGAGATTATTGGGTTGGTACTGAATCTATAGATCATTTTGGGAAAGAATTGACCACTTTATAATACTAACACTACCAATCTATGAACACAGCACATCTCTATGGTATTTTTTTAAAGGGTCTTCTTTTCCTCTAAGTAATATTTTACAGTTTAATGTGTAGAATCCTGATAATGTTTTGTCAGATTTATTCCAAGCTATTTGTGGGTCTTTATTTTTAAAATGATATTGTTGAAAATTATTTTGTTTTCTAGTTCTTAGAGAAATGTAATTGATTTTTGTATATTGACCTTGTTTCTAGCAACCTTGCTAAATTTATTAGCCCAAGGCATACCTGTAGTTTAAAAAATTTTCTACATACATAATCATGTTATCAATGAATAGCCATAGTTTTATTTTTTTTCTTTTCAAAACTCCTAACTTTTACTTTTTTCTTTTTCTTGTCTTATTGCACTGACTAGAACTTCCCATAAAATACAGGATATGTATATTCTCAATCTGTTCCCATCTGAAATGAATAGCTTTCAATACTTCATTACTGTACTGTGAAGTTTACTGTAGCATATATATTCACGCTGACAAAATTCAGACAGGAAATTATCTTCTATTCCTAGCTTGCTAATGACTTCTATTATGAATAAATGTTAAATCTTTATAAAATGCTTTTTAAACATCCATTGAAATATGATTTTATTCATCTATACATTTAATGTGGTGAGTTATATAACTGACTTATAAATGGGAAGCCCAACCTCACATTCCTGGAATGAATTCATTGTTGTCATGATGCATTATTGTTTAAAATATGATTTTATTTGCTATTATTTTGTTTAAGGTTTGTGTCTATGTTTGACAGAAATTGGTCTATAATTGTCCTACTCCAGTTTTAACATCAAGGTTAAGCTGCCCTCATCCAAAAAGTTAGGAAGTGTGATATGTTTTTTTCCTTCTATTCTCTGTGAGAGTTTATGTAAAACTTGTATCATTTCTTTCTTTAGTGTTTGGAAGAATTCATCAGTCAAGCCATCTGGACTTGAAGTTTCCTTTGTAAGAAGATATTTAATTACTGATACAATTTTTATAATAAATAACTATATATTGTCTTCTGTAAGATATGGTAAGTTGTGTTTCTCAAAAAATTGAGCCATTTCATTAAAAATTTCAAATTTGCTGGCATGGATTCATTATGAAATAAGATTTTAATTGTATTTGGAATGCATAGTGATGATCTCTTTTTCATTCCTAATGTTTATAATTAGTGCCTCTTTTTGTTTCCCAGTATGGGGGATTGAACCCAGGGGAGCTCTGACATTGAGCTATGTCCCTAGCCATTTTTACTTTTTTTAAATTTTGAGACAAGGTCTTTTCTCAGGCTGGCCTTGAACGTACAATCCCCTTACCTCAGTCTCCTGAGCTGCTGGGATCATAGGCACCAGCACATCTGGCCTAGTGTATTGATCATTATTCATCTATTATTATTCATCATTATCTTTATTATTTCTTTCTTCTAATTTATCTGGCTTATTTTTGCCACTTTTTTGACTTTCAACCTCTCTTCTTTTGTAATATATGCATATATGTCCATACATTTCCTTTTTTTTTTTTTTTTTCGGTACCAGGGATTGAACTCGGGGGCACTTGACCACTGAGCCACACCCCCAAGCTCTATTTTGTATTTTATTCAGAGACAGGGTCTCACTGAGTTGCTTAATGCCTTGTTTTTGCTGAGGCTGACTTTGAGCTCATGATCCTCCTGCCTCAGCCTCCTCATGATCCTCCTGCCTCAGGCATGCGCCACCACATCCCCCTAATAAATTCCCTCTTAAGTACTGTGTTAGCAGCAGCACACGAGTTTCAATATATTTAATTATTATTTATTTAAAATATTTTTGGGGCTGGGATTGTGGCTCAGCGGTAGAGTGCTTGCCTAGCACATGGGTTCGATCCTCAGCACCACATAAAAATAAAAATAAAGATATTGTATCCAACTACAACTAAAAAATAAATATTAAAAAAATAAAATATTTTTGAATTTTAGCATGGTTTCTTTTTTGAACAGTGGGTTATTTAGAAGTGCATTAGTTACTATTAAAACTTTTGGAGATTTTCAAGTTATTCTTTTGTTCCTGATTTTAACCTAACTCCATGCTTGTCAGAGACCACACTCTGTGACCTTCATTCTTTGACGTTTCTCGAGACCTGCTTTGATCCAGCATAAGGCCAATTTTGATCATTGTTCCATGTACAGGAAAAAATGTACATTATGAAGTTGTTGATTACATCATGATAGAGATATATGCATGCATATCAGATTGGTTTAAATTCCCCATATATAGTTTTTTATCTGATTGTTCAACCAGTGACTAAAAGAGGTATATTAAAATTTTAATCCATAATGGGAATTTTGGAATTTTTTCTTTAATTATATTTGTGTTTTGTGTATTTTAAGGCATTATTATATTATTGGAGACACAGAAATTAAGGATGCTTATATTTTGGACTCTTTTGAAATCAGAAAGATTACTTTTCATTACTAGTATTACATCTTGACTTAAACCTCTGTTTATATGAGCAAAACAGATAATATTTACTATTTTAGCCCATTTACATTTAATCTAATCATAGACATACTTAAGTTGAAATTCATTAACTTAATATTTGTTTCCTAGTTGTCTCATCTCCTTAAAAATGTTTTTCATTCTTTTCAACTTTTTGATCACTTTTCCTACATTTGGGATCAATTCACTCTTCTTTTTATACTTTGTTAAGGCAGACGTTTAAGTAATTTATTTTAAGCCTTTCTTCTCTCATAAATAATTGTTCTAAACATCGCTGAAGGACCAACTCTTAAGTTCACTCACCTGAATATTAGCAAGAGGTTTCAGTTCTTCCTAGCCATTGGCTAAAGGCTTCAGTTTCTCCCCACAGAAGCCCCTCATCATGACATCATTCTTGCTGTGGCTGGTTTTCTTCAGAGTGAGTATAGAAAGAAAGGGAAAGAGCAGGAAATCACGGTATCTTTTGTGGACTAGGCTTAGAAGTGATCACGTTGTCCCTATTTGATTAAACAGACTAAACAGGACACGTTGTGGAAGAGGAGTACACGAGAATGTGGCTGTCAGAAGGTAGGATAAATGGGAGGAAAAGTGGCAGATTCATTTTGGAGGCTAGATACCATTCCATATTTTGATGCTTTCTTGTTTCTTCGCATTCTATCTGAGATCATTTTGCTTCTATATGAAGTTTATTTTAGGATTTTTTTTAAGTGCAGGTCTGTTGATGATGAGTTTTTATTAGTTAAAAAATATCTCTATTATCTTCTTTTTTAAAATTAGATTTACCTTAGCCAGGCAAGGTGGTGCAATACCCATAATCCTAGCTACTTGGGAGGCTAAGACAGGAGGACTGCCAAGTTCAAGGCCAACCCCAGCAACTTAGTGAGACTCTGTCTCTAAATAAAAAATGAAAAGGGCTGGGATGAAGCTCAGTGGTAGAGTACCTGAGGTTCAATCCCCAGTATCACACACAAAAAAGCAAAATTAGACTTATCTATATTTAAATTATGAAATGTCTATTACAAAGCAGTAATTATTCAATCGTTGGTATAAATCAACTCACAAATTCAGGAATTTATGGCATAGCATTATGAATTCACCCCTTTTATTACAAAAATCCCCAAACATAAAATTGGGATGAGTACAAAGAATACTTGAATACCTACCACCTAGATTCAAATACTGTCAAGATTTTTTGCCAAGTTTGATACAGATATATTTGTGTGAATCCAGAAACCATTTCAAAGTAAATTAGGGACATCATAGCATTTCATGACTAAGTTATTTTAGCATAAATATGTCTTTCTACATAACCAATACTGAACAAAAGTGAGAATAATTCCATATTTTCACCAATTACCAAATTACACTCAAATTTCCACATTAGCTTCAAAAAGTGGTTTTCACATGGTTTTCCCCATATTACCATGAATCACCAACTAAATTTAATTGTAATTCCTAATATTTCAAAATATTTCTTTATTTATTTTTGCAATACTGGGGATCAAACCCAGGGGAGTTTTGTCATTGAACTACATCTTCAGCACAATTTTTTTTTTTTTTTTAAGACAAGGTCTCACTAAGTCACAGAGGCTGGGGCTTTTACTTGCAAACCTCCTGCCTCAGCCTCTGTTCTGACTGGGATTCCAGGCATGCATTGCCTTGCCTGCTCTCTAATCTTTTTTAAAAAATATCTTTATATTTTAGAGTAGTATTAGGTTCACAGAAAAACTAAGCAGAAGGCAGAGAGATGTCCCATATGCTTCCTGCCCCCACATATATATTGTCTCTTCTATCAAAATCCCACACCAGGTTGTACATTTGTTGCAATTGATGAACCTGCATTGACAAACCATTATCACCTGTAGTCCATAGTTTACATTCACTCTTGGTCTTATATAGTCTATGGATTTTGACAAAATGTGTTTGACATCTATTAACCATCACATTATCACACACAACAGTTTCACTTGCCCTTAAAAACATCCTCTTTGCTTTGCCTATTATTCTTTCATTTGGCAACATGCATTTAAGTTTCCTTCACATCTCTTCATAACTTTATACTTCACTCCATTTTATCATTGAATGATATTTCTATGGCCTGGTGTACAAGTTATGTATCCATTCACCTATAGAAGGACATCGACATCTTGGTTGTTTTCAACTTTTGGCAAGCATGAATAAAGCTGCCGTACATTTTTTTTTTGTGTAGAAGTAACTCTTCAACTCATTTAGGTAAAAGAGAAGCACAGTTACTGGATCCTATGGTAGGAGTATGTTTAGTTTTGTAAGAAACCATAGACTGTCTTCTGAAGTGATTGTGTTATTTTGCATTCTTACCAGCAATGAATGAGAGTTCCTACTTCATATCCTTGCCAACCTTTGGTGTTGCATTTTGGATCTTAGCCATTCTAGTAACTGGTATCTCATTGTTATTTTATTTTGCAATTTTCTACTGACATAAGATGTTGAGCATCTTTCATATGCTTATTTAATATCTGTATATCTTCCACGGTGAGGTGTCTGTTCAGATCTTTTGCCTATTTTTAAATTGGATTATTTGTTTTCTTATTGTTGAGTTTTGAGAGTTCTTTGTATATTTTGGATAAGAGCCCTTTATCAGATATATCTTTTGCAAATATTTTCTCCCAGTCTGTGGTTTGTCATTTCATTCTTTTGACAGTGCCTTTCACAGGGCAAAAGTTTTAAAATTTAATTAAATCCAGATTATAGAGGCTTTCCCTTCATGGATCATGCCTCTGGGGTTGTATTTTTCAAAAGCAATTACCATTCTCAAGGTAATCCATGTTTTTGCCTATGTAATCTTGTATGAGTTGAAAATACATAGTTTTGCATTTTACATTTCTGTCTGTAGTTAATTTTTGTGAAAGGTGTAAGGTCTATGTCTAGATTTTTTTTTTTTTGCATATGCAAGTCCAGTTATTCCAGCACTATTCATTGAACATACTGTTTTTACCCATTTCATTGCCTTTACTCCATCTAGACTCTCAGTTCTGTTCCATTGATCTATTCATATACTCTTTTGTCAATACCACATTTTCTTGATTACTATAGCTTGATAGTAAGTCTTGAAGTTGCATAGTGCCAATCCTCTAATTTTGTTCTTCTCCTTTAAGATTGTGTTGGCTTTTCTGGGTCTTTTGTCCTTCACATAAGTATTTAAATAAGCATGTCCATATCTGCAAAATAACTTGCTGGGAATTTTACTGAAATTTCATTAACTCTGTAAAGCAACCTGGAAAGAACTGACATCTTGACAATATTGAGTCTTCCCATCCATGAACATGGAATACCTCTTCAGGTATTCCATGTTCATGGAATTAGTTCTTCTTTGGTTTCTTTTATCTGAGTTTTACAATATTCCTTATGTAAATATTGTACAAATTTTATTAGGCTTATATTTCATTTTTGAGGAGTTCTAATATAAATATTACTGTGTTTTTTTTATTTTGAGTTCCACTTGTTCAATTGACTTTTGTAAATTATTATTATTTATTATTCTTTTGCACCAGGATTGAACTCAGGAGCACTTAATCACTGAGCCACATTCCCAGCCCCCTTTTTAAATATTTTGTTAGAAACAGGGTCTCGTTAAATTGCTGAGGCTGGCTTTGAACTCAAGATCCTCCTGCCTCAGCTTCTCAAGTCTCTGAGATTACAGGCATGTACCACCACACTTGGAGACTTTTGTAAATTAACCTTGTATCCTGTAACTCTTCTGTAATTGCCTAATAATTCCAAGAGTTTGTTTATTTGCTCAAAAATTTTTTTGTAGTACTAGGGATAGAACCCTGGAATTTGTGCATGCTAGGAGTGGGCTCTCCCATTGAGCCACATCCCCAACCCTTGCCAAAACTTTATTTTTCTACATAGGCAATATATCTTTTATAAATACAGTTTTATTTCTTCCTTCCCAATCAGTATACTTTTTTATTATTGTCTTATTGTGTTGGCTAGGAATTCCAGTATGATATTGGAAATGAATAAGAAGTGATATCATTGCTTTATTGTTGATCTTAGTGGAAAAGTTTCTAATTTATCACTATCAAGAATGATGTTAGAAAAAAAAAAAAGAATGATGTTAGCTGTGGGGTTTTTATAGCTGTTCCATGTCAAGTTGAGGGAGGTCCCCTCTACTTACTCCTTGTTTGCTTCTAGGTGTTTTTTTTTTTTTTTTTTTTTTTTTGTGTGTGTGTGTGTGTGTGTGTGTGTGTGTGTGTTGGGTTTTGTTTTGATTTGCTTTGCTTTTTATTTGTCTATTTTTATCATGATTGGGCATTGAATTTTGTCAAATGCTTTTTCTACATCTATTCATATGATCATGTGATTGTTCTTCCTTAGCCTGTTGATGTGATGAATTAAAGTATATTAACTGATTTTCAAATGAACCAGATCTGTGTACTTGGGATAAATCCTACCTGGTGGTGGTGTAAAATTCTTTTATATGTTGCTGAATTTGATTTACCAACATTTTGCTGAGGATTTAAAAAATCTGTTTGTGAGAAATATTGCTCTGTAGTTTTCTTCTATTATAATGTTTTAGTCTATTTTTAGTATTAGGGAAATGATGGACTCAGAATTAGTTAGGAAGTATTCCCCTCTGCTTCTGCCTTCTGGAAGAGATTGTAGAAAATGGATATTATTTTCCCTTAAATGTTTGGTAGATTTTGCCTGTGAACACTTCTGATCTTGATAATTTCTGGTTTGGAAGGTTCTTACATATTGATTCAATTTCATGATTAGATATAGTTCTATTCAAATGTTCTATTTCTTCTTGCATGAGTTTTGGCAGATTATGTTTTTCAAGAAACCCATCTAAAAAAATGGTAGAATTTGTATGGAGAATAAGATATCCCTGTGTTTAAAGTAGGTTTCTTGTAGACAACATAGAGTTGGATCATGCTTTTTGATTCATCCTGACAACCTCTGTCTTTTATTTGGTGCATTTAGGTCATTCCATCCAGCTTATCAAATTTGTAGACATAGAGGTTGTTCAAAATATTTCTCTATATACTTTTGATGTCCATGGGATCTGTAGTGATGTCCCCTCTTTCATTCCTGAGATTAGTAATTTGTGTCTGCCTTCTTTTTTCCCTGGTTAGCCTTATTGATTATATTGGTATTTTCAAAGAACCAGCTTTTGATATTTTTTTTCTTTTCAACTCCATTGATCTCTGTTCTAATTTTTATTATGTCATTTCCTCTGCTTACTTTGGAATTAATTTGATTCTTTTTCTGGTTTGCTAAAATGAAAGTTTAAATCACCAATTTTAGATTTTTCTTTTCTAATGTATGTATTCAATATTTAACATCTTCTTCTTTTAGCATTGTGTTTGCAGCTTTCCACAAACTTAATGTTATATTTTTATTGCCATTTAATTAAAAATAATTATTTTTTTTCTTGAGATTTCTTCTTTGACCTATGTGTTATTTGAAAATATGCTGTTTAATCTCCAAGTATTTTGGGATTTTCTCTTTTTCTTTCTTTTGTTTATTTCTAGCTAAATTCGTTTGTGGTCAAATATTAATTGTATGATTTATTTTTTTACATTCATTAAGGTGTATTTGATGTCTCAGAATGTGGTATATTTGGGTGAATGGCCCGTGTGAGCTTGAAAAGAATGCATGTTCTGCTGCTATTGAATGACATAGTTTATAAACATCAATTCTATCCAGTAGAGTGATGGTGCTACTGAGTGTAACTATGTCTTTATTGATTTTCTGGCTGCTGGATCTGTCCATTGTTGATAGGGGGTCCTGAAATCTCTAACTGTAATGTAAATTCATCTATTTCTCCTTGTACTTCTATCAGTTTTTTTGCCTCATGTATTTTTATGCTTTTGTTAGGTTCATACACACTAAGAAATAGGATGTTTTCTTGGAAAACCAACCCTTTTATTGTTATGTAATATTCCTCTGTATCACCAATAACTCTTCTTGCTCTGAAATCTTCTCTTTCTGAAATTAACATAGATACTTCCACTTTTTCTGTTAGTGTTAGCATGCTACATATTTCTGTATCCATTTACTTTTAATCTAAAAAAATGGGAGAATTTATATGGGAGAATATTTATCCCTATGTTTAAAGTGGGCTTCTTGTACACAACACATAGTTGGGTCATACTTTTTGATCCATCCTGACAACTTCTGTCTTTATTTGGTGCAGTTAGGTCACTGATATTTAGAGTAATTATTGGTCTAGTTAAATTAATATCTACCACAATTGTTACTTTTAATTCATTGCCCTATTTTTCTCTTTTACTGTATTTATGTGTTTTATAGTTTTAATTGAGCATATTATGTGGTTTAATTTTATTTCCTTTCTTGGCTCCTCATTTATACTCCCTTTTTTAATTGTTTTCTTAGAGTTTGCTACATATATATTCATGATCAATCTACTTTAAATAACACTATACCACTTCATGTGTAATGTAAATGCCTTATAATGACAAAATAATCCTAACTCATCCTTTCTGTCTCCTTGTCATTGCTGACATTTGTCTCACACGTAAATGTGCTTGTGCACACATGTGCATATAGAATTGACTATATCATGGCTATTTGAACAATTGGTTATCTATTAGATGAATTAAAGAATAAAGAAAATAAGGGGTGGGGATATAACTCAGTGGGTAGAGTGCTTTCCTCTCATGCACAACGTCCTGGCTTCAATCCCCAGCACCACAAAATAAATAAATAAAAAGGAAAAAAAAAAGAAAGATTTTTAAATTCTTTTAACTTTTTTTTTTTTTTGCAAGGTAGGTGTATGTTCTAGAAACAAATTCTTCCCATTTTTGTTGGTCTGAGAAATCCTTCATTTTTTTCTTTACCTTGGAAGAATAGTTTTAAAGGATACAAATTTCTAGGTTGATGTCCCTCGTCAACATTTCAAATATCTCACCCTACTCTCTTTTGACTATGTTGTTTTTGAGAAGTCAGATTCATTGTTATCTTTGTTCCTCTCTAGGTAGGGTGGTTTATCCCCCTCTGATTTCTTTCAAGATTTCTATCTATTATTTATTTTCTGCATTTTGGATATGATATGCCCAGGTGTAGTTTTTCTTGTTTCTGTTTTTTGGTTTCACTTATCCTGCCTGGTGTTCTTGGAGCTCCCTGGATCTGTGCTCTGTGTTTGGTGTTAATTTTAGAAATTTTCAGCCTTTATTTCTTCACATCCTTCGATTCACTCATTCATTCCTTTCTTTCCTTTTGGTGTTCTTACTGTGTAGTAAGACAGATCCCTTGTATGTTCTGTAATCCTTGGATATTTGGTTCTGGTGGGGTTTTTTTTCAGTCTTTTTATTTTTTTCTTTGCACTTTTGTTTGGAAGTTTCTATTGACATATCTTCTTAGCTGTGTCCAACCTGCTTATGAACCCATCAAAGGCATTCATCATTTCTGTTTTACCACCTTTTTATCTTTAGCATTTCTTTTTTATTTTTTCTTAGAAGTCCTTATCTTATTAGCCACACGTGTTTTAAATTCCTAGTCTGATAATTCTAACATTCTTGCCACATCTGAGCCTGGTTTTGGTGCTTGCTCTGTCCCTTCTGGCTCGTTTTCTTGCCTTTTAGTGTGCCTTGTCATTTTTTATGGATAGCCAGATATGAGGCACTGGATGAAAGAAGATTCAATAAACAGGCATTTAGTGGTACAGTGATGGTGTGGAGGGGGGATGGGCAGCTCTCTATAGTCCTTTGATTAGGTCTCAACCTTATAATGAGCCCACGCCTCTGAATTTTCTAGATGCAGTCAATGGAAGCCCCTACTGGCTAGTTTCTGTCTTCTTTTAACAGATCTCCTTCTTTGAGCACTTCTTTAAAAAACAGTCTTATTAAGGTGTAATTTGTGTATCATATAACTCACCCATTTGAAGTGTACAATTCAATGGTTTTAAAAATATTCACAGATAGGTGCCACCATTACCACAATTTTTAGAACATTTTCATTTCTATATCATAAACCTCATAGACTTTAACTATTATCCTTCTATTCTCCCATCCCTACTCCAACCCCCAGCAACCACTATTCTTCTCTCTAAATCTCCCTGTTCTGGAATCATACAATATATGAGCTCTTGTGATTTTGACTTCTTTCACTCAGCTGATGTTCTTTGAGGATAATTTAGATTGTATAATTATTTTGTTATTATTGTATATTCTTTTTTTTTTAATTTTTTTATTGATTATTTAAAGCATTACATAGCTCATGATATATCATCTTTCATACATTAGACTCAAATTGTGTTTTGAACTCCCATTTTCACCCCAAATTATTGTATATTCTTAATTCATAATCAACTTCATTCCCTTTAATGGTTAAATAAATAATATTCCACCAAATGGTTTTACCCATTTTATTTATCAATTCATTGGCTTTTCAAAATTTGAGTTGTTTCTACCATTTGCTACCAGAAGTAATGTTTTATGCACATTAATGTACAAGTTTTTCCATTTCTTGTGGCCATACCTAAGGATGGGTTTCTGAGTCACTTTGTAATTCTGTATAATCATTTCTGAGCACTTCTTTACTTTCTGGAACAAGATGATTCAGGCTTATCTTGTACTTTCCCTGTCATCAGCCCTTTCCCAGGGTGCCCTGGGTACTTCAGGGGACAATGGCATTTAGAAATGAAAACTTGGGGGCTGAGGATATACCTCAGTTGGTAGAGTGCTTGCCCCTCATGCACAAGGTCCTGAGTTCAATCCCCAGCACCTAAAAAAAGAAAGAAAGAAAGAAACAAAGACTTGGATGTAGCCATGGCTCCTTATTATTAAGGCATCAATGCTCCCAAGTACTCTTGTGGCTGAAATTAGGAAATATAAGAACACGTATACATAAATGTACAGAAACATAACATGACTAACACACATTTACATCAATCTTTATTTCTATATCTGGCTGTTTTTTTTTTTAAGAGAGAGTGAGAGAAGAGAGAGAGAGAGAGAGAGAGAGAGAGAGAGAGAGAGAGAGAATTTTTAATATTTATTTTTAGTTCTCGGCGGACACAACATCTTTGTTGGTATGTGGTGCTGAGGATCGAACCCGGGCCGCACGCATGCGAGGCGAGCGCGCTACCGCTTGAGCCACATCCCCAGCCCAATATCTGGCTGTTTTTACAATCACAAATTATCATCAATACCTCCAATTCCAATTCAGGTGTTTAGAACAGCAGATGGGAATACCACAAGGTTTACAATTTTTTTTCTCCTTTTTCTTATTTAGAGCACTGACTACCAACAATGAAAAATCTAACTCATTTATACTTATTGGATCAGTCTCACTCTATTTAATGGATGCCTCATTCCCACTGTCCCTGCCCTATGTGGACACCTCCTCTGCTCTTTGGGGCTTTGGCACCTGCGCTGGGCCCATTTGTTCCTTGGATACCTGTTCGTCTGCTCAGGCTCTAGCAAGCTATGCATCAGCCCCGACCTGGAACTCGCCTTCAGCCCTTGAGGTCTCCAGCACCCTGCCCAGGACATCCCCACCGTCCTTCCCCCACATAGAAGCCTTCTCACCTCAACAGGCTCCGCCTCCCACACCAAGGTCTTGGAAGTCCTGCCATATCCCTGCAGGGCTGTCCCCTGAATCCCTGTTGGACTCCACTTGTTGTTGTCAGATGCCCTCTTCACCTCTCTCAAGTCACCTTTGCTGAGCTGGGGCCCAAGTGGACATCTATCTTCCTTACCTTGCTTGGGCTTTGATACCCCATGCTGGGTTCCCACCTGCTTGAACGCTTTCCTTTGACTCACTCTCTCTGTGCCCTGACTGTCCCCATCGGAAACATCCCTCTCACTTCACCTGAGCTCCAAGACTGTGTGCGGGACTTCTGCATCTCTGCCCCCCACCCCCGCACACCCCCACCTTGCTTGGCTCCACCTAAGTCTTCTGAACTAAATTGTTTTTTGAAGAAAAGAGAAGAGAAAGGGAGAGAAGGACAGAAAAAAGGAAAGGAAAGGAAATAAAAAAGAGAGAAGAAAGCAGGGAGAAAGCCAGGCATGGTGGGGCACACCTGTAATCCCAGCAGCTCTGGAGGCTGAGGCAGGAGGATTGCAAGTTCAAAGCCAGCCTCAGCAACTTAGTGAGGCCCTCAGCAACTCAGTGAGACCTTGTTTCTAAATAAAATATTTTTTAAAAAAGGCTGTGGGTGTTGCTCAGTGGTTGAGCACCCTTGGATTCAATCCCCATTACCAAAAAAGAAAAGAGGGAGGAAGAAGAAGGAAGAAGAGAGAAGGAGAAGGAGAAGAAAGAAGGTGAGAGAAGAAAGAGAAGAGATGGAATAAGAGAAAGACAGCTGTCTGGCAATTTTTTATTGAGTGGTAGACAGTGTGGGGGGCAGCTTCCAGAGGCTCTGGTAGATGTCATCTCTTTTCTTTCGAGAATTTAATTTCCTCTGGCAGCCCGCGAGGGTGCAGGTAAATCACCTTGGTGCAGTGAAACTGGTCTAGTTCCCGTTTGCCCTTATTCTTGGATATGGCTCTTCCTGGGCTCCCAACGGTAAGCCAGATTGGAGCAGGTGGAGCAAGGGACAGAAGTAGAGACCACTCTTATAAGAAGTGTGTGGGAAGAGAAGAAGATAGCTGGGAGGGTGACCTGGGAGGTTCAGGAAGACGGGAGTGAGAGATACTAGTGCTAGTGTGTGTTCCTGGGCAGGTGGGAAGGAAGTTCATCCAGGTGGAGGTGTGGTCACACAGGAAGACGGGGATAGTGGACGGCAGAGGAGGGTGGGCCCCGGAGCCTGAAGGAGTGTGGGCTTTGGACAGGAGGGTGATGTTCCCAGTACCACCCAGGGTTAGGGGAGGAAGGGATCAGGCTTGCTGGTCAAGGGTATAGGATTACGGGTGGGAAACTACCTGCCTCCCTATGCCACTTCTAGTTCCTGGGAATGGCTGGACATGCGGTTACTACACGGAGGGGCAGTCCAGGTATGATAGGAGTGGGAAAGGAATGGGGTACAGTGGGGGCTGGGATTCAGTCAGGGGAGAGGCTTCCTAAGGAGGGGTGGAGGGGAGGGCCTGTGAGGGTGGGCTAATTATGGGGGAGGGCTTAGTGAGAGGGAGGTGCTGGGTGGGACAAGGGGCTTTTTAAATTGGAAGGGTCAGAGGTCCCATCACTGTATCTAGCCAGGGATCCCCCTGGGAGAGGTGACTCCATCCCCACCCAACCCTGTCCCTTGCCTTCTAACAATGAGGCCCCAGCCCAGAGACTTGGAGTGGGCAGTGGGGAGGCTCCTCCTTGACTCATTCTTTTCCAGGCCTGGGGACAGAATGACAAGGGGGCCCAGACTCCAGCTTCTGCTGTGGGAGGGGCAGGGACGAGCCTCCCTCCTCCTCCCTGGCTGAGCCTTGTTGCCCCTGGGGTCCTGGAGCCTGGGAACAGGCGGAGGAGCAGGGCTGGGGGCTCGCTCTCCTCCTCTTCCACGCACCACGGGGAGCAGGCAGGGGACCTGCAGCTTCGGGCTGGATTTGTTCTCCTGCTCTTGGCACTTCTGCTGGAAAAATCGAAGCGCTCCCCCTTGGTACAGCCGAGGTGGAAAGGGTGAGCGTGGTGGGGAGGCTGTCCTGGAAGGGAAGTCAGGGGGCAGGCGGGGCCTGGCCTGGGAGAGCCTCTCCCCCGCTCAGCCCCCTGCCCAGCCCCCTCCGCTGCTTTCTACGTGGCTCTACAGGCCGGTCTGGGGTGGAGGAGCTGGTCCAGGACAGAGGGAGGGTTCAGCCCCAGCCCACAGCACCCTCCCTCTCCAGGGCTTGTCCCCAGAACAGTCTCCAAAGGGTGACTTAACATCCCCTGAGAGTCCTCAAAGGAACTCCTGGAAAGCTACTGTAAGAGGGAGGTGAGCACCTGAGACCTCCCTGGCCACGCAGGGCTTCTGCCCATCAGAGAGGCCAGCGGTGTGCCAAGAGGGTCCCCGGCACCCGCTGGGCATGTCCTGAACACCCCAGGACATGGGAACACCGTTCTCTGCATCCTCCCATGTCATCTTCAGAACCCAGGTTAGTCGACCCATTTTACAGGAGAGGAAACGGAGACCCAAGAAGTCAAGCGCCCCACCCAAGGTTGCCTTTCAGTGACCTGAACCCAGGTGTGCCTGGCCTTCCTACCAAGGCCAGAAACTCAGGAAGGTCCTCACTCCTTCACCCCAGAGCCTGGCCCCCAAACCCCTGAGCCATAAGGGAGAGCGCCTTGGAGGGACCCAGGAAAGGTCCCTGGACTGGCCCTGCCTCTTGGCTCAGTCCTGCTGTCTCTCCCACTGTCCCCAGCCCCTTATTTGGCAGTGAGGTGCCTCCTCCTGTGGAGCTAGCCCTCGCTCCACACGCTGCTCCCCCGGCCCCTCGCCTGGCCCCTTCCCCAGCTGGATGGAGAGAGGAGCCCAACCACTTTCTCCTGGAATCTGCTGCCTCGGCTTTCCAATGGAGGGACCATCTGGACTGCATTATGGCTGAGGAGAAAGCCGAGAGCTGGAGAATGGGAGTTGGCCCTGCAGCTCCCGTCTGCAGGAGGGGGGGGGGGGGCTCCATTCTCTTCAGGAGATGGGCCAGCAGCTGCCCCCACCTCTCCCTTCCCCAGAAGGAATAGATAAGAGATGTGCCCAGGAGAGGGTGACCTGGGGAAGATCGGACACTTCTGCAGCGCTCAGTTTGAAACTACTAATGGTACAAACCTTTGCATTTCATAAAGAAGACTGAGGTTCAGAGACAGGTAGTGACTTTCCCAGGGTCACACAGTGAATCATTGTGAACAAGACCAGGGTTAGAACACTTTTCACATATATGTGCATGTTAGGGGACCCTGGGAGTCCCCAGCAGAGCAAGGGGGCAGGAAAGAGGCTGGATTGGGTGTTTTTTTTTTTTTTCCCTGCAACCTCAAGACAGTGAAGTAAAGGGAAAGACACCCTGACCCCCAGGATAGTGAAGAACAGCCTTCATTCTTTTTGAGTCTCCATTCCTTGACCACTCCCTGCCCACAGGGTCCCAGATCCCCGAGGAAAGTTGGGCCCTGGAGTGGGGGTGGGGGGCCTTGGCGCTTCCTCTGGGTCCCAGGAGCCCCTCCCGCACGCAGCCCCAGCTCCAGACGTGGCAGGGCAGGCGGAGTGAGGTTTCCCTGCTCCCTCCCAAGTGCTGCGCTGGCGGCTCCTGAAATAAAAATCAAATGTGGGCTTGGCAGCGGGAGCAGGGTGGGAGAAGCAGCGCAGTGCAGCGCAGCGCTGGGCCTTCATTCTTTCCATTGTAACTTCACCTCCTAACCTCTGGCATTTTAATTATGTCTCCTACCCGCTGGCTGTGCTGGGGCCAGAGTCTGAGCTCACCCTTTCCTCTAGCCTAGGAGGGGGCCGCGCTGCGGGGACCCCAGCCCCAGCCTGCTCCCAGGCAGGAGGAGCCAGGCAGGGGGGCGCCAGGCCTGCTGCTCCGCAGTCCAAGGAAGGGCCTGGGGAGAGGCCCAGCTCCCAGGCACCCGGCCTGGCCCCTGAGGTTCCACGGGTGGGACCTCACACCCTCGGCTCCATTCAATGGTGGCATCTGTCTTGAGACAAGGCTGACAGTCCCACTGGCCCACTTCATAGGTGACCAAGCCCCTCTCAGGCTGGGCAGGAAGGTAGACCGAGCCCTGGGAAGAGGAGCAGGACAACCCAAACCTAACCATTTGCCTGTCTCCCCAAAAGTGGCTGCTGTTTCCCAGGGGTGCGTGAGGAGAGCGTTATTTTGATATTAAAACATACAAGGACTTAATGAGGGGCAGGGAGTGAAACGCATGTGCGAAAAGATTGGAAACAGATTCTCAGAGAAGATCTCTACTGGGGCCATCTGAAGACTCCAGGGAGCAGTGTCCTCTCTCTGGCATGGCCCTGGATCCAGGCGGGAGGTGGTCTCATCGGTCTGTGGGCCCTTCGTTCTGACCCCAGGCTGCCGTGGGGTTACCTGGGAGCTGGCAGGCAGCCTGGGCACCACCCCAGGGGGTGCAGAGGCCTTCAAGGCCCTGAGCTGGACTCTGTTCTTCTCTGTGTTGCCCTGGAGGTCAACTCCCACAGGACCAACCTCGACTCTCACCCCAGGACCACCAGCCCAACGACCAACCACAGCTTCCCGTTCTGTTCCCAAATGCTGAACTGTCCCTCGCCCCACGGCCGCAGAGTTCAGCCAGCAGGGAAAGCCATCTGGGGTCTTCTCTCTTGCCCTACCAGTGTCCCTTGACTGAATATTCCATCAACAAACAACACTGGGGCACCAATGCTGCCCCAGGCCTCCCTGTGGCCCATTTTATGTCCTCGGCCCTGGTGGAGTTTCCAGATGTACCGAGCAAAGCGCCAGTCACCATGTGGAGGGCAGAGACGGGGGACATGGAGGCCACAGAGGCTTCTGGAATGGGACTCCGGACCTGGGCTCGGGTCTGAAGAACACAGGAAAGGCTTCCCAGGGTGTGTGATGACTAGGCGGAGCCCGGAAGGAAGAGCATTGTGGCTCAAGGAACAGAATCTGTTAGGCTCAGAGGAAAGGGAATAAGAAGCAGCGTGGAGCCTACAGGAGCATGGGCCAGAGTGGAGCCGCCAGGCCCGGGAGCTGCAGGAGCCATGAGCAGTGTTTTAGGAAGTCCAAACAAGGTGTGGAGGGTGGGCTGGAAGGCAGCCAGCATGGAGGTGGGGTGACTGCCTCAGAGGCTCCTGCCAAGGACCCCGTGAGAAGTGATGGTGGCCAGGCCCAGACTGTGGCAGCAAGGAGAGGGGGCCCGATTGGAGACGTGACAGCCAGAAGCCGTGGGCCCTGGTGACCGACTGACAAAGGGTGAGGGCCTAAGGCTGACTCCCAGGTTTTCTGTTTGAATATCTGGCCAAGGTAGGGGGCCCCAGAACACGGAGGGTTTCTGGCACCTGTAGGGCATCCGGGTGGACGTGCCCATGGGGTGGCTGGATATGCAGAGGTGCCCTTGAGAAGGCGCAGGGAGGGACTAGGCCCAGGCCCCGGGGAAAGCTGGGAAAGGCAGGGCCTGCAGAGCTCCAGACAGAAACAGCCAGAGTTGCCCAAGGGGGTTCTTCAAGGAGGCCTGGCCGCAGAGTCAAAGCCCAGGGGTGAAGGGCCACCCGGGGCCTGGTGACGGAGACACTGCCTCTATCCCCAGCCCCCCTCCCTTTACACCCAGTCCTCCTCTACCCCACCCTTCACTGTTCCTAAACATCCCTCAGGTCACCTTCTCTCTTCTCAGAAGGCTCAATAGCTTTCCTAGGGACACGTGTCACACACCATGGCTCCAAAAATCGCACCCCCACCACCACCAACGACAACCCCTTGCCACAGACTCACCCACTGCTCCTGGAAGCTGGGGCAGAGAGGAGCCATGCTGCCACCCAGTCCCCCGAGCGCCTTCCTCCAAGTGAGCCCCCGTGAGGTATCAGACTCCAGGGAAGCCCAGTCCCCCCACCACCCGGGGTCTCATAGCTTATGGGAGGGTGAAGCCTTGAGTCCAGGCCCCACAGAGTGAGAGGGGATGTCCAAGGAGCTGTGGGCATTGAGATCCAGCAGAGGGAGCTGGGAGGGCTTCATGGTGGAGGTGACTGCGGAGAGCCTGGAGGGGCTGGCGGTCACGTGACACTGAAGTGAGGATGGAGTGAGGTGAGGAAAGGCTCTGAGGTGGGCGGAGGGCGACATCTGGGAGGCAGCCCCAGCTCAGGGCAGCTGATGACCCTGACGGTGAGGCCAGAGTGGCAGCAGGCTGCAAGGCGAGAGATGCCATCATGCAGGCCTGGAGGCCCGGGGCGGTAGACTGCCCACTGCTTCCTCCACCCCCAGGGCCGAGGCGTCTGGTGCTGTCTCCCAGACCATCCCCCAGACCCGATTCATTCATCGGGAAATATTTCTGGAGCTCCCATTCTGTGCTAGGCAAGTGCTGAAGATAATGTGAAATAGGAAAAAAAAAAAAAAAATCCCTAACACGAACTCCAAGTTCCAGGTGGAGACAGACACCACAAAGTCTTAAGAAAAGAAAGGCTACAAGTTAGGATTATGATGGGGCCACTGTTTCAAGGCAGGGCCTGCATCCTGTGGCCCTTGCAGACTTCAGGCTCTCTGGGGCAGCCTGCACCTCCTCCATCAGCTGGAGCACCCGGGGACAGACGTGGAACATCTGCACCAAGAGCTGAGGCATCTCAGAAGCCTCTCAGGAATGGCTGCTTCCCCACCCGCTGGCCACCCAGCAGAGCCCACCACAGCCACATCCCTCGGCTAGCAGCCGTTCCTGGTGCCTCGTGGTGTGAGGAGGGCTGAGACCTACAAGTGGAACCCCCAAACCTTGGCAGGAACTGCCAGCTTCTGTCTACTGCTAAAGGAGGAGAGGGGCAGAGGGGACCAGGAGGGACCCTGGAGGTGAGCGGGATCTTGGAAGTCCACCCACCCATCCCTGCCCCCTGCTTCCCAACCAGGACGGAGTGGGAGGGCTTCCTTCTCCTCCCATATACCCCCCTACCCCATTAAACCCTTAAATTAACCTCAACCTCACCCAGAGAGGAGAGAGTGCCCCAAAATAAATCCTAAATTACATGCTACTTGGGGGCAACCACAGCTCTCCTTCCTGCCTCTCCAACAAGCAGACCCGCCCTTCCCAAAGATGGGGGCCTCCCCCCAAAGGGGTTATTTATACAGCTCCGGCTCCCCTCTTTGTTGTCTGGCCTGTTGTCCTTGGGTGAGGCCTGGCAGGCTGCGTAGCTCTCCTCGGGGCTGCAGGGAGTGGGGGAGGCTGGACACACTCCGAGTCTCCCGGGCCCAGGGCAGAATTGATGGTCCACACCAGGCTACTTTGGGGCACTGTTAACACAGGTCATGGGGTAGATTTTTGACTGTCCCAGGGACACCAATCATCTAGTCACCCAGAGATGGGATTAAGACTTCAGGCTCACTTAGCACTCATTCTCCAGGACAAGTGAGAGAGGGAGGGACGGAGAGGGAGAGAGAGAGAGAGAGGGGAGAGAGATCTGCCTGGGTCTCCTCCCACACCACTGGGCAAGGTGGGGCAAGCTCTGGCTCCAAGGACCCCAGGCACAGGGGTGTCCTGGGGGAGACTTTGGACAAAGAGGGAAATGATGTGGCTATTTTGAGACCATGGACTTGGGTGAAGGTCTCCCTGGACAATACCACCTTCCATTTTGGGAACCTGACCCCTGCTGCCCTGGAGAGTAGAAGAAGGGGAGGGAAGAGAAGACAAAGAGAGGAGAAGAGAGCGGGAGTGAGAGAGAGGAACGAAGGAGAGAGCGAAAGTCAGAGAGAAGCAGAGATGGACAGTGACGGAGTGGGGGAGGGGAGGGGTGCTTCCTGAGCCCCTGACCTGGCAGCCCCCCTCTATCTGAGTGGCACCTGTGAGCCTAGACCCCCTGCCTGCTGCCCACTGGCTCCTCGGCTACCCTCCTCTGCTCTCAGCTCGGCCACCTATGAGGGGTGTAGGGCCTCTGCCTGTGGACAGCCCCAGGGTCTCCTCCTGGTCCTCCATCTTCCTCTTGCCCAGGCCAGGCAGGGTGCCTGCTCCCTATCCCCTCAGCCCATGGAGTTGTCTGGCTCCACCATCTTGTCCATCCTCTGTCTCAGGCAGCCTGGCTTCTGCTTGAGGCCCCTCATTTCTCCCCCAGCAGGCCTAGCGCCCCAACCTGCCTGTCTTCCCCTGAGGGGTAGGTGCCAGGCAGCCTGTCCAGAGGGAATAAGTGCCCAGCGGAGGGGAGCAGGGAGGCTGGGAGAGCTCCAGGAGCTGCTCCCTGGTCTGCATCCCAGCAACAGGACAGAGATGCCTGGGGTCGGGTGGGGCTGAGTGGTGGCATCTCAGTGTCTGGAGGATAGGTCCACATTCAATTTCCCAAGTCCTGCGGGTGCTTTAGGGGATGGGGCTTAACCTCTGACAAGAGGGAACCAGGACAGCACAAGGGAGGCCACCCAATCCCACCACTGACACGGTGTGTGCACTCACAAGCAAAGTGTGCCAAGAAGTGGGCCAGGGACACTGGGGAGAGGGAGAGTGTGTGAGTGGGAGTGTGTGTGTGTGTGTATGTGAGAGTCTGTGAGTATGTGTGTGTGTGTGTGTGTGTTATGTGTGTGTCACGGGAGGGAATAGAGGATTTAACCTGTGCCGTCTCTGAGGGGCAGGGACTCCTGCAGCAGGTGGGGAGACAGCCGCAGCAGCCCTCCCTCCTTGGAGGAAGTGACACGTCTCCCAATTAAACTTGATTATCCGTCTGCTGGACGGCCCCCATGACCCCCACCTGCCCAGAAAACACTGTTTATGGGCCTGGGGCATCAGCCCTGTCATTTAGCTGGAGGAGGCAACCCAGCCCCGGCCAGGAGCCCAGCCTGGTGTGAAGAAGCAGTGCCCAGCCCGCAGGCACCACCCAGACACTTAGTGCCCTGTTTACCCTGGCCTGGGCGGCTGGCACAGGTGGGCCTCTCCAGGGAGCGGCTGGTAGTCCTGCCAGCAGACCTACCTGGAGGCCAAAGAGGAGGCTGGGACAGCAGCTCTGCTGGTCAGAGAGGTGCCCAGCCTAGAAGCACACCACACACTACAGCTTATAGGGCACCAGCCCCAAGCTGAGGGGCTGCTCAGCTGCCTCACAAGACGCATCACCCAGCCCAGCGCCTTGTGAGAGACACGGCAGCTCCAGGAGTCTGGGTGTCACATCCCCAAGGACCCTATGACCTGGCAGGCTAAAGGAAGTCCAGGGCCTGATGGGCCTGGATCCCTCTACTTCCGGGGTGGAGAGGTCTGCCCTCTGCACCCACGGGCACAAGTGACTAGGCATACTTTGCCACAGCCCCTTGCCCCACTAGAGTCA
The DNA here is from genome assembly GCF_964194105.1 of Spermophilus citellus. Lineage (NCBI taxonomy): Eukaryota > Metazoa > Chordata > Mammalia > Rodentia > Sciuridae > Spermophilus > Spermophilus citellus. Next base: position 49,069,353 of record NC_138199.1, on the reverse strand, counting down.
GTGACTACAGATACTGTCTCCTCATTCCTCTATCGTGTGGACTGTGTGGACCAGGCCCCACATTCTCCCCTAGCACACCCCCAATACATAGCAGCTCCCAAAACCCAGCCCATAAACTCAGCTCACAAGGCCAGACGCACCATGCTCACCCAACACCCCCAACCCAGCCCCTTCCCCTTCCCCACGTGTGACCTATATTCCAACAACGAGGCCGTGTGCACACTCACATGCACACGCAAACTCAAGTCTTCTGCACCCCTACAATCGCCTCCCAGTGCCGGGCTTCAAAGTTGAGTCCTGGGCTTCTCCCTGCCCCTCCCCCTCCCGTCTCTCCCCGTCCCCTCCTGTCCCTGCCCCTCTCTGGCTTGCTGACCCCTACCTTCACCCTCTCTCTCCTAGCCAGCCTCTCTCCCTGAGGCCTCAGTCTCTGCATATTCTCTGCAACACGATGGGAAACTGGGAGTCTGCACCCTTGGGCAGCTCCAGGCAGCTGCCACTTCACCCATCCTGGGGTTTCTAGGGGCTGGGAGCTCAAGAGGATGGAGAGCAGCAGCTGGCAGTGGCTCCAGGCCTCACATCCCCCCAGGGACCGCCCACCCTCCCCATTCCAGGCTGAGTCATCCCCACATCTGGAACAGGCCCATCTGGAGGAGCTGCAGCCTGTGCGAGAAGCTCCACGTGGACACCCCTTCCCCCACAGGCGATCTCGCCCCCACCGGGATGAACAGTGGGGATCTGGTTCCCAATCCCCACCTGGAGCAGGTCCCTAGTTACCTGGCAGGCAGGAGGGCCAGCCCCAAGCTAGGACACCCATTGCCCACAGACCTGTCCCCAGTAGCAGTTAACAGCGGCCACTGGGTGCTCATCACAATGGGCAGGACCAGAAGCACCGGCCCTGGAGGAGCCAGATCCAGAGCTGGGGGAGGCAGCGGGCTGGAGAGCCAGGCCCTGAGGAGGCAGTGGTTTGGCTTAGCAGGCAGCAGGAGTTTATCCTGGCTTGTGGCCCTGAAGCCAAACATCCTCCACTAACCTCCAGACACATCAAAGCCCAAAGGGAAGGGGCCCTTCAGTAGAGGAAACCTGCAGTCCTGGAGGCCTGACAACCTGGCTCCGGGCACAGGACCACCCTGTCCCACTCCACAAGCCAGGCTCAGGCTGGGCACAGCAGCCCTGGAGGAGGTGGGCAGGAAGGGTACTTCTACCCCAGCCCCAGCCTCCTCACCCCACTCTTCAGTGCTTCAGTGGGGGTGGCTGCTTAGCTTTGGCCCCCATACAGGGCTCCCTCCCAAACTTGTGTCCCCTCCCTCAGCCCCCTCTGACCCCCTCCCAGGCTGGGAAGGTTGATGGGGGAGTCCCTGCGCCCCACTCTTTCAGCCCCAGCCTGGAAGAGGAGTGCTGCTAAATGATGGGGAAACTGACTTGACCCCCTTTGCTCTGCAAACGCCCCCATCCACATGGACAAGGGGGAAACGGAGAGGGCAGGGGGCTCAGGGGTGGGATGAGAACTGAGCTTCAAAAAATAGACACTGAAGTGGAATCAGAAGGCGAGAACTGGGCCACAAGCCATGGGGCCTCTCTGGGGGGCAGCAGGGCCAGGGGGAGGGAGGGGGCTGCGAGGCGCTAACAAGGGAAGGAGGAGGCGCTAACAGGGCCGCTGTGGAGAGGGGTCCTGGAGCCAGCCCTGCAGGCCCCTGCAGATAAGGAGCCGGGGTGACCAGGCGCGAGCACCACATCACTTCCAGCAGCTGGGCTGAGGTGCGCACCCGCACCCGCACAGACGTGGACTCACGTGCACGCGCCCTCACATGCGTGCGTGCACATAACTGGAGCCAAGTGTGTCCTCAGCTGGGAGCCAGATGATGTGGCTGCTTAGGGTGGCCAGGATTTGAGGAAGAATGTGTCTCGGCCGCCTCCTCTCCCCGCCCCTTCTGGCCTCACTGTTTGCCTTCGGAGCTGCAGGAGGGATGCTCCCAGGCTGTCCCTGCTCCCTGCCCCCTGTGAGGGCACAATCTAGCCGTCTGAGCCCCCAGACCATTCAGAGGCCCTCCCTTCAATCTGCCTGGCCCCCAGACACAGGCTGCCCTGAGTCCCCAGCCACCACGAGCTCCTGTACCATTTGGATCTGAGACCCAGAAACTCAGAACAGGGTGCAGAAGAGCTCTCTTTCAAGGGGCCAATAAAAACAGAGCTGGAAAACCAGAGACCCCAAATTTCTTTGTTCTCTCTAGCTCCAGGGTCCTATCTCGAAGAGTAAACAGTGAGGATATGATCCGGAGTAGGACTGGACAGGGGGAGGGGGCAGGGAAATCGTGGGGAGAACAGCGCCAGAGGGAGCGCACTGGGAGCACTTGAGACCTTGGACCTAGCTTCAGTTCAGCCTCTCCTGCTTGTGTCTTGGTGGCTCTGCTGCTCCTTAGCTCTGATCCCCTTCCCCACTGTCCCCACCCCACTCTCCATCCCTACTGAACCCCCCTCCCCATCTCCTGGAGGTATTTCCCCCTCCACCCCTGGCCTGGTCCCCGGAAACCTACACTTTGGAAGGATAATTGTTCCCAAATGCAGTCTTTGTCTCTGCTAAGCCTTGGGGAAGGTGAGCGTCTGTAGGCCCTCCAACCCACTCATCAGGATAATAAGCTGCCTGCACTGCTAATTGTCAGGTGGTAATGCCCTCCCTCCAACCTCCAGGCCCACAGGTTGGTGGCTCAGACTTGGGGTCAACTCCAGAAGCCATATTCCCCACCCCACCCCCATCACCCCAAGAAGGAAGTCTGGTGGGCTTCCATTTCCAAGGAAATGCTAGAAAGGAGATGGAGACCATGGTCCCCTGGCCAAGAAGTCTCATGAGCAGCCCCCTGCTGACTGCTTGCTCCTGGAGGGTGGACTTAAGCCAATATCCCTTGTGACACCCTTAGGGGTGGCCCCGCCTTGCGGGGGCTCTCTTGCTAGGAGGGGGTGCATGAGTGTGAGCATACCCTTGGGGGCTGGGAGCAGACTAGGGGGGTTTCCAGTGGGGATGAGGAGTCCAGTCAATCTGTACGCCTCCTTCAAACTGAGAGTCCCTCACCGGGGACTTTGGAAATGAATTTCCTCTCTCCTTGGAAAGATCTGGCCCCTGACCTGGGAGGCCCCTAACCAGCTTCGATTCAGTGACAACAGGACCAGTGTTTACTTGGAACAAAGCACCATGGGAAATGAAAGCTGAATCAGAGCTGGCAAGCCCCTGCACCCTGGTGGGGACATTAGGACGGTCCACACATCTTTGAGGGAGAATGGCCAAGGGCTGTCCAAGGCCCAGGGAGAGGAGAGGCGCAGTGGGGGAGGGAGCAATCACTTCTTGCAGGAAGATCCAAGTCCCGGAAGGCTTTCTGGAGGAGAGGGTATTTGGGCTGAGCCTTGAAGAATTTGCTGGGTTTCAGACAGGAGGATGAGGAAGTGTTCTAGGTGGACAAAACTGCCCAGCAGAGGCCAGCAGAGAGGCAGAGAGGGTAGGGTGAGGGGCTGGAGAGCAGGGGAGGAGGGCAGGGAGCTCACATGGGAAGGGCTGGTAATGGACTCTGATGGTCTCCTGAGATGGGACTTGTCCAGGTGGCAGTGGGAGCCTCTGAAGGTTTGAAGCAGGAGAAGTCACATGTCTCACCAGGGGCTACAGGGAGTCCAGCCTACAGACCTCATGGAAGGTGTCACTGATGAGCCAGGCAGCATGAGGGCGATGGCAGTGGGGATGAGGGGAGGGGACACCTGGGACAGGCACAGTCTCCTGTCTGTCCTGAGAGCTCTCGGCCTGAGGGTAGAGGTGGGCACCGTGCTCAGAGGGCTGGGAGCAGAAAGGAGAGTGTGCACCAGGAACAGTAGAAGCACTTGGATCTCCAGACCGAGGGCCACTTCCAAGAGTGGTCCTACCAGGTCATCCTTTGAAGTGCCCACTAGCCCAGCCCTCTCTAACCTACTAGCAGAGGGGGCTAATGAGCCAGGTATGTGCAGCGGTGCCAGAGAGCCCGGGTGGCCCTGGGAGGGAGGCGAGACTCTCAGTTCCTGGGCATCTCACTCTGCCTCTTGTTGGAATGGAGCGAAGAGCCCCTTGCCACTTTTCTGTACCAGGAACAAAAAACATCAGCCAACATTTGTCTGTACTGTACGCCAGACACTGAGGAGCTCTATCATACCCACAACAGTCTATGTGGTGTGGGAGGTACTCTTATACAACTCCTAGCCCCAACTTTAGCAGAGCAGTTTAGAGAGGCACAGAGAAGGGCAGTTTCATGTCTAAGGTCACACAGCATACCAGAGTAGGTGGCATACTCACATGACACAATACTGCCCCTACAGGCAGAGCCAAGCTACAGCAGAGCATTCGGCCAGTTTGGCAGAGAGCCCACCCAGTGTCCCACTAGCTGTTACAGGTATTATTGACCACCGCAGTATGGGGGAGTGGGAGTGTGCTAAGTGGGACCAAACTCAGTCTGGCTCTTTCCTCTTGGCTGGGCTGGGCCAGGCTGGGCATGGCTTCCACCCCCAACTCCCAGTGGGGCTTCCTCCAAGGGAGAAGCAGCTCCGCAGGCGGAGGTGTGTCTGCCTGTGCTGGGTGTGGGGTCCCAGGACCTGTGTGGTTCTGGTTCTGACTCAGCCCTCATGTCCTGTGTGACTTGGCCTTCCCGCTCCTCTGGGCTCCAGTTGCCTTCTCAGAGAAGGGAGTGGGTGGGCCTGCTGACCTCGCAGGCCCTTCCAGCTGGGCCCTTGGAGGACACACAATCAGTCCGTTCTTTAATAAATGGGCCAGGGAGAAGGCGAGAGCATATGAAGATATTTTGACTTTACTGCTCTTGGGAAACCCCAGATGGAATCTGGTGTGGAATCCACAGGGACCCACTGCATGAGGTCTCTGGGTCACCCCACCCCCATGTCCCGGCATGCCTGAGCAGACCCATGCACGCAGGCGCGGGTTTCCCTTCCAGTGTGGGATTAAGTGTGGAACAGAGGGGTGCTGTCCCTGCACGGGACCCTCCTACCCCCAGACAAGAACAGTCCCTTCTCTGCTCAGCCTGGGGCCCCATGGAACCCCTACCCCGCATCTGACTTCACCCACCAGGAATGCTGGAACCATGGTGAATGCTGACCAGGGCCTGGTGCTCTTGACCTGCCCTGGGACCACCCACCTCTGGGCTCCTTGCCCCTTCCCCATCTGCAGGAAGGAACATGGAGGGGAAGTTTGGTGTCATGGAAACAACTGGGGCCCCTAGGCAGGTTCTGGGGATCCTTTGGACTCTATCCAATGGGGCAAGTTCCAGGGACCTCGCTTTTTCCACTGGGAAGGATAGGGCTGTCCAATTTAACAAATAAAAATGCTCGACACCTATTTAACTTTGAATTTCAGATAAACAACAAATAAATTTTAGTATAAGTCCATCCCCAAGTGTTGCATGGGATAGACTTTATTGGGGGGGGGGGTGCTGGGGATTGAACTCAAGGGCACTCAACTGCTGAGACCCATCCCCAGTCCCATTTTGTATTTTATTTAGAGACAGAGTCCCACTGAGTTGCTTAGCACCTCGCTTTTGCTGAGGCTGGCTTTGAACTGGCGATCCTCCCGCTTCAGCCTCCAGAGCTGCTGGGATTGCAGGTGTGCACCACCACACCTGGCGGAATATACTTATACTAAAAGAAAATCACTTGAAGTTTATCTGAAATTCAAATTTAATTAGGCACCCTTTTTCTAGGAATCCTAGATGCAGGTCAGGTGGATGCAGGGACCCAGAAGGGGAGTGATGTCAGGCTCCCCTCCTCCTGCCCCTCCTTGGGGCACTGGTGCCTGCCTTGTTCCTTCACCTCTCCAGCCCTCCCAGTCTCCCACCAGGCCCTTCTCAGGACACCTTCCTCCCTCAAGCTCAGCCATTCTTCTCTTCCCTAAGACCCACACCTCTGTAAGGCTCCAGGCCTGGGCAGGGTGGCAGGGAGGGGAAAGGGGTGCTGGTCTAGTGGGACTGTGCAGGGACAGGGGCAGAAGCCCAAGTGAGCAACAATTTCACTAAAGCGGTGGAAATGTGAGTGGTGTTGGGAGAAGGTTCCAGCACTCTCAGGACTAGGTCCCCTTAGGAAGGGAGGCAGTCTGGGTCTACTGCCAACAACAGGGGAAGAGGTGAGAGGTGCTCGCTCCCATCCAGCCCAGCCCATTCACCAAGCACCTAGTCACTTTAGATTGGAGACTTTAGACTTTAAATAGAGGAGGAATTTCTGGGGCCGGGTCCCTTTTGAACTTGTCTCAGGAGACTAAAAGATTCCATTTTTTGTTTGTTTGCTTGTGCATGGGTGATTGAACCCAGTAGCATTCTACCTCTGAGCTACATCCCAGCCCTTTTATTCAATCTCATTTTGAAACAGGGTGTCACTAAGTTGCCTAAGCTATCCTGGAACTTGTGATCTTCCTGGCTCAGCCTCCCCAGTGTGCCACAGGCACAGGCACCCGGTTTGGGGGGAAGATTTTATTCTAAGGAGTGAAAAAGGTCAGAGGGGAGTGAGAAACAGAGACAGAGAGACAGAGGGAGATACGAGAGAGATAGAGAGAGAGAGAGAGAGAGAGAGAGAGAGAGAGAGAGGATAGATATGGGGGGAAACGGACAGTAGACTGGTGGTCAAACGCAGTCATGGGAAATGGAAACAGAAAAATAGACACCTCCACTGAGACCAACAGAATAACATCAGAAACGGACGGGAAACAACTGGGATCCACAGAAATCGGGAGAAACTGGGTGCACACAAAGATGGGGGGGGGGGGAGCCAAGACAGGAAATCACAGGCTGGGGAAAAAGGGAAGATACAAAGAAGTTCAATGGGACAGATAGCAAGCTCAGGAGAGAGGAAGAAACAGGCGAGAGACAGAGAAAAGCGGAAGGGACAGGCAAGGAGGACTGCTGTCCTAAGGAACCAAGATGCTACTGAGGGGCGAGGTCCCAGTGGAGAGGTGCGGCGCCTTAGTCCTGCGCCTCGCAGGGCGACCCTCCTCTTTCCCCAGGGCCCACTACCGCTCCATTCCGCCCTGTCCGGGGTCGCCCGCTTATTTTTACACCTCCAGTCGGGTGGCCTCAGTTCTCGTCCCTCGTCCCCACCGGCCACCCTACCAGCTCGGTGGGGACCGCTAGGAGGGCGCCAGGTCCCAGCCCCACCGCCCAGCCCCACGTCCAGTCTGCGCGCCTCGGGCTCCCGGGATCCGCGCTGGGCGATGCTGCCACCTGACGGCCAGACTTCGTCCGCACCGCGAGCCTGGAGGGCCGCGAGCGGTGGCCGTCCAGGGGTCGGAATCCCGCGGCTCGCTCCCGTTCCGCAACGGCCTGGTCTTTTAGGAATCCCGATGGGCCTGCTTGCCCGCGCCCCCGCTCATCCCGCTTCCTCTGTCCGGGTCATGGACCCGGTGGGAATGTCTTTAACCACAGGACCTTAATTTCGCCTTTACGCAAAGAGGAAATGTACACCTGCCACAGGACTTCAAGGGCCCGGGAACTTCAATGCACCAATGCTGTGTTCTGGGTCTGAATCAGAATCTCAGGTCACTTTGAAATCCACCAGGCCGCCCTCTCTTACCCCCTCCTTTCTTGAAATACAATGGGGTGAATCTTGCACGCAACACCCAACACACACTCCAAGCCTTCTCCTCCCTTTCCTTAAACCTCTGCCCCCCTGGGAGTCCAGATGAGAAGAAGCTTCCAGGGCCCTACTCCCCCTGCCTGCATCCCCTCTCCCATTCCCTGACAGGCACAGAACCACTTCCTTAATTCTAGGATTCAGGGACACAGGATTTAGAGGGTAGCCTAAATCCTGTGGTACCTAAGCAGTCTTGAACTGACCCCACGACTTTTTCTTTTAATCAATGAATCTTTTCTACCTTGCAATTCCCCAAACCCTAGCAAGACTTCTTCCGCCGCCCCTCCACGTCTCTCCCTTCCCGGCTCTCTGCCCCAAGACTGATCCAGCCCAGGTGCATCAGCTCCGCCCCCATTCCGAGGCGGGGCCCCATAGGTGGAGAAAAGTGGGAGAGGTCGCGGCCCCGCCTCTGCGCTCCTCCCGCTACACACGGAAGCTCAGCGACTTTGGTGCTAGGATGTCGGACGCCTGGGTCCCAAGCCTAGCGCCCACCTTGCTTCTTAGCCTGCTGGCTGGCCCCCACCGCGCGATCGCCTGGGAGGTAAGCCTATGGAGGTTTTCTGGCCCTACCCTATTGGGCAGGGGCATGCCTCTGGAGCCTGGTCACCATCTCCCATTGTCAGGACTTCCTTGTGAACACACGCAATTAGCAACTTCCTTTTTTTTTTCTTTTTCTTTTTTCTTTTTTTCCCCTAGAAATGGAGGTGGGGGCACAAAGAGAGGCCCTGGGAAAACCTAGGCTCCTTTACCTTTGGGGGTAGTGTGTAGTGGGACCACATCTGCCTCCACCCCTCTGACACCTTGGGCCTCTGAGTGGAACTTTGACCCCCATGTTAGCTTTCTTGTCCTTCCAACTCTTTCCCTGTCTGCGTCAGAAAGCTGGGCGTGAGGTCTAGACGCTGGGCCAGGTGTCTCCCCAGCTTGTTCCTTCAGGGCTGGTTGACCTTGGGGATGTCTCAGACCTCTCTGGGACTGTGTTCCTCTGTGCCTTAGAGGAGAGGAGGTTCCCTCACCTCTTCTAGGGGTGGGGATAGAGTTCCAGCCTGTAGTAGCATTTGGCCTGGCTGCCTGACCCAAAGCTGGGGTGACTTCTGAAACCTCTGATTTTTAAAGAGAAGCAGCATTTGAGCCCTGCCCTCCTCTTGCCCCAGGTGGGATTTGAGGAATCCCTGGGTGGGGATCTGAGCTCTACAAACAACAGGAGATGGGTATGCTGTCCTGGGATGGCCGATAATTCTGCCAAGTGACATGGGACTAGAAGAGGCATTTTTAACTTCCTTCTGTTGGAGAATCTGAGGGAAGTCTGGAGCTTGCTCCCCAGGGTAAGAAGGTGGTATTCCTTCTGCCTCAGTGGATGATCAGCATGGCAGCACTGAATTGAGCATCCTCTTAACGCCCCTCAACAGCCCCAGGGGCAGGCACTGTTAACAGCCCTCATGCAGAGAAAGCTGGGGCTGCTCCACATTGCCTTGATACTTTGTAAAACTCAGGCTCTGAACCACCCCAGACCAATGGCCTGCTGGTTAAGATGAGGAGAGAGAATCCCTGAGAAGGTCTCCTCCCCCTCCCAAATGGAAACTGGGAGTAATTTATTAAACCTGTTAATTTTCCATCACTTCTCAGTTGGGGTCCCCAGGGAGAGAGGAAGGACAGGATATGGGATCTGAGAGGCAAGAGGCATGGCTGAGTGCCTGGATCGCGTGGTTTGCTTTCAGTTCTATAAGTCACCCCTGTGTGTTGTGTGATTCCGGAGACACCCTCTCTGGGTGTCTCTGACCTCTGCAGTTTCCTTCCTCCTCTGGACCTCACTAAAGGACAGAGCTTATGAAAAGATACTTAACCTGAGACTGAGATAAGAATATCATTTGGTACTCTTATCTTTATGGTTGTGATTAGCACATGAAATGCTATTTTTATTATTATTACTCTGTGGTGCTGGGGATTGAACCCAGGAATTCATACATGCGGGGCATGTACTCTGCCACTGAGCTGCATCCCCAGTCTTTTTATTTTTATTTATCATTATTATTTTTAAAGACAGGGTCTCACTAAATTATCTCAGCTGTCCTCAAACTTATGATCTTCCTGCCTCAGCCTCCTGACTAACTGGAATTACAGATGTGTGCCACTGTGCCTGGCTGCTATTTTAATGATTTTAAATAAAGTGTAAAGATAATGGTGGTCTTGCCAAAACTGGCTTTCTGTTCCTGAGCCCTGGTTGTTTGTTCCAGGTAGCTAGGACAGGGAATGGATAATCTCATTTCCTTTGTCCCATACCTGTATCCCTCCCCCAGAGTCTGGGAGCAGACAGCATTGAATTAAATGAAACCAGGTAATCACTGAATGATCATTCATTCATTCTGCAAATGTCTTGATACCGGGTTTTTCAGCAGTGATAAAAACAGACAGAAATCCCTGCCCAGGTGGAATTCCCATTCTCCTGGGCAGACAATGAACAAGGAAAGGTCAAATGTCTAGTATTATGGGCGTTGACAAGGGATGTGGAGAACGGGTGCTGAAGAGGAAGGAGGCAGGGAGAGGAAAGAAGGCTGGAGGCCTCCTGGCCACTCTCATGGATTCTCTCTCCTCATCCTAACCTGGGCAGGGATCTGAAGGATGAATGGAGACTCTGGCAGGGTAAAAGGTGTGTTTGCAAGGGGAAGAAAGGGGACCAGGGACAGCAGAGGGGGAGGGGCTAAGGCTGCTCACTGGGGTCTGTACCCCAAGGAGCCACTGAAGAGCAAGGTTGGTAGGTGATCTGATTTGCATTATAGCAAGAGTCATCCTGCCTGTAGTGTCCTGAGTGAGTTGGGCAGGGCAGGAATGAGGAAAGCTGCTGGTCCCTGGACCACAGATCTTGTGAGCATAGAACGGGAGGAGTGATCAGGAGGAGTGAGCTTCCAGACTTGGGATGAATGCATACGCTGGGGGGTGCTGGGAAGGGAAAGGACAGTCTGCTGGCCAGGGGTCAGCTGACCTCCAAGTCATGACCTGGGGACATGGTAGAGGGAAGAAGGGGCTGAGTCCACTGGGGATTTGCTGGCTGTGACACACCTGAGCAACATCTGATTGGAGACCCTCGTCTCTCAGTGTATGAGTCCTGACCTCTGCCTCTTTTTTCTTCCACAGGAGGCACCCAAATGTAATATCTTCTTGTAAGTCTGGGCCTTTGGTTAGAACTTCTAATCTGGGGAGGGGAAGGGAGGGACAACCCAAATAATGCCCTGTCTGACCTTCCTGGGTGGGGAGGCAGATAGCTCATCCATTATCCTCACCTCCCACTCCAGTCAGAAACCATCTCCCTCCCTCTCCAGAGAGGGAGAGAGGGAGAGAGATCTTCCCTCCTTCCCTCCACCAGCCAACCCTGGGGAGCCCCGTGCTTGTGGGCAGGTCAGTAGCTTAATCCCAAGCCCTCCCACTGCAGTCTCAGGTCCTGGAGGGTGGTGGGCAAACTGTCTTTGCTGACACTAACATATAAATAAACCTCAAGGAGCCTGAGCACAGTGAGGAGGGGCTGGGGCTAGGGTGTTTGGGCAGAATGTTTCCATCAAGTCAGCATCGAATGTTCCAGAAGCCCCTTTCCCCACCTACCTTACACCCCATGGGTGCTATGGAGGGTTTGCTCCTCCCCCTTGAGTTAGCTCCGCTAACTGGGCATTGCCTGTCTGTCTGCATCGCCTGGGTCAGTGAGAGATGCTGCAGCTGCCCGGGGAGGCTGCGGGGTATTCACTCCCCCACTTTATAGCGGGGGAAAGTAAGGCCCAGTAAGGAGTAATTCAGAGCAGGACTACAAGGCCTTCATGAGAGGCTCCTGGAAACCAGGCCCTGCCACTCAGCCCAGAGTGGGGCCTGACCCCTGCCCCACTAAGGGGGCTTGAGCCTCGAGTGTATGGGTGTTTGGGGAGGCCAGGGTCCTTCTGCCTCTCCACTGATAATTTCTCTGTCCCTGAGCAGCACCTGCACCCAAGGACACAGATGCTGTGGTTACAACTGCTGCCAGGAGATGACAATCTTCTCCGGCCCCTTGAGGTGAGCCCAGGATCTCTGGTACTATCCATGGAGGGACCTGGTCCACACAGGACAGTACTGGACATCCTGCTGTGGGGCTTGGGTGGGCCCGGGAGGGGAGTGTGGTGGGGTGACCTGCACTCAGGGTGATGTTGGCGGTCCCCCACCCTAGGATTTTCATCATCATCTTCCTCGTCATGCTACCCCTCGTGTGCATCTGTGGCCTGGCTAAGCGCTTCTGTAGCAAATGCAGGGAGCTGGAGAGGGAGCCTGCAGAGGATCACCAAGGGCTCCCAGGCCCACCCTCCATTTCCCCACAAGAGAGGGCCATGGCACCTACCTCTGAGCCCCCACCACCCTACAGCGAGGTGGGTCTCTCTATCTCAACCCCTGACTTGCTCCTGGGCTAGCTGTCCCTCACAATTGTCCAGATTGTTACAGGGACAGGATTGGGCCTCAGTTATCCCAGCTCTTCAACCCTGGAGAGGGTTCTGATATCATAATTGCACCCTCCCTCCCCTGGGCCAGTGAACAGGCCTTCACCCACATGGGGGTGGTGATGGCCAGGTCCAGGTCCTAAGACACAGTGCCCTCTTTTCCCTGCAGGTTATTCTGAAGCCGGCCCAGGTCCTGCCTCCCACAGAGCCGCCCCCTCCCTACAGCTTCAGCCCTGAAGAGTATGCTGGGGTGCGGAGGGGCATTGACAACCCAGCCTTCTGAGCCCCTCCTCCATCTCCTGGAGAAAGCCTGAGACTTCGGGGACTCCTGGAACATCCCCAACCATCTTGCCACGTCTCTGGTCCTTCTTGGATTTAACTTATTGCTTTTTCTGCCCTCATTCCTCTCCATCTGCCTCTTATCCTAAGGGCTGGGTCTCCGAGCCACAGTATCCCCTCTTCCAAGTTAGAGGCTGCCAGGAGGAAAATATCCACAGATGAGGTCCCTGCAGTGGACTAGGCTGCTCTGCAGACTAGGGGCAGAGCTGTCGCTGGAGACACACAGATCATGACTGGACAGCTAGCTCTGATACTATGGAGGCACTTCTGTACCCCGGGGAGGTTGCACGGGGTGAGCCACCTTGAACTCCACCTGAATGGAGAAGACCTCATTGTACCCACCCCCAACACATGCTCCAAACACATGTGGTCATTAAATTTTAGCTGACTGTGACCAGAATCTGCCTCTGGCTGTGTGAGGAGGTGGGCGGGGGGTGGGCTCTGACACAACTAGGGGGTGGGGGGAGAGGGACGCAGCACCAAAATCTGATGACAGATCCAATGATGACCCTCCATGAGTCCATTGACCGTCAGCCTGGGAAGACAATCCATCCATGATGGACAAGCTTGGACCCTCCAGTTCCTTGAGGTCTCTGGATGCTAAAGAGCTGGAATTGGGCTGGGGGTGACCGCTGTGTGACTTCCCCATCCCAACCTCGCTCTGCTTCCCCTAGGAAATGTGGGACCGCCTCGCTGTGTGTTGGTGAGACCCCGGGGAAAGCCTGAAGCTTGGAAACAGACTATTGGGAGAAGGTGGGGTGCTGAGGAGGCCAGGAGAGGCAAATGCGTGGGGCTGGGTATCAGTGGACTAGAGCCCCTGGAGTCCTTGATGAGCCCATCCTGGAATCTTCTGGAGAGGAGTTGGCAGATCCTGCTGTGCTTTTCCATTCCTGTGTAAACTCTGGGCACTGAAGCTCAGCCCACCTCAGAGTCTGAGCCCTAAGAGGAAGATTCTCCCCTGTATTGCAGAGGAGCTTCCCTGGGCTTAGTTCCATGGGGTCTGCAGCAAAGCCTGGAGCTTGGAACTGTGCCTAGGTGGTGCAAAGTGAGGGAGATCTCGGTGCCAGGCGCCTCCACCCAACCTTTGCCCTGTACCCTGCCCTCCTCTCCAGGTGCAGAGCACAGCATCAAGACTGGCCAAAGCTCCTAGGAGAACTGGAGGTAGAATTAGCTCTGGTGTGCCGACAGGGGTTCTCTCAATATGGCATCCGGACCCAGGCAGGTGGCAGGACCAGGGCTTGGAGATGGCACAGGCATCCCCAAAGATGTCAGGGATAGGGTGTCTAGGTGGGATTACCTGGTGGACACGGCCTGAAGGGAGAAGAGTGTTTGCTGATAAGACAGTACCCAAGTGGCAGCGGGGAATGAGCCCACAGTAGGTGGAGTCTCCCTGCAGCCGCAGGGGCTAGCTGAAGGGGCAGGAGGCACATATGTGGGTGCTGTGTGTCCATGTGTGGCCTGCTCCAACTAGAGACGTCTCAGAGCTAGCTTTTGCTCTCACTGGTAAGCACCCACCCCTGGAGGAAGAGGCTGAGCTATATGGACTTTGGAGTCCTGAAGGTGGTTACCCTCAGCCTGGATGCCACCCTCCTGTCATCAGAGATGGCATAGGGCCTTTAATTTCTTCTTCTCAGTGACATCCAAGTGCCCTGAAGAAGACAGTCTGTCCCCTAACCCAGGGTGACTGGCTCTCGGGCTCCCCTGGTCACTGTTGGTGGGAATGAAAGAAATGGGACCTCTCCAGGCAGCTGTCTGACACTCTCATGCCACAGATATTTCCAAAGCCCCTACTGTGTGTGAGGCACTTAGACCTGGCCACCCAGGAGCAGATGAAATGCACGTGACCTAACAATTTCACTTCTAGAAACCAGCCTTCAGAAGTGCTCACGACACAAATCCTCATAGAGATGTCTGTCACCACATTGTGGCTCTAGGGAGGTGGAGATGAAAAGATTGTCAACGTTACCAACGTTAAATAAGCCAAGTGCATCCACACCGTGAGTGCCATGCAGCCTTTACCGAGGGGCTCCACAGCCCTGAGCTGACACAGTGGCCATCATTCGTCGTTACAGAGAAAAGGCAAGTCACATAACAGTAGCCGTATACATATACACCATCATTATACTTTAAAATTATATAAATGAGCATTTTTTTTTCTTTGACAAGCTCTAGAAGGACATGAACCCACCCACGCATCACACTGAACAGCTGTTGACACCATGGAATAAGTTGGAATGGGTTGGAGGTGGGCCATTTTAAGAGGAGCTTGTGATTTTGTGTACTTGAGCATTGTTTCCTTTTGTTTTGCAATAAGCCAGCCTTTGCTTTTGTAAATGTAAGAGGTTTGTTTACTGGGCTTTGCTTAGGGGCAGCCTTAGAGGTTGGTGAAGACTTACCTTGTGAGCTTTGATGGATGGCAAATACTCTATTCCCATCCCTGATGTGGAGGTTAGAAGGGCTCAGACACGTGGCATGTAGGACACCTTTGTTACTCAGGGTGCCCAGTGATGTCTGGACAACTGCCAGACACGAGGCCCTCGTGCCTAACCTGTGCAGGGTCACGATGGGCACTGGGTGTGGACTGAATGAGAGAAACAGTGAGCCGATGCCTGGCTGCCTGGGTGGGTGGCTGGCCACTTCCCAGGGAATGAGAGTGAATTATCTGGTCCACCCCTGTGGTCGGTCACCCCTCCCCCATCTGTTTACAGCACGTCCTCCCTCCCCATGTGCTTTTCCTGCTGCCCCCATCAGCCCTGACACGGCTCCCGTCCAGATCATCAGTGACCTAAATCGTGCCGAAGCCAAGGGTTCCCCGGCCTCACCTCTCGTTGGCATTTGACAGACTTGGCCACTACCCTCTTCTTGAAAACCCTTCTTTTCCAGACCTCTCTGGCTGCACTTGACCCTCCTCCTACACGCAGGTGGCTCCTTCTCAGCCTTTCCTCCTCCTCCTCCTCTGCCATCTCTGAGTGAAGAGTGACCCAGGGGCTCTATCTTTGGTCTTGTCCTCAGGGTCATTCATTCACATCGTGGCTGTGGTTTCACAAACCATCTATTCTCTGATGAATCCGGGATCTTTATCTTGAGTCGAGATTTCCCCTTGAACTCTAGACAGATATACTAAACTACCCCACACCTCTCCTTGGAAGCCTGAGGACTATCTATGTTCTTTCTTTCTCTCTTTTTTCCAGCCCCCCTCCCTCTCTTATCCCAATAAATACTTAGTGAGCCCTTCCCATGTGCCAGGCTCTATTCCAAGGCCTGGGTGCAGGAGGCACGGCAAACAGATGCTGTTCCTGCCCTGTGCAAAACATATGCCGATCAAATAATCCAACAAGTGAGTCTGTGGTTATACCCTATGCTAAGTGCTGGGAAGAAAATTCACATGGGATACAGAGAACTACTGTAGGCAGGCAGGGTGCTGCTTTAGGTAAGGTGGTCAGGCATGGTTTTGGAGGAAGAGACATTGAGCTCATTCCTTAAGAGTGAGAAGTAGGTTGACATGCAAAGAAAGCCGGAAAGGACACTCAGCAGAGGGGGCTGGCATGTGCAGAGGTCCTGAGGCAAGAAGCAGCTTGAGGGGCTGGGATTGTGGCTCAGCGGTAGAGTGCTCCCCTAGCACGGGTGGGACCCGGGTTCGATCCTCAGTACCACATAAAAATAAAGGCATTGTGTTGTGTCCATCTACACCTAAAAAATATTTAAAAAAAAAGAAGCTGCCTGATGCTCATGAGAATCTGAGACCCTGCTTTACTTCAGAATCACCCAAATTCCCTCTTTCCCTCTCTCTCTCCTTCCTTTCTTTCTTTCTTTCTCTCTCTTTCTTTCTTTAACAAGGAATTGAACCCAGAGGTGCTTAACCACCGAGCCCCAGCCCTATAATTATTTATTTATTTATTTTTGAGAGAGGATCTTGCTAAATTGCTGAAGCTGGCTTCCAACTGTGGTCCTCCTGCCTTGGCCTCCCGAGTCCTAGAGATTACAGGCATGTGCCACTGTGCCCAGCCAAAATTCTCAAAATTCTTAACAGAGAATTCATTTCCTAGAGCTGCTGTAACAACCTCTAACTGAGAGGTTTAAAACAACAGAAATCTATTCTCTCACAGTCCTGGAGGCCAGAAGTCTGAAATCAAGGTGTTGGTAGTTGCTTCCTTCTGGAGACTCTAGGAAATCCATCCTATGCTCTGTCCTAGCTTCTGGTGGCTGCTGACCATCCTTGGTCCCTGGGCTTGTGGGTGCCCTCCCATCTCTGCCTACAAATTCACAGTCGGTGTGTTCTACTTTCCCATCCAGTAAGGACACTCTTCATTGGATTAGGGATCATCCTAATCCAAGACGATCTCATCTTGAGATGCTTATGTAAATTACATCCACAAAGACCTTGTTTCAAATAAGGTCTCCTTCTGAGTTTTGAGGTTCCAGGCAGACGTATCTTTTGGGGGGAACACAATTACATTCATTACAGAGGATTCTTTTTTTGGGGGGAGGTGGTACCGGGAATTGAACTCAGGCACTCAAACACTAAGCCACATCCCCAGCCCTATTTCGTATTTTATTTAGAGACAGGGTCTCACTGAATTGCTTAGTGTGTCGCTTTTGCTGAGGCTGGCTTTGAACTCACAATCCTCCTGTCTCAGTCTTCCAAGCCACTGGGTTTACAGGAGTACGCCACTGTGCCCGGCTTCTCTAGACATTCTTATGGGACCTGAGAGATCATCTGAAAAATATTTTCCCTAAAAAGCTAGCTCTAGAAGATTTTTTTTTAAAGGAGCCAGAATAACATTCTATGTTCAAACATATTTGGAAAATAGATATCTCACATAGGTCAGAATTCACCTGCATTTATTAAAGGGCTAAGAATTCATAGAAGAAAAAAAAAGCCACCTTCTCATTATTTAAAGCAACAATTTCCCATTTTATTTCACCATATGAGCTGGGGTTGTGGCTCAGAGGTAGAGTGCTTACCTAACCTTACCAAACATGTACAAAGTCCTGGATTTGATCCCCAGCATTGAAAAAAAAAAAAAAAAGTATTTCACTATAAAATCCCATTTTCCCTCTCAGAATCACTGGGGAATTTTGAGATTACGTCATCTCGTGGAAATTCAAGAGAAATGCTGATGTCATTCAGTCTTGTCTCATTACAGATGGACCAAAAAGAAGTCATTGGTCCAAGGTCACAGAGCCGGGAGGGTCAGAAGTTGGATTTAGAACTCAGTCTCCTCAAAATGTTGGAGATGGAGACGCAGTAGCAGTTGACACGGGAGGGGAGCAGGTGGGTCTACTCTGGGCTCTCCCTGGGGGATCTTCATGGTGTTGGAATAGCTTTGCATCTCAGTAGCTGTGGTAGTTACACCACTGTCTGAATGTGCTAAAATAACAGAACTATACACATGCATTGCACCTGGGCCAATTTCCTGATTTTGATATAAAATGTAACCATTGGCCTTGGGAGAAACTAGGGCAAAAGAAACTTGAGACCTCTTTGTTTCATCTTTGCAACTTCCTGTGGCTCTATATGGACTTCAAAATTAAAAGTTTTTGAAAAATCAGTTTCCTGCTTCTAGGTTCAAGAGCTTTTTATAGTGGCAAATGTCATTAGATCAAATGTAGGTTATTCTCCTACTGCCCAATAAAAGGCCCAATTTATGGCTTTTTATGGGTTGCAGTTTATTTAAACTACAGTAATTTGGGAGCAGGGAGGGAGTTTGCAGCCACTGAGTACAGTGACGAATACGAAGACGGCTGGCTTTTCCCTCCTCCTCACCTGAGGTCGGCCTTCCTATAGCTGAGTGTGTAGCGCCTGGTCACACCAGAGATGACGAGACAAGAGGAGAGGGACTTCAGCCTAAGAGACGATAGTTTCTTGGTCATCTAGCTGCACCATATTGAATTCAATTGATATTTCACCAACACTTGACTCAAAATTTGCTTGAGTTTTCCTGTCAACCTTTTTATATCATGAAGGATGGCAGAACTTTGGCATGTCAAGGCGACAGTGTGGGGTTCTGACACAGCAATGGCAGAACTTTGGACAATTGGATTCAAACCTGTCACATTGCACACATTGTTGCCAGAAATCTGGGCTCTTGGTTAGTCTTGGGATTGTCCCCACCCTCAATCTGTGGGGCTGAGAGCAATTATGTTGTCCATTGCAAAAAGAAAAAAAAAAGTATTTCACTATAAAATCCCATTTTCAAATCCCTCCCTGGCCACAGTTGATTGCTCTTCAGAGGTGGGGGGGGGGGGGCATTGATCTACTCTGGTCCAGTCAGAGCCCTTCCATGAGCTCCTCTGAGTTTTGCAGCCCTTGGAATCTGTCCAATCTCCAGGTTGCCCGGAGAGTGGAGCAGTCAAACGAAGACTCTGGAGCCACCTGCAGCCATCTGCAGCCAGGTTAGTGGCTACACAAGGAAACCTGGCTGAGTGAGAAGGAACACAGCCAACATTCCCAGGAAAGTGAGGCTGGGGACAGAGTCCTGACGGCCTTCCACTGCCCGGTTCGACTTATTCCTGAGGTTCAGCTGCCTTGCCGTAGCCTGGCTCCTCCACCCTTCTTTGGCAACCAAAAGCTAATACACCCCCCATTTCACTCAAGCTATATTGTTACTTGCAACCCACAGAGCTCAGAGTATCCTCCCAGACCATCCCTCCTCACTTTCCAGATGAGGAAACAGACTCTGAGGAAGGCTGGAACCTCCTTAAGGCCACGGTCAGTGACTTCAATGGCAAGTGTCCCAGCGGGGTCCCTCACTTGTTTCTGCTCAGCTGCTTTTCCCGGGGTGCCACATGATACTTGCAGAGCCTGCTGGAGATTTCCAAAGTCCCCAGTTGGAGGGAAATTCAACCAGGCCTCCTCCTATCCACAAAACAAAAGAGAAAGACGAAAATAGAAAACCATCACCGAAACAGAACTGGAGACCTGGTATCTCGGGGGCTGGTGCAGGAAACTGAGAATAGAAAGAACAAAGTCAGCCCGTGAGAGGTGAGAACCAACAGGCGCCTCGCTCCACGTGTGGGCAACCTCTCACACAGCAAGGCAGGAGCAAAGGAGGCCTGGGCCTTTCTGCAAAACTCTTATGCAGGATTCAGATTAAACTGAGTCAATAAATATCCTCATCACCAAGGCTAAAAAAGAGATCAGAGACACAGTCAAGTGTCTGCTGCTGGTGGGTGCCCACGTTTTCCAGGCCTCTGAGGTCACCCTGATTTTTAATAGAAATTAAGATGGCTTTCAGGAGAGGCCGGGTGCCCTTGCTGCATGGCTGTGCGGTTCCTTGGCAGCCCCACTCACCTGACACT
The DNA here is from genome assembly GCF_964194105.1 of Spermophilus citellus. NCBI lineage: Eukaryota > Metazoa > Chordata > Mammalia > Rodentia > Sciuridae > Spermophilus > Spermophilus citellus. The sequence continues at coordinate 49,049,635 of NC_138199.1, read as the reverse complement.
AGACACAGCCCTCCTCCAGCTCCCCATCCAGCACTTTTGACCCTTCTCGAAGGTTCGGGATAACAGAGGGGGGTGATGGGCCCTGACAGGTTTTCAGGAGTTGAGGCATTATGTGATAATATATGGGGATAACAGAGTGGCCTGCCAAGTAGGTGACCTAACAGCCTGGACAGGAAGTGTGTAGCAAGATGGGATCTGTAGTCAGGCAAGAACTTCTCCAGAACCGCAGTGCCTTAGTCAGGTCCTTGGCGACCTGGCTTACGATAGGCAGAGTTTCAACCCCATGAAGTGATCTTGTGGGGATTTCAAAGAGGTGGCCAAGGGACATGGGACTTAGTGAGCCCCCTTTGAGCTACCTGAGGATTGCCAGATCTCCACCCCAAACAGACAGAATCCTTTAACCACCATCCCAGGAACCCAGGGGACCCAAGAAGCCACAATCACTGGCATTTCCCAACCCCTTGTCCTCTATAGTCCTCTGAGGCTTCCATAGTCAATGGCCCTTCAGGGGTCCCTGGGACAGCCTGAAATCCCACCAGCAGAATTCCCAGAGTGTATATCTCAAAAAACAGGCTGTTCCGCCTCCGTCGGTGACCCCCAGGGCCCTGCCTACAGCTGGGTTTCTCTTCTTATCCTGTGTGTCCTGGAGGGCCCCACACTGCAGCCTGCAGCCCCCTCTGAAAAGTATTTTAACTCTTTAAACCTGAGACTTTCCGTTCTGATGAGGCCAACAAATGTGTTCACCAGGGTGCTTTTCCTAAACCAGCAGATGATCGTCTCTCTCCGAGCAATTCTGCCTGATTCTGGGTCAACAAATGCAATTCATAAAGCCCAGCAAAACCTCTTAAATAGCAAGGGATGTGCCTCCACCTCCCACATGAACCTGATCCACACTATGATTATTCTGTTTCCCATAGTCTGAACTCGGATGTCTGACCTGACAGAAACACAGAGTCCTTGAGGTCAGAATTACCCTCGCAAGTTCAGGACAGATGTCGTCCGGTCCATTTGCCACTGGAGTGGTTCCTTTACCTGGGAAACACCTAGACTGCACAGGGGCTTCTGCAAGTCTCAATGACGGGAGAGGCCTAAGAATAAGCCACAAGAAGCAAGGGACTTAATTTTAAGAACACTTTGTGGTCCCTTGAAATTCCTCAGTAATAGTAATCTGTCTCAGCCAAGTTCCTCCAGGACATCCTGAGCCAGTGCCTCTTCCTAGGTGGCTGAGCCCCTGGACACAGTGTGGATGGCCAACGGCCATTCCTAATCACATTCCCTCTTGTTTAGCTCTTACTCGGTTCCAGCTTCAGCGGGCCCCCTGCACTAGATGCCTAGGGCTCAGGGATGGCTCCAGCTCACACTCCACTGGGGGGCTTCCCAGTTCTGGCTGCAAAGGTAGGACCCCGCTTGCTGGCTTTGGGTCCCTGCAGCAAGCAGACAGGGAAGTCCCTGCCTGATGCTCTTTCTTCCTCCTTCCAGACAAACCCATTCCTGAACACCCACAGTTCTTCGTCTCTAAGAGCGGAATGTTTTACCTCCTTGAGGAAAAGAGTTTGGAAGCTGAATTTCCTTAGCCTGGACAGGCTGACTCCCTGTAGTGCTGGGGTGTGGAAAAGCAGTTTACTTCTACATAAGTTGTAGTTTATGCAGCAGTAAATGCCTACATCCCAAATGAAGAAAGCTCTTAAATAAGCAGCTTGACCTTACACATCAAGGTACTAGGAAAAGAAAAACAAATGAAGGCTACAAGTTAGAGAAGGAAGGAAATAGTCAGGATTGAAGCAGAATTAAATGAAATGGAGACACAAAAACAATAGAAAAGATTAAAAAAGGAGCTGTGGATACAGCTCAGCTGGCAGAGTGCTTGCGTCACATGCACAAGGCCCTGGGTTCGGTCCCCTGCACCACAAAAAAAAAAAAAAAAAAAAAAAAAGTCAAAGAAACAGTGGTTAAAAAAAAAAAAACACAGACTTTTAGCTAGACTAAGGAAAGCAGAAGTTGTTTGCTATGGACATCATATAAAGCTACCTCTGCATTGTAATGAAACGGCTCAGGAGGTCCTGTGTCCTGAGAGCTGTGACAGGTATCCCTGTCTTAGGCTCCTCACCTGCCCTGCCTGGGTCTGTCCAGCATCAGCAAGCATGCTCAGCTCTTGTGTTACCATAGTGGCTCTGCCACTGCCTGCTATCTGATCTACATGTGTCCACTTGTATGTTGCTTGAGTAGACACATGTCACCCTGTCATGACACTCTACCATGTTTTGGTCCAGTGCCTGCCATGGTTGGTCTTGTGTCCTTCATATGTCAGAGGCATGTCCCATGTGAATTTCCCATATACTTCACTTGTCTGTGGGCTGATATTTCCCTTGTGGGTCCAGTATATGTTTGACATGTAACCATCAGGGTGACTCGAATTCATTCATTCATTGTTGAGTTCCTACTGTGTGGCAGTCATTGTTGCAGGATCTGTGGATACTGCAGTGAACATACAGATGAAAACCGGTGTCTTTGCAGGGCCTATGTTGAGGATAATAAATGTCATCATCATAATAACAGTACAGCCAGGTGTGGTGGCACACACCTGTAATTCCAGCAACTCGGGAGACTGAGGCAAGGGCTCTCAAGTTCAAAGCCAGCCTCAGCAATTTAGCGAGGCCCTAAACAACTCAGTGAGACTCTGTCTCAAAATAAAAAAGGGTTGGGGATGTAACTCCATGGTTAAGTGTTCCTGGCTTCAATCCCTGGTATCTAAAAATAAAATTTAAAAAAATACCCGTATAGTAAGCACAGCAATAAGTCAATAAGTATAATAAACAATTCATATAGTATGTTAGAAGGCAGGGAGCACTAGGGAAAAAAAAAAAAAAAACAGGGCAAAGAGGGGAGGTCCCCAGAGCCCAGGGAATGTAAGGAAACCCGGAGGCCAAGGGCCTCTGAAAAGTCTCTTGAGCAAATGCTTGAAGGCAGTAAGGACAGAGGAAGTGCCTTCCAGGCAAAGGGACAGCAGGAGACAAGTGCAAGTGGGGGATCGAGGTGCCTCTAGAGTAGAGGAAACTCTCAGAAGACAAACAGGCTCTGACCAGTTTCTCTCAGTCTCCATGAATGGCCGAGTTTTCCATTTTCCTCAACCTTTAATGTGGTTCAGCATAAACCCACCCGTGACCCCAGGTCACTTTAATACATACACTCCGATGAGTTCATCTCACAAAACCAAACTAACAAATCCTCCTCTCTATAAATGAGAACAGGGCAGCTGTGCTCAAAGTGAGATCATGTCACCCAGGGGTGGCAGAGAGGTGTAGAGAAAGGATTCGGGCCTTGAGGCAGAGCTCTGCCACTTAAGCTGAGGGACAGTGGCCACTGAGCCAGCCTCACTGAACCTGTTGCCACACAAGTGGTGAGCACAGGGTGAAAGATAAGCTTGCAGTCCCCAGTCACAGTGTGATCTCAGACCAGTGCAGGCCATGGCCTCTGCCTCTCGCCTGGGTCCAAATGCCCAGCAGCCTTCCGTTGACCTTCATGGACTTCCAACTCCAAATTTAGCCCTAGAAGGTGAGCTCAGGTGCCAGGTAAGGTCTTTGATGGTTTCTGACCTATTTTCAAACCCCAGTTCCCCCACATAGCATAATGCTTCAGCTGGGTGGGGAGCTGGAGTCTAAACCCTAAACAAACAACATGTGAACTGGCACAACTTGTCTTGCCGCCCATTTAAAGGGCGTTAAAAGCACTTAAAAGTGCCTGTCACTAAGTGGTCGGCCATCCTCTGGGACTCCTGGTCCTCTGCTGCCACTGCCTGGGGGTAAGGGGTACTGCAGGGACACAGACTCAGAAATGAGAACAGCCAAGGGCTCAGCCAGGGAGACCAGGGCCAGCTCAGGAGAGGTCAGTGTTCCCCGTGTTGAAGAGGCAGGTGGAGCAACATGAAAAGCTGCTTTGCAGGTGCCTTTCAGTGTCTGGAAAAGATCAGGAACACAGGAGGGGACTTTTACAGAAGTAGCTCCAGCTGCCCTGCAGAAGATCTTCCAAGACTGAGCCACATCCCAAGATAAAGTCAGGATCTGGACCCAGAGCGCTGAGGTCTGGTGCTGTGTTCCAGACCTAGCATAGCCCTCACAGCAGCCTCCTTGGGGGCACCTGGGAACTTGTTAGAAACGCAGGGTCTCATCCTCCCCTCACAAACCTACTGACTCTATCTTGGCACTATGACCGAGGTGATCCGTGTGTGTGTTGGATCATGTGAAGGACTCATTGTTAACATGCTGCCTGCCTGCTCTGCCAGGGGGGCACCTGAAGATGGCTTTAGCTTTAGCTGAGCATAGTGGCATACACCTGTGGTGCCAGCTACTCAGGTGGCTGAGGCAAGAGGATCATTTGAGTTCAGGAGTTCAAGACCAGCCTGGGTAACATAGCAAGACCTCAACCACAAAAAAAAAAAAAAAAGAACGTTTCCCCCCCCCCAAAAAAAAATCCCACAATATGTATTACCTCACAGAGTTTCTGAGGGTTGGCACCCCCCCCCATCCCGGGAGCAGCTCAGGTGGGTGGCTGGGCCTCCCGGGATGGCATGATCAGGCCATTGAATGGACTGTGGTCTCAGAAGTCTGAGAACTCATTCTAAACTCACTCCTGGCTGTTGGCTGGAGGCCTCCGTTCTTTTCCAGAAGCTTCCCAAATGTCCTCGTGACAAGGCTGGCTGCCCCCAGTGCAAGTGATTCAAGACAGGGAGAGGCCAGAGCCTTTCTAAACTTCCCATAGCGACACGCAGTCATTATCACCGTAATCCCTTGGCTCACAGACCAGTCCTATGTGGGAGGGGTGGGAGGGGACTCCTTAAGGGTGACCGGGCGGCGGGCATCCCTGGCACCCTCTTAGTGGCTACATCCATGGGAGATGGCTCTGAAAGGAACATGGGACTCAAAGGGAAATCAATGATCAAACAATTGTTCAATGATCACACAATCACTGTATTAACTCCTCCCAGGGACACACAAATCACACCTCACCAAATTGAGCAGAGTCCTCCCACTTCATTTTGACTAAGATGCAAAAGCTTTACAGGACCTACAAGGCCTGCACATTCCGACCCCTCCTCCAAGTCCTCTAGGAGCCCTCCAGGCTCTGCTCATGGCCCATCTCTCAGACCCACTCAACTGCAGCCCCTGGGGCCACTCGGCACCCTCAGGACTTCTACCCCTCTTCCTCGGCTGCCTCCCTCCATCCTACCATCTACCTTTAGGCTCAGCCCAACATGTCAGCCCCCAGGAGACCTTCCCTGACTGCACCCTAGGATAGGTCTCCTTGGTGTTTATTTCCCCAGTACCCCGTATTTTTTCTTTTGGCAACCTTAATCAAAAATGCATTGAGTTCTTTTTCAGATAAGCATTTGTTTATGCCATTCTCATCCACCAGACTCAGTGTCCCACCAAAGTAGGATGTGTGTATCCTTGGGTTGGGTACTTCTTTAAGCCTAGCACTGAGTACAGGGCCCAGCACATAGTAGATGCTTCAATAAATGCTTATTGACAGAATGGAATGAGCAGGTTTATTGTGTGTGTCAAATTCTGATTCAGAGCTGCTGGAGTGTTGAAGGCCTCTCTGGGACATTATATCTCTACAATGCCATAGTGCTGGGGGTTTTCTGGTTAGGGTGTCAGGAGAAGCTTATCCCAGGGCCTGGCACACAATAATAATTCCTCTATGGCAGCTGCCAGTTGGTGACATGGCTGATACTGTAGATTCTCTTGCTTGCTCCAGCTTCTAACACCCCCACGTGTCATTATTTCTTTCCAAATACCAGCAGAGACATGGTGTATAGAGTGATTTAGTCATTTACTTAACATAGACTGAGAACCAGCAATATGCTTCTCAAGCTTACGACCTGCAAAACTGAATTCCATTCCCACCCCATAGGAAACCTGTCCCCCTGGCCCTGCTCAAGCTTTGCCCTGGACTCCAGGGTCACCAAGTCTCTTATAAGTTACTTCCTACTTGAGAGTGCCACCCCCTTCTCCGCATCATTGCCATCTCTCAGCTGACCTCATAGGATGGCCATTGGTATGTAGGATCAAGACTCTCTGCGTTGATTCTTACCCATCTCAGCCACTCTCTATTTACCAGCCCAGAGAGCTTTCCAAAAGGAAAATCCTGTTTAAAATCCAACCACACAGGATGCCATGACACATGCCTATAACCCCAGCGGCTCCAGAGGCTGAGGCAGGAGGATCGCAAGTTCAGAGCCAGCCTTAGCAATTTAGTGGAGCCTTAAGTTACTCAGCAAGACCCTGTCTCTAAATAAAAATATTTTTAAAAGGCTGGGGATGTGGCTCGGTGGTTAAGCACCTCTGGGTTTGATCCCTGGTGCCAAAAAGAAAAAAAAAAAGTTAAAAAGAAAGAAAACAAAGTCCAACTATGGGTTCCTGTGGCTTTCAGAATGAAGTCCAAAAATAAAACCAAAAAGGCCTAGGAGGCCTGGAGTGGTCTGACCGCTGCTGATGTCCTCACTCTCACCTCCTGGCCTTGTGCCCTTGCTCTCTGTGGCCCAGCTATGCCAAGCATTCTCTCAGGCTTTCCATGTACCAAGCTCTGTGCCACCTGGCTCCTCACAGACCCTGCCTGGAGCCTTCCCACATGCTCCTGTGAGTGGCCTTGTGCACATTCAAGACTTCTAATTTTTTTTTGGGGGGGGGGGCGGTACTGGGAATTAAACTCAGGGGCACTCAACCACTGAGCCACATCCCCAGTCCTATTTTATATTTTATTTAGAGACAGCGTCTCACTGAGTTGCTTAATGCCGCACTAAGTTGCTGAGGCTGGCTTTGAACTCTCCATCCTCCTGCCTCAGCCTCCAGAGCCGCTGGGATTACAGGCGTGCACCACTGTGCCCAGCTCGAGACTTCTTAATCAAATCCTACACCAACTTTTGGTTCCATTCCCCAGCCCCCCCAAGAAAGGTAGCCCTGCCACTCTTCACTGATGCTCTCTTTTACTGACAGCCAATCTTTCCTCTAGATTGTGGTTTGGCTTTAACATTATTATATCTTTAACTTTCAGAAGTTTTCCATTTTGATATATTCAAGTCACTTAGTCTTTCGTTTGGGGTCTCTCTGTGGCTTTATGCATGGAAAATTCCAGAGGTTTTATAAGAGCAGGGGACTGAGCAAGGGCCCCCATCTGCGGAATTTGGATGAGAAGGAAGAGTAAGCGGATGCCTCGACAGAAACCGGCAACTGACCAGGGGAGCCAGGTAGGTGGTGGGCCAGGCTCAGGGAGCCGCGGGGCAAGCATGCGGGTGTGGTGCTCTTGGCCCGCCCTGGTCCCCCTGGTGCTCCAGTGGGTCAAGAAAGTATTAACACTAGGGACATGTGACGGACAAGCTGGCAGAGCCTACCTTTTTCCAGGTTCTGAAAGAACCCTTAGAAAGATGCTTTATTCGGCTCTGCACATGGAAGGGGCGTCCAGACAGAAGGCACATATCTGTGAAGAGACCCCAAAGGAGGCTCAGTTGCCATCAAGGACAGGACCAGGCAGCCCCTAAACCATGGCCACCATGCCCCTCCGCACGCCTGCACACCCTGAGAGCAACACAGCAGCTGTTTCAGGTGGAGCAGGCCGTCCATGGGCCACCCCTCTGGAGGCCGGCTGCTCCATCCTGCTGTGGGCAGGGGCTGCCCTTTGATGTGCTCAAAATAGCTGTGAACTGCAGCTGCTGGGGTGGCAGCGCATTAACCTCAGGGAAGGGACAGCTGGGACATGCTAAGGCAGTCCTTAGCTCAGCAGGGGACTTGGGAGAGGAGTCCCTCACTTCCCCCTGGGGACCACTCAGAGTATAGTGACTAGACTATAGCTTTCAGTTGATGGCATTGAAGCAGGAGCCAGGCTTTGTGCAGAGCAAGCGTTTCCCTTCTATGCAGCCGGAGGTTCCAGGTGTGACTCTGATACCCACTTTCCAGGGAGACCAGGGGGCCCAGAGAGATTGCCCAGATCACTAGGCTATAACTGCAAGGATCTAGGAACCGTACCCAGGTGGCCTGCCTCTGCAGCCCCGACGCAGCCCCTGATGCTCAGTGGTCCTGTGTGGGATCTGAGGGCCTGAAGTGGGCACATGGGAGGCAGGGTCGGGACCTCAATGTCTGGCATCTCTGGGGACGAAGCACATGACAGTTGAGCCTTTGACTCCAAACAAGAAGAGCCTCGTGGGAAGGCAGGGATGCCACTGTTCCAAAGGCCACACTCTCCTCTACCCCGGTGCAGGGTTGGGAGAGACTCTTCTAGTAGCAGCAGAACTGTGTGGGCCGTGGATGACTAGCAGGGAGCTGGCTAGCCACATATGGACGGTGTGGGGGAAACACCGAAATGGTGGCTGTTAAGAACAAAATGTTACATGCAAACAGGGCTGTGTGGCAGCTGGCAGCAAGAGGCTGTCCCTAAGGAGGGCACAGGGCAAGTTGCCAATCCAGGCTGCAAGAGGCATAGACATTCACCTAAAAAAAAAAAAAAAAAAAAAAAAAGGAAAAGGAAGAGAGGCTACCTCCCCTTGCAGGAGGACTCTGCTGTCTGTCTGGAGGAAGGGGCCCTGGAACATGGACTGGAGACAAGTAGCATAAGGGAAGGGACCTGGGGATAGTGGGGAGCATCTCAGACTCATTAAGTGATGAGCTGTATATTTTCAGGAAGCCTCCGTGTGTGTCTGTGCCTGTGTATTTCTAAACCTCTCTTCCAAGTTGGAATGAAGACTTATTTGGCAAAGAATTCTGTCCTCGGGGGCGGAGGGTGCCCAGAGACGGGAAACCTGAAGGTGACTTCGTCTCTCAGAGCTCTCCATGTAGCTTATTTATCCAAGGCTCTGGTATTTTTCTAAGATGAATAATTGAATGGTTGAAACTGTTAAAATGAGAACAATGCAAACTTTGCAAGATTCTTAGTGAGTCCGGGGATCTGGGTCAGTGACAGTTTGTGTATCTACAGCTGATCTGAAGCATGACCAGACGGCGTCACTTTTTTCTGTGTGTTGAGTGGTTTTCTTTGCAGAAAATACATTCGTAGTTGTGCACTATAATTTTTAATTAAAAGAGAATAGAAATACAATTTTTTTAAAGAGAGAGCGAGAGAGGAGAGAGAGAGAGAATTTTTAATATTTATTTATTTTTTTTAGTTCTCGGCGGACACAACATCTTTGTTGGTATGTGGTGCTGAGGATCGAACCCGGGCCGCACGCATGCCAGACCAGCGCGCTACTGCTTGAGCCACATCCCCAGCCCTAGAAATACAATTTTTAAAAATATATTTTTATTTGTAGATGGACACAATGCCTTTATTTTATTTATTCATTTTTATGTGGTGCTGAGGATCGAAACCAGTGCCTCACACATGCTAGGCAAGTGCCCTACCACTGAGCCACAGCCTCAGCCCTAGAAATACAATCTTGCATTAATTTTTGGGGGTTGGTTTAATCAATTAATAGGCTTTGTTTTTTAGAGTGGATTTTAGATTTATAAAAACATTGTGGCAAGTCCAATGAGTCCCCCATGCCTCCTCACCTGCCGCATATGTGGGTTTCCCCTAATAACTGCCCACCTTAGCATGGTGTATTTGTTATAATAGAGTTAATATTGATGCATTATTATTAACTAACACCAGTAGTTTACATTAGGGTTCGTTCTCTTTGTATACCCTGTGGGTTTTGACAAATGTATAGTGACGTGTATCCACCATTACACTGTAATAGAACGGTTCACTGCCCTAAAAATCTCCTGTGGTCCACCTATTAATAGAGTTTTAAAAGAAAGATTTTTAGATTTAAGTGACTTCTCTCATAAAATAGAAGTCTATCCCCCCTACCACAGGTCCACCCCAGGCACATACACATTCTAGAAAGCCAGTCAAATTGTTCCAAACTGACAACCTCAAAAAAGGAGGCTAGGAAATGCCCAGCTCCTCCCTTTGAGGTGGCCGGCCCTTGGGGAATCGAAGAGAGGTTTGTCCAGATGTTGGCTGAGAAGTCATCTCCCACAGCCCCAGCTCAGGGGTCCTGGATGGGTTGCATTCAGCTCATCCACATATAGGTGTCGCTCTTGGTGGGAAGCAACTAAAGAAAGCCCAACTCAAACCAACCTAAGCAGCAGAGGAGATTTAAATAGCATAACAAGGACAGGACTCACAACTGGCCCTGCACAAGGCCGCCTCTTGTGGAGTCTGGGCCTCTTGTGGTGTGTCTGGCGGAGCTGGCTTAGCATCAGTCTCCAAAGGGCTCCTTGATCTTGATGAGATGGCAATGCCTTTTATCCGTCATTGTCTGAAGGTTCCCCCTTAATCTAGGAGGGCTGCGTCTCTCTCCAGGTTTCTACCTCCCCTCTCTCCTTTCATACCTTGTCCTATCAAAGGCACGATTCCCTTACCTACTCTCTCTTAAGTTGCACAGTGGGGTGGTGGAGTTGTCTTGTGGGGAGGGTCTGCTGAAGCGGGGACAGTTTGTTGTCACCAAGGGGAGGTTTTGACCCAAGGGCCTTTGCCACAAAGACACAGTTAACTGTCCCTCCATCCTGCCAGCTCACTTCTTCCCCCAACAACTGAAAACCGAGGTAAGCCCCCCGACCACTCATCCTTTCTCCAACCCTTCAAGTCACAAGTTAGTCATGAAGAGGTCTAACTCTGAAAAAGAATGGAAATGCCAATCCTTTTTTTAGGGGGGTGTAGGAGGCTAGAGTATGCCTCCCCCATGTGCTTCTTTGGCATGAGAGCAATTGAGCCGAAGACAGTTGAGAAGAAGCAGACTGAGGATGTAGCTCAGTGGTAGAACACTTGCTCAGCATGTGTGACTTCCTGGGGTGAAAAAAAGTGCTGATACAGACATAACCTGGGAGATATTGTGGTTTGGTTCTAGAAACAAAGCAAACATGCGATGAATTGAGCCACAAGATTTTTTTTTTTATTTCCTGGTGCATATAACATTCATATTTATGGCTATACTATCATCTATGAAGTATGCAGTAGCATTAATGTCTAAGAAAACAATATATATACCTAATTTTAAAATATTTTATTGCTTTACAAAATGCTAATGATTATCTGAGCCTTTAGTGAATTGAAATCTTTCTGCTGGTGGAGAGAGTCTTCCCTTGATGTCCATGGTGCTGACGGATCATGTTGTTGGTTGGGGTGGCTGTAGCAGATTCTTAAAATGAGACAGCAATGCAGTTCGTCTCATCTGTTGGCTCTTCCTTTCACCAAAGTTTTCTCTGCAGCAAGCCATGCTGTTGGATAGGATCTTACCCACAGCAGAGTGTCTTTACAAAGTGGAGTCCATCCTCTCCAACGGCTGCTGCTTTCTCCACTGAGTTTCTGGAATATTCTAAGCCTTTTGTGGTTTCAACAGCGTCCACAGTATCTTCACCAGTCGTAGATTCCATTTCAAGAAGCCACTGTCTTCGCTCGGCCATAAAAAGTCTAGGAAGTCTTGAACCACCCAGAGTCATCCAGAAGGGTTAGAACCAACTTCTTCCAACTTCTGTTAATGTTGATATTTTGGCCTCCTCCAAGAATTATGAATGTCCTTATGGCTTCAAGAATGATGAATGTAAAACTATTTCTGTTTCTTTTTCTTTTTTCTTTTTTTGTACTGGGGATTGAACCCAGGGACACCTTACCACCCAGCTAAAATCCCCAACCCTCTTTTTATTTTTTTTATTTTGAGACAGGGTCTGACTAAATTTTCCAGGCTGGCCTTCAACTTGCAATCCCCTTGCCTTGGCCTCCTGAGTTTCTGAGATTATAAGTGTGCACCACCACACCTGAGTCAAAATGGACTTGTTAAGTAATAATACTTGAAAGTTGAAATTTACTCCTTCATCCATATGGGCTGCTGAATGGATGTCATGTTAGCATGTTAGCAGGCTTGAAAGCAATGCCGATCTCCGAGCTCTTGGGTGACCAGGTATATTGTCAATGAGCAGCCATATTTTGAAAAGGTTATTTCTGAGCAACAGGCCTCAACAGTGACTTTAAAATAGTTAGTGAATTATATTTAAAATGGACGTGCTGTCACCCCAGCTTTGTTGTTCCATTTCTAGAGAGACCAGGAGGCAGAAGAGATTTTATATATATATATATATATATATATATATATAGAGAGAGAGAGAGAGAGAGAGAGAGAGAGAGAGAAGAAGAAGAAGAAGAAGAAGAAGAAGAAGAAGAAGAAGAAGAAGAAGAAGAAGAAGAAGAAGAAGAAGTTGTTGTTTTATTGTTTTGGTAGCAAAGGAGAAACACAGAGACTCCTGTCCTAGAGGCTGTGATTCTACCCATCAGGGGAAACGGTGTTTTTAAAGAGGTGATTCAAAGGCTACATTCCATGTGTTCTCTGTCCAGAGTTGTAATTCACTTGTTGACTTGGGAGATGGTCATTTTTAGATCTGCTGCTGCCATGAAATTTAGTGTGACTCTTAAGGGCCCTAGGATTTTCAGAATGGCCAAGGAACATGGGTTTCATCTTTAAGTTACCACCTGCATTAGTCCCTATCAAGAGCCTGCCCTTTGAAGCTTTGAAGCCAGAAACTGACTTCTCTCTGGCTGTGAAAGTCCTACACGGCAGCTTCTTCCAGTATAAGGCTGTCTAGTCTATGTGGAAAATCCATTGTCGATACCAGGGAATGATTTGACCAGATTATATTGCTATATTGCGCTCATATATGGATATGTAATGATGAATCCCATCATTATGCACAACTATAATGCACCAATAAAAATATGAAAAAAGAATTGGGCGTGGTGGCACACACCTATAATCCCAGAGGATCCAGAGGCTGAGGCAGGAGGATCATGAGTTCAAAGCCAGCCTTAGCAACATAGCGAGGCTGTAAGCAACTCAGCGAGACCCTGTCTCTAAATAAAATATTTTTTTAAAGGGCTGGGGATGTGGCTCAGTGGATAAGTGCCTCTGGATTCAATCCCTGATACCAAAGGAAAGAGAGAGAGAAAGAGAGAGAGAGAGAGAGAGAGAAACTTGTTGAGTGCATCCATCCTTCATCACAGATCTGAGCTATGACCAACCTCTGCCAGCTTCAAACTTTTCCTCTGCTGCTTCCTCACCTCAGTCTTCACAGAACTGAAGCGAGTTAGGGCCTTGCTCTGGATTAGGCTGAGGGAATGCCGTGCGTGGCTGGTTTGATCTTCCATCCAGACCATTAAAACTTTCTCCATATCAGCAACAAAACTGTTCCGTATGTTTATCATCTGTATTTATTGGAGTAGCCCTTTTAATTTCTTTCAAAATTTCTCCGCAGGGCTGGGGCTGTAGCTCAGTGGCAGAGCGCTTGCCTAGCATGTGTGAAGCACTGGGTTGCATGTTCAGTACTGCATAAAAATAAACAAATAAAATAAAGGCATTCTGTCCATACACAACTACAAAAGAAAAAAATTAAAAATAATAAAAACACTTCTCTGCCTCCACGACTTGGCTAACTGGCACAAGAGGCCTCCATTGGGCCTGCCTTGACTCTCCACCTGCCTTTCTCAATCAGCTTAGTCACTTCTAGCCATCCCTCTAAAGTGAGAGACTTCAATCCTTCCTTTCACTTGAGCTCTTAGAGGCCACTGTAAGGTTATTTGCTGACCTCATTTCAGGACTGTTGTGTCTGCCTCCAGCCCAGAGGGAGAGAGAAGGTGGGGCAGCCCGGAGGTGGAGCAGTCACAACATAACAACCTATACACGACAGCTCTGCTGCCCCATGTGGGCACAGGTCGTGGCAGTCCAAAGTAATTACGATCATATCAAAGGTCACTGATCACAGATCTGCGTGACAAATATGGCAATAAAAATAGCAATAATAAAAAAAAAAAACCACCTGAACTTTGTGAGAATCCCAAAATGTGACACAGAGACATGAAGCAAGCACATGCTTTTGGAAAAATGGCACCCATACTCTTGTTCACAGACAGCCACCAACCTTCAATTTGTAAAAACCATGATAGCTACAAGGCACAATAAAAAAGGTATGCTTGCACAAGAAGAGCTGTCTTCCTTCCCCCACGTACTGAAAAGTAGGTCATACATTTATTTACTAAGGGACCCTCCTCCCCTCTCTACCAGGAAGGACAGAAGTTGAAGACCAGAGACAACTTTAGACCCTTTATCAACACCAGAGGAATCTCACACAGCAAGCTTCATTAAATAGCCTTTACCTGCCATTTATTGCCAGCCACAGTGGCATAGTCCTATAACCCCAGCCACTCAGGAGGCTGAAGCAGGAGGATCCCAAGTTCAAGGCCAGCCTCAGCAACTTAGTGAGACCCTGTCCCTGTCTCAAAATAAAAAAACAACAACAATAAAAAAGGCTGGGCATGTGGCTCAACGGTAGAGCTCCCCTGAGTTCAATCCCTAGTAAAGGGGGAGGGGGAGGACGGGAAACATACACACACACACACACACACACACACACACACACACGCACGTGCGCCCTATATTTGCCTTCCCACACTTTGCCATCCCTAGGGACTCCTCCTAGGCTTTTTCCTTTGTCTTATCCCTTTGCTAAAAATGGTGGCAGCATGGTGGCACATGCTTATAATCCCAGCAACGTGGAGGCTGAGGCAGAAGAATTGCAAGTTTGAGGACAGACTGGCCAAAGTAGTGAGACTCTGTCTCAAAAAAAAAAAAAAAAAAAAAAGGAAAAGGGCTGCAACTAGCTCAGTGGTAGAGTGTCCCTGGGTTGAATCTCCTAGATAAATAAACATTACTCTGTGTTAAAGACACTTGCTTTCTGCTCAGTGGTGGGACTAGATGTGCTATCTGAAACCCTTCTAGCAAGGTTTTGTCCAAACTGCAGGCCCCTATCATCCCTCCCAGGGAGCTGCCTCACCCCTGAGCTCACCTGACACTTCATGCCCCACCCCCCTGCATCCAGGGACTGATAAGGTGTGGGGTTTGAAGGAGGGACCTTTTCAGCTATTAAAATAATTAATTGGAACCAGGTGTGGTAGCCCAAGCCTGTGATCCCAGAGACTCAGGGTACTTAGGAAGGAGGATCACAAGTTTGAGGCCAGCCTGGGCAAGTTAGTAAGACCCTATCTCAAAATAAAAATAAAAAGGGCTGGTGGGCGGTTCAGTGGTTAAGCAGCCCTTTTGTTCAAAATTAATTGGGAGAGAGGATGAGATGGCTCTACTGCCTTGGGTTTCCATGGAAGCAAACCCAAACCCAACTCAACATAAATATAAACTTAGCTAATCAGGAACTACCAACTAACTTTGAATTAGGGACTTTCCACTTTTGAGGGATCAAATATTTTCTTTGTCTTTCTTCTACTAATACTTTATAAAAACTTCCTGCATCTGCCTGCTCCATGAGGCACCGGGCCACTTTCTGTCTGATGTGGCCTGGTTTGTGAACCCTGGAATGCTCACATAAACTCATGGACATTTTGATTTGCCTAAGTTAATCCTTTAACAAAGCCCAAAGGGAGACCTGACACCTCACCTTGCCCCTGCCCCCCCTACCCCGCCCCCGCCGCCGCCGCTGCCTGTCCCTTACTTGGGTGTTGTCCCCAATAAACCTCCTCAGACCAACTCCATCCCTGCCACTGCTCCCAGGAAGCAGTTCCTTACACCCAGCCACATTCTTATTGTCCAGGGCTAAAGCTCAAGGAAGAAGATGAAGGACAAAAAATCACCGACTTCTGCCCTGCAGACCTAGCCTCCATCCCCTGGGGGACAAATCTGCCATCTCAGTGTCAAAAGTTGGCTTTATTAGCAATAAAATCTACTGAAAGGAGGAAGCTTGGCTGTGGCTTCCCTGGGTCCCCATCTTGCCCAGGTTGGCAGTGTCTCAGAGGAGCAGGATAAGGTCAGGGTGGTGAAGAATTGAAAGTTTGCTTTAAAGCAGGTTTTTTGGGGGAGGGGAAGGGCTGGTTTGCTAAAGAATGAGCGAGAGTCACAATACAACAGCCCAGGATTGGTGGAAGGAATAAGCCTAGGACTTGAGAATCCTAGGGCACAGACTGTCAATACTTTTCTTTGAAAAGGTGACAGAACTTTCTGGAAGTTCCTATAATGAACAGTGAAAACCATTTGCTTATTTCGGACAGTCCCAGAGGAGTAGAGAAACACACGCTTGTATGTCTCAGCCAAGTCATGTTACTGCAGACAGTGAGGTGTGGTGTCCCTTCTCAGTGGGCATTGGGGCCGAGAGTAAGGAGACACTTTGGGTTCTGAGCAGCTTTGGTTCAGGAGACAGCCATGTCCCAGGCCAGAGCACCAGAGTACTGCTGGGATCCACAGAGCAAGCCTCCTGCTTTTCAGTGGCACTTGAACTGTCAATAGAGTCTGGTTGCCACCCAAGGGGAGAGCCTGCCTCAGAATATGGCCAGCAAAGTGAGGTCAGCCAGGCCAGTCCCCTGAGCCTGTGTTCACCTCCACCTAGGCTGAGATGCCAGGGCCCACACATGGCTTCTTCCACCCAAACCCAACCACAGGGAGTTTTCTCTCATCAAATTGAAGAATCTCCTCACACTAACCACCTGCGCCTAATCCAGGTCCCCACTGGGTATGTTTGCCTGCACTGGCCTGAGGCAGACAGGAAGGTGACCATTGGGGTCAAGGGTCCCAATGAATTATACTCAGGACTGTCTCCCCCAGTTCTGAACCAGATAAGAGGCTGGCAAAGAAGTCAGGCAGGGGAGGGTCTAAACGTGAGCTTTCTTGCCATCTCCACTGGAAGACAGGGCTTGGCCAAACAATGACAACCTATTTCTAACGCAGTACCCCAGAGCCAGGCTAAGAGACCCCCAGCCACAGGCAGCCCTGGACAACAGCTCTCCTGGGCCAGGGCAGAGCCTGGCACTTCAGACCCAGGGCCCAGAGGCAGGAAGCTGAATGTGGGCTTCCTGTGGGCACCTGGCTCCCAAGAACAGGGGTGGAGGGGGTCTGCCTGGCTTCTCCCTGGAAGCTCAGACAATTCACACCTCCTGCCATGAGGGGGGGGAGGGAGGGAGAGGTATGGGGCTGGGGCTAACAAAGCCCCTTTCACAATGAGCAAGACTCAGGGAGGTCTCGCACTCGCTGCCTTGAGACAAATAAAAGGCCCACTAAGGATTAAGTAAGTCTAAAGTCCAAAGTGATATCATGTTGACTGAGAGTTTCACAACCTCATGGGACCGGCCGTGCTTGGCCAGGCTGGAGGAAACTGACGGAGCAGCTTCCCTGGCCTCTACCCACTAGCTGCCTGGAGCCCCTGCCACACCACCACTAGTCATGACAACCAAAAATGTCCCCAGACTGTCTGCGGGAAGTCCCATCACCCCTGCTCAAGAACTGCCACATTAGAAAGGAAAAAGAGCTCTCTCCTGGCTGCTGTGGCTTCCTGTGCTTCAGAAGCACCGGCGAATGGGAGAGAGGGGATCAGAAGGGAGGAAGCGGGGGTTGGGGGGTGGGGGGGTTGTCCCTGAGATGGAGGTGGTGGGAGCTGGTGTCAGTGCAGGAGTCCACCAGCAGGTAGGCAATACTCCTCTTCCAAGCACCCATGCAAACACAAATGCACATAATAGAATATATGCCTGTGCGGTGAGGGGTTGGAGACTGGTAAAGGGATGTGTGGATTAAAGAGAACAAGTAATTACACACCCAAGAGGGCTTGTGTGGACTACAGGTGATACAGTGAACTGACGCATACAGTTAACTATCTCAAGTTTCCAAACCTGAAGTGTAAAAATAGAGTGGTAGAGGTGGGATGGGGGGGCGGGTAACAAGGGATATAAAAGCCCAAAGCTGGGCCAGGGGAGGTGGTGCAAACCTGTAATCCCAGCGGCTCAGGAGGCTGAGGCAGGAGGATCTCGAATTCAAAGCCAGCCTCAGCAAAAATGAGGCGCTAAGCAACTCAGTGAGACCCTGTCTCTAAATAAAATACAAAATAGGGCTGGGGATGTGGCTCAGTGGTCAAGAGCCTCAAAGTTCAATCCCTGGTACACCCCCAACCCCGGCAAAAAATAGTAAAGCAGGGAGGAAGGAAGTCCTCCAGCTGTGGCCAGCCTGTCCAGGAGGGGGAAAGAATGTGAGTGGGAGCTGCCCAGGGGTGTCCAGAAGGAATCACACCAGGGGTCTCTCAGAGCCTTCTTCACATTTTAATGAAAATGAGAGACAGATCAAGAGATTGTACAAGGGCAAGTATTGTCCTCATTTCCTAAAATGATTCCAGAATTTTAAGGCCACCAAGCTTGACACCTTTGATTTTGGAATGAATTCAAGTCCAAAGGACCCAAATCGAGCCCCAACTTTGTATCCAGCCGGGCGTGAATCATCCACCAGATGGTGGGGGCACATTTAGAAACCAGCACAGTGAGCCCTGGAAGACAGAAAGGCCCCGAAGATGGCCCTGCCAAGCCGCGCTGCTGAGAGTGGGCTGAGCCACCAGGGAATTTGTGGGTTCCGCTCTTCCTGGCTTCAGGGAGCAGCTGTGACTCCGCAAATTCAAGTAATTGAGAGGGAGGCAGCAACTGTTGGAACAGGAAAACAGATGCTAGGATCCAGCTCAGCCTGAGTCACAAGTCCTCCCTGTAGCAGAAGCTGGAAGGGCCCTGTGATTGACAGCACTCCCCCGGGACTGTGGGAGTGGGAGTGGGCACCCTTGCTCCAAAAGTATGCAAAGCAAGGAGTTCCCTAGCCCTGCAGGGGCCCCCTGGACACTGACCCATTGAAGAACTGAGGTCCTTGCCACCTGGACAGGCAGGACCTGCCCCAGTTCCCACAAGGAAACTCCTGCTTCATCTGATCAACTTGATTCTGTAGTTTCATTTTTGACTCAAGTACTTGTCTGAGCAAGCCTGCTTTTCCACGGATGGCTGAAAATACTTTATGAACTGGTACACTTCACAGGAGTTAATAACAAAAAGCCGAAGACATAAATATAATTAAAATCACTTTATATTTCCTGTCGGTGGCTGAAGCAGGCATTAAGCAAGTCTTATCTTCGATATTACATTTAGAATTCCATGTCACAGAAAATTATCTTTAAATGATAGGTCAGAAAAGAAATAGAAAAAGCTCTTGTGCTATTTATTTTTAATGTGATTTATGTTACAGCTCTCAGCGGAAAGCTGAAAATATGCCAATAAATTAGTTCAAGAAATGATATAAAATTAAATATTAATGAAGTGCTCAAACAAGTACCAATTATCCTGCAGTATAAGCTGGTAAATATTTTCATGAGTGATTCCTGCTCCATATTCTAGTAGCACCATAGACCAAGAAAACAATCATTAATTTGCAGAGACCTTTTTACCGATACATTTTCCAATGTACAATTTGAATCTTCTTTTCAAAAAGCAATAAAACCATTAATCTGTGTACTTAGATTCATGGATAGTCTTTATGTTGAAAATGATAAAGTCCAACTCACAGGACTTAAACAAGGAGGAAAATTCACCTGCTTACTTAAAAGTCTAATTGAAATATGGCTGCAGGCAAGGTTTCATCCAGCAGTTAAAAGGATCTCACCAAGGACCCCCATATCTTTCTGCCCTTCGGCTCTGCCTTCTGCTGAGGCAAGCTCATCTTCAGGGCAGTGGATACTAGTATGTGCAACTCCCTCTCTCTCTTGGGACCACAGCACCCGGCTATGGGGAGACCTGGCTGTTGATGGCTCACAGCGCAGTCCTCCCAGCACCTTTCATGTTCATCAATGTTTGGTTTCATTACTGTCATCCTTATACTATCCTCTGTTACGTGGCCTCCCAAAGATTGACCAGTTTATGGAGTCAAAGGCCTAGTCCTCTGGCCTGAATCTGAGATAACTCTGAAGGGCTACTTCCGCTCTAAATCTCCCTGCAGGATCTTGTGAGTCTCCTGGTGTGACTGCATTGCAGGTCCACGGGTCTGCATGCTCAGTCCTGCTTCGTTCCCTCATTTAAGGATATTATTTCTGCATATAAACATCCTGCATATAAGTCTCCATCACAGAATCTGTTCTCAGGACCCAGACTTAGATAGTTGGGGCCAGAAGCTAGAAGGCAGGACACCAATAGCCAATGGCATGCCAAAGTGGGACCACGTTCAGACACCGGGGATGGACTGGAATGGGAAATGAATGGAAGAGAGGCACAGTGGAGGCAGATCCCCAGAAGTCCGAGGGGCTTGAGGGCTCTGTCTTTTCCAAACTCAAGAAAAGAGAGAGAGAGAGCATTTCCCTTTCCTCCACCTTTGCCTTCTTTTGGGCTCTCAACAAACTGGAGGGTGCCCACCCACCCTGGAGAGGCTGATCTTCTTTACGCAGTCTACTGCTTCAATCTAATCCTTCCAGAAACACCTTCACAGACATACCCCAAAATCACGTTTACCAGCTCTCCGGGCATCCCTTAGCCAAGTCCAGTTGCCACATAAAATTAACCATCTCAGCATCTGACCACGGGACATTGAGTGACCAGGTAGCCAGGGCTGTCCCTGTGAGCTAGCTGTGTCAGAGGCACGAAGCCATAATGCCAGGCAGGCCCAACAGGAGGGCAGGACCCAGGTATAGTTGTACCTCCAAGACTGGACCAAGCAGGGCCAGCAGGTTAAAAAGAGCTGTGCAAGCTGGTGTCCAATGTCAAATCATGCCTCCCACTTAGGTAACAGCTATCTATAGCCGCCTTAGGATAAGTTTGGCTCCTGGGTGAGTTGGCTGGGTGCATGGATGAGAGCCACCAGGGAGCTTCTGCTGCTCTAAGCTACACTTGGGATGGCTCTGGCAGAACAGGGAGGAAATCCACCGTGGGCACAGCTTCACGTGACACAGCGGCCATCCACCTCATGTGAAGAAAGTGGTCGGAGGGAGGAATGTGCATGGACAGGGGGGTTGTTGTTGATGGCTTGGCTGTTCGTTCAGGAGCCTAGAGACACCTTAGAAAGTTAGGGGGAAAAAGTCTGGGGCAAGATGTGTGGCTGGACCCATAAGAGTGGGCTCAGATGGGACAATTTGGAATCTCATGTTAATGTGATCAAGAAGGACCACCCAGGGGCTGGAGAGAAACTAATCTCACCCAGACCAGAGAGTAATAGAGAAAGTTTTGACAGATGGGATAAAGCGTGCCAGGAGACGGAAACCGCAGATGTCCAGGACAATAACAAATTCAATGACTAGTAGCCAAGAAAAATGTCCTTAGGTCCTTATTGCTAGATGGAGTTGAGAGATCATTTGGTTTAGTCTCTCACCGAAAAAGTAACTCAAACTAACCAGCTTCCAGCGGAACACTTGCAGAAGAGGATGCTCATTACCTCCAAGGCAAGCGTTGCCTCCAGGCTCCACTAAGCAGGATTTCTCCCCACCCTGCAGGGAAGTGCTCCTGCCCCTCCCTGACCCATGGGCTCCAAGTCAACCTGGGATCAAGAAGAAAGTGTGTGGAGAAGATGAAGATCAGTGACAGAGGCTTTATGAGCAGAGCAGTCTGATGAAGTTGTGCTTCAAGAAACAATCCCCAGCTGGGGCTGGGGCTCAGGGGCAGAGTGTTCGCCTCGCACATGTGAGGCACTGGGTTTGATCCTCAGCACCACATAAGAATGAATAAACAAAATAAAAGTATAAAAGAACAACAACAAAAAAGAGAAATGATCCATTTTAATAAAAGAAAGAATGGTTTGCCTGGCTAATGCTTCACTCAGAGGGAACTAAAACCCTCCCGTCACACACCTACCACCTCCACTTCCAATGACAGAAAAAACAGAACCATTAGACTAAGACCCTGGAACAGAAAAGCAAATGGGTAAAATGACCTGAGGGCTGGGCTGGGGGAGGATTGTAGAGGAGAGGGGAGAGAACAAGGAGCCAGAAAGGAGGGATTTCTGATGCCCGTTGAGTTGGGTTCAGTGGACAAAGGGGTAAAGGTTTCTCCACCATTTTGAAAGTTCCAGCTACAGGATTGTTTGTCTAGTGATGAGAGTTCATGTTACAGCTTGGATCTGGAACATTCTCCAAAGGCTTGTGTGTTGAAGATTTATTTCCCATCTGGGGGTGCCATTAGAAGGTGCTAGAAACTTTAGGAGGAAGAGCCTCGTTGGAGGAAGTACATCATTGGAGATTATGTCCTTGAAAGGGGAATTGAGACCCCTGCCCCTTCTTCTGTCTCTCTGTTTCTCTCTTTTTAATTGTAGTGTAAGGGTCCGGCGAAACGTCGGAGAAGGAAAGACCACACGAGACTAGCTTCATGCAATGGCAAGGGGGATTTTTATTAGGGATCCGTTCCAACGCGTTGGGACTCTGTGCTCACTCAAGAAGGGAGAGCAGCCCAGAGCCCAGAGCAGAGGTCAAGCAGAGCTTAAGTACACTTTTTGGAGAGGGCGGTGGGCTTTGCATACATCAGAACAAATCATCATGAGGCGCGGGGACATTGAACAACAATTCTGATACATGATTAGTCCATTCATTGGCGGGAACAGTTTGGGTAGGGGTGATTGGTCACTTCCAAGTGGGGCACACATTCAAACTGATTGGTTCTGGGGCCTATATGCTTACGTGCCATGCTACCTGGAACCCTTAGCTATTAAACAACCAGGGAGTCAATGGAGATATTTACTGAGCAGCTCCCGCATTGTCCTAACAACTTACAGGTTCCGGGGATAGCAGGGGAATTGTTTACTTTTTAGCCCAGGCCTTGCAATCTAGAAGCTTTACAATGCCCTAGTCTTTTACACTTTAACTCAGACTTTTGCAGCTTAGAATCAGCTTAGAAATTTTACCCTTACAGTAGTTGAACACAATACCTTTATTTATTTATTTTTAATATGGTGCTGAGGATCGAACCCAGGGCCTTGCACATGCTAGACGAGCGCTCTACCGCTGAGCCACAACCCCAGCCCTCTTCTGTCTCTTTCTGTGCTTCCCAGTCGCCATGAGGTCAACAGCTCTGCCCTGCCCGGTGTTCCTCAACCTGATGTTCTGCCTCATCACGGGCCCAAGGTGACAGGGCTGAAACTGTGAGCCAAAATGAATCTTTCCTCCTCTTAAGTTGCTTATCTCAGGTATTTGTCACACCTTACCTTACCTTCCCACTCTTTCAGATGTGAGGCTTACACTTACCTCTAGCTGAGACCAGTTCTAGGTGCTTCTGAGTATAACCCAGAGCCAGCTGAGAGGTAGACCCAGATGACTGCTGCCTGGGGAGCTCTGGGATTCATGAGAAGATGATGCCAGGTAACCGCAGTCTCCACCTGTGCTTCCAAACCTAACTACGTAAACTACCCGACTCACGCCAGAATGCATGAGGCCCTCAGCTGGAAATTTTTAAATACTCCTCAGCAACCCCACAGGACCTCTGCTGGGTGTTTTCACGGCTCACATGTCAATCAGAGAGCTCAGCTATAAGTGTAGCACCAACCTCAGCCCAGCCAGGGACTCTCCTCCGTGCTCCCTGAGGTCGGCAGCTGCAGTCAGCTGAAATTAGGAAACCAGAGCACACAAGGGAAATCTCCTTTCCCAGAAGGAGAGATTTATTTTGTTATCTAATAATTAAGTAGTTTGATATGCCTCCCAATAAGTTGTCTGGTTCAGAAAAGAGCCTGTAACAAATACATGCAATAAATCCCTCATTTTTAATGCTGGGGAATATACAGACAGTTTTTATTAACAGAACATCTGTTTCTCTCCATTTCCTCTTAACAAGTGTTTAAAGAAGGTTGGTTGGAAGAGGCGCTCACAGCTCCCAGTCCCACTGGCCCCGGCCTCAACAGCCTGTGGGTCAAAACCAAGCTGTATCATCATCAGTGCCCAAACCACAAAGCCCACAGCCCCTCAGCACTTCGCCACCCGCCCCCGTCTCTGTACAGGGCCTCTGGGTGCCCACGGCCGGCCTCCCTGCCTGAGCCTCCTTCCCAGGCAGCCCCTGCCCACCTGCCCCTCAGGGAGAGGCCTAGCACTGCTATCGATTCTGCAACTGGTCATGCCCAAGTCTTTTCTTGATGCCATGGCAGGGGTCAGCTTGTCCCTGTTGGTGGCACCAGAGCCCTCAGGCCATGAACACTGCTGTGGAGACCTGGAGGAGGAGGAGCAGAGGAACAGGTGTCATTCCGCAGCTCTACCCCACCCCATCACCTGGACTGGGAGGGGCAGGAGTGTCCCGAGTCTCCAGTATCCTTCAACTTCAGGTACCACGTATGTCCCTGAAGGTTCTACATCTAGTGTCCAGGCTGGGCTGGGAGACACCAGGACCTTCCCTCCCTTCTCCTCCTCACATCCTTCTCCTGGATTTCCTTCTTGGTAGTGTGTGTGTGTGTGTGTGTACATGTGCACATGCGTGCACACACAGGCTCACGCATATGCATACACATGCACACACTAATGTAGGTCCATGAAGTCAGGGGATTTTTCTTTTTTTTTTTCTTTTTGAGGTGCTGGGGATGAAACCCAGGCCTTAGGCAAGTGCTTTACCACTGAGCTACATTCCAGCCCACCACTATATCCTTTGTGCCCACCATAGTGCCTAGCACATAACAGTTTTGTAGCATGATTAAAAAAAAAGTTAAGGAGCTAGGGTTGGGGCTCAGCGGTAGAGCACTCGCCTAGCACCACATAAAAACAAACAAAATAAAGGTTGTTGTCCAACTACAACTAAAAAATAAATATTAAAAAAAAAAGTTACATAAAAGAAACCCTCAGGCCTTATCATTCACTGCAAAAGCCTTGGATGAACCATTTCAGATCTAGAACCCACAAGGTCCCCATTCCAGTTCAACCGTCTGGGCTCAGCCGGGAGACCCAGCTGCATGAGGACACTGTCTCTAGCCACACCCTGGCTCTAGTGTGAGTGCCACTGAATCACAGAAAGTCCAAACTTTCCAAGTGCTCCTGAGACTCAGGGGATGATGTCATGTCCCCTCATGTCAGTCTTGTGCCCCTGGCTGCCTCGCCCAGCCTTCTGCTCCTACCACTGCTTGGCTCTCCCTGTCCACCCGCTGCCCACTCTGTCACCCCCCTTTCCACCTCCTGCAGGTGACTGTCTTATCCCTGGCACTGGCTCAGACCCTTCCTGCAGTTTACCATGACGGTAGACCAGGTCCCAACTTCTGGAGATGACTGAAGTTTTGAGGAGAGAGAAAGAAAGAGGAAGACAGATGCTTCCACTGACTCTCCACAAACCCTGGCCCATCCTTAGGGCTGCCGACACCCCTGACCCCGGGTGTGCACACAGTGGGGGCAGCTCCTCCTCGTGGCCCCTGCTCATCCACCCACGGCCCCTCTGGCCCTGCTGCCTTCCCCCGCAGGACCTGTGCTCGTCCTGGGACAACTGCCTGCCAGGACCTCTGTTCTGCTGGCATCTCTGGTTCCTCCTTCCTGTCACAGCGCTGCTCCAGGAGGCCTTCTCTGACACACTACCTACAAGAGCCTCAGAGCCCATCTGCCACCTCAGCAGCCCGTCTCTGCCACCTCAGCCTGCCCCTCTGTCCTCACGGCTCCTGCCACTATCGGAATGGCTCGTGTTATTTTTGTGGTCATCCCAGTCACACTAGCCCCTCTCGCTCTTCATTCAGTTCTGTACTATTCACTGCTGTATCCTGTATCACAATGGCACCCGGCACACAGTGTGTACGCAGTTAAAATCCACTGACTGCAGGTTGAACATCCTCCCCACATGAGGACATTCCAGCCCTGGTCCAACAACTACCAAACCCAGAGAGGAGTTTTACCCTCCTCCCAGCTTCGGCCCCTCCTCCCAGGCTCTGGTGTTTCCTGATGAGATCCAGATCCTCCCAGCGTGCATGTTGGTGGAACTATTGGCACATTCAAGGGTCACTAGGGATGTGGCCCTTGCCCCAGTCTACCCAGCCAGAATTCCCTGAACTCGGTTAAACCCTTCCAAACCTAGGAGGATTTCGTTTTAGTCAAAGTGAAAACAGGGTCAGGCCAGTGTGCCTACCCAGCCATATTGATCTGCGAGTGTGCCAGCAAAAGACACACACACACGTGGCCATAGCCACAGCCACCCACTATTGAGACGATGGAAGTCCCTTTGGAAAACTACAAAGCCTATACACCGAGATCCAGTTCTGCACAAACTTGACCTCCTCAATGTTTGGAAGCAGACAATGTACTTCATCTGGGGACAAGGCTGCTCAGTGACTCAAGGGTCTTCCCCAGGAAGGATGAGGGGGGCTCCCTTTCTCCTGGGGTTTTGCTCAGAATAAGAATCCCCTGAGCACAAAGGAGAATTCAAGAGTGCACCACAACTGTGTTCACTTTTCCAAAGGCCCTTTGTCCAGCTCTAGCCCTCCAAGTCTCCAACCCCTTCCCCCCACAACGCTTCCTCCAGACACGGGTCCAGCCCCCGGCACTGTCTCTTCAGCACACAAACCTGGTTCGGTGAACTGGGAATGGCTTTAGTGTTGCAGACTGTGTTTCACAACCAGAAATCCAAGTTTTAAAATCAGAACACACCAAGAGCAGAACCCGTGCTCAATACGGGGACTCTCTGAAGGAGACAAGCAGAGCACAGGTAGTGCCGGGGGCACACAGGGTCAACTCGGCCTGAGGGAGGACAGGGCCCAGGAGGAGGGGACCTTGAGCTGTATTTGGAAGATGGGACTCGTGTACCCAGGGCCACAGGCCGCAGGAGCTTCGGAGGTCTTATTCCGAGGTCTTGTAAGCCGCTCTAACACAGCACTGTTTTCTTGAAGAAGTTGCTGCCCTCAGGGCCTGGACTCAGCAGGAGTCACAATAATCAGAGAACAAGGATCCAAAAGCATGGAACATGGATTAAGAATAGGAAATCGTTGAGTTTTCTTGCTTTCTGAAGTTCAAGTAGACATAATAATGGCAAATAAGCGAAAAACATGTGTCTGGGGATACCTGGTCCATGGGTAGCAAAGACTGGGCTTATTCTCCGTCTCTGACCCCACTTTCTGTTCCAACAAAACCCTCCTGAAATGGCCACCAGTAAAAAGGGAAGACTTAGGGGCTGGGCTTGTGGCTTACATGTGTGAGGCACTGGGTTCGATTCTCAGTACCGCATATAAATAAATGAATACAATAAAGGTTCATCAACATCTAAAAACAATTTTTTAAAAAAGGAAGACTTACACAACAACCCTGGCAACTAGCTAGACACCAAGAAAATGAGGAATGGCCAGACTGTCCCTGTGGAGCAAGCAGAAGGCACCGTGAGGAGAAGGCAAGCCACCTCCAAGGGGCAGCGCTGTGTGTTCAGGATACAGCAGAAGATGCCCATCACCGGGGTAGGGGCCTCTCACTCTGCTGGCAGGGGCTGGAGGCCAGTCCGGCCCATGGGAGGATGAGGGCAGGATGCACCCTGACCTTCCCCCGTCTCAGCATCACTGAAGTTTACAGACCATCCCAAGAAGCTCCAAGAAGTGGCTGATGGCTCAGAAAGACATGTCTCCAGCTTATCAGGAAGTCCCCTCAAATTTTTATTAACTCACTGGCACTTGTAATGCTTTCTTGAGAATTTAAAAATAATGATTCCATTTTTTTTTTCCTTTTCTAAAAATTCATCTGTGGAGGTGGTTCTCAAACTCCCAGCAGTGGCTACTCTGCTCTTCTCTTGCTTTCTCCCGCTCCTGCCAGGCTGTGTGCCATCTGAGAGGCTCACGCTTGCTGCCAATCTTCCTGCCAGTCTTCTGTGATTCCTTCCCTCTGCATCTGAGAAAGCTTTGGGCAAGTACTCTGACCACCATCCTGCTGAACTAGCTAAGTTCCTTCTTGCCTTGAAGTTAGACAGGCAACAAATGGTATCTGGCCCTCCTGGAGGCAGGGTCAGGTGAGAAACAGGTCACCTGAACTAGGCAGCTGGAGATCAAACTGTCAGGTTTGTCAATGACGCAGGGAATCAGAGCATGTGGCTTTTGCGCCTTAATGGAATGGGCTCCCCAGTGGTTCACACCCAAATTAGACAGACTTTAAACCAGCCCTGACACACGGCCTCCTGCAGAGCCAAGGCATCTATTGCAGGCAAAGAGCAGCCCAATACATACCCTGAGAAGGGGCTGAGCCATGTCCACCATCACATCAGGCAGTCCTCTGCGGAGTGGGCCTTGACTGTTTCTGTGGCTTAAGTTGACACCCCTACACCTATTCTCACCCCCCCCCACACACACACAGGGAGAAAGGGTGCTACCCCAGTAGCTCTCTGGCAGTCTCAGGCCTTCCCTGTGATGGGGAGGCCAAGCAAAGCTCACACCTGGGAACAGACTCTGCCTCCAAAAGTAAACGTCCCGAAGGTTTTGAGGAAACTGCCTCTCTGGGGACTGGGGGGAAATATAGTTTTTCTGAATCACAATTTTTTTAAGTATTTAAAAATATTTTAAAGTATTCATATTTTATTCAAGTTATCAACAAGATTCTGCGGGCTTTGGAAAAGACCTAGAAATGAAAAAAGATCACAAAAAAGAGGGAGACATCTGAGAACAGGAAATAGAGCAAGAAGTCACAACCACAATAGCCGGATTACAAAACCAGGATGTAGGCTGGAAATAGCAGACAAGACACCGGAGAAGGGAAGATTAACCTGGGCAAGGGGAAAATGAGAAAAAGATGAAAAGAAGGGAGGCCGATGCTCAGACACAGTAGGTGTGGCAGGAACAATAGGAATTTCAGAGAGGGCAAAACAGAGGTGAGGAAAGCAGTGATCAAAGAAATGGAAGGAGAAGACTTTGGGGGTATAAAGAAAGAACTCAGTGGGAAATTGAGATATGTCCTGAAGTCCAAGCAAGGTTAATGAAAAAGGTGGGGTGGGTCACACTTAGATGTGCTGGGATGGAATTCTCAAAGTTAAAAAGTTAAGAAAGGAGCCAGGCACGGTGGCGCACGCCTGTCATCCCAGCAGCTCAGGAGGCCGAGGCAGGAGGATCGAGAGTTCAAAGCCAGCCTCAGAAAAAAGTGAGGCACTAAGCAACTCAGTGAGACCCTGTCTCTAAATAAAATACAAAATAGGGCTGGGATGTGGCTCCGTGGTTGAGTGCCCCTGAGTTCAATCCCTAGTACCAAAAAAAAAAAAAAAAAAAAAAAAAAAAAGTTAAGAAAGGGCTGGGTTGGAGCTCAGTTGTAGGTAGAATGTTTGCTGACACGTGGAAGGCCCTAGGCTTGATTCCTAGCACTGAAAAAAAAAAAGTTAAGAAAAATTTGGAAAACGCACACACACACACAACCCTTTGGAAGAGGAAATTGAGGTAGAAAGAGAGTTTTTTTACCTCTTTGTATCTTTTGTTCTTTGGGTGTGTGTTTGGGTGTGTGGTGCCGAGGACCGAACCCAGGGCTTTACACATGCCAGGCAAGTGCTCTACAACCAAGCTATACCAGCAGCCTTTTTAAATTTTTTGAAACAGAATTGCCCAGGCTGACCTTGAATTTACAATCCTTCTCCTTCATCTTCCCTAGTACTTGGGGTTTTGATTTGTGTGCCCCTATGCCTGGCTTGGGTGTTTGTTTTGATATAAGGTATTGAGTCGAGGAAGCTCATCACCTGAGCCTCATCACCAGCTCTACATTTTTATATTTTATTTAGAAAGAGGGTCTCACTGACTTGCTTAGGGCCTTGCTATATTGCTGAGACTGGCTTTGAATCTTCCTGCCTCAGCCTCCTGAGCTGCTGGGATTACAGGCATGTGCCACCACACTCAGCTTTTCTCTCTCTCTTTTTAAAATATCATTTATAAATATTTCTTTCATAACTTTAAAAACAGTCTAAATCAGGGGGAGGAATAATAAATAAGGATCTCACAGATTAATGGGAAAAAAATAACAAAAATCCTAAATTAAAATGATCCCAGAATTTTTGCAACATCCAAAGAAGAATCAATTTATTTTTATCTCATCATTAGAAATACATTTTACTTTGTAACATATTTATATTTTTTCTTAAACAGAATAAAAGATATAAAAAGAAAATTAAACCTCCCTCTAACTTGGAGCTTTAGGCATTCATAAAATAGTCATTATCCTTACTGCATCCAATGTACTTTATTTTCTATTCTTATCTATGCCACTCGATGTCTTTAAAATGCAGTCACAATCCATTAAATTGGGTGGGCTATAAAATACACCAATCTAGAAAACCTAAGGAAAAACCATATTGTCATTCACATATGGAGGCAACCAGAAAACTCCAGGTATCGAAGTTATTTAAAAATTAATCCCACTGAGGACTCTTCTGAGGACTCTCCTTGCATAAATCACTTGAGGATGTGTGCTAGGACATGGGGGGCGGGAGAATCAGGCACGAAAACTCAAGAACAAGAAAAAAAATCCAACTTGAAGTACCTGCTTAGAGGTTTAATAGCAGGAAAGTCTTCATGTAGTCTCTAAAGAATGTAAATTGCTAGCACTTTTTTGTAATCTTCTGGGAATATCTTTGAAAATTGAAATGTACATACCTGTCTCACTCTTAGAAATCCATCATAGCAGAAAAAAAAAAAAGACACCAGTAGTTCAGGCTATACAAACTAAAATGCCTCTTACAGTAATAAGTGCAGTGATATAAATGTGCAATACTAACAAAGTCTAGCAATGACATAAATGTACAATAAACAGGTTCATGTTTTAATAAATTATAGTGTAGCTACATACTAACGTAATAAATATCATCTAGCTATATTTTTAGGATATCATCTATGTATGTATTAACTTAGAGGGACGTCCCTGATAAAATGGGAATAAAAAACGTACGTAGCTGGAGAATTTCTTTTTTTTTTTTTTTTTTTTTTTTTTTGGTACCAGGAATTGAACATAGGGCCACATCCCCAGTCCTTTTTTTTTAAATATTTTTTTAGTTGATGATGGACCTTTATTTTTTATTTATTCATTTGTATGTGGTGCCTCACACATGCTGGACAAGCACTCTGAGCTGCAACCTCAGCCCTCCCCAGCCCCCTTTTATATTTTATTTAGAGATAAGGTCTCACTGACTTGCTTAGGACCTCGATAAGTTGCTGAAATTGGCTTTGAACCTATAATCCTCTTGCCTAGGCCTCCAGAGCCTCCGGGATTACAAGCATGCACAACCAGCTATAAACTGGAGAATTTCTACATGATCCTGTTCCTTTAAAACCTAGGCAGGGGCCCTATTAAAGGATTTACATATTTACATGAGCAGAGAGAAAGATGTGGAAGGAACAAAGTAGACTGTCAAGGCCGGTTATTCTAAGTGGGGGAGCAGAGGGAAAGTTAGGGGAGATCACTTGCTATTCTGAAACATTTTGAACTGAATTGTTGCCTTATATATACAATTTTTTTTTTTTTTTTTTTTTTGGTACTGGGGATTGAACTCAGAGGCACTCGATCATTGAGCCACATCCCCAGCCCTATTTTTCCTCACTCTTGGAAATCCATCATTGAGGATGTGTGCTAGGACATGGAGGGTGGGAGAATCAGAATTATTTAGAGGCAGGGTCTCACTGAGTTGCTTAGCACCTCGCTTTTGCTGAGGCTGGCTTTGAACTCGTGATCCTCCTTCCTCAGCCTCCAGAGTCACTGGGATGACAGGCATGTGCCACCGATCCCGGATCTTATATATACAATTTTTAATCCAATTTTTAAACTTACTTGGTAAAGGGTATTAAATACATTAATATACATGTATCACTCTAAAAAATTGTATTCTTAAAATTGTTTCAAAATTGATGATCCAAAATAGTATCTGTTCATTTAAAAGAGGTTAGCTATGTTATAAAGAAAAACAATGAAGTTTATAGTCCCAAATTAAATTTGAAAAAGCAGGAATGAGCCAGGTACAGTGGAGCATGACTGTAATCCCAGTGGCAGGAGAGGCTGAGGCAGGATGATCACAAGCTCAAGGCTAACCTTAGCAACTTAGCAAGGACCTAAGCAACTTATTGAGACTCTGTCAAAATAAAAAATAAAAAAGGACTGGGGATGTGACTCAGTGGTAAAGTGGCCCCTTTTAATCCCTGACGAGAGAGAGAGAGAGAGAGAGAGAGAGAGAGAATGAATGGGGAAAAATTTTCCACAGCAGGTTTATACCTGTTAAATTAAATTATAGTTCTATATGGACTGTGATCACTGAATTTCATATCACAAATATCTGAAAAGCCTTAAGATAAACACTGTAGAATTAGAAAAAAGAATTCTAATTCTTGCCTTCTAAATTACTGTTGTTGTTAGTATTATTATTTGGTATTGGGGATTAAACCCAGGGACACTTTACCACTGAGCTTTATCTCCAGCCCTTTTTTATTTTTTATTTTGAGGCAGAGTCTCACTGAGTTTCTTAGGGCCTTGCTAAACTGTTGAGGCTGGCCTCAAACTTGTGATCCTCTTACTTTAGCCTCCAGAATTGCTGGGATTAGAGATATGGGCCACTGTGTCTGGCAATTTGTCTTCTAAATTGTTGAGGAAGATTATAGCAAAAACCAATCTATTTAGCACTAAAAAGAAAACAGCACAATGTGTGGGAGGCTTAAAACTCAAGTCCAATGTGAAATGCTGCCTTGACCTATGTGAAACTCAGAGGGCCTCAGAGGGCCTAACCCTAAATCCTCCTCCCCAATCTACCCTCTCTGGAAAGGTCCACTAGCAAACCACCTCCTTACTAAGGAAAACAGGTGCAGTTCCTGCTTATTCCTGAACCATTTTCAGTTCCCTGCTAGCCTGGAGCCTGCTGAAGTTCAAATAAGCCATGCACATCCTTCTGCAGAAGCCAGGGGGCACTCTACCTCTTGGTATTTCAAAGCCTGTCTCCCACAGACCCATTTGAGAAAATATAGAATTATAGTTTTTTAAAAAAGAAAGTTTGAATACATCTTCGAAATCAATAAAAGTAAATTAATTAAACACACTTAATAAAATACAGAGCATCAGACTGGGTTTAAAAAAATCAATTGTATGTTACTAATGTTTCCCTTCAATTCTAGAATATTTTCCACTATCATGTCTTCAATATTATTTCCCTGCCATTTTCTTCTTCTGAAAAAATTATGAAATATATTGGAGTATTTTAATTTATTCTCCTACTCTTGAAAATGTTCTCTTACTTCTCTTTATCTCTCTGCACTGCATACCATGTAGATCTATTTAGAATTATTTTCCAGTTCACTAATTTTATCTTCAACTATTTCCAGTATAAAATTCATTCCATCTTTTAGATTTTTTAAAAAATTATTTTTGGTAGGTACCAGGGATTGAACTCAAGGACACTCGACCACTGAGTCACATCCCCAGTCCTGTTTTGTATTTTATTTAGGGTTCACTGAGTTGCTTAGCACCTTGCTTTTGCTGAGGCTGGCTTTGAAATCTTGATCCTTCTGCCTCAGACTCCCGAGCTGCTGGGATTACAGGGGTGCACCACCATGCCTGCCTGGCCTTTTAGGTTTTTTTTTTAATGATTATATTTAATTTCTGAGATTCATGATTTTATTTTCATGTCTATATTCTTATCTTATTTTTAATCTGCATTTGTTTCACAATCTCTTAGCCAGGTGCAGTGGCTCATGTCTGTAATGCCACCCAGGCTCAGAAGACTGAGGAGGGAAGATCACAAGCTCAAGGCCATTCTCAGCAACTTAATCAGACCTGTCTCAAGAAAAAAAATTAGAAAGGAATGGGGATGTAGCTCGGTGGTAGAAAACCACTGAATTCAATCTCCAGTACTACCCCCCAAAAAAAAATCAAATTAAATTTTGAAAATTTTCCTCTTTGTAAAATGATTTCTTCATTTATCTCTGGGTATGTTTTTTACCCTATGAATCCAAAAATGACGATAGTGAGCTCATATTTCAGTTGTTGAATTGGTTGGCAGCTATTTTTAGCATTTGGTTTCTTGAAGTGCTTTGGAATTTTGGTTTATAGGCTCATTATGGCTGGGAGTTTTTGTTTTTCTTTGTGGGTTTCTCTCTCTCTCTCTCTCTCTCTCTCTCTCTCTCTCTCTCTCTCTCTCTCTCTCTCCTTTTACATCTGGGGGATTTAGTTTGGTGGCTGCATCCAGTGTATCCTGGTCCAGAACTTGTCTTCTGAGGGCCTTGGAATTGGTGCTCTTCCCTCACACTGGGGGACTTGCAGATTCAATCACAGAGTTAGAGGATGGCTTGACCCTGCTCTCCAGCTTCCCTGGGCCCATATGCTTTTGTTTTGGCCACAGCCCCTGAGATCTGCTCAGCTGCTTTTTTTTTGTTCTTTTTTCCCAGGCTCCTTTCAAAAGTGTGGTGGCCTCGCTCCAGTCCTTGGCTAGGCAGAGTCTGGTTCTGTCCTCCATTCTCTGAAAATGTTTCAGCCCCCCTTCCCCCACAGGCCCTCAGCTTTGGCTCTTCTGGATACTTTGCTTTACCAGTTCTCTCTCTTGTCCCTGAGATGTTTATCCAGATTTTTAACTTGTCTTTGTCATATGAATGCCTATTTGTTAGGTATTTGTTAGGTATTTGGAGGGTGTGTCAAAGCATACACGTGTGACCTCCTTCTTATTAATGTTTAAATCGCAAGGTGAGGGAGTGTCTGCTTCTCACAGTGGGAACATGCTAGCTGACAGAGTCTAGGAGTGAGGACCCAGGCACAGACGGCAACCCTGGGAGTCCAAGTCATGGGCATCTTGTCTGGGGTTAGTGGGCTGCTCAGAGCTGTGGGCCAGACCAGTGAAAGCCCATCCGGGTAGCTTCTAATTAAGGACCAGCTTCCTGCAATGGCCCTATGAGACAGGAAGGGGACTTGCTGAGAAGAACACTCCATCCCAGAGCTCTTCTGTTTACACCCCTTATATGTGCCTGTCACAGGCATTTTAGACAACTCAGAGAAACAGAGGCAGGCAGACAGGCGACTCAGAGGACCAAAAAGAAAGCTGACACATGTGGATTCTCAGCTGGCCTAAATGGAAAGATGAAAGAGATGTGACCCTTTCATTTCTGGGGACAATTCATACTGTTGGTACACATTACAAGTGAAATAACTACAGAGGAAAAATAAGAGAGATGGAGTGTTTAAATTTTTTCTCCAGAAAAACATTCATAAATTACACTGTTGAGCCAAAACAGAAACACAAAATTCCAAATAGGCCAATAACCAGGAGAGAAAAAAAGAAATAGAAATTACAAGAGAATGAGCTCCCCAAGGAGCTCCTGGGGTAGATGCTTTTGCTGACAAGCCTTTTCAAATGCTTGAGGAACAGCAGTGTCTGTTTCAAAAACAGGGGCTGGCCACACAGCTTCGTGGGAACGTGTACTTAGCATTCGCGAGGCCATGGGCTCAGCACTAAAAAAGGAAAAAGAAAAAGAATAAAGAAGGAATGCTCTTCCACTTGTGTGGTGAACGAGTGCCGCTTGGGTACCCAAATCTACCACAGATTCTTTTTAAATGAGCAAAGAAAACCATATAGTAGGGGTTGCAAAGTCAAGTGTTTGTAAGGACCAGAGTGACACGAATGGGTACAGGTGATTGGGTGTGCAATGCCAAGGAGGCGGGAGCTGCAGACAACGGAGACTATGTACCCCTTACTCAGGAACTCGGAATCAAATCCTCCCAAACCCTGCCAAATATTATCAGTCCCAAGTCACCAGTCTGCAGTCTCTGGTATATCTCCTTTATAAACAGAGATGTAAAAAACTAAGTAAAATACCAGTAAATCCAATACAATCACAAGAATCAGGAGTGGGGTATAATTCAGTGGTAGGGCACTACTCAGTATGCACTAGGCCTGGGTTCAATTCCAGAACCAAATAAATAAATAAAATTTTAAAATCTACTGTGAGTAAATCATATTTACTATAAAGATGC
This sequence comes from Spermophilus citellus, assembly GCF_964194105.1. NCBI lineage: Eukaryota > Metazoa > Chordata > Mammalia > Rodentia > Sciuridae > Spermophilus > Spermophilus citellus. The sequence goes on along the minus strand of NC_138199.1, from coordinate 49,013,966 downwards.
AAAAGTCATTCTAATATGTGGAAAATATTTTTTAAATAATTCACCCTCTCAAGAGGTCACATTGGAACAACCCATATGATGCTTTCGAGGGATGTCAGAACTTTCTGACGAGCAGGGATCCATAGAACCAGAGATGGGTTCTGGGTGAGCTGGCAGAATGTGACCAAAAGAAACTAGGTGAACTTCATCCTAGGATGAAGCCAGTCTCGGGGCTGTGGACAGCCTCGTGATATGTCAATCCAAGGGAACTGGACAGATGAGCAGAAAGACAGAGCCTGGAGCCTTTCCTGCAGGGGGCCCCTGTGCCCTCTGGTGCTGAGCCAAGTTTACATTCTCACCGTGAAAAACACACCTGAAAACATTCAGCACCCACACCTCCTCAAATAGCTCTGCCAACGAGGACAGCAGGGACAACTCCCTCACATGGGATAGGGGACCTCACACCAGCAACCTGCTTACGACTACAGGATGCCTTCCCATTCTGCTGTTCCCAGAAACCTTTTGGTATTTTCAAGACTTTCCACCATAAAAGAATAAAGCACAGTGAAATTTATTGGGAGAACTAAAGAGAAAAGGGGACCGAGGGGACAATCAACCTTTCATTTTATACGGTCCAATCTAGATCAATCTATGAAGGCTATATCTCAATAACGAATTTGTTTTTAAAATAGTAAAATCTAGACAGATAACCAGGTGCCGTGGCTCACACCTGGAATTCCAGCCATTGAGGCCAAGTTTAAGGCCAACCTGGGCAATTTAGCAAGAGAGACCCTGTCTCAAAATAAAAAATGAAAGGGACTGAGGATGTAGCTCAGTGGTAGACCACCCTTGGATTCACTTCCCAGTACCCCACCTCAAAAAAACCACCCTAAGTAGAGACTGATGTTTTATTGAAGTGCATATGCTAAAAAAGTCCCTGGCACACCTATTTTGTATCATATTTTTTAAAAATCCAGATTAAAGACTTAAATGCAAAAAAAAAAATAAAAGAAAGAAAGAAAAATAGTAGGAGAACATATAAGACCATAACATCATCAAAGACTAAAGAGATCTAGTAAACCAAAGTGGAAAATGAGAAGCCCTAAAAGAAAAGAAGAACCTTCCCCCCACCCCCAATACTGAGAATTTGAATCCAGGGGTGCTCTGCCACCGAGCTACATCCCCAGCCCTTTTTATTTTTTACTTTGAGACAGGATCTCAGCTAAGTTGCCCAGGCTGTCCTTGAACTTGCAATCGTCCTACCTCAGTAGCTGGGATTTTGGTATTTTCAAATACTAAAATTGGTGTTTGCTGTGCCCAGCTAGAAACATATTTGATTACAAAAAAAAAAAAAAAAAAAAGCTTTAAATTGTCTTTTAAAAGCCAAAGTGCAATGATAAATTGAGGGTAACTTTACATGTTAAGTGGACAAAAACTCTAAAAATTCATAAGAAAAAGACAAACAATAAATAGCAATAAATTTAATTTGGGGAGAACATGAAGAGGCATAACTAGAAAAACAGCAAATGCAAACAGTACATAAAGCAATTTAATGGCCAGTGCCCAGCAGAGAAGTGCAAATTAAAAAAAATGAGGTCACTTCTCACCTATCAGATTAGCAAAAATTAAAAACAGAGTAACACCTGCTGCTGGAAGGATGCAAGAAAACAATACCCTCATATCCTCGTTGTTGCTGGAAATGTGACTCTCCACAGGAACAAATTTTTCAGGAACAAATTTGGCAATATCTGTTAAAATTTAAAATTTCCTTTTCCCCAGTAACAATATTCCTGTGAAATTCTGCCATAGAAATAAAAGCCTCAGTCATAGGCTTAAGCCTAGAAGTATATTTATTGCAGTTTTGTGGCAAGAGCCTGGAAACCTAGTGAATGCCGATTCAAGGAAGGAATAGAATATTATGCAGTCATTAAAAAGAATGAGTTAACCAGGCACGAGTCACCTGGGCATGGTGGCCTACACATATAAACCCAGCTACTCGTGAGGGAGGCTAAGACAGAAGGATTGCAAATTTGAGGCCAGCTTCAGCAATTTAGCCAAGATCTTGTCTCAAAATAAATATTAATTAATTAATCAATAAAAAGGGCTGGGAATGTAGCTCAGTGGTAGAGTGCCCTGAACTAAACACCATGAGTGATGAGATCCCAGCCATTCAAAATTATGTACAAGCTGGGTGTCCTGGCTCAGGCCTGTAATCCCAGCAGCTCAGGAGGCTAAGACAGGAGGATTGCAAGTTCAAAGCCAGCCTCAGCAAAAGCAAGGCCCTAAGCAACTCAGTAAGACCCTGTCAATACAAAAAAATACAAAACAAAGGTAAAAAAAAAATACAAAACAGGGCTGGGGATGTGGCTCAGAGGTCAAGTGCCCCGGAGTTCAATTCCTGGTACCCCCACCCAAATTATGTACACATAAAAAAATGGAGAGAGGATAGTCCCCATTATGTTAATGATAATTATCTTGCGGGTGGACTTCAAGTAACTTTAACTTTTTTCCTTTTTTATTTTTGTTTAAATGTTATGTGAGTATATGGTATTTATAAAATCAGAGGGAAAGAAAGCTATTTCCATGGGCAGGGGGTGGGGAGTACTGGCAGGTAGAGGTCCTTAGGGGACCTGATTTAATGAGCCAGGAAGATCGATATTTAATTAACATATCAATTGTTGGCATGTCAACTGATGTTTTCCCAAATCCTTGAAGTGGAGGTTCTCTTAAGTAGCCAAACTGTCATCTGAAACATTGTTTATAATTCTTCCATTTAACTAAGGCTGAAGAATGGACCGAATTCCAATGTCAAAGCAGGAGAGGATTAAAGACAGTCTTATTGAAGTGCCTCAAATGACTGCCTGTCCTGTGCTCATACCAGTTTAGAATTCT